>NC_084766.1:18687500-19312500 GCF_028858725.1 Colius striatus
CTGGTAATAGACCTATGTCCATTTTCATGGGCAATTGTGGGAACAGCATACTTAATCTGCCTGTAATTCATGACTGGACTGATCTGATGTGTAGATTCTTTATGAAGAAGCTGGATTAAAATTTGCACTGATGCTTACCAAAGAGATAAAAAGCGAAAAAGATGTCTGATGTCTAATGTATTTCTATCAAAGATCTGGTGAAGGAATAAAAGAAGCCACACAGAATGTTGTTGAGATATTGCAACTGTTTATCTCTGACAGTCAGACAGAAATTGTCAGTTAGCTTTGTCTTTTTCTGTCATATTAAAAAAGAACTATTGTTTTTTTCCCCATCAGTTTCCAGGGCACTGATGTACACCTTTTTCATAATTCACACCTCATGCCATAGCAGTTCTTTGAGACTTGTAGGGCTCTTGTCTCTTCATTAGCCTAACAAGATGCAGCAACTATGTTACAGGCCTGTGAGGAGCCAGTGATGACCCTGCTGACCAACATTCTTCTTCTACCCTCAGCCCTGGTCTTTCCCCTCCTTAGTATATTTCCAACACAAGCTTTTACTATTTCCCATTTTGGGGACTAGAGAGGGGTGGATCGGGTTTTACTATCTCAAAACCAGGCTAAGAAAATTCCTCTGATGTGTGGGCTATGAAGAAGTTGTTCTCCTCTTCCTCTCTTGCAGTATGCACAAGGGCCCCTTCTGGATAATCTTTACTGGACAAAGTGGTACAACAACAAGTCTCTAGCAGCGCACAGCACTCAGTCATACATCTATTATGAGAACCTGCTACTGGGTGTCCCACGCGTGAGACAACTGAAGGTGAAAAACAATTCCTGTGTGGTCCATGCTGACTTCAAGGATGAAATCTCAGGCTGCTATGATGTATATTCAGAAGACAAGGAGGAAAGGGTCTCCTTTGGGCACATTAATGGAACTGCGTAAGTACATCTTCCACTGTTCAGGGTTAGAAAATTAGTCTCTTCTAATTAAAATAAGTTCTACTCAGCTCCAGGATGCTGAGGGTGAGCTTCACTGACTGGAATATCCCTTGCAGTGAGAGGCAGCAAATCATTTTTGTCTATTAATAAAGCCAAGTGTCTGTTTGAGGAAAAGCAAAACAGAATGAGTGTCAGAATCGGACCCGTTAGAAAAGCCATGAAAAATTCATCAGAGAGTTGGGTAGAAATTGTTGTCTGTTTTTAAGAGGGTGAGAATAAATAGAGAAATTTGGGACCAGGTGTACCAAGTGGATAATACTATTTGCTTCTCTCCTGGGTTTTAGGATCCAGAGAAAAGAAAGGGCATCTCTTTCATCTTGAAAATCTATTTCTTTATAATAATGTGGGGTAGCTGAAGTTAACTCTTTGCTTGCTGCGTGAGCTTTCTTCTGTAAACGAAAAGCTATTGTTCATAAGTAAATATAAGAGCAAGCATGTTCTAAGAAAGGGATTTGTGTGCATTGTGGTAGAAAGTGATACAGCAGATGCTGGGAGCAATCTCCATGCAAACAAGACTGTCACATAGCCACGGTGGTTGAAATGTAGTACCACAAGTCATGTTGTACCACTGCTGGGAAGCACTAGGTCAGTAATCTAAAAATCCTGAA
The DNA here is from genome assembly GCF_028858725.1 of Colius striatus. Lineage (NCBI taxonomy): Eukaryota > Metazoa > Chordata > Aves > Coliiformes > Coliidae > Colius > Colius striatus. Next base: position 18,689,105 of record NC_084766.1, read on the forward strand.
GATGTGATATAGGCTCTGGAACAGGAATTAAGTGTTGATTTTTAAATTGAAAACTACTTTGTCCCTTGAAGATACAGTTTAATTTCTTCTGACTGCAATGTCATATTCAAGTCTGGAGTGGTGATTCCTTTGCTTATGGCTTGTCTGTTGCAGGTGGAGGTACCATTCTGAGGACGAGCTGAGTGGCTCATCTCACTGGGGAAGACTAACCAGTTACAGTGGAGGAGGATACTACATAGATCTCAAGTTGACCAGAGAAGAGAGTGCTGAAGCCCTGCAAGTCTTGAAGGAGAGATTGTGGCTGGATCGGGGCACAAGAGTTGTTTTCATTGATTTCTCTGTATATAATGCAAATATCAACCTGTTCTGTGTTTTGAGGTAAGCCGAGTCCTGCAGAAAATACTCCTGCCTCTGGCTTTTTCCTCAATGACACAGTGTCTTAAAGTACAATCATGCAGTCCACTAGTTGGGTAGGACTGAGTGGTATCAGTAGGTATTGTATAGATTAGTAAGAAGACTTTTTTTTCTGAAATAATCAGTCACATTTTACCTTTCACGCTTTCCTATCACAGTCAGTGAAAGCAGCAGAGATAAGACTTCATAAACACGCAATTTTTCTACTCATGGTTTGGTGGTTAGCTCAAGCTCAGGTTTGATACCTCTCAAAATTACCCGACAGCTTTCATCTCCCTGCTTGTAGTTACCAGGGTTCTCTTCTCTACTTCAAGGTTAGTGGTTGAGTTTCCAGCTACTGGTGGTGCCATTCCCTCCTGGCAAATTCGGACAGTCAAGCTTATACGATATGTCAGTGCATGGGATTTCTTCATTGTTGCCTGTGAAGTTGTCTTCTGTCTCTTCATCTTCTACTATGTGGTGGAGGAGATTTTGGAGTTGCGTATTCACAAGTTTCAGTACTTCACCAGCATCTGGAACATCCTGGATGTGGTTGTCATTCTGGTGAGGACCCTTACATGCTTTTTTGGGAGGAGTAATGACAGAGAGTTATAAGAGACAAAATAAATGAAGGATTGGTGAAACAGGTCTAGATAAGACAAGAACTGGCATGTGTTTTTCTCTGATACTGAAATGAACTAGCAGAGTAAATGGATACATGATCTTCTATCTGATGTTGGGGGAAAAATGTTTCTTTAGAGATGCCTGACAGGCTGTGAAGTCAGAACATCATTCAGCACATTGCAACCTTATTTCTGTGGAATGCATAGGTACAGCAGTCTCTGCAGACTCTTCATCTTTGTCTTTGCAGCTCTCCGTTGTCGCTATTGGATTTCACATCTTTCGCACCATTGAGGTGAACAGACTGTTGGGAGAGTTGTTGAAACACCCCAACACCTATGCGGACTTCGAATTCCTGGCATTCTGGCAGACACAGTACAACAATATGAATGCAGTCAACTTATTCTTTGCCTGGATCAAGGTATTGCAGGGAGTCTGGAAGGTATCAAGCCTCTTCCTCTAGATAGCTTGGGGATTGACTCTTCCACCCCTCTGAGTGAATGAGAGTAGCAGTTATACAACAGAGGATTTTCCTCAGTCACATGTTCTGTTTTGCAGTAAATCCAGACAACTTTTCACCCTGCATTCTGAGGCTTGTTATTTTGAGAAGGCAAACAGGGAGATGAGCTCAGACATTGTAGCGTAAAAGCAGATTTCGAGAATGCTGAGTATAGTGTAACTTTGTCCATCCTGTACTATTTTAGTGTTTTGGAGGACAATCTGGCAAACTATGTTTTGCTTTCATGATGACCACCCAAAAACTGGAAATTATTAATCTGTTGGCATGGTCTTTGCATTTCAACTTGTCATGGTGGAAAGCCATGCTATCCTTGGGGCTCTTCATTATCTTTAAGACGTTTGTCCTTGTAGCAATCCCTCTTTATATTTGCCTTTCACACAGGGAACGGAGTTGTATGTTTATAATATGTTTATAAAAGGAGGATGGTGGCACACCTGGAACAAACCTGACCACTAAACCACCATTCCTGTAGCCTGGCTGTTGGTGAACCTCTGACTTAGCAAACATATGCACATATGAGAGACAGTAACCTAGCCTAACTTTCTCCCTATTCTTTCTTCTTGCAGATATTCAAGTATATTAGCTTTAACAAAACAATGACCCAGCTCTCCTCCACACTGGCACGTTGTGCCAAGGACATCCTGGGCTTTGCCATTATGTTCTTCATTGTTTTCTTTGCCTATGCCCAGCTGGGTTACCTTCTTTTTGGGACACAAGTGGAAAACTTCAGTACCTTTTTAAAATGCATGTAAGTATGTAAGTCAGAACCATGCTTACATCATTTCATCAAAACCATTTTAACGGCTTTGCAACCTCTTCCCAGCTGCAAATCTGAATGACAATCAGATCCCAGTTGTATCTCATTGTCATAAAGCCACAATAGTTAACAAGTTGCTCAGTCCTCCAGCTGTGACATCTTCATGGACAAAAGAACACGGTGAGAAAACGGAGAGTTACAATCAGATTTCTGGTTATCTGGTATTTATCAGTAGAGACGTGAGTAGCTGATCCTGTCAGACTTTGAAACATCTTGCAGCAATTCAATAGAAATCTCAGCCTTTGCATGGGAGTGTTGTAGTGAGAAGTTTCAGCTTGCTGAAGCCTAGGCAGCTCTCCTTTGATGTGGAGTGTTTTAACATTTTTCTACAGAAAAGCATTAGAGCTCAGCTGATAGTTTAGCTTCTGTTCTGCACACCCTTCTGTCACCTTCTCACTTGCTATGGGTCTGTGACAAATTTGTGATTTTATACAAAATTTGTATGGCAAAATTGTGATTTTATACACAAGCAGATGACTTTATGTCTTGTTAGGTTTACGTCTTGGTGGATTAAACTTCTCTGTAATTCTGGTGGCAAGAATTAAACAGCTCAAAACGAGAGTTTTGAGATAGGCTTAGAGGGGTTTGGGTTTTTTGATAAGGAAGAAGCAGATATATAAACTCCAAAGTTTTGAAACTCTCTGGCTTGCAAATATACTTATGATCACATTGTTTCAGTGTCTGCACAACAGCTGCATAAAAACTTGCCTGTTTTCCATCAGATAGTGCCTTTTAATTCAAACAAAGATTTAGAAGGAATACTCTTGTTGCTACAAGTTTTTCACAGGGAAAAGCAGAAATAATACATTTATCTTATCAAGATGATGGCTTTAAACATTAAAATGGAAAAAACCCCATCATTTTATATTATTTATAAATATATATTACTTTGATCAGATAGCATCTCCACATTTCTGAAATTTGGTAGTTGTATAATATGCTAATTTTAATACAAATTCAGTATGAGTTTTTTGAAAAATATTATGTACAATAGTTTAAATAAGACTAAGTAGACCTTTTCAAAGCAAAAGAGATAAAAATAATTTCTTACTGGAAGGAAGACATTTCAACATCACTGAACTGGGACAATTTAAACCAAAGAAGAGGAAGCAGTGCTACATTCCTTTCGCTTAGACCTGGAAAACTTTTCCAGTTCTGTGACTAGTCCAAATCTGAATCTGAAATGGAACTCGACATTTCTCAGACAGGATTTTCAGGCTCCAGGCTCTTGAGATCCCTTTTCATAGAATTATAAGGGTTGGAAGAGAGCTTTAGAGATCATCCAGTCCAACCCTCTTGCAGAAGCAGGTCCACCTAGATCAGGTCGCATAGGAATGTCCAGGTGGGTCTTGAAGACCTCCAAGGAAGGAGACTCCACAACCCCTCTGGGCAGCCTGTGCCAGGGCTCCCTCACGCTCACAGTGAAATAGTTTTTTCTTATGTTTAAGTGGAACTTTTTGTGTTCCACCTTCATCCCATTACCCCTTGTCGTGTTGCTAGATACAACAGAAAAATAGGATGCCCCAACCTCCTGATATCCACTATTTAGATATTTGGAAATATTAATGAGATTCCTTCCTCAGTCTCCTCTTCTCTAGACTAAACAGCCCCAGTTCCTGCAGCCTTTGCTCGTAAGGAAGATGCTCCAGTCCCCAGATCATCTTGGTAGCTCGTACTGGACTCTCTCCAGAAGTTCCCTGTCCCTCTTGAGCTGGGGAGCCCAGAACTAGACGCAGGACTCCAGATGAAACCTCACCAGGGCAGAGTAGAGGGAGAACAGAAGCTCCCCTGACCTGCTGGACACACTCTTCTTCATGCATCACAGAATGCCACTGGCTTTCTTGGCCACGAGGGCACATTGCTGGCTCATATTTAGCTTATTGTCAACCAGCACTCCCAGGTCTCTCTCTGCAGAGCTGCTCTCCAGCAGGTCAGTCCCCAGCCTGTACTAGTGCATGGGGTTGTTCCTTCCCAGATGCAGGACTCTGCACTTGTCCTTGTTGAACCTCATGAGGTTCCTCTCTGCCCAACTCTCCAGCCGGTCGAGATCCCGCTGAATGGCAGCACAGCCTCTGGGGAATCAGCCAGTCCTCCCAGTTTGGTGTCATCAGCCAACTTGCTGAGGGTACACTCTGTCCCCTCATCCAGGTGGTTGATGAAGATGTTGAACAAGACTGGCCCCAGAACCGACCCCCGTGGAACTCCACTGGCCACAGGCCTCCAACTCAACTCTGTGCCATTGATCAGCACCCTCTGGGCTCTGTCATTCAGCCAGCTCTCGATCCACCTCACTGTCCACTCATCCAAGCCACACTGCCTGAGCTTTCTGATGAGGATGTCATGGGAGACAGTGTCAAAAGCCTTGCTGAAATCAAGGTAGATGACATCTGCTGCTCTCCCCTCATCTAGCCAGCTGGTTATGCACTCATAGAAGGCTGTCTGGTTGGTCAAACAGGATTTTCCCTTGGTGAAGCCATGTTGACTCCCCCTGATAACCATCTTCTCCATTTTTCTGCACACGACCTCATATTCTGTGTCTTTCTGTCCCTCTCTTTTTTTTTTTTTTCCCCCTTTTATGTTTTAGTTTGAGGACTTTTTAAAAAAAAAAATATCCTTTCACTGATCAATTTCCAGAGAAGTCCCACAGAGAATGTATCAAGATACTTGAGATGGGGGATGACCAGTGGGTAAATAAGCAACCACAGAAGGGAGTGTTGGGAAAGTGCCTTAGATATCCAGTCATGGACAATCTTTCAGTCCATGGGCCTGCGACAGCTACAGGTATCTGCTACAGCGGTCGTTTTCAGCCTGTCTTCCATATACCTCTGACATCCAGCTCCTGTCTTTAAGAGATCTACAAGAGATAATTGAGATAAGCAATCTTCCGATCGACAGACTTAAATTTGCTTCATTATAGAAGCTATGAATTGCAAAACGTTGAAGACCACTGTCCAGTACTATATCCGCACAGTCTGATAAACTCTTTTTCAAGAGAAGATTTCAGTGAGTTGAATACCTTTACAGGGGAACATTCAAGTTGTTTTTGGTTTAAACAGGAGTTAAAAAACAAAACAGACTTCAGACAAGCTGAAATTTGTGTGGAAATCATGTTTTGCTTTCCAGACAATTCTTGCTCTAACTTGCTTCACACCTGAAATATTATAGCTCTATTTAACTCACCAGTCAGACTGAGTGAGTTAGACCCTGCTCTGGCTTGTACCTGTGATGATCTAGGCTGCAGGCAGGTTCAGAGTTTCCCTCAGAACTGTCTGAGGGTGTGATATAAATATATATGTCTTTGTGTGACCTTGTGCTCCTTATTTCTTCCAGATTCACCCAGTTTCGGATCATTCTTGGTGATTTTGACTACAACTCCATTGACAATGCCAACAGGATTCTTGGTCCTGTTTACTTTGTCACCTACGTGTTCTTTGTTTTCTTTGTGCTTCTGGTAAGCAAGAAAGTCCTCCTTGCCCTCATATTGACCGCAGTGTTTGATAATCTCTGAGTTAGGTGCAATGCAAATGCTTAGAGAGAAAGGAAGTTTCTATTATAATAACTCTGCGGTGAAAATAGACAAAAGTAGACAAAAACCCCATTGTTTCAATTCAGGATTTGATGATCAAGGAGATTAAGGGTCATGTTCACGTCCTTTAAGGTGAAGACTAAAACTAACTGAATTCAAGAGGATCAATTCAGATGCGCTGCAGCAGGTAGTGAACAAAGCATGGGGGACAATCTCTGGCTTCCTAGGTAACAGATGCAGAGGAATACTTACAATGACCAGGTTAAACACCCAGTGCCAGGAATACACATGTAACCTTATATCTTGCAGGAGAGACTATCAAAGATGGGTTTTCTTCTGGGAACAAAGGTACCTTTAGCCACTTCTTTAACTGGGAAGCCCTCCTCCCCAGTGAGAAAGAACTGTATGGCTGAAGTGGGTCTTCCCTTCACCCACTTTAATGTGCCCAAGGGAAACCCCATGTGGAAAAAGCATCTTGTTTAACTAAGCCTTGCACATCCAGGCCTGTCTCTTGCTGCTTCAGTTGCTGGAGCAGGCAAGATGCTTCATGATTATTCAATTCTGTTCTACTTTTCCTAGAACATGTTTCTGGCCATCATTAATGACACCTACTCAGAAGTGAAGGAGGAGCTTTCAAGCAAGAAGGATGAGCTGCAGCTCTCAGATATCTTGAAACAGGTGATGAATAGTGAAAGCTGTGTTACTTTCTATCTAAATCCTGAAGCATTTTCTGGAGGACTCTAACCTACACGGAATTTACTCAAGAGAAACAGTGTTTACTATTTCCAGATCCACCTTTTTGGTGTACACAGGCATTACAGTTCTTTTCTGGAGTAAATCAAACTCCCATATCCCTTGGAAATGGGACAATGATAAAGCAGACAACAGGTTGGGGGAATCCTGTTACTTTAGTATACTGATATTGTTTCTGAGAGACTTTTCTTCCAGGAAAGTTTCTGGACAAAGCTCATTCTGTCCTTGATAGTGTACTTTGGTAAAAAAAAAAAAAATGACAGGTCCTATTTAGCTGAGCTGAGTGGGTTACAGTGATGCAAATTTAGTGGATTACATCTATATTTCCCACAGGCAAATTCCAGACAAATTTCTGGATGATCACAACTCTCTTGTGCCATGGGACCCATATTCTGGAAAGAATAATATTTGAGACATTATCTTAAACAGCTGATGTCTGAGAGATCAGATACAGGTAGAGTCAGGAGGAGAAAAGCAGAGTGCAAACCATCATGGAGATCACAGCTACTATGATGGTGTCGCTTTGAAGGTGTGATCCTAGTCTAGAAGTGGGGCTCATCAGCAGTGTTGTATTATTGTGCCTGGAATCTCACTGAATTACTTACCATCTGCTCACTTGTATTCCACTATCCACTCTGTTCTATTTTTCACTGTTCTACCTGCGTGATTCTGTGTCCATTTGCACCTTTGACAACAGAGCTACAACCAAACACTCATGAAGCTGAAGCTGAAGAAGGAGCAGATTTCTGATGTGCAGAAAGCACTGCAGAATGGAATGAAGGAACTAGAGTTTGAAGACTTCAAGAATAGCTTGAAGGAGTAAGTGAGTCAGCTTAAGGGATGCTCATTTAGCCCTTTCTCTTGGTAATACAGGTAAATTAAATTATCTGTTTTTTTAAGAGTGATAGAGCAGTTAGCTAAGATCTGAGCAGCATAAGACTCAAAAAATTAGTTATCTTTCCTTGTATTTTTAATTTCCTGTTCTAAATAAGTTTGTGTTACTATTTCTTTCCCATTTGGGATGCTTAGGTTTGTTGCTGGGAGGAGGAAACAGTACACTGATTTCAAAAGAGGTGCTCCTACACTGTTAGAGCCTAACAGTGTAATTCAGTGCTTTGAGGTTCTCTTCCTATTCTTTTGCAGAATGGGCCATGCAGACCATGAGATCACAGCAGCCTTCTCTAGATTTGACAAAGATGGTAACCACATCCTTGATGAAGAGGAGCAACAGCAGATGAAGCATGACCTAGAGGCAAAAAGGGTAAAAAAGGGTCAAGGAACCCTCTATTTGGTAGGGATCACTCCAAAGTGATCTCAGGAATCTTTAGGTTTGTGGTATAAACCAAGCAAGCAACTCAAATACAGTTCCAACTCTGCCTAGGTAGCAGCTGAGTATAGTGCTGCTTATGAAGCTCTGTGCTATTAGCAGTGAAGTTGACACAGACTTCGTATGCAACTTTGCAGGAATTTATCTATCTTCTAGGTTGCTCTGAATACAGAGATTGAAAATCTGGGGAAATGTTATGGTGACAACCACCTGGATGAAAATCTGACCTACATGGAAGCAAGGAGTAACCACACCGATAAGCACAGCTGGGTCCCCAAAGAAGAGTTCCAAGCGTATGTTTGTGCTTGCAGTAATTTAATCCCTTCAAATGAGGGGTCTGTTTCTCTGCTGCTTCCTTCCCTGATGTAATTGTTTATACTGGTGCTAAGCAGTTTCAGTAAGATCTTGTCCCTTTCTATCTTGCATGTGTGAGGTCAGGAGAGAAGTGGGGTGGTTCTTGTAATGTGCTTGTTCTTGTAAAAAGATAGAGTTAAGAAGTTTTGCTTTCTGTTCCTTGAATAACCTCTGCAGTTGTCATCTGGCCATAAGCAATATGCTGTCACGTTTCAGGTCAGAAGATTGCCCAGATAACTGGGCCAGGGAAAGTTGATACCTCTACAGAAGGTCCTGTGGGAATAGATATTTTTGATTTACAGCCTAGTTGGCCTTCACGCTTCAGGTCTGAAAATAACACTTGACTGTTTCTTCCACAGGAGACACATGGGATAAATACAACACAGAGAATCAGAATTTCCTGATTCTGCTACTGAGAAACACTGTGCAGTTCACATAGGGCCATATCAAAGGAGAGCTAGGTGCAATCTTTAATAATGGGATTATATTGTGGCTGGGCTGTGATCCAAACTAGTAGGGATCCATCCTAAGCAGAACCACTGATTACAGATGAAAACACAGTGTAGCAGAGAGGTATGTCTTCAGTGGGTATGAAGCAATTATCTGGTGTAGAGCATTCACTTCTGCTTGAGATCAGGCCCTTTGTTTGTGAGATGTCTACTGCACATCCTACTGTTGATCATAAGAAAAATCTTGTAGATGCTCTGCATGTCTCCACCAGGCTCCCGCAACGCGTCCTGCAGCTGGAACAGTCCATAAACAGCATTGGCTCCAAGATTGATGCAGTGGTCAGCAAGCTAGACATGCTGGAAAGAAGCAAGCTGAAGAGGAAGAACCTGTTGGACAAACCAGTGGATAATGGTAGCACGGTTGGTAGCCCTCCACCATGCATTTGAGCCAGGTGACCAGCCCTGCTGTGCGAAAGAGCCTGGTATCATAGAATCATAGAATGGTAGGAGTTGGAAGGGACCGTTAGAGATCATCTAGTCCAACCCTTCTGCTGAAGCAGGTTCATCTAGATCAGGCCGCATAGGAACATGTCCAGGCGGGTCTTGAAGACCTCCAAGGAAGGAGACTCCACAACCCCTCTGGGCAGCCTGTGCCAGGGCTCCCTCACCTGAACAGTGAAATAGTTTTTTCTTATCTTTAAGTGGAACTTTTTGTGTTCCAGCTTCATCCCATTACCCCTTGTCCTGTTGCTAGCTACAGTAGAAAAAAGGGATGCCCCAACCTGTTGACACACACCATTTAGATATTTGTAAATGTTAATAAGATCTTCCCTCAGTCTTCTCTTCTTTAGACTAAACAGTTCCAGTTCCCGCAGCCTTTCCTCATAAGGAAGATGCTCCAGTCCCCTGATCATCTTGGTGGGCCTGTGCTGGACTCTCTCCAGAAGTTCCCTGTCCCTCTGGGGAGCTTGGCAGACCAGAACTGGACGTAGAACTCCAGATGAAGCCTCACCAGGGCAGAGCAGATGGGGAACAGAAGCTCCCTTGACCTGCTGGCCACACTCTTCTTGATGCATCCCAGGATGCCACTGGCCTTCTTGGCCATGAGGGCACATTGCTGGCTCATGGTTAGTTTATTATCAATCAGCACTCCCAGGTCTCTCTCTGCAGAGCTGCTCTTCAGCAGTTCGACCCCCAGCCTGTACTGGTGCATGGGGTTGTTCCTTCCCAGATGCAGGATTCTGCACTTGTCCTTGTTGAACCTCATGAGGTTCCTCTCTGCCCAACTCTCAAGCTGGTTGAGATCCTGCTGAATGGCAGCACAGCCTCTGGGGAATCAGCCAGTCCTCCCAGTTTGGTGTCATCAGCCAACTTACTGAGGGTACACTCTGTCCCCTCATCCAGGTCACTGATGAAGATGTTGAACAAGACTGGCCCCAGAACCGATCCCTGTGGAACTCCACTGGCCACAGGCCTACAACTTGATTCTGTGCCATTGATCAGCACCCTCTGGGCTCTGTCATTCAGCCAGCTCTCGATCCACCTCACTGTCCACTCATCCAAGCCACACTGCCTGAGCTTTCTGATGAGGATGTTATGGGAGACAGTGTCAAAGGCCTTGCTGAAGTCAAGGTAGATGACATCTGCTGCTCTCCCCTCATCTAGCCAGCTGATTTTACACTCATAGAAGGCCATCAGGTTAGTCAAACAGGATTTCCCCTTGGTGAAGCCATGTTGACTCCCTCTGATAACCATATTTTCCTTCATATGTTCAGTGATAACATTCAGGATGAGTTGTTCCATCACCTTTCCAGGGATGGAGGTGAGGCTGACTGGCCTGTAGTTTCCTGGGTTATTCTTCTTTCTTTTTTTGAAGACTGGCATGACATTGGCCTTTCTCCAGTCCTCAGACATCTCACCTGTCCTCCATGATTGTTCAAAAATGATAGAGAGAGGCTTAGCAATCACATCAGCCAGCTCCCTCAGCACTCCTGGATTCACCCCATCAGGACTCATTGACTTATGAGCCTTAAGCTTGGCCAACAAGTCTTTAACCTCTTCCTCTTCCACCCAGGGCAAGTCCTCTGCTGTCCTGGCCATCCTGTTATCCTTGCTGGACTGGGCTTCCCAAGGACTGGCCTTGGTATCATCTTTGCTTTTCCAGTCCTGATTGACATAAGAAAATAAGCATTGTGCATGGTCACCATTTTGTATTATCAAGCCTTTTCTGTTCAAGCAAAGTGACACAAAGCCTCTTGCTTTCATGATCCCCCACACCTTCCATATCCTTTGAGACCAAGCTCATTCCTGTAGCAGTGGATGCAATTCACTTGTCTTCAGTTGCTTTGTACCTACTTGTTTTCAGACATTAAAAATAGCACACCGTCCTTCCCAACAAGAGCAGCTCATGACAGTATTGTGGACTGTGATCTTAACATCTTGTCTACAGATTATTTGCCACACATGATTTGAAAGATTGTTAGAGGTGTGCTTATATATCTCATTGTAGAATTTTGACTTTTGATAAAGACTGCCTATATCCAGTCAACCAGCATATTTTGGGTCTTCAGCCTTAACATAAAAGGCAGCAAGGAATGTGGGAGACGTGTCATTACTTTGTATTTTTATAGTTTTGATAATGAGAAACAGCACAAGGTGACTTAGCAAAGTCAGAAAGTAGCCTTTCTTTTGCAGAGTGATATTATGGTTCTTTCCCATCAGAAAAATTGAATATGCATTCAACTCTATATTGAATGGTATATATTGAATGTATATTGAATATACATTCAGTAGAAATTCAATAATACAATATGAATATACATTCATATGAATATACAATATGAATATACAATATGAATATACATTCATATTGTAGCAAACAATATATTGGCTCTTTCATAGACAGGCAGGCCATGATATATGAGTATCATGTACAACTTGTCTCTCTCCTAGAGTGCTGATAGACTTCTTGGTAGCTTGTTAACATTGTAGGTCACTCTGTCTTCTGGTTCACAGGAGGAAGAGCTCAGTCAGGAAGAGCTGCTCCCCCAGAGCCTAGACCAGCTGGGGAAAGAAGAAGCAGAAGGCTGGGGGATTGAACTTGTACCAGGAAACAACCTCAGTGGCAAATCGTCCCAAAATGGGGTCTATCCCATCTTGCCCAGGATAAGTGTGCTGGGGTCTCAGGTGCCCAAGAACATCCAGCCACAGTCTGATGTGCGGTTCTAGCAAATAGCCTAATGTTCCCTGCCTGGCTCCAACAGTACCAAGTCACTGTCAGTTGTTTCCCCACTATTAGAATAACCCAGACAGTAGGACACCGCTGTTGCCAGGAACTGGTGATGTGAAAAATCAGGGACATTTTTTTCCAGCATAATGATGTATAATGTCACAGAGCTAGAACTTCTGCTCCTGGTATCTCCAGAGTAGGTAGAGATTTGGAACCAGATGACACATTAGGTTTCTGACTCTGAACAGGCTGGCACAAAGTCTTTTATCTATCTTTTCTCAAAAAATAGAGACTCTAGAACATAGTGAACACTTGTGTCCAGAGTAGCACCTTGCAACTTGTTCCCAACACACACAATTGTCTGCAGGACAAAGATGTGGTTATCTTGTAAACAAAGCAGAATATAAATATTAGGGTGAAATTCAAAGGAGAAATTTAACTGTTTGTGTCTACCTGGTTACCACCAATTTTGCTTTGTAGTTTATTTCAAAAAATGCTTTGGTAACCCTCTCTATACCTTAGATTCAGATGCTGAGAAAAGAGGATACTAACAGCCAGCACTGGATAACTGAGAGGGTGACTCTCAGTGTAATTGGAAGATCTGAAATATCATAAATGTAGAAGCAGTTATGACAGGCAGAGTCCTCGGTCTGAGTGTTAGAGAGCAGATTCCTTTTTCTATGGTTTCTAACACAGCTGTAGACACTAAGAAATCTTTGTTCTGTTTTCACGCTCCTTAAATTGCATTTCAAGGTACTTCATAAAACTAGCACTATATTTCTGGAGTTGTGATACTTCTCTTTTTTGTCAAGGAAACAAACTGATTTGCTGTTGTGGGTGCTGATACTGTTTCAGTTGAAGAATATTGTGAAAATTAGGTGAATGTCAGTTTTTCATTCACATTTAAAATCCTTATTTTCCAGACATTTTTCACTTTGCTGAGATTTCTCTTCCCTTTGTGCCGACTATTACTGGTATTACAGGACCACTGCAAGTGTATTTCAAATATCTCAATCACTGGTATTCCACAAGCTAACCACAAATAGGCTCTGTAAGCTTAAAGCCAATAGAAATGTGAGTTGTACTGGACCACTGGTAACAATTCTCATTATCACTATGATGTTTAGAGTGCTATGCTGTGCAGTGACAAGTTTAGTGGGGACCTTGTGCAGTGGTGTTTTCTATTGACATCTTTTTAAGATGGATGTGTCACTTTGTTCTGGGGAAAGCCTCCCTGAGAATGTCTGAAGGACCTCAAGATCACCTCTGTTCCCAAATGGCCCGGGCTCCATTGCTGTCACAGCTACAAGGTACCATTGATCCTGAAATTGAGACCTCCCAAGAAAATGAAGGTGAAAGTTATTATCTGTAAGGTCTGGTTTTATAAAGCATCAGATTTCTAACAGGGAGGGTGTTGCTTGGTTCCTACGCTCAACAGAAAAGCTGGCATAAGACCTTCCTCTTTCTGTTGCCCAGTATTTTTGTTCCTCTCCTGAGCTGTGACAAAAATCCACACGACCAACATCAAGGACAGCTCTCCCCCTGAGGCAGGAATTCTGCAGCCACCACAGTGCAAGAGCCTTGCTGTCACTGCACCAGGAACCAGTCTTCACCATCCTGCTCCTTTCTGCACAGAAGCGTCAGGGAAATCAAGTGAGACAAGAGGACAATGATGTGGCAGCTGGGCTCAGATCCATGGGACAGTGACTGTCAGTCTCAGGCAACCAGATCACAGGCACTGTGGTCTCCTCTTTAGGGAAGCAGGAGAAGCAAAATCGTTGTTAGCGCTGCAGTGTTTGTTCATACTCAGAACTTGGGAAGACAGCTTTCTGCTGCCAAAGGGAGAGCACAGAAGTCTCAACAGGGCCATTGAAGCTGGGAGTGATGTCTGCCTCTCACTCTGTTTGTCAGTGTCAACCACGGAAGCTGCAAGCCCAGCTTGTCAGGGCTCCTCACTTCCCACTGATATGAACAGTCTGACAACTTCCTTCTTTGGGCCATGAGGGAAAGGCAAGCAGCAGGAGCAGTCAGCCTGCCCTGTTGAGCAGCTCTGAATCGGCTCCAGTGGGGTCGGGCAAGTAGGCTGCATTGGTTTCCTGGGTCTGTCCACAGCCCAGTCAGTGATCGCCTTTCCCCCTTTCTGGAAGAAAGACTACTCTCTTCACCCCATGCTGTGATTTTGGTGGTGCCAGTGCTGCTCAGTGTAAAACCAGCTCTGTCACTGGTATATGGCTGTACATGCATTAATGTCTTCTCTCTTACTTGGTACCTGTCCTTGCAACTGTATCTTGTCTGTTTCTTGTCAATATGCTGTCATGTATATGACGTGTCCTAGAGTAAGGCAAGGAAATTATTTATCCCCAGCAATCTCTTGTCTGTAATTGTCAATTGTATCTTCAAGCTGATTGAGAAATAACATAAAGACATTGAAAGGTAAGTTCATACAGCTGCTTTTTTCAGATGTGCATTGTCAGGCCTTTCATTAGGATCTTGTATTACTTATATGATAGACGTTTGATGGGGAAACTATTTTTTACTCAATAGTGGGTGTATGTATTTTGTTCAAATTTGCAGAGGGTAGGTGTGATGGGTTGGCAGGACAGCCTTTCTGATAAGGGGAAAGGGGCTGTAAAGATGGCTTCTGTAAGAAGTTGGTCAAACTCTCCCCAGCTCTGAGCCAGACCCACTGCTGGGGCTGAGCCAATTAGATGCCTCCAAGATCACTTTTTAAGAAGAAACTGGAAGAGGAGGTTTCTCCTTGTTTCTTCCTTCTCCTGTCCCTTCTTCTTCTCTGGCTGGTGGTGGTGCAAGGAGTAGGAAGAGTGAAAGAAACAACCATGCAGACTCCAAGGTCAGTGATGAAAGAGAGGAGGAGGTGTGCTGGAGCAGAGACTCCCCTGCATTCTATGAAGAAGGTTGTGTCCCAAGGGAGGGACCCTGTATCTGCAGAAACTGCAACTCTGGCAAAGAACCCACACCAGAGATATTCACTAAGGACTGTGTCCCATGTGAGAGACCCTGTATCAACAGAAGCTGCAGCTGCTGGGAAGAGCCCACACCAGAGAAGTTCATTAAGGGCTGTGTCCTGGGAGAGGGATCCTGTATTGGAGCAGGGAAAGAATGCAAGAATTCATCCTCATCTGAGAAGAGAGAAGCAGCAGAGCTCATCTGTGAGAGACTGACCACATCCCCCATTCCCTGCCCCCCTGAGCCGTTGAGAGGGGAGGATGTAGAGATATCGGGAGCAGTGAGCTGGGCCCGGGAAGAAAGGAGGGATGGGGGAGGGAGATCTTAAAGTGCTGGTTGTAATTTTCTCATCATCCTACTCCCTTTTTGCTTTTATTCTGTTCTCTTTCTTGTAGAATAAACTTTCCTACTTTCCTCTCTAAGTCCATTACTGGAGTCTGTTTTGCCCAGGACCATAATTGGCAGCGAGCCCTCCCTGCTCTTGTCTTAATCCACAACAACCTTGCTTATCTTTTTCCTCTCATTTCGCTGGAGCCTCTGCCATCCTAACAAGAGTGGGGGTGAATGGGGGCACTAAATGAGAGACTGTTGTGGTGCTTCTGTGCTAGCTGGGCCAAACCATGACAGTAGCCTTCCAAAATGCTGTGTCACAGTTGTGCCTTAAGATGGTTAAAGTCTTCAGGAAGAGGTTTGGTAAACCATACGGTTCTCAGAAGAGTTATCATCATCAATGTTATTTGTGTTGGCAGTTGCAGTGGCTGGGGTCTAAACCCATTCTGGTAGGTGCAGCATGTGCTCCAAAGGACAGGCTGCCTTAAAATGCTATGGATCTGATCCAGCCAAAGGGGATCCAACCACAGTGTCAAAGCATAGGTGAGGCATAAGATTGATGTGGGCAGGGAGGAGCATGACAGAGGTGTCTGAAAGCAGGCTCAGGCAGCTGGCAAGAGGCAGCCCCAATCAGCCACGACCCTGAGTGTGTAAAGCTTCCAGCAGTCTCTTCTCTGTGTCTCTCCAAGAATATGATGTCTAAACAATGAGTAAGCCTACCTTTTGGTGTTTAAAAGGACCCCATGCAAATACAGCCAAGTTTTTAGAGTTATCAGTCATCTTTAGTTTACCAGTAGATGTCAGTCAGCACCGCTCACAACCCTTGGCACCTACAGCCCCTTCTCTGCTCAGTTTTCAAAGGAGGTCAGTAGCAACTCTCCCATTTGTTTTACTGAGAGAAATTGGACCACAGGAAAACTACTCAGGAGCAAAAAAAAAAAAAAACCCAGAATCCAGGGTTTTCAAAAGACACTTTCTAATACTGCCACCCAAATATTTATTGCAAACTTTCTCCATCTCTGGACAAAGGTTACAGTTCTCTCTCCAACCTGTAAATGGGGTTTGTACAGGTTTTTCTCATTTTTTGCAGTCATGTGAAAAATCTTAATAAATGCCACTATTAGCCTACAGCTGCTGCTAACTGGTCAGTCTTTAGCAGAGGAGGTTGTTGGCTGGAGATGGCCCTGTTCCTGCCTGTATTACAAACATCCTAGCAGGAGGCACTTAGCAAGAAGAGGGCAATAGCAGGGAACAACTATCAGTATTTATAGAGTTTATCTATTGATAAACTAGGGCAAAGGAGGGGAGAAGCCAGTATCATCTGGTGAGACAGCTTGTTCCAAACACAGATAAAGTGCCATGCCATCTTTCTGCTTGTCACAAAAGCCCATGCCTAGGCTTTGCAAGAGCATCAAAGATGGAGAAGTTCACTGAAAGAGACACCTTGATCATCTCCTCTGTATGCTAGACACACTTTGATAAAGGCCTTTCCAGCTTTAATTTCAGCAGTCTTGTTAGATTTGGCAGGATTTGTGAGAGAGTACTGGGAGATCTCTCAGGAGGGAAGACCTCAGGGTTGCATGCTTGCCTGTTTCTTGCACTAGGGAGGAAAAAGAAAGCCTTCAATATGAGTGGCCGAACGCGGCGAACTGACCTGCAGGGCCCTGATGCTTCAATGGAAGTGAGTGGTCCATGGGCCATGCTCTGGCCATAGAACCAGTCTGTAGCTCTAGTGTGAGATATGAGTGACCTTGATAAGGGCTGCGCTGCTGAGTTGCTTCTGAAAATGGAGCAGGAGAGAAGGATGAATTGGAGAGAGATCAGTGCAGGGGTGGGTAATGCAGGCACCAGGAGCAGGGAAACAAAATGCAGTGGTAACTATTTTAAACTGATGGAACTTCTGTTCTCTTACCTGCATACTCATGAGCAGCAAGAGACATATCTAAATGTTGGGCACCAAAGCCTGTGTCCAGGTGCTGTGGTCAGAGGTCTTTGCAATGACGCAGAACAAGGAATGCCACTAAGAGAGTTCTCATGTCTCCTACATTCTTAGCCTGGTGACCATGGGTTGTTTTTGCAGGTGCCTTTTCATACCCTCTGGGAGATGACAGGCTCAGTTTCAATGTCCCTTCTCTGTGAGTCATTAAGATTTACTCATTGCCCTTTTTCTCTCAGTCTGAGTGCCCGGAGGAGCTACCCCTAGATGTGTTGATGTCCTGGCTAGCAGCTAAGCTCAGTGCTGTTAAGACCTGCAACTGCTCATGTTCCATACCCAGACTCTCATTTGCTCTCCATTCACACCTACCTTTGCTTTTCTGTTGGAATTCTCTACTCCTCCCCTTGCCCTTCCCAAATTACTGCCAACTGCCTCCTGCCCTGGAAACCCAGCTACCCTTCTGTGGTTCCCAGGTAGATCTAGACTCCCCTAGAGGAGCAGAGTCGCACTGTCAAAAAACCTGAGATGCCATGGCCAAGACAAACACCAGGCAGTGGCTCTGTTGAAAGAAATAGCTAAATATTGAGATGTACCTGGGACCTAGTAGAACATAACCAGTCAGGGCAGCTGGAAAGTGAGTACAAAGAGCTCTGGCATAAGTAATTTAGGATTATTGTGCTTTTTCCTGTAGCATTACTGGATGGGCTGAGCAACAAAGTGGGCTTTTTGTTTTGGTCACTTTGTTTGTTTGTTCTCCCCTTCATCTGTGTTACTTTATCTTCAAGACAAACATCCTAACATCTAGCCTGGCCTACTGCTCTTTGGTAACACTCGCTACCTGGTGATTCATTGCCTTTCTGTCTCAGTTTCCTAGTTGGCAAACATGAGTCTTCTGCGGTCTGCATCAGAGTAGGGGACAGCTGAGCCTTTGCACTTCACCATTTTCTTTCACCTAATGTGATGTATTGGAAGCATGTGACACTGTAGTTCTCTGTCAAGTTCATACAGCACTGTTAGGCATGTAGGAAGGAATGAAGGAAGGGGGAAGTTATGGACAAGACAGACCTAATTTTTTATCTCTCCTTCTCCAGAATACAAACTGTTTATTGCCACGTTATCTCACATTCTGCTGTTGTGCAGTGTCCCTTTGGGAAAGGACACTCTGCAACTCTGTGTGTACAGCACAATAAGTAGTCTGAATCTGTTTAGGGCTGCCACAAAAAATGGCAACAGCTCAGGCCTTGTGAGCGGATAAAAGTTAAACAGTTTTTAGGAATGACTGGTGGGGCACCCTGGACTTTGTTCCTGAGGAAAGAGGTGAACGGTATCTGTAACCTTGTGTATGTTAACATTTGTGCCTAGGGAGGGACCTGACCTCTGGGGAGCTAGGCTAGGACAGATAAAATGCACTTCAATCCTGTTAGCCTCCTGCAGGCACTGAGGCCCTCAAAAGGGAAGTGAAATGTGGAAGAAGAGTTCTCATTCCTGACTAGCAAATAGCAATGCAAACTGCACTTGTGGGTGGCATGTCCCAGGAGCTTGGGCTGAGTGTGAGACAGTCTTGCACTGGGGAACTTGTGTTGCTGCCCCAGCTTAGTTTGGTGCTGCTTCTTAGTTTGCAGACCCAGGCTTTGTCCTAAAGGTGTAAGAACATGGGGCAGTCATAGCCGATGTCTCTCCACATCTGCTTTGCTAGAGAGGATGTGAGAGATTCCTTTCTTAGCGGGCTCACAAAGTTTACCTTCCAAGTAGCTGCTATGCAGCGTGGCTAAGATGTATCCATTATCAAGGTCTCTATTCCAGGCTTTCTTATCAGACCTTGCTGTTCCCTCCACGTGTATTATCTCCCTCTCTTAATCCATTTAGACTGAGGGAAAGAAGTGTTTCTCTTATGGTGGTCCTAGATTCTCTCTAACATTACTAACAACAGCAAGTTGGAGGTGTAAATATCCGAGTACATTTATGGTTAGCTTTTTAACTACTGTAGAGCTGCAACAGTGGTTTAGACACCCTGGATACTCCAGAGTACGGATGTTATATCCTTGTCTGATGACTTGCTTTACCCAGATAACACCTGTGTGTAGTTCTGTTGACTACAGTTTAGCTGTTTGTGATTTCTGTCAGTCAAGGCCATGCCTCAGTGTAGAACACTAGTTAAATATTGATTTCCTCTACTCTTAGATTTACTTGAATCCTTTCTATCTTTAACCAATTAAGGACTTAGTGCTACTATAGATTCAGGTAATGGACTAAATAATAAATAAATAAATAACAAAATTTGACAAAGTCAGATTTCTTCTACGTAATCTGCTAGTCTTGCAAAACCCAGCTTCTCAAGGCCAGCAGCACTTTAACCAAGTAAGGAAGGCCAGTCAGCACCAGTTTTGACACGGTAAGCAATCAGGGTGGAAAAGGCACAATGAAATGGCATTTTATGCCCAGTGTGGTGAATTTGTAGATGCAGCAGATTTAGCACATGTGTACATGTCTGTACAGGGTGTGTGTTTTAGAGTGGTTTGCTGGAACTTTTGGAAAAGGAGAGTTAGAAAATATCTCTCACTCATGTACCATGTTGATATTGCTCTCTTCTGCATTGATCTTGGAACTGCTTTTTTACAGAGCACTGGGATCTGCTCCTTGCTGCATAGGGTAGAGAAAGCAACAGTATTAATCACTGTGCAATTCCTCCTGCATGTATTTCTCATGCACTCTCTTGCTGGTTCAAGTTCCCAAAATATTTTATGAACTTTACGAAACTCAGCATTAGGCAGGATTGAAAAACACCCTGGATCCTCAGGGCAATGAAAGCAGCATCCTAAAGAAAGCAGTGGACAATCAGATGTGAAAATTTGTGTCCAGTGATTCTGCTAGACAAAGCCATTGACTTGATCAAGTGGTGTCAAGTCTTGTACTGTGTGAAAAGCTGGGCTATAAGAAGCTCTCAGCATCCCCTTCAAACACTGATGTTTTTGTGATGCTGTGGCTCAGGCTGCAGGAAGACAGGAAGAAGAGACCAGGACCTTCATAAGTGAGTGGATCTCACAGTAACTTCTTACCCACTTTGTGTTCTGGGGCACATATGGGACATGTCTACTGTTACCAGAACCTGTAGGAAAGGAGCAATGTTCAAATCAGCTGCAAATGAGAATGATGCTTTCTCAGCAGTCCTCGATGTCTCACTTTCTGATAGGTCCCTTCCCTCATACCCAGGACAGTATCATGGGGTTTTTCCTGCTCTGCAACCCCGTAGTGGCAGCCAAACCACAGGCCCATGGCAGAAGGGGCTAAGGAGCAAGAGCAGAGACCCCAAATCTTTGCTAAAACCTGTGTGAGACCTGAAACATGACCCAGGTTGCTCTTGCCTTGTTATCACAGTGTATTTGTGTAACGTCACTCAGTAAAAGCAACAGGACTTTGTAGCTTGCTGCTTGCTAGAGCTTTAGCCCGAGTTAATGCCTTTGTTGTCTTCCCCTAAAGACCACATTCTTTCATCAGAAGTAACAGCTGTCAGTTTACACAAATGCCCTTCTCTGTAGATGAGCATCAGAAAGCACTGCTGGCATGCAGCAATGTAAAGAATGGTGCAGTGAGAGAAAAGTGTGGTGCTCAACATCAGTCTCTCCTCAGGATTGTTATGAGTATTCATCTTAAAAACCCACACTGTTTCCTACACCTGTACTAGCAGAAATCTTCCTTAGCAACAGTATAAGCTAGATCAACCAGATCAGTAATCAGAAAAATACTCTCAAGTGGGGTTGTAGATGAAACAGAATGAAGATCAAAAGGACTTTGAAGAAGCCTAGAAGACTGTTGCTTGAAGAACAGGCTAGAGGAAAGCCAGAGCCTCAATCCAGATGCTGTAGCTAGTCTGGTTTCTTCCTGTATCTTGTGTCTCTATTTCTTTGCCATCAGGATATGCTTAGGCTCAGTGGGCAGAGAACTGATTTTTTTAATTTAATGAAGTGTGGGAGGAGCAGTGCTGCTTCCCCAAATTACCAGCATGAAAGCATCAATCTTCTTTGCCTGAAGAGCAGCTGAGCAAATGAAACTGTCACGAGTAACCCGAACCTTTAATTGTGCTACTTCAGTAAGTTGTTCTCCTGCACCACTGTGCAGGCACTATGTGGAGCAGCAAGTTCATGATTCAGAAAGTGCTCACCTCTGCTCCCAAAGCACATAGGCTTTTTTTCCTCACTGTCCCAGGCACATGAGAGGATTGTCACTGCAGCACATTGAGGAATAGTGAGCATTTAGGGTTGAAATACGCTTGGAGACAGAGATGTGTTTGCTTGGTGAAACACTAGGGCAAAAGTCTTCAGTGAAGGCAGATTTTCCTCAAAACAGGAAGTTAAATCTCGAATTGAAACACGAACTCAAGCCTACTTCTGACCCATAGAGTGACCGAAAATAACATTCTTATTCAGCAAGCCTGATCCTTGGGTGTACTTACGGCAAGACTCTCAGGCTACTTCAATATCCTCATAATCCCACCTGCTCTGGGATGTTATGAGCTCTGTAGAGCAATGTAGCTGCATGAGATATGTGGATCTTCTGCCTAATACCTTAATAGCATTGAGTGCATCAACATGCCTGGAAGGAGGCAGGTATCAGAAAAGGGATAGGTGAACTGTTGGAGTTTTTATTATTGGTATTGACTGAGAAGCTACCACTATGCTTCAGCATGGTTGAGCCTTATGCTGATCTAGGTGGTGTTAGAAAAATGCTGTGCAGAACTGAAGAGGGTAGTAAAACTGGAGGCAATTAATGTGGTGACTTGACAGCTCTGCTATAAATCATAGTTATAAACCACAGAAGTGGGCTTTTCCTGCATTCATATTACCAAGAGGTCTGGGGAGAGTGAGCTTATTTATAAATACAATAGTGTCTGATAATAGGAGGCTGAGGAGGAACCTTGACAACAGACCAATGGATATCAGATCTTCCTGTTTTCACACATTCTCCTAGCTGGGAGCACACAGCAACACAGAGAAGCAGCCCAGCGGACCCCAGGTAACCCCACCAGGCTGCCCTGGCCCCCTTGGGCCAAGCAGAGAAGCTTGGAGGAGCACACTGCCTCTCAAATGCGAGATCAGTGTGGCAGAGCCACCCTTGGAGGGGTTCCTTGGACTGCCTCTGGCCTCAGCTGACCCAGCGGGACTGCAGAACCATCCCCCGGGTGCGGTGACCTTTGCAGGAGGTGGGAAAGTGGGAGAGAGAGCGGGTACCTCCTCTCATCCCCAGCTGTACTCCTCTGAGCCAGGGACCTGCGGGGTCCGAGGACAACTGGCGCCCGCAGGCACCCCGTGCCCGATGCCAGTTCGCCCTTTTGACTTTTTCCAACGAGAGAACGACGCTGCTTGCCCCTACACACCCTCCTCCCCCCGCGCCAGCAGGGCAGGCTAGCAGCGCGGGGCAGCGCTCCCCATCCCGGCGCAGAAGGCTCCGTGGCCCCGCACGCCACGTCGGGACACCCGCACTCGGGGGCGCGGCGTGCTGCGGCCCGCTCCCAGCACCGCCCCGGGGGTCGCGCCGCCGCGGCCGCCCGCGCTGCCGGGGAAGCGAGGCCCGTCGCCGCCGGCGTCTCGGCGGGATTCGGAGCGGGCACTCCCCGCCGCTGGTTTATGTAACTCGCCACCGAAGCCGGTTATAAAACGCGGGGAGCGCAGATCCGCCGGCAGAGCCTCGCTGCCGCCTTGACGCCGCGGCGGCCGGGAGGTAACGGCGCGGGGCGGCGCGGACCCGGCCGGGCGGGGAGCGGCGAAGTCGGGCCGGGCCCTCAGGCGGGCAGCCCGGCCGGGGCGCGGGGGGACCGGAGCGGAGCGGGGCTGCACGGGTCGGTTCTCATCTCCGGCTCAGTAGCGGAACCGGCCCGTGGGGCGAGGCGGGGAGGCCGGAGGGACAGAATGAGGTGCTGCCGCTGTTGCCTGGTCCTACCTGTAGCGTCTGCTGAGCTTTTCTCATCCTCTGCTAAGCTTTTCTCATCCTCACCTTTACACACGTGGCGGTTTAGCTTACCAGTAGCTTTGCAAAAACTAGATAAAAGGTCTTGTGGTGTAATATGTTACAGAACCTGTCCAGGACAGATGTGAGGCATACAGGACAGCCAGATGTTCAGAAGTCTTTGCTCCTGATGTCGCTGTCATCCTGATTTTTTTCCCTCCCTCTGATCTGTTGTGCAACCTTTGAGGCATATAAGCCCTCTCTTGCTGATGTAACCAGCATATCCTTTCTTGTTTCCCACAAGGAAGGCTTTCCCAGGGGTGAACAGATTTAGAATTCAGGATGTGTTCAAGCTAAACAACCCTCCCTTCTCCCCATCACTTTTAGGAAAACACTACTGCAACTTATTGAGCTCTAAGTGATAGAAAGAGACAGAGAGGAAACACAACTACAGTTTCTTTAAATCTGGCTCATGTAGTTCCAGTTTCTTAAAAGGATTACTATCTTGCTCCCTAAAAAATCCATTACTTCTGTAGTGGTGGATATTTTTGGTCCTGCTGCTTATCACCATCTTGGTCCTGGGAGGAAGGAAGTGCAGATGGTGGGAAAAGGGTGATTGATGCGATACAACAATCTTCCCACAGAACTCAAGGACAGCAATAGATGTCTTTGTGGACAGTTCTTGCTCTCTCAGTCACTGTGGCTTTCTGCAGGATCACAGCAAATTTTTAGCTTTCCAACAAACACTGTCATGCCAGCAGCTATAAGGGGAGTGAATGATTAGACTGACTTGTGGTAATCTAACCTGTCATGTTCAATTCCTTGCTTGCTGTAGTTCTTTGGAAAGGGACAGGAAGGATAACGACCATGAGGGCACCTGGCTAGAAGGGAGTGTACAAGTTATGCACAGGCCTTGCACAGGGTGGAGAACTTGGAGACTTTAGGGTTTCCAAGTTCTTCATGTGCAACATCAAGGCAAGAACTTTAAACATTTTCTTTCTTTCTTTCTTTTTTTTTTTAAACCCACGAAGGAATACAAACTACGTCTCCATCAGTTACTGCAACAGAAGGGGAAGCAGCCTCTTGGCCAAAGAGCTCTACTGCTGTGACTAGTAGGTGAGTTACAACCATATACATATGTTGCCTGCTGTATATGCTCTTGTGCATGGACAGGGAGAACAGTTCCTTCCTGTTGCTGTTCACATGTCCTTCCTTTCAGGTGCCCCCATCCCGAGGTAAAGAGGCAGCTTAGCTGCTTGAACCAGAACATTTTATAACTCTATTTGTGCTTACAAATAGATACCATATTTCATTTTCCTTAATGTTTGAGTTTGTACCATATTTTTCCTTACTGTGGCATGTCCCAGATCTCTCCTTGTGGGAGGGGGAGCACCTACCATTCCTCAGGGTAAATGGTGCCTCCAGACAAATCCAAATTCTCTTCCTGTTTGTAGTTGTGAAGTGTCTTGATACTGATGTGACTGAAACATGATAAGCAACATGTGTAATTGTTATTTTAGTCACACTGGTATCTCTGAAACAAATTTGTGCCAGCAAACAAGGTGCATGAGAGTGGCCTTCATTGTCATATGCACAACTGTGATTCTTCATACAGAATCATTCATAGGTTTTCTCTGAATGCTTTGTGGGGATGTGTGGAGTAAGCATGTTATACCTGGAGGAAGGGAGCTTGAGTCCCTGTAGCTTAAGTGGTAGTAGCTTTCATTTGTAGTCCCTACTGTGTTGAGCAGATGGGCTTGGCTTTTTCATCATTAGGTGCTCTTTGAGTTAGCATCACTTCAAGAACATAGATATCTTGTTCTTAAAGGCTATATGTATTGTTCTAAATATGTGGTTTCTGTGCCTTTGGAGACTACTTCCAGTGCGGATGTCCATCCTCTTGGAAACTTGGCACGTGTAAGGGCTGGTGTGGTGTGCATGAACTTACTTTTCCAGACACTTTCTACAGAAATCTTTGCTCACGTCTCCTTCCCTGCAGCTTTTTGTCTTAACAGATGGGAAGTGCTCAAAACAACAAGTGACCTCAAAAAACTACATGCAGTGGAGCTTGACCTGTGTAACGTGGACGTGATGGCAGACATGTTTGATCACAGTGTTATTTCTGTTGGAGAAGAAGAAGGACCAGGCAATTTCCAACGTTCTTTTCCAACACAAGAGTCACTCCGATCCCCTCGGGGCTCTGTTGTGAGTTTCCATAACATCCAGTACTCTGTGAAGCAGTCCAGTGGATTCCTATGCAAACGGAAAACTGTGGAAAAGAAGATCCTTCATAATGTTTAGTAAGTTCTTGCTTAAATAAAATACTGGAGGGTAGGAATTAATCTAGTGCTGTGAATCAGTAACATCAATGTCATCTTCCAGAACCGTCCTGCCAGTCTGCAGTTCACGTGAACGCTTCCTAATTTGTTTTTAGGCAAAATAGGTGGGATGTAGCTGGAGCAGTTTCAGTTATTGATTTGAGCAAATTAGGACCAAACTTATGTGAATTCTTCTTCCAGAAGATCTGAGGGTTACTTTAATTATAGTTCAGGCTGCAGTCAGAAGAAATGAAGAAACTAAATGAAGAGAAGAAATGAATAGCAGAGAGCAGTTGTTCTTTTCAAAACCTGGATCATCAGGGATTACACTAATTTCTGTCTTTTGTAGATTTCTTTTTATATCTGTCTCTGGTTCTGTTCTGACTTGTAATCTGGAACACAAAGGGAAAATTGCATATTGTTTTCAGATTTAAGTAGAAGGTTTTAATCATCTCTAAGTCTTCCTTTCAACAGCAATTTGTTCACACCTTACCTCTACTATGAGCTGCATGTAAACTGTCCTTTATTTGGAAATAATCCTTTCCTTCTTCCAGTGGCATTATGAAGCCAGGCTTGAATGCTATCCTGGGGCCAACAGGGAGTGGTAAATCTTCGTGAGTATTTTCTTCTACTCCTTCAAATGAACAGGCAACTGTTCATAGAAGATTTGGGGTTCTGAGGGTTGGGGGAGATTTGAAACTTGCAGGCTCAGACGTCTGCATGGCGGTGAGAAATCCGGAGATGCAGTTTGATCTCCTGTTCTTGTATCAGCTTTGCTGGAGTTCTTGCCCTGCGGCAGTATCACACCCCTCATCTGCTCCAGCTGGTGATCTGCAGTCATCTTTGGATGTTGACCTCATTGAAGATACTAGGCTGAACAGGGATGACTGGAGCTCAGGTGTAGACTATGTCCTAGACCTGTAACGAGGTTGTGAGAGAGTGAAAGCTCCCTTGGGGAAGGAGAGATTCTGCATTGGCAGTGAGCAGAATCCAGTGATATATTTAAAAAAATACTAGATTTAATATTAATTCTCTGAAGTCTTGTTATACATGTTTGGATTAATTTCCTTGAGATCAAAGTAGTTAATTCTGTGCTCCCCTGCCTGGAGAGCAGACCACAGCTACTCGTCAGGCTGCTTTTGTCCCCATGCATTTCAGATTAATTCTTAATAGAGACTGAGTTTAATGTCTGTAGGGTGTTAACTGCTGTGAATTGTGAGGGTCTGTGCACTACCACATTGCTGTGGCACATCTTGTGCTTGAAAATCCTGTATGTACAACAGGCTTTCTGTACAAAAAGTTAAAGCCCCCAGAGTAGAGGAAGCCCCTTTCTGTGCCCTTGGTTTGCAGCATGCTGTGAGCATGCTCTAACTGCAGTCCTGACTGCTGGAGCTTATCTCATCAAAAGTAAAAGCAGCTGTTGTGGCAAAACCTAATGCCTGGTGTTTATCTGAAGTCTCTTAGATGTGCTGGCTGCCAGAAAGGACCCAGCAGGCCTGTCTGGAGAAGTGCTTATAGATGGCATCCCTCAACCTCCAAATTTCAAGTGCATCTCAGGATATGTTGTGCAGGTAATGGCCTTCCGTGGAGGACTGGGAACTCTTGGGAGGGAAAATCACATAAGATGAGCAAAAAATGAACTACTAGGTTAGGTAATTTTCCATGATCCCTACAGAGTCTAATTTGATAATTCAGATGCTACAGTATTTAGTAGTTTTCTGATGTGTGGAAGACAAGAGGATCAAATTGTTATGCTGGGCTACTGAGGCTTTTTATTTTGGCCCCTGCCTATAGGGTTTCAAACCAAAAAAAAAACCATAAGGAAAAAACTTGGAACACCCAAAAATCTCTTGTAAAACTCAGAAGCAGTTCTAGCTGGCAGAAGTACCTTCAAGCTATCAGATAATTCTAGGAAGTAAATAGATGCCTGTTGTTCTTCCTCTGATTCTGGCTGGCTGGAACAGAGCTTCATTCCACTGGGAGACAGGAAAAGCCATCTGAATCTGCGGAAGTGGGTGGAGACCTGGGCCAGTAATAGATCCTCGAAGCGCTGGAAGAGCTGAGGAGAAGGGAATTCCTGGCAGCCATATGAACAGCTAAATCTGGAAAGCATCCAGACTTATGACTGCAGGCAGATGTGAAATAGGCAGCTTTTCGGAAAGCTGCCAGCTGGGAGGCTCTGGATGGATGTATGTGACAAGACTGATGCCAAGCCTCAATCCTGCAGGTCAAAGATCCTCTGTGTTTCATGACTAGCAAGGAGTTTTCTTGCAAGTGGTCCCCTTTTGAGACATTTGTCTCTCAAATGTTCAAAGCAACCAAACATCCTTAAAAATATAGGCAGCTATGTGAGACATTAAATAGTCTCACTCCCCTCCCACTCTGTGCAGTTACTCCCTAGATCAATAAAGATGTCCCAAACACTGCAAACAACACTGGAGACCTAAATACGTAAATAAAAACATACTTATAGGGTAAATCTGATGCAGATGAGCATATAGATGTGCTAAGTCATGTGTTTTCCCTACAAAACTGCTGGTGGCCTCTCCACTCATGCCTTGCAGGTGAGGTGTCCTGCCAAAGTTCATTATGTTTGGTATTAAGGTACCCTAAATTTAGTTTAGTTTCCAGTGTGGTGACTCAGCAGTTGTATTGGTGAGATCCGAGGATGGGGAATGGGGGACTAGGGTGAGAAACTGGGTGTATGGAGAGGAAAGGGATGGAGAGAAATTCCTAAAAGACCTTTGTTGGCAAAGACAGTTTGTCATAACACTACAGTCTGAGTAATCTGTCACATGCTTTTAGCACAGCAGCACATTCAGTCTTCCTCTGTTAACTCCAGTGCCAAACCTGGCTGGCTGGCACATCCTCTGTGTTAATGATCAGTCCTGCAACGTGGAAGAAGTCCCAAGGCAGGCAAGAGTCTGCTGCCCTGCAGCTTAGGGGCTGTGCCTTCCAAAAGGGCCCTAGACGTGAAAAAGGCCTGATTAACAGGCGTGATTCTCAGCAGCTTCCCAGTGCCACAAGCCTTCTCTCATCATATGTTGGATGCAGAATTGGCCTGAATATCAAATCAGGGGTGACGGAGAGGCATGGAGCTCTGGATGGACTTGTCATCAACTCTGTTGGGCTCATGGTTGTTGCAGGTTGGTGTAGGCTGCCCAGATGTTTGTCAACTGGATAGATTTGATTCTTACTCTGAATGCACATGACTGTTGGAGCTTTTCTAAAGGGGTAGCCCTTAGAATATAGCCTTGTGCCCAAGAGTTATAGATAGCTGAAATGTGAAAAAAATTAGAGGCATCTTGGTGAAGTACTCTTGTTTCTCTGAGGAGCTGGGGAGAGTTCTGTCAGCAGCTGAAGTCAGCAAGTGCTGTGGAACACAGCAAGATGTGGCTTGTAATTGGGAGCAGAGATGACACAGGTGACTCCCTGACTGTCTCTACCTTGAACATTGAGCACTAGCAATGTCCGTTGGCTTTAGCTGGACTGGCAGAAGTTTTAACTCTTTACAAAACAAGATACCTGTTCTGCCTCTCTTTGCCTGGTAAGGAAAACAGCACAAAATGGTACTGTCTGCACTTGAACTCCTGAGCCTGAAAGCAGGCAGACATGTTGCTTGGTGTAAGCTGGGAACCTGCAAAGCTGCATTCTCCCCTTGACAGCTACTGAGTGACCTTGAATTTTGTATCATAAATTTTGAAGAAGGGACTGTCCCTTAGTCCAGCTTCCACTGTGTTCCACAAACAGCTTATCCAGCAACTGCCACTACATGGACTCTCGTGTCCAGTCAGGCAGTTGAGGAGACTGCCTAACTTGTCATTTGTACTGATTTCAGGATGATGTTGTCATGGGCACAATGACAGTGAGAGAGAACCTGCATTTCTCTGCTGCCCTGAGACTACCCAGCTCCATCAGTGTTAAAGAGAAAGAAGAGCGAGTCACCCAGATAATCAGCGAGCTGGGATTAAGCAAAGTGGCTGATGCTAAGGTAAGCAGTGAGAATACCTTTCTCAGAAATCATACTATCTCTGGAAACTGAACTACGTGACTCTGGGTAGTGTGGTTTATGTAGTGCAGCTACACCAAGCTAAGCAGGAGTCTGACTAAACCATATTGTACATAAGAAATCAGTCTTCAGTTCAGGATGCAGCTTGGAAAGAGGTATGTGTATTTGCTACTAAAAAGGGGAAGATTTTGTACCATATGCAGCATGTTGTATAAGTTCAGAGGGGAAAAAGTCATCTAGTCATTGCACCTTGGAAGGCTGCTCAGTCACTTCCTGCCTTTGTGGGACAAGACAGGGAAGTTATTTTTACACTACTGAAAGCTGTGAGGGATGGAAAGCTGGGCTGTGATGGAGATATTCTGTGCAAAGCTTGTTCCTCCCATCAGCATTTTTACCCTTTCTTTCCTTTCACTTCACTCTTACTTGAGCAGCAGGTGAGGTTCCAACAAAAGGCATCCCCAAAAGCCAATACCCCCTCTGACTGGCTGAGACTGTGGCCTCATTCTGGCTCTTCCTTGTCAGTATCATCCTTGACCCCTGAAGTCATAAGGTGCCTGGTACCTTTGAAAATCAGGCTCTACTTACTGCTACACAGTCCTACACACTGCATCAGACTCATCACCTGCTGCTGGCCCTAGAGTTCACTAACAGGACTCTGAAAAGGACAAAGGCTGCTGGGTGGGGAGAGCCCTGAGCTCCAGAGCATGCACTGACTGGGTCTTGTTGCAAATGCCTGATTTCTTCTGCTCATAGGTAGGAACTGAATTGATCCGAGGAGTGTCTGGAGGGGAACGGAAGAGAACCAACATTGGGATGGAGCTCATCACAGAGCCACCAGTACTTTTTCTGGACGAGCCAACAACTGGCCTTGATGCCAGCACGGCCAATGCAGTCCTCATCCTCCTGAAGAAGTAAGAGTTAGTTCTCCAGAGCTCTGCTGCATTTTGTTGTCAGCTCATTAGTAAAAAAAGGAATGCTGTTACGGCTGAGTAGCTACAGTGCTCCTTTAAAAAAAAAAAAAGAAAAAAGAAAAACTGGACAAATTGACTCAAATTAGTAAATTATTTGTTTGGGTCATGTCCAAAGCCTTTTGAAGTTGATGGGAATCTTTCCCCAGCAAGCATTGGACTGGAGTCCAAAAGGCAGCTGTAGCTTGGACAGCTTCCCTTTGCCACAGAGAGGGGTGGACTGGGGAGGTCAAGCGTTGTAATTATAATTTCTTGGCCTTCCAACCGAGTCTATTACAAAATCTCTTTCTCCACTGTGGCAACAACCTTGAACTCAGATGAGACTTTATTTGCAAATTTACCCTCAGTGTTTGCTTCCATCTCCTGCATTGTGGAAATGAGCTGTCTCTGGTACAAAGAGGACCAAACGAGGCTTATTTAATAACAATGAGTTTCTAACCCTCCTCCTTCGTTTGTTGTGCATTGCCTGGTTTTGCTTCGGGGCACATTTTGCTCTGCTGTTTGTGGATAGGGGTCTTTGATTGACAAGGATACCCTTTGGGCATCAGTGGTAAAGCACTTGAAAGAACACCTGACAAACCTGATTTGACTTTTACAGAGAGTAAATCTTTAGCAGAAGAGTGAAATCTCAGCTGGCCAGACTTCCACAGCCTGCTATGTAAAGCCTGGTACTGCCATTGAGCGCAGTAGGACCATTCCAGTTAGTCAAATTGAAGCCTGATGTAGAAAACATGTAAGGAGGGTTTATACACAGCTGTGGCCTTAACCTTTGCTAGCTACAGACAACATCATACTTTGTCTACCCAGACTGAAGTGACAGTCTCTTGCAATGGGTGCTGTCTTCAGGATCTTGCAGGCAGCATCTGACACAGTGACAGAGAACAGGGAACTACAGCTTTCCTGGGTCAAGACGCAGAGAAGTTGACAAGTATTTGTCATGGATTTGGGTACTTGGGTTAACGTGACCTTTCCAAAATTCAAAGTGTGGTGTGTTTGAGAGATATTTTGTTTTTATTTCAGGCTCTCAAGAAGAGGGCGAACCATCATATTTTCCATCCATCAGCCCCGCTATTCAATATTCAAGCTGTTTGACAGCCTGACATTACTAGCTTTGGGGAAGGTGGTGTATCATGGTCCTGCAAAGCAGGCCCTGGAGTACTTCAGTTCTATTGGTAAGTCTTCTGTACCAAGAGCACGGGCAACAGGCTAGTGAGTTTAATTTGTGGGTAAATTCGTACTCTACCACGGGGTAATAGTCCTGTGCTGTTTTATAACTAGGATGCTAGAGGATGTGCATATACAGTCTAAACAGTGTTACATTAGAACAGGAAAAAAACAAAATTATAAACCCCTTTTTTTTTCAGACAACACAGAGCATGACTCTCTCCTGCCTTTGGTTTTGCCTTGAGTTGGGACAAAACTTGCTTGGGTCTTTAGAAGCACGGTGCCAAACAGACAAGATGCTGCTTGTAGTTCTGCCAGGCCTAGGTGTCAGACCCAGTGAGTTTTGAACCACATCCTGCAGACTGAGAGCAATTGGTATGGGCTTATCCAAGAATCTGCTCTACTCTGAATGCAGATGGGTGACTGCGACGAGAAAACTATGGTATCTGTTAAGATGGGATAATCATCTTTCTCATAAGGGCACTGGAATATTTGGGAATAGACTGGCCAACTTGATCAAGAGGGCTTTAAACTGAAGGACTTGGGGAGTGTGGGGAGAAATAACATAGAACAGACCATCCTGTCTAGCAGGTGAACAGGGCAGGGAATGCAGTGATGAGTGCTCTTCAGCCACATACCATGTTGAGATGCAGAAGGCTGACTGCCCTTAGGGAGTACCAAACCAGGGAGGATCCTCCTGTATCTGTCCAGGGAAACCTGTGTGTTTGAGTAAGACCCTGTGCTGCCTCTGCACCAATGCACGCAGCCTGGGGAATAAGCAGGAGGAACTGGAGATGTGGGTGCAGATGCAGGACTATGACCTCATTGCAGTCACAGAGATGTGGTGGGACAGCTGCCATGACTGGAGCACAGCAATGGAGGGTTATGTATTGTTCAGGAAAGACAGACTGACAAAGCGTGGAGGTGGAGCTGCTCTCTATGTGAGAAAGCAATTAGTCTGTATTGAGCTCTGCCTGGGTGCAGATGAAGGGCAGGTTGAATGCTTGTGGGTGATAATTAAGGAGTTTGGTACAGGACACCTGATCAGGAGGAGGAAATGAATGAGGATGAGGCCTTCTGTGAACAGCTGAGAGCTGCCTCACAATCACAATCCCCAGTCCTCATGGGGGACTTCAACCACCCTGATATTTGCTGACAAAGCCACTCAGCCAAGCACACGCAGTCCAGGAGGTTCCTACAGAATGTTGATAACAGTTACATGTGGTTGAGGAACCAACAAGGAGGGGTGTGCTGCTGGACCTTCTACTGACAAATATGGAGAGTCTGATTGAGGATGTGAAAGTTGGAAGCAACCTTGGCTGCAGTGACCATGAGACGATAGAGTTGAAGATCCTGTGTGGAAGAGGGAGGACACAAAGCAGGACTGTGACCCTGCATTTCAGGCGAGCCGACTTTGGCTTCTTCAAAGGCTTGCTTGGAGGGATCTCATGGGATAGGATCCTAGATGGTAGAAGTGCCCAAGACAGATGATCAGTCTTCAAGTGCCACTTTCTCCAAACCCAGGATCAATGTGTCCCCACATGTAGAAAAGTGGGAAAAGGAGGCAGGAGGCCTCTATGGATGAACACAGGTCTGCTGGGACAGCTCAGGCAGAAAGCAGACGTTTGTGAGAGGTGGAAACAGGGCCTGACTTCTTCTGAAGAGTATAGGAACTTTACTAGAGCATGCAGGGGTGCAACCAGGAAGGCTAGAGCCCTTTAAGAATTAAACATGATCAGGAAAGTTAAGGAAAACAAGAAGGTTTTTTTTTGAGACAGATCAGCAGTAAAAGGAAGACTGGGGGAATGTGGGCCCGCTGCTAAACACAGAGGGCGCATGGGTGACAGAGGATGCAGAGAAGGCCAAACTACTGAATGCCTTCTTTGCTTCAGTCTTTACAGCCAAGGCTGGCCCTTGGGAAGCCCAGTCCAGCAAGGATAGTAGGATGGCCTGGACAACAGAAGACTTGTCGTTGATAAGGAATAGGTTAAAGACTTGTTGACCAAGCTCAACACTCATAAGTCAATGGGTCCTGATGGGATACATCCTAGAGT
This sequence comes from Colius striatus, assembly GCF_028858725.1. NCBI lineage: Eukaryota > Metazoa > Chordata > Aves > Coliiformes > Coliidae > Colius > Colius striatus. Next base: position 18,722,780 of record NC_084766.1, read on the forward strand.
GCTGAAGGAGCTGGCTGATGTGATTGCTAAACCTCTCTCTATAATTTTTGCATGATCATGGAGGACAGGCGAGGTGCCTGAGGACTGGAGAAAGGCCAATGTCACTCCAGTCTTCAAAAAGGGCAAGAAGGAGGACCCACAAAACTACAGGCTGGTCAGCCTCACGTCCATCCTTGGCAATGGAACAGATCATCCTCAATGTCATCTCTAAACACATGAAGGAAAAGATGGTTATCAGGGGGAGTCAACACAGATTCAACAGGGAGAAATGCTGTTTGACTAACCTGATGAGGTCAAAACCGGCTGGCGAGATTAGGGGAGGGCAGCAGATGTCATCTTCCTTGACCTCAGCAAGGCTTTTGACACTCTCTCCCATAACATCCTCATCAGAAAGCTCAGGCAGTGTGGCTTGGATGAGTGGACAGTGAGGTAGATCGAGAGCTGGCTGAATGACAGAGCCCAGAGGGTGGTGATCAATGGCACAGAATCAAGTTGGAGGCCTGTGGCCAGTGGAGTTCCACAGGGATCAGTTTTGGGGCCAGTCTTGTTCAACATCTTCATCAACGACCTGGATGAGGGGACAGAGTGTACCCTCAGCAAGTTGGCTGATGACACCAAACTGGGAGGATTGGCTGATTCCCCAGAGGCTGTGCTGCCATTCAGTGGGATCTCGACCGGCTTGAGAGTTGGGCAGAGAGGAACCTCATGAGGTTCAACAAGGACAAGTGCAGAGTCCTGCACCTGGGAAGGAACAACCCCATGCACCAGTACAGGCTGGGGATTGACCTGCTGGAGAGCAGCTCTGCAGAGAGAGACCTGGGAGTGCTGGTTGACAATAAGCTAAACATGAGCCAGCAATGTGCCCTCGTGGCCAAGAAAGCCAGTGGCATTCTGTGATGCATGAAGAAGAGTGTGTCCAGCAGGTCAGGGAAGCTTCTGTTCTCCCTCTACTCTGCCCTGGTGAGGCCTCATCTGGAGTCCTGTGTCCAGTTCAGGGCTCCTCAGCTCAAGAGGGACAGAGAACTTCTGGAGAGAGTGCAGCACAGGGCCACCAAGATGATCAGGGGACTGGAACATCTTCCTTATGAGGAAAGGCTGCAGGAACTGGGGCTGTTTAGTCTGGAGGAGACTGAGGGGGGATTTCATTAATATTTACAAATATCTAAATAGTGTATGTCAGGAGGTTGGGACATCCCTTTTTTCTGTTGTATCTAGCAACAGGACAGGGGTAATGGGATGAAGCTGGAACACAAAAAGTTCCATTTAAACATAAGAAAAAACTATTTTACTGTGAAGTTGACAGAGCATGGGAACAGGCTGCCCAGGGAGGTTGTGGAGTCTCCTTCCTTCAAGGTCTTCAAGACTCACCTGGATGTATTCTTGATCTAGGTGAACTTGCTTTGCCAGGGTGGGTGGATTAGATGATCTCTAAAGGTCCTTTCCAACCCCTACCATTCTATGATTCCATGATTCAATGACAATAATTGCACTGTTCAGTAGCCACTCCCTGTCCAGGTAAGCACAGTGGGGGTTTCTGACTACAACAGACTGAAAACATGGAACTGATTTGTAGTTTACTCTAGATGCAGCCGTGAACAATACTGGATTGTATGTATTCCCTGGCTTTAAGGAAGATGCTTTAACCAACCTCACTACTTCTACACCTCGTCTTACTATCCCATCTCATTTGCTTTCTCACAGGAATCCTATAGCATATGCATTGTTGCTTTTTTGTTTTCTTTTCTCTTCATCTCCTACCTAGAACTTTATTATAAGAAGTCACTCTTGGACAGTCCTTCCTTTTCCTTGTGACCAAGGAAACACAAGCAGGAGTTGAACTTCTAGGGCAAGCATCTGAGGCTGCAGAGCAGGCATCCAGTGGTTGAACAGCACTGGGAAGGAGACAAGATTTATCCAGGCTGAGTTATGTAGAAGAAAGTTACTAATTTCTTTTCACCTGAAATCAGTGGAGAATAAGTAATAATATCTGTATAGATACCTTGGACTCACCATCTCCTAAATCCTATCCATTCTACTGCTGTAAAATAATGGTCATGGAATGCAGTGAAGTTTTCTTCTAACAGGCCTGTGGAAAAGTGATACAGTATTAGACATGACCTTCCAAGCTGTCCTCTGAGCAAAACAAAAAATTTGCATGTGTAATTTTTGGTTATTTTTTAAGGATATGAATGTGAACCCTTCAACAATCCAGCTGATTTCTTCCTTGATATCATAAATGGTGATTCAACTGCTGTGTCAGCAAGCAAGGAAGACCACAGACCTGTGGACACAGGAAAAGGTAAATTGTGAAGGAGAAATCCACTTTTGAAGTTTTATGTGATAATGGTAAATTTTTAGTCTCTGGGTTTGCTCCAGTCTAAAGGCACTTCATTATCTTTTTATTTTTCTTACTAACAAGTATTTACTTTAGGCTTCTTTAAAGAGTTCAGACAAAAAAAATAAAGGAATTTTTTTCCTTCCTTCAGTAATATACAGAAGCGGTGATAAATACCAGCAATTTATAAAACCTATATGGGAAAGGCTGAAAAACAAGAATTGCTCAGTCTCAAGCGACAGCTGATAGAAGTTTTCAGTCACAATAAGACTGCTGCAGAGACAGGGTAGATAGGCTAAGGAATAATGGATTTACAAGTGTCCTGGTTTTGTCTGGGATATTTTTCTTCACACAGGGGATACGTTTTTGCTTAGTGTGAGAATAATGCTGATAACACACGGATGTTTTAGTTGTCGCTAAGTAATGCTTATCCTAGGTGAAGGACTTTTTAGTTTCCCATGCTCTGCCATCAAGAAGGGGCACAAGAAGCTGAGAGGGAGTATGGCCAGGACAGCTGACCTAAACTAGACAAAGAGCTATTCCATACCATAGGACATGGCCAGTATATAAACTGGGGGGAACTGGTGGGGAAGGGGCAGATCTGTGCTCAGGCATTGGTCATCTTGTCTTTTCTTGTGTTTTGTTTCTCTCTTTCTATGGATATTCTTGTTCATCATCATCATTATTATTACTATTATTTCTTTTTTATTATTAAACTGTTCTTATCTCAAACCACAAGTTTTACTTTTGTTTTTTCTGCTTCTTCTTCTCATCTTACTGGGAGGAGGAGGAGTGAGCAGGTGGCTGTGTGCTGCTTAGTTGTTGGCTGAGGTTAAACTACAACAATAGGGCACTGAGAAAGATGGGGATTAGATTAAATAACAAACTCTCTAACAATATAGTGAGTGACGAGTTAGGAAATAGTTCTTTGGGGATGCTGTAGCATATCCATGACTGAAAGATTAAAGGGAATGGTTTTCTTAATGGTGCTTTTTGGGGATGGAAAAATGGATCAGAGCAAACAATGCTGTTCCCCAAAATTCAGTGAAACAAAGGTGTTCTGGTACTTCAGTCTAAGAATTTGGCCATTTTTGTGCCACAAAAACCAGGCAGATTAGCTAGCTTCATGGATGTCAGGAGGTTGGGACATCCCTTTTTTCTATAGTAGCTAGCAACAGGACAAGGGGTAATGGGATGAAGCTGGAACACAAAAAGTTCCACTTAAATATAAGAAAAAACTATTTGACTGTGAGGGTGACAGAGCACTGGCACAGGCTGCCCAGAGGGGTTGTGGAGTCTCCTTCCTTGGAAGTCTTCAAGACCCGCCTGGACATGTTCCTATGTGACTTGATCTAGGTGACCCTGCTTCTGCAGGGAGGTTGAACTAGATGATCTCTAAAGGTCCATTCCAACCCCTACCATTCTATGATTCTGTGATTACAGCTGTAGGGAAACCTTCTCACCCCAGCTAGCCTCTTAAGCTCAGAGCTAAGGTTTGAACAATTCAAATTCTCTGACCATTCCTACTTCTTTTATACAGCCTCCAAAGTGGCTAAGCATGTTGATGGGCCATGTCTGAATACAGAGTTAATGGGGAATCACAAGCCATACCTTGTCTTTCTCACTCAGAGGGGAGCAGTGAAAATGGAGTGGCAGAAGATAACGTGGACAGCAGTGTGGTATATGTGCTGCACCAGAAATACCTCAACTCCAGTCTGTATCAGAGCACAAAGGAATCACTGGGGAAAATGGAACTTGGACAAGGAAGCAAGCAGAGAAAACCCAAGCAGGAGCATGAGATTACCTATGCAAATGGATTCCTCACACAGCTATACTGGGTGTCCAAGCGTTCCCTGAAAAACCTCATCAGGAACCCACAGGCCTCTGTTGCACAAGTAGGTAACAACTACTAAAAGTCTGGGATTCCCCCTGCTCTCAGTCCTGCATCTGCAGTTTGTAAGGTATACTTTTTTTATCAAAGGCAGCTAGGGAAACAGGAAAGTCCTGTGCCACTGCCACTTAAGTGGCATGAGATATTCAGCTACATTTGTTGCCTTTGAAAAACAATCTCCATTTTATTTAGCACAAGCACTACTGCACTGAAGATTGGGGAGTGGGGGAAGTGCTCCATTCTGTGGTTCATCTTCTAGTGGCATATTAATTTTGTGCCTCACTTGAAATTTTAAGCTGAGCTGTTCTTTGAGTTTGCTTGTACTAACCTTTCCCAGACAAAGATCAGAGGAAGGAGAAAACCAAAAAGGATAAATTCAGAAAATTTGCCATAAGGCTTTTAATTGTGTGGCATAGATTTACATTCACTCTCAACAGCAAAGTTTTAGGCAGGTGTGACTCTTAAACCTTGCATATGTCTCAATAAGAAGTTTGTCTTTATTTACTTATCTAAAGACTCTCTTCTCTTCTTTCCACTTCTAGATTGCAGTGACCACCATTCTATCCTTGGTTGTGGGTGCTATCTTTTTTGGTGTAAAATTGGATCGAAGTGGCATTCAGAATCGGTGAGTTGGACAGCCAACAGCTTTGCTTGTTTTTCTGTCTGTAGCAGACAAGTTTCAGCCACAGGAAAGGTCTTGGGATCCACTTGAGCAACAAAGGAGGGTTAAGAAGCCTCAATACACTGCAGCATGGTATTGCCAGAGGTCCTAAAGGGACCACAGTTCCGTTGGGCTTGCACATATGTATGAAGAACATGTTAAAGGGGAGATAAAGGAATAAACTTGATTTTACAGCTGATATCTACAGTAGCACGATTCAGTGGACAGAAACAGAAGAATACTGACTTGATGGTATGATGATGCCTGAGGCTGCTGGTGTTGATCTAGGCTGTTTCCTCACTTTTTGACTTTTCTGTTTTGCCTTCTAGGGTTGGATCCTTGTTTTTTGTCACCACAAACCAGTGCTTTTCTAGTGTCTCTGCAGTTGAGCTGTTCATTAGAGACAAGAAACTATTTGTGTAAGTAGTGAGGCACTTAGACTATCTTGTACCCTGGAGTGAGGTGAGTATCTTACAGGCTAAACGAAATTATTTCCACCAAGACCTGATGATTGCTCCCTTGCAACATGTGATTGTAACAGTCATGATAAATTGGTCTATAGAACAGAGAGCTGAAATGCTAAGGGGTGGGGGAAGGAGGTGAGAAATAAAGTAATTCTTCTTGTTTGCCATGTCACAGTTCACTGAGAAGTGCTTTTCCTACCCACTTTTGGTAGCAGCTGTTTTGAAGTCTGCATGTGAATCCTGCAGACTCTGAACCCTGCCTGCTCCCTTGCTGACAGGGTTGAAATGCTGTCTTGGAATGGTACTAGTGTGGTAAGACTGTACAAAGAGGAAGGGAAAGTTCTTGAAAAAGCTTTGCAGGGGATGCTTGGATGAAGAGGGCTGCTGACTGGCTTACAAGAACTCCCTAATAATCAAGCTCATCTCTGTGTGTGTGTGTGTGTGTGTGTGTGTATATATATATATATATATTTGTGTGTGTGTCAATGTGTGTGTATATTATATACGCACATATATGTACAGATATGTTGAAAATGTAGTTTAAAATAGCCTCCAGCTGATGGGATGATGGGATGAAAGGGGAACAGACATTCTATGCAGTAAAGAAGAAATTGGAGATCTGTGCCTGGAATCCACATGTCCACTTGCACGTTCTTCAGAACAGCTTAATATTGCCCCAACAGCTGCTCAGGAGTGAATCTCCCAACACTGACATTTACTGCCAGTCCGCCCTGCTTACCAGCTTAGCTTACAAGCTGCATGAATGGGGATGTTGGCACTTCACCAATTAAAGCATCTTTTCATGAGCTCCATTAAGCAGCAAAACAATCATGACATTTAATTGCCCTGGGAACTGGAGGTGAGTCCTAAAGGGGTTTTCTCATTGTTAGGTATCATCCTTCTCCTCTGGAAGCAGCTGTATGAGTTGGCTGTGGAGGAAGTGTTCCTCTAGTTAACAGCAGTCTAATACTTTCCCCGTGCTCTTGTTTAAAGGATCATTCTCTTTTAAAAGAAGTTTAAGACCCTTTTTCTAAAATGTTACTTAGCAGTCTTGTAGCCTTTCATTCACTTTTCTGTGGACAGCTCTCAGTATGACCACAGGGCCTGTGAGATAGGTCAGCCCTTACTTTACAGAGTGGGAAGTTACAGCACAGAGAAAATTTAAAAACTTGCATATAGAGGAGTCATTGGTAGTGAGGACAGAAACCAAATCAGGACAAACCAGACATGCATGCTGAGTCTGCTTCCTACATAACCTCTAAACCTGTACAACTCCCCTCCTTCCTGTCCTCACAGCCATCAGTACACCAGTGGGTATTACCGTGTGTCTGCCTACTTCCTGGCCTTGATGATAGGAGATCTGCTGCCCATGAGAACTGCTCCAGCCATCATATTTTCATGCATCAGTTACTGGATGATTGGTAAAGAATTGACGCTTTCATTGAACCTTTCATCTTCCAACACATTCACTTTCTGACTTAGCCAGAGTTTAATTCCTACACCATGAAACTAGATGAATCCTCAACTGATGTAAGTGCCTCGCATCACAATTTCAGGCAATTCTAGAGCAAAAGCACAAACAGCAGCAGTCTAAAACAGGGACCTTGCTTGACCACATCTTTTGCGAATGCTCTTTGGGCCTTTGGAGCATGCATAGTCCCTGCGAATTGCAAACTTGGGTCTTTCTTCCTACTTTCCCTCTCATATAGGAGACCAGGGGTACCTCTCTGGGATTCATAATGTGGTTTACTGGACTCTTTCCTTTCTGGTTTTTGACAGGATACCAAGCTGTTGCAGGCAGGTTCTTCTTCTTCATGCTGACCCTGGTTCTGGTGTCCTACACTGCCACAGCCATGTCTCTGGCTATCAGTGCTGGTATGGATGTGGTGGCTGTGGCCAATCTGCTCATCACTATTTGTTTTGTCCTGATGCTTGTAAGTATATAAGTATGTGCGTGGTCTTTGGTGGAGGTAAGGATACAGCTGAGAAAGGCCAAGGGGGCTGGACTGAGCCAGCCCTAAGCAGGCTGAGAAGCCACAGGCCAGTAGCACATCAGCCTGTGAGTTTATTGTCACTACTAGTCAAAGATGCACTTCAGCCAACTTGTAATCTAAGAGTCAAATTATTGTTCAGGTGCAGTTCAGTAGTTACGATGCTACCAGAGCTTTGCAAACAATGCACACCTAAAAATGGGTTTTTTTAAATTGTTGTTACTAAAATTTATTTCTGAAAAATCTCTCATTTCTGATATTAAAAATCTATGTGATCAACTGCATCATTTAAAAGGAAAAAAATCTTGAAATAAACCTTAGATCAGTTGATTTTATTGGATTAACTTTTGATGCCCAGTGGGATTTTAATTCAGTATTGCCCTTGGGTTCCAGAAATTACTTGAGTACTCTTCTTCAAGGACTTCTAAGGAAGAGAGCAAGGCATTTTGACTGCTCACAGATGAGGGATGTGAATTCCTTTTTAAAGAGATAATGTTTGTGGTGAAACTTCTTGACTGTGAGACCTATCGAGTTACCTTAGAGTAAAAGGTAGTTCCTGTCAGGTGACCCCTTGTCGCTGTCTGAGGATACATATGCTGAGCCCACAATGCATCCCTTACTGTTTTGTTTGCAATTTAACCTGCTTTTGCAATAAGCTAAGTGGTACTGTGTTGCTTCAAATGTTTGCTGTGGCTGACAAGTGTGCATGCATAGTGAAGGGCAGGTGATGTACACTGAATGAAGTCATGAATAGACCCTGAAAGACAGCAGGGTAAGCACAAAGCCATTTGTGATGAAGCACAACCTGAAATGTTATGTCTAACTATGAAATACTGTGCTAAGAAGTAAAAGAGCAAATGTTGTTCCATTCAGGAGAGAGTTGTTGCTCCAGTCAGATAAAAGATGCAGGTCAAAGGAGAAAGCTGAAACAGTGACAGCCTTTAAGGCTCTGCATGGTTCCCTTCTTGTTTTTCTACTTCTTCATCTCCCAGCCATTGGTCTTTAGCCTCTGGCTAGCTCTACCATAGAACACAGCCCTCCAGAGTAAGACACTGCTAGTATGCATGCTTAAATCACATGTGGATATAGAAATCCTTTCTGACCTCCATGCAAGCAGTTCAACTGGAGTACTTGGGTGTGCTGTTGGGCAGGCTGTCTGGGACTGCTGCAGGGTTTGAACCAGGTGCTTGTAGGCACAGGCCTAACAGCAGTAGGAGTTCCATCTGCCCTAGGGCAGCTCAGCTGGGCAACTGCACTATGTGTGCAGGAATGGCATTGTTTGCAGTAAACAGAGTGTGTGACTCATAAGTCTCTTCTGTTCCTTTTCAGATCTTTTCAGGCCTCTTAGTAAACCTCCCTTCTATAATGGGCTGGCTGAACTGGCTCCAGTACCTCAGCATCCCCCGATACGGCCTCACTGTGAGTAGCGAGTAGACTCCTGTGAGTAATGTAGCCACACTGCTGCTTCCTGGAGGGGTTCTGAGTACAAAAGACGTGGTTTTAAAAGTCAGATTTGATTTCTTTCCTTGCATGAACATAGTAAAGGAAGAACAAACCAGCCAACTCCAGAAAGGATCTCTGTGTGAGAGGTGAAAGTCTCAGAGACTACAAAATCCTTTGTGCCACAAAATTAGTGCTGCTTGGACAGCAACAGTGAGCTGTCCAGTGAGGCACTAATTCCTAGCCTGAGCAGTTGACCCCCATGGTTTAGAATAAAGTCAACTACTGTATGGCCTCTTCAGCTGTTTAGGTGGCCAGTCTGAGTTTAATGACTGAGCTTAAAGGATTTACCATAATGCCTGAGTGTCTTAGTCTTCATTGTGGCTTCCTCTGAAGTGAAATCTGACTTCCTAACTTTTTTGGATATTAGTGAGCTGGGGTACCAGAAAGCTCAGTGTGCAGCTGCTTGAAACACAGTACCTAGATATAGCAGGTCACTCAGCAGTCACAGGTGGCACTTATGCTACCATCTCCTGTCTTCATCCTGGCCACGCCTGTTTAAGAGGAATAGTTTCCTGCCTTTGGGTGAGAATGAGTGACCTGCTTTTGCAGGGGCATTGGACTAGATGATCTTTAGAGGTCCCTTCTAACCCCTACCATTCTGTGATTCTGTGAATGCTGGAGCTGGTGCGGGGTTGTGTGGGCAGGAGCATGTTGACCACCAGTGGAAGAGAAAGATAGGATCAGGAAGAGGGGGTGGAGATATGAAACCTCTCCTGTTTGGGTGTTACTGAGATGCTTTATCAGTGTTGCTGGACATGGAAGTGTTCCCTGAGATTGTAATTAGCCCAGGATACCAGTGTAAGGGAACCCTTCCTTGGCTGACTGTGCCATCTGCTCCAGTGTACCAATCCTGAGGAGTCTGCATAGAGCCACACGGTAGATTGACCCAGATGGAAGTGGATGTACAGGAACTTGTAGCTGGCAAAACAGAAACTCATGGCTAAATCACCAAAATGTAACTTTGAAGCCAAAGACTCAGACACCAAACCATCCTCCATGTAGAACTTATAGCAGTTCCTCAGGCAGTGATTAAGAGTTTCAAAATAAAAAGGAATATAAACATACAGTTCCAAAAATAGTGATATGTGTCTTCTAATAATCCTTTGAGATGTTTCAGTTTTAGCACCCCAAATCACTACATGTAAAAATCGAACATCTGCCTCTTTTTCTAGGCTCTTCAGGTGAATGAGTTCAAAGATCTCTACTTCTGTGGTGAGAAGAATCCAAATGCTACAGCGCCTGTGGGAGACGCAGGCAGTTGTTCCCCTGATACTTCAGGAGAAATGTAAGTCATGGTGGAGTTCATGGTGGCTCTTGGGCCTGAAGTGTAATGACTTGCTTCAGTGGAAGCCATCTGACTATTTCATTTTTTTGTATTATTCAAAGAATAACCACTCATAGGCCAGTCTCAATGATATGTCCCAAAATAATGTGGTTTAGACTTAAACTTGTATTAAAACTTCACAATTACCCAAGAGTGAAATAGGGATGAAACTCAGCTCCTAAAAATAGGCAGATGAGCTAAATTAAGTTTTAGTTTTGATAATATATCCATGGCTTACCAGTTTTCTTAAACAAACCCATGTTCACTTTGCAAGGCAATTGCAATGTGTTGACAGCCACAAGGTTGTTCGGAAGCTGATTTGTGAGCAGAAACATGCCTGCTACTCAGAGTTTGTTTGTAAATATTAAGCTCCCTGCAGATACACAAGAGGGTATCTTCCAGTGCTCCTACCCCATTTAAAATACTCTTGCCTATTGATACCTTAAGTTGTAGCAATGCAAGTATTTCCTGACACATGCTATAGGACTGGCAAACTAAGGTTATTGTTAGAGCACTGTTTCCACAGCTTTTGGAACCCAAACCCCTGCTATGGACCTCCAATGACTGCTGTGTGAAACTAATGCTTTTGTACTTACGTGGTTTAATGTTGCCCTGAGGTTTACTAATAAATTGCCATCTATCTATAAACATGAGAATTCTAGTGAAAAATTATGAGTACCAGAGATCTAGATTTGTCTCTTGAGGGATTTTTTTTTTTTGGTGATGTTATGAGGTTACTCTATTTCTGTCACCTGTTTTGCAGACTTAAGGGTAGAATGAGGAGGGTGTCCTGGTGACAGAGGATGCAGAGAAGGTGGAATTATTAAATGTATTGTTTGCCTACAGTCTTTATAGCCCCCTGGAAGCCCATTCCCTGGAGGATAGTAGGATAGTGTGGAGAATGGAAGACTCCCTTTGTGGATGAGGACTGGGTTAGAGACCTGTTGGGCAAGCTTAACATCCATAAATCTATGGGTCCCAATGGGTTGCACCTTAGAATGCTGAGGGAGCTGGCTGATGTGATTGCTAAGCCACTCTCACTTTGGCAGAGAAGGCCAAACTACTGAATGCCTTCTTTGCTTCAGTCTTTACAGCCAAGGCTGGCCCTTGGGAAGCCCAGTCCAGCAAGGATAGTAGGACGACCTGGACAACAGAAGACTTGTCATTGGTGGATAAGGAATAGGTTAAAGACTTGTTGACCAAGCTCAACACTCATAAGTCAATGGGTCCTGATGGGATACATCCTAGAGTGCTGAAGGAGCTGGCTGATGTGATTGCTAAACCTCTCTCTATAATTTTTGCATGATCATGGAGGACAGGCGAGGTGCCTGAGGACTGGAGAAAGGCCAATGTCACTCCAGTCTTCAAAAAGGGCAGGAAGAATGACCCAGGAAACTACAGGCTTGTCAGCCTCACCTCCATCCTTGGCAATGGAACAGTTCATCCTCAATGTCATCTCTAAACACATGAAGGAAAAGATGGTTATCAGGGGGAGTCAACACAGATTCAACAGGGAGAAATGCTGTTTGACTAACCTGATGGCCTTCTATGAGGACAAAACCGGCTGGCTAGATGAGGGGAGAGCAGCAGATGTCATCTTCCTTGACCTCAGCAAGGCTTTTGACACTGTCTCCCATGACATCCTCATCAGAAAGCTCAGGCAGTGTGGCTTGGATGAGTGGACAGTGAGGTAGATCGAGAGCTGGCTGAATGACAGAGCCCAGAGGGTGCTGATCAATGGCACAGAGTCGAGTTGGAGGCCTGTGGCCAGTGGAGTTCCACAGGGATCAGTTCTGGGGCCAGTCTTGTTCAACATATTCATCAGCGACCTGGATGAGGGGACAGAGTGTACCCTCAGCAAGTTCACTGATGACACTAAACTGGGAGGACTGGCTGATTCCCCAGAGGCTGTGCTGCCATTCAGCGGGATCTCGACCGGCTTGAGAGTTGGGCAGAGAGGAATCTCATGAGGTTCAACAAGGACAAGTGCAGAGTCCTGCATCTGGGAAGGAACAACCCCATGCAGCAGTAGAGGCTGGAGATTGACGTACTGGAGAGCAGCTCTGCAGAGAGACCTGCTGGTTGACAATAAGCTAACCATGAGCCAGCAATGTGCCCTCGTGGCCAAGAAGGCCAATGGCATTCTGTGGTGCATGAAAAATCGTGTGGCTAGCAGGTCAGGGGAGGTTCTGTTCCCCATCTACTCTGCCCCAGTGAGGCTTCATCTCGAGTCCTATGTCTGATTCTGGTCTCCCAAGCTCCCAAGAGGGACAGGGAACTTCTGGAGAGATGATCAGGGGACTGGAGCGTCTTCTTTATGAGGAAAAGCTGCGAGAACCGGGGCTGTTCAGCCTTGGAGGAGTCTGAGGGGGAAAGCTCATAAATACTTAGAAGTATTTAAATGATGTATGTCAAGACGATGAGGTGGTACTTTTTTTTTCTGTTGACTCGAGTGACAGGACAAGGGATAATGGACAAAAGCTGGAACACAAAAGGTTCCACTTAAACATGAGGAAAAAACTTTTTTCCTGCGAGGGCAAGGGAGCCCTGGCACAGGCTGCCCAGGGAGGTTGTGCAGTCTCCTTCTCTGGAGGTTTTAAAAACCTGCCTGGACGTGTTCCTGTGTGACCTGATCTAGGTGGACCTGCTCTAGCAGAGGGGTTAGATTACATGATCTCCAGAGGTCCCTTCCAACCCCTACCATTTTGTGATTCTGTGAATAATCTTTGTGGAACAGGAATAAAAGTAAGTACTTGAAGACTTGTACCACGTAATAATACCAACTTCTGCCCCATGCTTTTCTGCAGGTGTTCTGGTGAAGCATACCTGTGCAGCCAAGGAATCACACCTACCAGCTGGGCAATGTGGGAAAATGTAGTGGCTCTCTTCTGCATGACTGTTATCTTTCTTATCATTGCCTATGCAAAAATCCGGTTTATGAGAAAGTTCACTTAGTCTCCTATATTTGTCTTGCTCTGTTGCTTCTCCAGTCTTAAAACTGCAAAGCTTGTTAGGCCCTGCTGGAGACTGACAGCAGATTTCAAGTGACTTTACTGGACTTGATGGAAACCCTGTCCCCTTGTTTCTGGAGCATGATCTGCACATGATTGTATGATTTGCATTTTTAAGAAGAAATGCATTCATGTATATTGTGCAAGAAACTTTTTCTAAGCTAATATAATTCTCATAATTCCTTATATATCAAACTATATATTATAAAGTATTATAAAAATATTATTCTTATGTCACCAACTTATACAAGGAATATTCAAAGGAAAGCATTTGTCTTTCAACATCTGAGCTTCTCCATCACAAATGGCATAAGGCGATGAGGATATTTATAGATTGATCCATTGCCATCTTTGTGTTGTCACCTCTGAGGAGAGCCAGAGACCAGTCCCAGCATGTTTGAGATGCATTTGAGTTTGAACAGTGAGTGAGCGCTCCTTGCCAAGCAAGAATGGTTGTATTTCTAATAGCTTGCTGGTGAAAGGTACTTGGTGAAACATTTAATTGATTAAAAACTAAACAACAGTGGTGTAAGAAGAGTGAGGAAATAGATACTGTTGTACTGTAAAAAAACCCCATACAAACCACAACCAGCCCCATCCCCTCCCCTACAGGAACCCTGCAACACCAAAGAATACATTTCCTACTTAAGGGGCGTGGGGGAAAGTACCTTTTTTCTTGTTTGTTTGGCTTTTTTAATAAAAATTTGTATGCTCAACAATGGTGGATTTTTTTCACTGTTTAATGCTTAGCTGCAAGATCTCTATATAGTGTTACTTACACTAGGGCCTAACAAAATCCACATAGACACTGCTGTATCCCTCAGCCCTTTCTCATCTGAGATGTGCTCCAAATCCTATCCTGCTTGGTAGCCCAGCCTCTGGGTACTTTCCAGCACCTCCATGTCTTTCTTGTAGAGAGGGGCCCAAAACTGGACACAGGATTCGAGGTGTGGCCTCACCAAAGCTGAGTACAGGGGAATGATCACCTCCCTGCTCCTAGGATGGGGCAGATGTCTTGCAGATTAATAGGCACTTTCATCTGCAGTGCGTTTGAAGCAGCCCTTCTTGTTATCCTTGAACTCCCATGTAAGGTACAACTCCAATGAGGCTTTAGCTTTCCTCATTGCCTCCGTACATCCTCTGACAACAGCCTTATATTCATCCCAAGTGGCCATCCATTCTTTCCATCATCTAGAGACTCTCTTCCATTGGAGTGGCTATATTCAACACAAGTAATTTTGATAGGGAATCAAAAGAAGTGTTATTTCCTATCAGATCAAAAATTTAGGATAAAATAGGACAGAAAATCAGATGTTTTTTCACTTACGCTACTCTACAGTGTATAGCTGTCAAAATCCACTCAAGATCAGCATTGTTTAGCAGCATGTCTACCAAGTTTTCTTTCCTTCAACACCTAAGCGAGCATGAACTGACTCTCAGATGCCTCATTTCCCAAACATACTGTTTGTTATACCCCTGCCTTATTGGTTTACTTACATTTTTTATTTAAATCTTTCAGATTTCTACTGATGTTTATAGCAATATCTTTCATTTCTAGGTACTTCAAGCTAGTCAGCTTATTCATGTTTTCCAAGAGTTTGTAGTCTTCACTGGTGCCTTAAAAACAATAAGAATTTATTTTCATTAAAAGTTGATGCCATGTGAATGGGGTGCAGACTCTTCAAGAGGACAAGAGATTTCAAACCAATAGACATAAACAGAACACAAAGAATAGTTTAGATGGTAATACAGGTATTAGTATTGATCTCCAAAAAGAGAGGTGACAGTTTATGAACTGTAAAAATCAACTGGATTGATGAATACTTATTGATTTGCTTTTTCTTTTGAGAAAAAAATAACTAATCCCTCACATTTCTGCTCTTATTCTGCTAAACACTCATGCTTACAAAATTGTTAGCACAAATCCAGACTTGGAGCCTTTCCATGTACTCTTCAATTTCACGCAAATCAGTAGTGCCAAACTGCTTTCAAAATTAACCTATGCCATCCACAAACTTGTTGAGTACTTTACCTTGCTCCAGTTAATACTGCACAGTGGTTTATTCTAAAGCATGAATGTTAGAGAACATGTGTCTGATCCCTGCTGCAAGGAAAACAAAACAGCTGCATATGTTCCACTCTTGGTTGTGCTTCTCTTCTAGTCCTTCTTAACCTAGCCTCCTTTTGTTTTTCCATGCACATCTTCTGCAAGACTAAAAAGAACAGCCCCAGATCCCTCAGCCGTTCCTCATATGAGACATGCTCCAAATCCTTTACTAGCTTGGTAGCCCTCCTCTGTATCCTCTCCAGCACCTCAGTGTCCTTCTTGTAGAGAGGGGCACAAAACTGGATATGGCCCAAGCTGTGGCCTCACCAAAGCAGAGTACAGGGGAATGATCACCTCCCTCCTCCTGGTGACAACACTGTTCCTGATACAGGCCAGGATGCCATTGGCCTTCTTGGCCACCTGGTCACACTGCTGGCTCATGTCAGTTGGCTGTCAGTCAACACTCCCAGGTCTCTCTCCGCCTGGCAGCTTCCCAGCCACTCCTGCCCAAGCCTAGAGCGCTGCTGGGGGTTGTTGCAGCACAAGTGGAGGACCCAACACTTGGCCTTATTGAAACTCGTGCCATTGGCCTTGGCCCAGCCATCCAACCTATCTAGATCTCTCTGGAGAGCTTTCCTACCCTAGAGCAGATCAACAGCTTGGTGTCATCTGCAAACTTACTAAGAGTTCGCTCTATCCCCTCATCCAGATGATGAATAAAGACATTAAACAGGAGTGGCCCCAGTACTGAGCCCTGGGGGACACCACTTGTGATCAGCTGCCAATTGGATTTAACTCCATTGACCATGACTCTTTGGACCCGGCCATCTAACCAGTTTTTCACCCAGAAAGCGTCTGCCTATCCAAGCCAAGAACAGACAATTTCTCTAAGAGAACGCTGTGGGAAACAGTGTAAAATGCCTTACTAAAGTCAAGGTAGACAAGACACACAGCCTTTCCTTCAGCCAGCAAGTGGGTCACCCTGTCCTAGAAGGAGATCGGGTTTGTTAAACAGGACCTGCCTTTCATAAACCCATGCTGACTGGGCCTGATCATCTGACTCGGCTGTCAGACTGACAGTTAAGCCACGTCAAGCACAAACCAGCCTTTTATAGATGGTAAAAAATAAACTCGTGCTAGGTTTTACACGTTGGTATTTGTCTTTCTCCTCCTGCCATATGAAGGTTCTTGCTTGTATCTGCAGCTGAAGCTGTTGCCTATCGGACACCTCCTGCACGTGGCAGCACAAGCCAGCCCTCAAGACACGGAGGGAAGCTGGGGGAGCAGCCCCTGGATCTACGCGCCGGCCGGCTGCCAGGCCCCGCCACGGCAGCACCACGCCAACCAACCCCTCACAGCGGCCAACCCCCCGTACGGACGGCCACGGCCTGCCCTGGAGCCGGACCGCGCCGCGCCTGCGCCCTGCGGGAACACGGGGCGGAAGCGAGCGCTGAGGGAAGGGGCGTGTCGCCATGGCGACCGCGGCGGAGGGGCTGTCTGAGGCTGGCGTGCAGCCCGCCAAGCGTAAGGGATCGGGGCCGGGGCCGGGGCCGCGTGGTGGGGCCGGGGCCGAGTGGTGGGGCCGGGCCGTAGCAGGCCGCGGCCTACTCCCGGCGCGGTGCTGGGAGGAGCTGCCCGGTAGGGCCGCGGCCGCCGGCGCCAGGAGGGCTGCGGCGATGAAGTGGGGGCCGGCTGCGAGCAGGGGCCGCTGCTTCGCGTCCGTCGGCCGGCCAGCCGCTCCTGCGGAGGTCAGCGGCTGCGTCCCCGAGGGCTCCCCCCGCGGGCCTGGCACCCCACGCGCGGCTGCTTGGCGGACGGAGCCGGAGGCCTCGGGGCAGCCCCTAGGTTCAACATGGCTAGAGCGGCCGACTAAGCAAATTGCAGCTTGACGGGTTGAGAGAGGGAGATACTCGGCTGCTCCTGCGAAGAGCAGAACAAAGGCAGGTTGTGCTAGCAGTGGGTTTAGAGAAGGAAATCGGTCATTACTGCTTTCTGCAGGAGGGGGAATTTCCTCGTGAAATGGACTTGTGGGGAGACTGCGCTTCTGTTCTGAATCAGTGACCAGAAATAATCATCAGTAGCACTGTGCACGAAGTCACTCAAAATTTCTGCCTCAATTCATTTACTGTCTAAAGCAGAGGAGGGGGCTGTTATTTGCAAGTGTGTTCAGACCAGGTACCAGCCCCTTAAAAGCTCCCTAAAGCAATATTTTGAAATAGTCTTGACATTGCTTAAAGGAAGCAGCCTAGGTTTGTTAGCCCTTTGCGTAAAGTAGGTAACTTATGCGGAAATTTGGTATAGTCAACTTAAAGGGGAAAAAAAAGTCTACATTTATGGTGTGTTTCTGTACCTGGTGACTTTCTTCTAACCTTGTAATATCTGTGCTCTGATTAGAAGATACTGCTATTGAAACAGCAGAGGAAGCTAAGGAACCAGCAGAGGCAGACATCAATGAACTCTGTAAAGACATGTTCAACAAAATGGCCACTTATTTAACAGGTGAACTGACAGGTAAGGCCCTGTAATACTGACCTCTAAGTATTTTTTTGTTTCTTTTCTTTTGAAGAAATCTGTTGTGTAGTTTGTCCAAACTGTACTTACCAGCCAAGACTAGCAGTTCAAGTCCAGCATGTTACTAGACTAGTTCAGAAAAATCTCATAACCAGGAGTCAGTGCTCACACAGAGACAGAGGAGTTTTCTAAACTTTATTCAAGTAAAGGAAGAGTCCACTGCAGTATTACCCTGGATGGCACAGCCTCTTTTTGTGCTAACTCCACAGCCACCTGAGACCCTCCTCTTTTCCCTCTTGACTGAGGCAAAGCCCATGTGAGGCCTGCCAAGCCACTTCTTTGCAAAGCTTAGCTGAGGCCTGCTAAGCTACCTTGTTCACCTCTTTATTTGTAAAGACACTCCGTGCATTTTCCTATCACTACTAACAACATGAGTTAGTCATATCCACCAAGTGCCAGAATAGCACAAATATTTTTCAAAATAATTGAGTATGATATCAGCAAGTTTAAAAAAATATTTTTAGTCTTGCAGAAGATGTGCATGGGAAAACAAAAGGAGGCTAGGTTAAGAAGGACTAGAAGAGCAGCACAACCAAGAGTGGAACATATGCAGCTGTTTTGTTTTCCTGGCAGCAGGGATCAGACACATGTTCTCTAACATTCAACATTCATGCTTTAGAATAAACCACTGTGCAGTATTAACTGGAGCAAGGTAAAGTACTCAACAAGTTTGTGGATGGCATAGGTTAATTTTGAAAGCAGTTTGGCACTACTGATTTGCGTGAAATTGAAGAGTACATGGAAAGGCTCCAAGTCTGGATTTGTGCTAACAATTTTGTAAGCATGAGTGTTTAACTGGCAGAATAAGAGCAGAAATGTGAGGGATTAGTTAATTTTTCTCAAAAGAAAAAGCAAATCAATAAGTATTCATCAATCCAGTTGATTTTTACAGTTCATAAACTGTCACCTCTCTTTTTGGAGATCAACACTAATACCTGTATTACCATCTAAACTATTCTTTGTGTTCTGTTTATGTCTATTGGTTTGGAATCTCTTGTCCTCTTGAAGAGTCTGCACCCCATTCACATGGCATCAACTTTTAATGAAAATAAATTCTTATTGTTTTTAAGGCACCAGTGAAGACTACAAACTCTTGGAAAACATGAATAAGCTGACTAGCTTGAAGTACCTAGAAATGAAAGATATTGCTATAAACATCAGTAGAAATCTGAAAGATTTAAATAAAAAATGTAAGTAAACCAATAAGGCAGGGGCATAACAAACAGTATGTTTGGGAAATGAGGCATCTGAGAGTCAGTTCATGCTCGCTTAGGTGCTGAAGGAAAGAAAACTTGGTAGACATGCAGCTATATAATGCTAATCTTGAGTGGGTTTTGACAGCTATACACTGTAGAGTAGCGTAAGTGAAAAAACATCTGATTTTCTGTCCTATTTTATCCTAAATTTTTGATCTGATAGGAAATAACACTTCTTTTGATTCCCTATCAAAATTACGTGTGTTGAACATAGCCAGTACTCTTATTTAGTTCAAGCTTTCCTGGAACATGGCCATTAGTATCACTGCTTGGTTTGTGGGCAAGGGAAAGAAGGAGCTTTTAAATTTTTCTGTCTGAAGAATGTAATAGTAAATTCTTGTTTTTTCATGTGTGTACTGTTTCTTGGAAGTAAATTAGTGAGAACTGACAAATGAGATGTTTCTGCTTTTTGAAGATGCTGCTCTTCAGCCATATCTGGAACAAATCAACTTAATTGAGGAACAAGTTGCAGCTCTGGAGCAGGCAGCTTATAAATTGGATGCATATTCAAAAAAACTTGGTAACTATTGTCTTCTTTTGTTACTACCTGACAACATTGTCTCCTGTAAGGAGATTTAAAAAGACAAAGTAAACTCCTCTTCTGTTTAACAAACCTGAGCTGCAGAATTGCCTATGCTGCTTTTGAAAGTGAAGTGGTAAGCACTGTGAAAAGATTAGCAAGTTACATGGAGGTGGACTAGTTCAGATATTATTCAACTAAAGCTTACTAGGAGGGCTTGATTTCTCTTTTACAGTATTCACTGACCCACATTTTTTAAGATGTTTAGTCTTGTAAATATAAGGATTCATAAAGTTCTACTAGTCACAAAGTCCCCTTAGCTTAAATTAATATGACTTAAGCACTTGGTTGTTAAAATTTTGATTGTGGAATTTCATTTGCCTAAGTGCTTTAGTATAAAATTACCCTAAATGATAATATAAATTTACTTGTGTTTTAAAATGTATAGTAGCTTAGAAGATTGGAAGCTTTTACCTATCCAGTCCTAAAATATTCTTATCTTTCCTTATGCAGAAGCCAAATACAAGAAACTGGAGAAACGATGAAATTTCAACAGTCTTGGAGTTGGGCTATGAGTCAAACTGATTTCTGTTGAAGTGGCACAGCAGCAGTTCTGTATGTTGACAAGGATTTGGTTGCAACTAACATCAAAACTGGTAACTTTTTGTGTCTGTTGAATACAGTAGGCTGTATTCAGGCTTAAAGCTTAATATTTTCCTCCTCTCAGGAGGTTCTGTTGCCTCCATTATTCCACAGTGAAATGTCACTAGACCTGTCCCTAACCCTTACATTGATATTTGCTATCTGTATGTTAGTCTCATGTCACAGACAAAGTATCTAGGAAAAGACCTCTGTAACCTATAAAGACATTTTCCCTTAGGAACTAAACTTCTTTTTTCCCCTTCATTGTGGTCTGTGTTGAGAAGATACCTGCACCTTTGGAGTTTATGAGCATGGTATCAAAAACAGTTCACTTTGGTATTCACTTTTATCTGTTTGAAATAGAGTAATTATTATAAATTTACAATAAACCAACTTACTACATTTGTCTGAGAGCATGTTTTAAGCTCTGCGCCAAGTGTTCCTGCAGTTATGTTCTGTAACTGCCTAGACCTCAAGTAAAATTGGAAGAAGATGCTTTATCACATGCTCAATTAACTTAGCTCATCCTCTCGCTATTTTAACCATGAATTTTGACTCCAGTAGTTTTTGAAGAGGCATGCTCAGCACAAAAAGCTGCCTGTGTGCCAAATTAACACTGTTAATTACCAGGTTGGTAATTCAGTGGAGCTCTTCTTACTGAACACTGTCATGGTTTAGCAAGGAGCTGCTTTTGCTTGGTAACAGGGAGAGGAGGTTGCAGTGAAGACCCAGTAAAGAGTTTTTGGACTCTCCTCCAGCTCCTGGGTTCAGACCCATCTCCGGCCCGGCTGGGCCAATCTGGTGCCTCTGCCATCACTATTTATGGGACAGGAATTTGAAGTGCTGGCAGGAGGTGTAAGAGTGATACAAGATGGAGGCGACCACACAGACCCCACAGTCAGAGAAGGAGGAAGGAAGGAGGAGCACCAGAACAGAGACCCCTCTGCAAGCCATGGTGAGAATGCAGCTGTACCCTTGCAACCCATGCAGGGCCATGGCAGGGCTGAGGCCGTGTTGGAGAGCCTGCACGCCACAGAGCAGCCCCACAGGAGAGGCAGAGAGGAGCTGCAGCCTTTGGGATAAATGCACCTCGGAGCAGCCTGTGCAGGGCTGCCGTGTGTGTGGGGTACCCACGGACTTGCAGGGAGGACTGGTGTGGAACCCACCTGCCCTGAGGAGGAACAAAAGCAGAAGCCATCAGGAATAGACTGACTGAAACCCCCACTCCCTGCCCCCCTGGGTCGTTCAGCGGGGAGGAGGTAAAAACACCAGGATCAAGGCTCTGAGCTCGGGAAGAGAATAGGAGTGGGGAGAAGGTGGTTTTAAAAGGCTGGTTGGACTCTTCATCATTGTACCACTCTGTGTTGTTTTATTTTGGCTATGTTTTGGGGTTTTAAGGTTATGCTTTAGTTGGTATTGCATTAAATTATTTTTCTTCCCCAAGCTGAGTAGCCTGGTCTGTTTTGTCCTGAATCTTAAGTGGCAATTAAGCTCTCCCTGCCTTTTGGCAATCCACGATTAGAGGCTAATCATGGTCTTTTGGTCCCTGATGGGCCTAAACCAGGACAACTCTGAAGCTGGAAATCCATCTAGCATGCATTGCCAGTGGACACTTAGCTTTTCAGGTAAGAGAAATATGAAATAGCAAATTCCTTCACAAACTCTTGAGTATCCCGCCTCCAGGAAGCAGAAATGGGAAGGAAAGCTTATCCCACAAGGGACTTTAGTGGGAGGAAATGTTAGGGAATGACTACCTGGGATTGCTGGAGGACTGCATGAAAGTGTCATCCCAATTTAGCCAAGAGATGACACCTGTGTTTCCAGTTCTGTCTTTGAGTAACTCTTCCCCTCTCTGCTTGAGGACCTTCTGTGTGACTGGTAGAATCCAAATCACAGCAAGGATGGCAGGTCCTTGGAGACTAGCACCACAAAAGAGACCTAGCTAGGTGTAAGTAGCACCTGGAGAGACCAAGGGATATTCCATACAGTTTCACATCAGGGAAATACTGACTGGAAGCTGCTGCTTGGGAACTGCCTGGGCACTAGACTGTGCTGCGGAACAATTGCATTGAGCATCACTTGTTCTGTATCTTCTGTTATCCTTGATTCCTTTTCTGTCCTATTTAAGCTGTCTTTATCTCCACCCATGGATTTTAATTTTTTTTCCCCAATTCTCTCTCCCATCCCAACCAGGGGAGCAGGGAGTAAGTTGCCAGCTGGGGGAAAACCACAACAAAAATAGAATAAAGTAGTGAGTGCTTGAAGGGAAGAGCATGGAAGAGAGCAGAGGAAAGGGAGGGCTGACAGAGGAGAGACCAGGGAGGAAACGTCTCATGAAAGCAGTCAGTGCAACTGCTTTGGAGATGAAGTAATTGTGAGTAGTCATTGGTTACTATTGCACTGCTTTTTGTACCACAGGTGGCACATTCGTTTTTGCCTATTTTAGTCATGGTACAGCTGATGGAGAAGTATGGAGGACTTAGCTTGGTTTTGGCTGGTGAGAAGACTTGTAATAGTTGATGTTCTTTGGCAGGTGGCAATAACTTAGGTGATATGTACTTAGGTAGAATTTGTGCCTGTTTCACACAAATGGTTAATGTCTTTGTGGTAACAATACAGTTACTGTCTTTTTCCACATAGTGCAGTTTCAGTCTTCACTGTAATCACTATAAATTACACATTGAAGGGAATGTGATCAAGTTACGAAATTTCAAGTGAAATGAAAGAATCAGATATGCACAAAACTTGGGAGATATTTTGGAGTATAACCTTTGTGGAGGCAGGTTTTTCACTAAAAAACGTTCTTCTAGGACCTCAGAAAAAACATCAATTCAGTGCAGTACTGTTTTATTTTGCATTAGAAATTGTAACTTCACAAATACTTTATTTTAATCACACCCAAAGAGGACACATCTACCCAGTCATTGATAAACTCCATCCCCACCACAAGAGACAATATGTATTGAGACAAAAATACAGTAGCTTATCATCTTCTAACAGAAAAAAACCCACTGTTTTATGCTTACTTTTATTTTGTGACAAACAGGTCAGAAAAAAACCTGAAAATATGGAAAGAGATACCTCAAGTAGAGTCTTGAGGAATCCTTGGAGTACAAGCATCTGTTCTTGCTCAGAGGATCAAGTGATAGGGCCAGCAGCAGCTGGGCTCTCAGTGCACTAGTCCCCACACCTTGACATCGGGACATCAGGAGCCAGGTAGGAATCTGACACACGTGTAGAGGGAATTTGTGTAATTTTATACAGGAATCTGTCTTCTTCCCTATACAATTGCCTACACTTGCCACTGCTTAGAGCCAGCTGTGGTGATTATAAAAGCACAATGCTTTTTTTTTTGTTCAAAGCACATTTCTCTCCATACAATATCTAGCAAGTGATCTGAGTATTTCAGTCTCATTAGAGTGGGAAATGACTGCAGTCAACCAGAGCTTTCATGAGTTTGTGACCTGGCAACTCTCTTCACTTGGCTAACGTGGAAGAAAGGAGACCTTATAAGGTTGGGGTATATTTGCTAGAGTGGTGGCCACTGGGAAAATGTCGATGTCCTTGCAGTCCAAAACAGGTTTCAAAGTAAAGTTCTGCAGGATGGCTGTTAAAAATAGGAATATTTCCATCCGGGCCAGACCTTCTCCTGCACAGACGCGTTTTCCTGCAAGCAAAAAATAAAAAGTGAGGTGATGGTGGAGTCCTTTGCTGGTAACTTATTGTAACCCGTGTTCCATGGAAGTTCAGACATGTCAGAATGGATAGACAGCACTGCAGCATTCTGAGGAAGCAAATTAAACTAGGGGCTAAGTGTCTAGAACAATATGAATGCTCAGTGGCAAAGGCAGCTTGAAGGCTTCAGTTTCTCATGTTCTGCTGCTGTTTGATAATAAGTTTGGAGAAAGAAGTTATGTGACTAAGTCCATTTCATACATATCTTCATGTAGAACACATTGCTAAAAAAAGAAAGTCAACTGAAACTCTTGTACAGGTGTTGGAGCTGCCCAGGAATGACTCTAGGAGACCACTAGACATCACTGTACAGACCATGGCAATGGAGGCACTAAAATGAGGTTCTCCTAGAGGATAGCCTAGGCTGTGAAATAGAAAGAAGACTGACCTGCAGAGAATGGCATGAAGTAGTCACTCTTTTTAAAGGTGCCATTTGCATTCAGGAAGTGTCCTGGGTCAAATTTTTCTGGATTTGGAAATTCCTTGCTGTCGTGTAAAACGGAAGTCAGCATAGGGAATATCATAGTGTCCTGAATTCACAAAGAGAGGAGAGTCTTAAAATGGAGACAGAGCAAAACAGCATTAAGAAGTTCCCAGAGCTGAATAGAAGGATAATCAAAGTTTAACCAATTTAAAACGAGCATTTTATGAATCAAAATGTGTGCCATTGGTATGGCAAATATTTTTTAAAATGAATTTTAATGTCAAGTCTGGTTGGAGTGTTTAAAATTGCCTCCAAATAAATCAGAATTTTGATTGCTTACATTTACATGAAAAAAAAAAGTATAAAACTCTCTTCACATAGAAGAGCCTAGTTTTAAAATAAGGGGGTGGGCTCAATGACTTCCAGAATCCTCTTCCAAACAAAATTATTCCAATTCTAGATAAGATTTCAGTGCTTTTGAAAATAAAATACAGTACAATTAATAGAACACATCATTGTTTTCAAGAGATTATGACCTTTCTCAGACACAGCCAAACAGACCTTGGGGATAAAATAGTCTCTGAACTTGGTGTCTCTGATGACAGCGTGTGGAACGTTAAATGGTAGGAAATCAATGAATCTCTGGATTTCATGGATGACAGCATCTGTGTAGGGCATCTGGCTCCGATCTGCCATGCAGGGGCTTCGGTCTCGGCCAATCACAGAATCAATCTCCTTTTGAACCTTCTCTGTTAGGAAATAAATGTTGAATGTTCCCTATCTGTTTGTCTAAACTTCTCCCCATATTTACAGCAAAACTTGCTTTTAGCACAGCAGGAACATATGACTGTTCTTCATACTGACATCTGTTTCCTACAACTAAGACTAATATACATTTCTACACTGCAAACACGTGTTTCTTTTGTCAGGGGACTATTGCCACCTGTGATAGGGATGGGAATTGTCCAAATTGGTTCCTTGACATATTGAAAAATTTTCAGTTGCTTGTTTCTTTTGCTGTTACCTGCTATCTCTGGGTATTTCTGGAGAATCAGAAGTCCATATATCAGTGTGTTGCTGGTAGTCCCTGTTCCTGCAAGGAACAAGTCAATTGTGGATCTGCTCAAGGCCTCAATGGTGAAATGTGAGTGAGCATTCCTTTTCTCCTGTGGGAGGAATTGGCAGAACATTTTGAATCTCAAGCAGTCTGTCTAAAAAGAAAAGTCCTGTACCCATAATGTATGTTTTTAAACACATCTAATGTGCTTTCAAAAACATGACACTCTCCCCAATGACAGCATTTACAATAATTTCGAATATAACCATTTTTGAACCATTATATGAACCATTTTTAATATGGGAGGAACATTGAATTACATCAGCCAGATTGGTCTTCAGCTTTCCTAGCTTTGCCCAGTGCTGTTTAAAAATGGAGAGGTAAGAATGAAATTGACATGCCAACAAAAGCCAACAAAAGTTCCCCTCTGCATTTGCAGAAGCCCAGTGGCCTGCACAGCTGAAAAAAAGCTAGGATTCAAGCAGTGAGTCTCTTGCTCTTACATTACCTGTTCCATTTTGTTAAGAAACGCATCAATAAAATCTCGAGGATAAGTAGGATCCAGGGTCTTCTGGTGTTCCTTTATGATTTCTGAAATAAATTCATCAACTTTTCCAATATTTTGTATCATTTTTTGATGAGGCCCAGGCAAAAAATCCATGATAGTTGGAAGGAAATTGTACATCTGTAAGTATAAAATGTTGGAAAAGCACATTCTGGTTAATGTGGATACAATAAAATGTTCTCCTAACAATAACTATGAAAATGGGGCAATTAAACTGTTTTGGAACAGCAAGTCTTTATTACTCAAATGGATTTTAATGCCTTTTACTTTATGGCTTCACTGTATTAAAGGATAGACTTCACTTGAGCAACTTTTGCAATGATGTCCTCCTTTGGACATACAATGACAATTCCATAAGGTAAGAAAAAACAACAGGAATTGGTCATTTAATTGCCTTTTTGGCTTTCAAAAATATCTCCAAATTTTGAAAAATCCACTCCAATTCAAATAAACAACATGAATAAATATTCATTAATAAAATATTTTAATAGGAAACACATTTGATAATTAATGACACACACCTGTATTTGCAGAGAGTTCTGGTACTTATTGTTTTCCTCTAGCAGTTCAATTAAAGTTAGAAATTTCTTATCCTCATAGTCAAATCGATCCCCAAAGACAATGGAGCAGATGATGTTGGACACAGCATGGATTAGGAAGTTGCTAGGATTGAAGGGTTGCTCTGCAACAAGAAAAAAATAAAAGTGGTATTTTGCTTTCAGTTTTTCAGGCATAATCCTCTCCTCTGACACTGCAGGGAAGTTTTGCATCCTTTTGAGACCCAGGGTTTTGTATTCCTTCAAAAGAATGATGAAAATCTTGTGTAATTTATTCTTCTCTTCTTGAAGTGAACTAATTTTCCTGTTTAAGTATCTCTTTTGTCCTCTTCTCAGCAGAACATTGCTCTGAGTGTCTTTGTTCCTCTTCAACTGTCACATGCCTTGTCTGCCTTATAGCCTATTTATTAGAAATGGCTGAAAGATTCCCACCATAAACCTAAACCTAATAAAACCAGAAGGACTTTGCCCGAGTCTTTCGGTTATTGCACACTTTTCTGAACTCTGTTAGCATAACCTCAGTTTTAAACTCTCTCCTTGGGGTTCAAGCAGCTGTAATCAAAGTCTAGTTTTGATAGCACAGCTGCATAAGCTGTTAAAACTATGGTGTGAGAAAAAAGTGAGATTACATCCAAGAAAGCAACGAAAGGTATAATTGCAGACAGTGATAGGGTGCATCTCAAGGTTTCAGGAGGAGAAACAGCATGAAAGTGTCTAAAAGCCTAAAAGAAAAACAAGGAGTCAGAAAATGGCAAATTGACAGCATTGAGGATCACCTTGTTTGAAGGAGCAATGGCACCAACCCTTCTCTGCCTGACATGACTTCCTGACCATTGACTACTCAGCAGATGTCTCATCAGAGGTCATGGGTTTGTGTGACCAGGTTTTGGTAGCGGCAGGGCTACATGGGTGACTTCTTTAAAAACGCTGCCAGAAACTGCTGCTACATCTGATAGGGCCAGCACCAGTCGGCTCTAAGATGGACCTGCCGATGAGCCAATTAGTGATGGAGGTACCACCTCTGTGATTAACATATTGGAGGAAGGGAAGAAGTTGCTGAACAGATACAAAACTGTAGCAGCAGCAGCAGAAGAGAGTGAGAATGTCAGAACAGTATCTCCACAGATAGCAAGGTCAGTGGAGAAGGAGGGGGAGGAGGTGCTCAGGCACTAGAGAAGAGATTCCCCTGCAACCTGTGATGCAGCCCATGGTGAGGCCGTGCCCCTGCAGCCATGGAGGCCTCAGGGGAGTCACAGTCAGTGGAGTCCAGGCATAGTCAGTGGAGGACCTCACGCTTGAGTGGGTGGATGCCTGAAGGAAACTGTGACCCTGTGGGAGGCTCACAGTGGAGCAAGTTCCTGGCAGGACCTGGGAACCCTTTGAGAGGGAAGCACATGCCAGATCAGGTTTGCTGTCAGGACTTGTGACCCTGTGGGGAACCAAGACTGGAGCAGTTTGTTCCTGAAGGACTGTTTCCCCCATGGATGAGACCCACACTGGGGCAATTCGTGAAGAGCTTCACCACATGGCTGAGACCCACATTGGAGCAGTTCATGAAAAACTGCAGCCCATGGGAAGGACCTGCTTTGGATAAGTTCATGGAGGACTCTCTCCCATGAGAGGGACCCCACACTGTAGCAGTGGGAAGTGTGAGGAGTTGTCCCCCAGAGTGAAAGCAGCAGCAAAGACCATCTGTGATGAACTGACCATAATTCCCATTCCCTGTCCCCCTGTGCTGCTGGAGGGGAGGAGGTAGAAACCTGGGAAGAAAGGAGGAGTGGGGGGAGATGTTTTAATTTTTATTTCTGATTTCCCTACTCTGTTGTGATTGTTCATGTTCTACGATACATCATAAAATCATAGAATAGTAGTGTTGGAAGGGATCTTTAGAGATCATCTAGTCCTCCCCAAGTTGATTCTGTTTTGTCCGTGATGATGATTGCTGAGTGATCTCCTTGTCCTTATCTTGGCTCACAAGCCATTTGTTATATTTCTCTCTCCCTTGTCAATTTGGGAGAATGAGTGATAGAACAGCTTTGGTGGACACCTGGCACTCAGCCAGGATTAAAAGTGATATTAATGCTGAGCCTAGTAGATAAGTAGTCCTAATTATTTATTATTTGCATTATATAAATAATGGCTTTATACTTCCCAGTTGTGTATATCTTGCTTGCAAAGCAATTATTTTAGTACACTGTAAAAGAGGCTGTAACAAGGTGAGCCAGAGAAGTTTGCACAGGATGTAGGAAATACAGTATTACTATTCTAGTGAAAGGGTAAGACCAGTGCAGGTGAGAGTGTTTTCTCTGTTTTGTGGAAGGAATTTTTGTCTATGAAGCCAGATTGGATTTTCTAGGGGCTCATTGGCAACAGGGATGCTTCAGTATCCTTTTAGATCCATCTGCTTTTACACCCTTGCAGAATAAGCACACATCGAAGCCTGGCCGTGGAAAAGAAGCCTGTGGTCTAGGCTGGTACAAGGCCACTCTCAAGGGAAGCAGTTAGAAGTAACATTGTTTTGTATACTAACAGAAAGTGCATTTACAGGTTGAAAGTAAGGGGATTACCTTAAGCTTTGCTATCAAAAGCAGCTTAGAGTTCTTGTTCCCATTGCACATCACTGATACTGGGAGATATTGTCTAGTGTACAGATGGGCTGGACCCAAACCCAAATATCTGTAAATTAGTTTTCTGTTCACCCACTTGCTCAAGATCTATTTACTTAGAGCTGCAGGAGGCAAGGCAAGGAAGTGGATGTTGCTCGGATACCTGGGAGAGCCCAACTCTGTGTGAATGGCTGAATTCCAGGAAACCCTCAGATTTGGGGCCAGGCCATTCACTTTGGCACTGCCCTTCTTGTTTGTCACACAGAACAGGGTAAATTATGCTTTCCAACACCAGTTTCCTACATTTATTCATCCATACTGTCACAGTACCAATGACTGGCCTACCACATGCCCATTTCTTGGGTAGCAGATTTGATGAAGCAGACCTACACCTCTCGTTGTCTCATTGCAGATACACAGGGCAGCCCAGAAGGCACAAGGTTGCATGTCCTACCTTGTGTGTTCCTGATCCTCTCCACCAGAAACTGAGCTTCCTCCTGGATTCGTTCCTCAATGCCCTTCTTCCCCATCCCAAAATCCCGCAGGGTGGTGAGTGTAAACCGCCGGAGCTGCCTCCAAGTCTCCCCATTGCTGGTCACAATGCCTGGCACAGGAAGGCAAAAGAGAACTCCATGAGGAAACATCATTTTTTCTCCCTCTGAATGGAAGCCTCACAGTAAGTATGCCAACATGAAAAGATACCATTCTGTGGAGTTACATTGCAATTGCTACATGCCCAAAAATGTAACTTCTCTGTAATTCTGGAGGTGACAAATCTGATCCATCTGCCACAGCACTTTGAGTAAAACTGAATGTTTTTCTAGAGTAACTACATTAGGATGTAATTAAGGAGGTAACACTGTTATTGGATTGATTTTGGCTGCAAACACATGGTCTTTGCAGTGTAACTGCTCATGTTGTGCTGTGCACCTTCCTTATTGACAATGCCATTGCTACTGTACTATAGTGCTATGGAATAGGTACTATTTACCCAGATAAATGCCATACTGGGATCTGCCCTGGTGAATAAACTTGGGGCCTACTTTTGCATGTGGCCCTTATTGGGACAGCCTATACAATCTTGTGTCTTTGTTGTGCTGTTGACTTTCCTTTTGCAGATTCCTTAGTTGTCTGTATATTGTTAAAATTTTCAGACATGAACATAAGAGCTTAGAGGCATATTTAATGAACAAAATTATAGATGGAATTTGAAGGATGCTAAAAATAGAAAAGCATTCAGTGAAGCCAAGCTGAGACGTTAAACCCAGGAGTCCAATTTACTCAAGGGTCCAAGTAATGAGCTGGGCTTTTAGTCTTTTATTGCTAATCTGTATGAATGAAAGTAGTAATTGAAAGACACTACTCCTTCCTCCACTGCACCCTCAGGTGTGTTCCTGAAGCACTAAAAGCATCATCTTTGTATGCCAAAATTAACTAGGGGTGTACCTGTGCCTCGGAAGAATCTTTTCAACAGTGGTAGAACGCCTCTTCCACTGAAGTCATCTGCCTGATCGATCAGAGCTTCTTTCACAACATCATAGCCATAGAGCACCACAACCTTTTGTGGGCCTAAATGTACTGTGAAGACGGGACCATACTTCTCGCTGAGCTGTAGGAAAGAGGAACACAAAAAGCAATATTTCTGAATGTTAATCCTGTGAAGAGAATGTAGCAAAGGGTTTGAGGGGTGACGTATTCTTGTTTGAGTATTGCTGCACCATGACAGTAGTTAGCAGCAACACAGAGATCTTTCAAGTAGGAGTTATAGCTAGGGTAAGAGGGAAGCATACCAGAAATAGTGAATATGAGTGGAATTTGTGGAGTTTCAAGATCAAATCCCAGAAAAGAAAATAGTTCTTCACAGGGCTGGCAAAAGAGTCTCAAATGCCTTTCTACAGGGCACAGTGGATAACAGTTTACATGAGTGTAGTGCTTTTGGCTGGGACAGGTTTTTGGTAGCAGAAGGGCTACAGGAGTGGCTTCTTTAAACGATTATCTGCCAGAAGCTTCCCTTGTAGCTGACAGGGCTAGGACCAGTCAATTCTAAGATGGACCCTGCAGCTGACCCAGGCCTGGCCAGTTAGTGACTGAGGTAAAGCCTCTGTGAATAACATTGGAGTAGGGGAAGAAGTTGGGGCACAGTTGCTAAACCACGGCAGCAACAGAGAGTGAGAATGTGAAAACATATCTGCAGACACAAGGTCAGTGGAGAAGGATGGGGAAGAGGGTGCTTAGGCCCTGAAAGAAAGATTCTCCTGTGGTGAGGACCATGGTGAGGCAGGTTGTGCCCCTGCAGTCCATGGTGGACCAGTGGGGAGCAGAGATCCACTCACAGCCCATGGAGGAGCCCACGCTGGAGTGGGTGGATGCCTGAAGGAGGCTGTGGCTCCGTGGGAAGCTCACTCTGGACCAAGTTTCTGGCAGGACCTGGGAGTCTGTGGGGAGAGAGGAGCCCACGCCAGAGCAGGTTTGCTGTCAGGACTTGTGATCCTGTGAGGCACTCAGGCTGGAGCAGTCAGTACCTGAAGGATTGTTCTCCTGGTGGGTGAGCCACATTGGGGCAGGGTGTGAGGAGCTGCCCCCATGGGAGGCCCCATGCCAGATCAGCATGTGAGAAACTGCAGCCCATGGGAAGGACCCATGCTGGAGAAGTTCATGAGGGACTGTCTCCTGTGTGGAGGACCCCACAGTGTAGCAGTGGGAAGTGTGAGGAGGCCTCCCCCAAGAAGGAGCAGTGACCAAGTCTTCCAATTGTTCATTAATAAATCAAAGCCTTTTCTCCCCAGTTTGAGTCTGTTTTGCCCATGACGGTAATTGCTGAGTGATCTCCCTGTCCTTATCTTGACTCACAAACCTCTCATTATATTTCTCTCTCCCCTGTCCAGTTCAGGAGGATGAGTGATATTACAATTCAGTTGGCATCTGGCACGCAGCCAAGGCAAAACCGCCACAGTGGGCTCAAAAAGCAATTCTATACACTTATGGAAGCAAGTGCCTACAGAGATTTTGAGCACAAACATACCACAGTCATCTCTAAAATCTCAGAGATCTCTGGAAATTGGGTGAATAAATCAGAAGAGAGTTACCACATCCTTGTACTAATCATGTACTCTGTCTGAGACATCTGCTTTTGGCGACAATTGCAGAAAGATTCTTGGGCTACTTGGTCTGACCTGGAACACACCTTCTCATGCTCATGTTTAGGAGCAAACTAGATATAGTCTCTTTTTTTTTTTTTATGGTAGGAAGCCAAATCACCTAGTGCTCTGAAGCAAAGAGAAATGCCTGAGGATGCTCATGATTCTCGACGTTCACAGGCTCCAAGGCAAAATCAAGCTGATATGGCTATGTGTGCATCGGACAATACACACAGTGATGTCAGCCACCACAACAATTTTGCTCTGAAGACCCCAGGGACATCCACCCTTCCTGTCCATTTGCCACAATCCCCTCAGAATCCACTAAAGAACAGGCACCCCAGCTGAACTTGCCTCCACCTATTCCCTCCCAGGCCTTGCAACACACAGCTTTTGTTTGACAGGTGGGTGACATCAGCCAGGGGAGGGAATGGAAGCACAATTCACCTCCAAACTTTCTTGGCTTTGACCCTTTTGCTCATTATTTCCACTCCCAGGAGATCTTACCTATTTGCTAGAAAGCAGAGGCAGCAACGTAGAGCAGAATCCTCTCTCAAAAAGGACCACGCTGCGTTTCCAGTGTGGTGAGAAGTGGGATATGGGAGAAGAATAGCAAATATTGCAATAGCATCAGTGCCCTGACTGCAAATCCACTGCAAATTGCAGTACTGCCATGAGATAATCACAGGACTCATCCTTAACATGATTGTTGCAAATATATAGACTTGGATATACAGATTATTGCAATATATAGACTTCAGAAGCATGTATTTCTGGGCAACCTTTTGTTTCTGTTTGAGTCAGATATTTAGTTGGTGCAAATTGAGCTTGTGAACTAAGCTGAGACAATCTGGACTGAACTTTGGTTTATATGCAATGGAGACAACAGGGGAAAGAAAAAGACAGACCCTTACCTTCTTCAAGCTTTGAGGCAAGTTCCATGGGTTCAGCTGGAGTATGTTTCCAACAATGGGAATTGCAGTGGGACCAGGAGGCAGCTTCTGGTTTTGTGACATGCTTCTCCATGTGGCAAAGAGAAGCATGCATGAGATGCAGACTAGCAAGAAAACAGTGGTTGTTCCCAGGAGCTCCATGCTGGGCTGAGGAAGAAAAATCGAGCATCAGAAGAGTCTAATGTTGGACCTGGAAATCCATGTTTATTTATAGGCTGACACCAAAGCTAGCCAATTGTGCCTGCTTGGATGTGAAATTAACTTATTAATCTCTTCCAGATAAGAATGAACAAACTAAGGATGAACTCCTTGTTACCTTACTCATTTTTTTACTTCTCTATCTTGTGTTCCTTTGGTTAATCATTCATGTAGGACTAATGTCATCGTGGTGTAATGCCATCAAATAAACTCAAAATGCAAAACTATTTAGAGCCTAGCTTAAACTCTTACTGTTTGCCCTCATGCATAGATTGACATCTGCCAGTCCCTCTAGTAGCTGAGCACAGTGGAGGCAGGTGTTGTGGCTGAAAAAGGGCATAACTCCAAGTTCTTCCTAGACATTCCTCCTCCATGTCTGGGATGAAATACACAATTGTAACCAAGGGCCTTCTGTGTGACTGGTAGAATCCAAATCATGGCAAGGATCCTTGGAGAGTAACACTATAGAAGAGACATAGCTACATAGTCTGTGAACAGCATCATACCAGGCAAATATGTAGTCTAAACACAGAGGCACAATTTGGTTGCTGCGCAAACATTTCACCTGGGGAGCCCAAGATATTCCACACCATTTCACATCATGCTCAGTATATAAAGCAGGGAAATGCTGTCCGGGAGCTGCTGCTTGAGAACTGGCTGGGCACTGCTCAGTGGTGTGAAGCAATTGCATTGAGCATCACTTGTTCTGTATCTTCTATTATTATTGTTATTATTATATCTTCTTTTCTGTCCTGTTAATCTGTATTTATGTTGTTAAAATCCACATATTTTACTTGTTTTTCCCAGTTCTCTCTCCCATCCCACTGGGGTCAGGGAGTAAGTTGCCAGCTGGGGGGAAACCAGGACAAAAATATGACAAAGTAACAAGTGCTTGAAGAGAAAAGCATGGAAGAGAGCAGAGGAAAAGGAAGGCTAACAGATGAGAGTCAACGGACAAAGTATCTCATGAAGCGTTCTATCCAACTACCTCAGAGCTCAAGCAGTTCTTAAGGACTTGGACTACAAGTGCAAAAGAGGGAAGTGAAAATCAGTGTAGCAAACACAGCTCTTTAAGCAGAAACAGAACTCCATTCCAGAAGAGGAGGTGGGGAGTCGTTGTATCACTTGGATTTTTTTCTTTCCTTAACTGTCTTTATCTTGACCCAGGAATCTGGATCCTGCTAGAGGAAATCTGGATCCAGGGTATTAAGCAGGGTCTATCCCCTGACTTCCAGGTCAAATAAAAGTAACCATTTTCAGTATTTCTTCATTTTAATATTCAGGATCACTGTTCAGAAATATTGCTGGCAAAGGAAGCTATCTGGCTGTAAACATCTACAACGTTGGAATGTATGGCTAATTATGCAGAGAGGAGTGTGATGATATCGAAAGTTTACACAGGGTAGCCCTTACACAATTATATATGTGCCACACACAAACTGAAACCAGATTCAGTTTCTGAAAAAGACGGCTTTACCCTTAAACTCCAGGCACTGAGATGTTGTATGGAAAGTTGAGAGGCAAGGATACACTATCAAATTTCTAACATCAATGCCCTTAATAACACGTTTTAAGTTTTGGTCAGCCTTTAAGTGGTCAGATAGTTTGACTAGATTATTATTGTATGTCCCTTCCAACAGAAAAGATTCTATTCTATTCTATTCTATTCTATTCTATTCTATTCTATTCTATTCTATTCTATTCTATTCTATTCTATTCCATACCATACCATTCCTTACCATTCCATACCATTCCATACCATTCTTTCTACTCATACTCTGTTCAGCAACTGTGCAAGCTTCAACCTCTTTCAAAAGTCTCCTGGGCTATCTCCTCGAGTCAAGCACTTTATCAAGGCTGGATAATACTTGTATGTATAACTTAAGAGAGACAGCTTTTGAATCTTTTCTCAGTCTGAGAGGAAAAAAATTATATGTTTGACGTGCTTTAGTGGAGAAAGAAAGGGATAGGAAAGCAGGTTTTGATGGAGAAAAGTCTACCTGATCTCATGAAGACTATAGATAAAACTGCAAAATTATCAGCAACGTTAGCATCTCTTCAGATAGGCCAAACTTCCCATTATTCTTTAGCCTTTACAAGGACAAAGGCTTTCTACCCTTTCTCTTCGCTAGGAGGAGGCTGGGAGGCAATTGAGAAAAATTAGACATGCAAACACAGTGTGCTGCAGCAGCCCCCTTTCCTGTTGCTGTGAAGGGCAGTATCTGGACAGACAAATGCAAGAGGCTCTAAAAATTATTAACCTGAGTCGTGGTTTGACCCAGCTAGCACAGCAGCAGCATGACAGCCTCTTACTCGGTAATCCCCATCCATCCCCACCATCGTTATGATGGCAGAGGCCCCAGTGAAATGGGAGGAACAAGATAAGCAAGGGTGTTGTGGATTAAGACAAGGTCAGGAAGGGCTCGCTGCCAATTATAGTCCTGGGCAAAACAGACTCCAGTACTCTGCTTAGAGAGGAAAGTAGGAAAGTTTATTCTACAAGAAATAGAACAGAATAAAAGCAAAAAAAGGAGTGGGATGATTGAGAAAATACAACCAGCACTTTAAGATCTCCCTCCCCCATCCCTCCTTTCTTCCCAGGCCCAGCTCACTGCTCCCGATATCTCTACCTCTTTCCCCGTCAACAGCTCAGGGGGGCAGGGAGTGGGGGATGTGGTCAGTCTCTCACAGATGGGCTCTGCCGCTTCTGTCTTCTCAGATGAGGACGACTCCTGACATTCTTCGCCTGCTCCAATACGGGGTCCCTCCCCTGGGACACAGTCCTCAATGAACTTCTCTGGTGTGGGTTCTTCCCAGCAGCTGCAGCTTCTGCCTATACAGGGTCCCTCACACGGGGGACAGTCCTAAATGAATATCTGGCGTGGGTTCTTTGCCAGAGTTGCAGCTTCTGCAGATACAGGATCCCTCCCTTGGGACATGGACTCTTCTGGCCATAGTTACTGCCCCTGGAACGCAGTCTTTAATCAAGTGAATCACTGCCCCTGACTTGGGGTTCTTAGCAAAATGAGTCTCTACCACTGATTCAGGGTTTCTAGCAAAATAAGTCACTGCCCCTGATACGAGGTCATTATCAATATGAATCTCTGCCCTTCATGCGGGGTCTTTAACAAAATGCAAACAAATCTCAGCTTCACCAGTCCTCTCCGTAGAATGCAGGGGAGTCTCTGCTCCAGCACACCTCCTCCTCTCTTTCCTCACTGACCTTGGCATCCACATGGTTGTTTCTCTCACTGTTCCTACTCCTTGCACCACCACCGGCCCGAAAAGAAGAAGGGACAGAAGGAGGAAGAAACAGGGAGAAACCTCCTACTCTGGTTTCTTCTTAAAAAGTGATTGTGGAGGCACTCAATTGGCTCAGCCCCAGAAGTGGGTCTGGCTCAGAGCTGGGGAGAGTTTTGAACAACTTCTTACAGGAGCCATCTTTACAGCCCCTTCTTACTTACCAGAAATGGCTGTCAAGTCAAACTATGACAGCCTGAGAGTCTGCCAGTACTCCTAGAGAACATCCTGTACCCTTTGGGTTTTTGTCAGATTGAAATCATAGAAGAGGAGACCATGTCAGAGTTATTATTATTTTTTCCTCCATTGTAGTCTGGATATTAAGAAGGCTCTATGCCAAGTAAGATGCTCAAAAAAACAAACCAAATATTAGACATTAAAAGGAATAGAGAACAAAAAGGATATCTCTTTATGCCACCATAGAAGCCTAGGGTGGACCTTTAGCTGTAATTCTGTGTGAAGCTGTGATTCCCAAAGGACAGAACAGACCTTGAAAAGCCTTAGATCAAGGCATGTAGGATGCCTTAAGATCTAGAAGGACTGTTTAAATGGACTAGATTGCTCTGGTCTGGAAAATCTATTAATAAAGTGGATATAGCATACTGATGAAAATGTGAAGGATTTGAAGAAGGTAAGAAGGGAATGACTGATCATATATCCTTCCTATATAGAAGAGCACTATTAGAGCACTAAAATAGCAACTGGAAGGTTTTAAACAGTCAAAAGAAGGTGTTTCTTCACACACCATTCCCTTGAGCTGTGGAACACCATTTTATTAGATCATAGAATCATGGAATTCTTTCCGTGGAAAAGAACTTCAAAATTATTGAGTCCAACCACTAACCTAACACTGCCAAGTCCACCACTAACCATGTCCCTTAGCACCTCATCTACATGTCTCCTAAATATGATGCCCCCACCACCTCCCTCAGCAGATGTATGTGTGCAAAAAGTAACTGGACAAATTCACAGGAGAAAAATCCATTGAGGATACTCAAGCACAAAGATATCTAGAGTGGCTCAGGAATCACTGGAGACTGAGCAGTGTGAAAGCATATGCCTTTGTGCTTGCCTTGCTTTTATTCTGTTCATCGGGAGCTAGTTTTTAAGCCACTGTTGGAAAGGATTCTAGACTGGCTTGACTTTTGCCATGATCCTGTACATCCATCCTCAGGCTCCTATGTCCTTATATTATAATGAACATTTCATTACATACTTTCATTGATCAGTTTAGCAGAGTAGCCTATGGAAATCATCTCACTGTGAATAACACCTCAGCTACTAAATTCTTACTGTTTTCTGATAGGTTTTTCCTTAATGCCCTGTAGAAAAATCACAATATCACTCTTGCCTTATTTCTAGCAGCAATTTGATAAAGGATCTGATATAATCAGTAGGAATAAAGGTTTAACATTCAATAGTTTGTGTTACACCCATATTTGTAACATGCTACGTGGGTGGTACTAGAGATAAGATAAAAACCACATCATCAGTTTTCACATCACAGAAATGACATTTGACCAACTATCTCAAAACACTTGGTTAAATATTTGTTTATGAACTCACTGGACCCAAAACATAACTCAGCTGAGAAGAATGAAGTTCATCAACCATTTGCAATACGTGGTTAATTGCTTGTTTAGTCTCAAAAAGGGCAAGGAAATTAAGCTGATGACAGCTTTCCTGTGACCTGTACAATGACTCCAACAACTACACTGCTGCTACATACACTTTAAATAAAGCCAAGGTGTTTATTTCTAGACTACAAGAAGCATCAAGAAACAACAAACACTTTCCCAAGTCAGGCAGAAAAAAGTCAGGAAATGGGAAAACTCAGTCCCAGTGCTACACATGGTATAGAGGCATAGAAGTAAAGGCTGCTCATTTCAAAGAAGATGTCTGTCCATTTCAAATTTCAAACAAGATGTTGGGCTTTAGTGAAGCTCCTGAGATTGTTGCTCCCAGCTGTCTGCGTGGGCAATGGAACTCCTTCTGAACAAGCTGCAGAACCACCATAGTCTGCAGCAGGTTATCTGAAAGGTCCATGACATGGAAAATAAAGAGGTGAAGGGACAACCTTATCAATTGTCCCCAACTATAACACTGTCATCATAGGGCAGAGAGCCACCATGCCTGAGATGAGAATCTATGGTACAGACAGGACCTGAACACAGTCCTGCTGAAACTTGGACTAGAGCCTTAACTAGAGGCATTCAGCAACTTCTATAAGTTGCTTATCATTATTGCAAAAAACCATGGAAACATGTAACTTGCTGTCAGTCTGTATGTTCTGGATATAAAGAAAAATGACACTGGAAAAATTCACTCACTGACAATTAAAAAGTCAAGAAAAAATCAGCAATCATCAAGTAACAAAACCTTTGGTTACGCTTTGTGATATTAAGTAACCAAAGTAATAAGGAAAACAGATGAGAAATCATGCATTTAAAACATGAAGAAAAAAGTAACTAATGCTGATACTAAGTGATGAAATGCACCCCCTCACCTTACCTTT
Organism: Colius striatus; assembly: GCF_028858725.1. Lineage (NCBI taxonomy): Eukaryota > Metazoa > Chordata > Aves > Coliiformes > Coliidae > Colius > Colius striatus. The sequence goes on from NC_084766.1 coordinate 18,762,043, forward strand.
CAGTCCTGCCAGACAGAAGCATGAGATAACAGAGTTGTTTGAGAAGTTAAAGGAGGAAATCAAAGAAACTGAACAGCCCTAAGAAGTGACCCCACCAAAGTGACACAGCCAGTGGTGAGCCATTTTAACAGGAGGATAGTGGTGGAGGGATATTCTTCACTGTGATGACATCATCTTCTTCCTGTTCATAGAATCATAGAATCATAGAATGGTAGGGGTTGGAAGGGACCTTTAGAGATCATCTAGTCCAAGCCCCCTGCAGAAGCAGGGTCACCTAGATCAGGTCACATAGGAACATGTCCAGGCGGGTCTTGAAGACCTCCAAGGAAGGAGACTCTACAACCCCTCTGGGCAGCCTGTGCCAGGGCTCCCTCACCCTCACAGTGAAATAGTTGATTCTGTTGATTGTGTAGAACAGACTATAGCAATTTCCATGCAAGAAACCCCTAGTGCAATACAACACAGGTGTTTGCAGGAGAACATATATTGTCTACGGTTCTCATCAGCCTAGTCTTCCAGACAAGTTCTCACAGATAGATTTACATGTTTTCTTACTGTTTGGGATGGAAAAAATTTTTGAATGGGGAAAATTACAGAAATCATCAGCATTTTACCTTTAAGTTTACTAGTATTAGTATCTGACAGTTGGGCTTTTCTCCTAACCATGTCAAAATACAGCAAATGCATTAAAAGTTTAAATTGTGTTTCCCTACTCTAAACACTAACTGAGGAAATGAAGAATTGCTTGAGTAAGAAGTGTTGTGTAAGAAAAATGGAAGAAATTGAGGGAAGTGGGTTAATACACTACAAGTCAAAGGTGAGTGCAGAGAGACCAGGACAAGGGTGACAGGCACTGCCTGAGAGGGACCTTTACCTGTCAAAGTCAGTGCCAAATTGTTAAGTATGCAGTAGAGCTGGAGGGTACAAGGACAGAGACAGATGAGACAGAGAGGCCCAGTGCTTGCCTTGGTCACATGGGCACAGAAGGAAAAGAAGAATTTGCAAGGTCAAGAGGGAGTTTCTGGGACATCTTTTCTACCCATCACAGTGGAAATCAACCATGAAATGCTCTGGCAGTGACTAGTGAATGATGCAGCATTCATGACCTGCCTCTCACAAAGAAAAACAATTTGCATGAACTCACCTGACAGTGCTTTCCTGGCAGGACATAATCAGCAATGATTCGCAAGGTAACACAAAAGATGAACTTGTCAACAAACCAAAGCCAGAGTTCACTTGATTAAAGCAAGATATGTACTTAATGCTGAAGTGAGAAATTTTAAGCTAATAGTTGTATTTGAGTTTCACTTAATGTTTGATAATGATTGGTTCAGAGCCCACAAGGACCATTCTGTTCTGTGGCAGCTGTCCAGATTGAGGTCTTGACCTCTTGTCCCATCCCACAGTCACAGCATGTAACAAGCTCTTACAGTCTTCCTCCACTACAGGTTTCATGCTTGGGACCACTGGGTGAACAGGGCCCATGTAAAGACTTCTGTTGCAGAGCTCATCCAAGCCCTCCCTTTAGTGTGAAAGGTGGCTCACGCCCACTTCCCAACCATCACCTTCTCCTACACATATTGCCTCGTCTGGAAATGATGGTACCTAATGTGTTTTCTCTCGTAAGCGTGAAAGATGTCCCCTGTCCTTTGGCTGAACGGCAGCACAGCCTCTGGGGAATCAGCCAGTCCTCCCAGTTTGGGGTCATCAGCAAACTTGCTGAGGGTACACTCTGTCCCCTCATCCAGGTGGTTGATGAAGATGTTGAACGAGACTGGCCCCAGAATCTATCCGTGTGGAACTCCACTGGCCACAGGTCTCCAACTCGATTCTGTGCCATTGATGACCACTCTCGCGGCTTGGTCATTTATCCAGCTCTCGATCCACCTCACTGTCCACTCATCCAAGCCACACTGCCTGAGCTTTCTGATGAGGATGTCATGGGAGACAGTGTCAAAAGCTTTGCTGAAGTCAAGGTAGATGACATCCACTGCTCTCCCCTCATCTAGCCAGCCGGTGATGCACTCATAGAAGGCTGTCAGGTTAGTCAAACAGTATTTCCCCTTGGTGAATCTGTGTTGACTCCCCCTGATAACCATCTTTTCCTTCATATGTTCAGTGATAACATTCAGGATGAGTTGTTCTATCACCTTTCCAGGGATGGAGGTGAGACTGACTGGCCTGTAGTTTCCTGGGTCATCCTTCCTGCCCTTTTTGAAGCCTTCAGTGACATTGACCTTTCTCCAGTCCTCAGGCGTCTCGTCTGTCCTCCATGGTTGTTCAAAAATGATGGAGAGAGGCTTAGCCATCACATCAGCCAGCTCCCTCAGCACTCTAGGATGCATCCCATCAGGACCCATTAGACTTATGAGCCTTAAGCTTGGCCAACATATCTTTAACCTTTTCCTCTTCCACCCAGGACAAGTCCTCTGCTGTCCTGGCCATCCTGTTATCCTTGCCGGACTGGGCTTCCAGAGTGTCAGCCTTGGCTGTAAAGACTGAAGCAAAGAAGGCATTCAGTACTTTGGCCTTCTCTGCATCCTCAGACACCAGGGCACCCTCAGTGTTTAGCAGCGGGCCCACATCCCCCCTCACCATCCTTCTGCTGATGATGTACTTGAAAAAAATGCCTTATTACTGTCCTTAAACCCCTGGCTAAACCTTCTTGTTTTCCTTAACTTTCCTGATCGTGTTTAATTCTAGAAGGGCTTTAGCCTTCCTAGTTGCACCCCTGCATGCTCTGGCAATGTTCCCATAATCTTCCCCAGAAGCCAGCCCCTGTTTCCACCTCTCATAGATGGCTGCTTTCTGCCTGAGTTTTCCCAGCAGATCCTTGCTCATCCATGGAGGCCTTCCACCTCCTTTTCCTCCTTTCTTGTGCATTGGGACACATTGATCCTGAGTGTAGAGGATGTGATGCTTGAAGATTGACCAGCTCTCATGGGCACTTCTGTCTTCTAGAATCGTATCCCATGAGATCCGTCCAAGTAGATCTCTGAAGAGGCCAAAGTCGGCTCACCTGGAAACCCAGGGTCATGGTCCTGCTTTGTGTTCTGCCCCTTCCACACAGGGTCTTGAACTCTATCATCTCATGGTCACTGCAGCTGAGGTTGCCTCCAACCTTCACATCCCCAACCAGGCCCCCTCTATTCATCAGTACCAGGTCCAGCAGCACATCCCTCCTTGTTGGTTCGTCGATCATCTGCGACAGGAAATTGTCATCAATAATTTGTAGGAACCTCCTGGACTGCGTGTCCTTGGCTGAGTGGCTTTCCCAGCAAATATCAGGGTGGTTGAAGTCCCCCATGAGGACCAGAGACTGTGATCATGAGGCAGCTCTCAGCAGTTTGTAGAAGGCCTCATCCACATACTCCTCCTGATCAGGTGGCCTGTAGCAAACTCCTACAACAATATCACCTGCCTTGCCCTGCCCAATAACTTTTACCCATAAGCAATCTACCCACTCCTCATCCCCACCCAGGCACAGTTCAGTACACATTAATTGCTCCCTCACATAGAGAGCAACTCCACCTCCACGCCTTGTCAGTCTGTCTTTCCTGAACAATACATAACCCTCCATGGCTGTGCTCCAGTAATGGCAGCTGTCCCACCACGTCTCTGTGACTGCAATGAGGTCGTAGCCCTGCATCCACACAATTCAGTGCAGTACTGTTTTATTTTGCATTAGAAATTGTAACTTCACAAATACTTTATTTTAAAATAATCACACCCAAAGAGGACACATCTACCCAGTCATTGATAAACTCCATCCCCACCACAAGAGACAATATGTATTGAGACAAAAATACAGTAGCTTATCATCTTATAACAGAAAAAAACCCACTGTTTTATGCTTACTTTTATTTTGTGACAAACAGGTCACAAAAAAACCTGAAAATATGGAAAGAGATACCTCAAGTAGAGTCTTGAGGAATCCTTGGAGTACAAGCATCTGTTCTTGCTCAGAGGATCAAGTGATAGGGCCAGCAGCAGCTGGGCTCTCAGTGCACTAGTCCCCACACCTTGACATTGGGACATCAGGAGCCAGGTAGGAATCTGACACAGGTGTAGAGGAAATTTGTGTAATTTTATACAGGAATCTGTCTTCTTCCCTATACAATTGCCTACACTTGCCACTGCTTAGAGCCAGCTGTGGTGATTATAAAAGCACAATGCTTTTTTTTTTTGTTCAAAGCACATTTCTCTCCATACAATATCTAGCAAATGATCTGAGTATTTCAGTCTCATTAGAGTGGGAAATGACTGCAGTCAACCAGAGCTTTCATGAGTTTGTGACCTGGCAACTCTCTTCACTTGGCTAACGTGGAAGAAAGGAGACCTTATAAGGTTGGGGTGTATTTGCTAGAGTGGTGGCCACTGGGAAAATGTTGATGTCCTTGCAGTCCAAAACAGGTTTCAAAGTAAAGTTCTGCAGGATGGCTGTTAAAAATAGGAACATTTCCATCCGGGCCAGACCTTCTCCTGCACAGGCGCGTTTTCCTGCAAGCAAAAAATAAAAAGTGAGGTGATGGTGGAGTCCTTTGCTGGTAACTTATTGTAACCCGTGTTCCATGGAAGTTCAGACATGTCAGAATGGATAGACAGCACTGCAGCATTCTGAGGAAGCAAATTAAACTAGGGGCTAAGTGTCTAGAACAATATGAATGCTCAGTGGCAAAGGCAGCTTGAAGGCTTCAGTTTCTCATGTTCTGCTGCTGTTTGATAATAAGTTTGGAGAAAGAAGTTATGTGACTAAGTCCATTTCATACCAATCTTCTTGTAGAACACATTGCTAAAAAAAGAAAGTCAACTGAAACTCTTGTACAGGTGTTGGAGCTGCCCAGGAATGACTCTAGGAGACCACTAGACATCACTGTACAGACCATGGCGATGGAGGCACTCAAATCCTCAATGAGGTTCTCCTAGAGGATAGCCTAGGCTGTGAAATAGAAAGAAGACTTACCTGCAGAGAATGGCATGAAGTAGTCACTCTTTTTAAAGGTGCCATTTGCATTCAGGAAGTGTCCTGGGTCAAATTTTTCTGGATTTGGAAATTCCTTGCTGTCGTGTAAAACGGAAGTCAGCATAGGGAATATCATAGTGTCCTGAATTCACAAAGAGAGGAGAGTCTTAAAATGGAGACAGAGCAAAACAGCATTAAGAAGTTCCCAGAGCTGAATAGAAGGATAATCAAAGTTTAACCAATTTAAAATGAGCATTTTATGAATCAAAATGTGTGCCATTGGTATGGCAAATAATTTTTAAAATGAATTTTAATGTCAAGTCTGGTTGGAGTGTTTAAAATTGCTTCCAAATAAATCAGAATTTTGATTGCTTACATTTACATGAAAAAAAAAGTATAAAACTCTCTTCACATAGAAGAGCCTAGTTTTAAAATACAAGGGGTTGGACTCAATGACTTCCAGAATCCTCTTCCAAACAAAATTATTCCAATTCTAGATAAGATTTCAGTGCTTTTGAAAATAAAATACAGTACAATTAATAGAACACATCATTGTTTTCAAGAGATTATGACCTTTCTCAGACACAGCCAAACAGACCTTGGGGATAAAATAGTCTCTGAACTTGGTGTCTCTGATGACAGTGTGTGGAACGCTAAGTGGTAGGAAATCAATGAATCTCTGGATTTCATGGATGACAGCATCTGTGTAGGGCATCTGGCTCCGATCTGCCATGCAGGGGCTTCGGTCTCGGCCGATCACAGAATCAATCTCCTTTTGAGCCTTCTCTGTTAGGAAATAAATGTTGAATGTTCCCTATCTGTTTGTCTAAACTACTCCCCATATTTACAGCAAAACTTGCTTTTAGCACACCAGGAACGTATGACTGTTCTTCATACTGACATCTGTTTCCTACAACTAAGACTAATATACATTTCTACACTGCAAACACGTGTTTCTTTTGTCAGGGGACTATTGCCACCTGTGATAGGGATGGGAATTGTCCAAATTGGTTCCTTGACATTGAAAAATTTTCAGTTGCTTGTTTCTTTTTCTGTTACCTGCTATCTCTGGGTATTTCTGGAGAATCAGAAGTCCATATATCAGTGTGTTGCTGGTAGTCCCTGTTCCTGCAAAGAACAAGTCAAGTGCGGTTCTGCTCAAGGCCTCAATGGTGAAATGTGAGTGAGCCTTCCTTTTCTCCTGTGGGAGGAATTGGCAGAACATTTTGAATCTCAAGCAGTCTGTCTAAAAAGAAAAGTCCTGTACCCATAATGTATGTTTTTAAACACATCTAATGTGCTTTCAAAAACATGACACTCTCCCCAATGACAGCATTTACAATAATTTCGAATATAACCATTTGTGAACCATTATATGAACCATTTTTAATATGGGAGGAACACTGAATTACATCAACCAGATTGGTCTTCAGCTTTCCTAGCTTTGCCCAGTGCTGTTTAAAAATGGAGAGGTAAGAATGAAATTGACGTGCCAACAAAAGCCAACAAAAGTTCCCCTTTGCATTTGCAGAAGCCCAGTGGCCTGCACAGCTGAAAGAAAGCTAGGATTCAAGCAGTGAGTCTCTTGCTCTTACATTACCTGTTCCATTTTGTTAAGAAACGCATCAATAAAATCTCGAGGATAAGTAGGATCCAGGGTCTTCTGGTGTTCCTTTACAATTTCTAAAGTAAATTCATCAATTTTTCCAATGTTTTGTATCATTTTTTTATGAGGCCCAGGTAAAAAATCCATGATAGTTGGAAGGAAATTATACATCTGTAAGTATAAAATGTTGGAAAAGCACATTCTGATTAATGTGGATACAATAAAATGTTCTCCTAACAATAACTATGAAAATGGGGCAATTAAACTGTTTTGGAACAGCAAGTCTTTATTACTCAAATGGATTTTAATGCCTTTTACTTTATGGCTTCACTGTGTTCAAGGATAGACTTCACTTGAGCAACTTTTGCAATGATATTCTCCTTTGAACATACAATGACAATTCCATAAGGTAAGAAAAAACAACAGGAATTGGTCATTTAATTGCCTTTTTGGCTTTCAAAAATATCTCCAAATTTTGAAAAATCCACTCAGAGTCAAATAAACAACATGAATAAATATTCATTAATAAAATATTTTAATAAGAAACACATTTGATAATTAACGACACACACCTGTATTTGCAGAGAGTTCTGGTACTTGTTGTTTTCCTCTAGCAGGTCAATTAAAGTTAGAAATTTCTTATCCTCATAGTCAAATCGATCCCCAAAGACAATGGAGCAGATGATGTTGGACACAGCATGGATTAGGAAGTTGCTAGGATTGAAGGGTTGCTCTGCAACAAGAAAAAAATAAAAGTGGTATTTTGCTTTCGGTTTTTCAGGCATAATCCTCTCCTCTGACACTGCAGGGGACTTTTGCATCCTTTTGAGACCCAGGGTTTTGTATTCCTTCAAAAGAATGATGAAAATCTTGTGTAATTTATTCTTCTCTTCTTGAAATGAACTAATTTTCCTGTTTAAGTACCTCTTTTGTCCTCTTCTCAGCAGAACACTGCTCTGAGTGTTTTTGTTCCTCTTCAACTGTCATGTGCCTTGTCTGCCTCATAGCCTATTTATTAGAAATGGCCGAAAGATTCCCACCAAAACCTAAACCTAATAAAACCAGAAGGACTTTGCCTGAGTCTTTAGGCTATTGCACACTTTTCTGAACTCTGTTAGCATAACCTCAGTTTTAAACTCTCTCCTTGGGGTTCAAACAGCTGTGAGCAAAGTCTAGTTTTGATAGCACAGCTGCATAAGCTGTTAAAACTATGGTGTGAGAAAAAAGTGAGATTACATCCAAGAAAGCAACAAAAGAGATTCCCCTGCAACCTGTGGTGCAGCCCATGGTGAGGCCGTGCCCCTGCAGTCATGGAGGCCTCAGGGGAGTCACAGTCAGTGGAGCCCAGGCACAGTCAGTGGAGGACCTCACGCTTGAGTGGGTGGATGCCTGAAGGAAACTGTGACCCTGTGGGAGGCCCACAGTGGAGCAAGTTCCTGGCAGGACCTGGGAACCTTTTGAGAGGGAAGCACATGCCAGATCAGGTTTGCTGTCAGGACTTGTGACCCTATGGGGAACCAACACTGGAGCAGTTTGTTCCTGAAGGACTGTTTCCCCCATGGATGAGACCCACACTGGGGCAATTCGTGAAGAGCTTCACCACATGGCTGAGACCCACATTGGAGCAGTTCATGAAAAACTGCAGCCCATGGGAAGGACCTGCATTGGATAAGTTCATGGAAGACTCTCTCCCATGAGAGGGACCCTGCACTGTAGCAGTGGGAAGTGTGAGGAGTTGTCCCCCAGAGTGAAAGCAGCAGCAAAGACCATCTGTGATGAACTGACCATAATTCCCATTCCCTGTCCCCCTGTGCTGCTGGAGGGAAGGAGGTAGAAACCTGGGAAGAAAGGAGGAGTAGGGGGAGATGTTTTAATTTTTATTTCTGATTTCCCTACTCTGTTGTGATTGTTCATGTTCTACGATACATCATAAAATCATAGAATAGTAGTGTTGGAAGGGATCTTTCGAGATCATCTAGTCCTCCCCAAGTTGAGTCTGTTTTGTCCGTGATGATGATTGCTGAGTGATCTCCCTGTCCTTATCTTGGCTCACAAGCCATTTGTTATATTTCTCTCTCTCTTGTCAATTTGGGAGAATGAGTGATAGAACAGCTTTGGTGGACACCTGGCACTCAGCAGGACTAAAAGTGATATTAATGCTGGGCCTAGTAGATAAGTAGTCCTAATCATTTATTATTTGCATTATATAAATAATGGCTTTATACTTCTCAGTTGTGTACATCTTGCTTGTAAGATTATGCTTTCCAACACCAGTTTCCTACATTTATTCATCCATACTGTCACAGTACCAATGACTGGCCTACCACATGCCCATTTCTTGGGTAGCAGATTTGATGAAGCAGACCTACACCTCTCGTTGTCTCATTGCAGATACACAGGGCAGCCCAGAAGGCACAAGGTTGCATGTCCTACCTTGTGTGTTCCTGATCCTCTCCACCAGAAACTGAGCTTCCTCCTGGATTCGCTCCTCAATGCCCTTCTTCCCCATCCCAAAATCCCGCAGGGTGGTGAGTGTAAACCGCCGGAGCTGCTTCCAAGTCTCCCCATTGCTGGTCACAATGCCTGGCACAGGAAGGCAAAAGAGAACTCCATGAGGAAACATCATTTTTTCTCCCTCTGAATGGAAGCCTCACAGTAAGTATGCCAACATGAAAAGACACCATTCTGTGGCGTTCCATTGCAATTGCTACATGCCCAAAAATGTAACTTCTCTGTAATCCTCGAGGTGACAAATCTGATCCATCTGCCACAGCACTTTGAGTAAAACTGAATGTATTCCTAGAGTAACTACATTAGGATGTAATTAAGGAGGTAACACTGTTATTGGATTGATCTTGGCTGCAAGCACATGGTCTTCGCAGTGTAACTGCTCATGTTGTGCTGTGCACCTTCCTTATTGACAATGCCATTGCTACTGTACTATAGTGCTATGGAATAGGTACTATTTACCCAGATAAATGCCATACTGGGATCTGCCCTGGTGAGTAAACTCGGGGCCTACTTTTGCATGTGGCCCTTATTGGGACAGCCTATACAATCTTGTGTCTTTGTTGTGCTGTTGACTTTCCTTGTGCAGATTCCTTAGTTGTCTGTATATTGTTAAAATTTTCAGAAATGAACATAAGAGCTTAGAGGCATATTTAATGAACAAAATTATAGATGGAATTTGAAGGATGCTAAAAATAGAAAAGCATTCAGTGAAGCCAAGCTGAGACGTTAAACCCAGGGGTCCCATTTACTCAAGGGTCCAAGTAATGAGCTGGGCTTTTAGTCTTTTATTGCTAATCTGTATGAATGAAAGTAGTAATTGAAAGACACTACTCCCTCCTCCACTGCACTCTCAGGTGTGTTCCTGAAGCACTAAAAGCATCATCTTTATATGCCAAAATGAACCAGGGGTGTACCTGTGCCTCGGAAGAATCTTTTGAACAGTGGTAGAACGCCTCTTCCGCTGAAGTCATCTGCCTGATCGATCAGAGCTTCTTTCACAACATCATAGCCATAGAGCACCACAACCTTTTGTGGGCCTAAATGTACTGTGAAGACAGGACCATACTTCTCGCTGAGCTGTAGGAAAGAGGAACACAAAAAGCAATATTTCTGAATGTTAATCCTGTGAAGAGAATGTAGCAAAGGGTTTGAGGGGTGATGTATTCTTGTTTGAGCATTGCTGCACCATGACAGTAGTTAGCAGCAACACAGAGATCTTTCAAGTAGGAGTTATATCTAGGGTAAGAGGGAAGCATACAAGAAACAGTGAATATGAGTGGAATTTGTGGAGTTTCAAGATCAAATCCCAGAAAAGAAAATAGTTCTTCACAGGGCTGGCAAAAGAGTCTCAAATGCCTTTCTACAGGGCACAGTGGATAACAGTTTACATGAGTGTAGTGCTTTTGGCTGGGACAGGTTTTTGGTAGCAGAAGGGCTACAGGAGTGGCTTCTTTAAACGATTATCTGCCAGAAGCTTCCCTTGTAGCTGACAGGGCTAGGACCAGTCAATTCTAAGATGGACCCTGCAGCTGACCCAGGCCTGGCCAGTTAGTGACTGAGGTAAAGCCTCTGTGAATAACATTGGAGTAGGGGAAGAAGTTGGGGCACAGTTGCTAAACCGCGGCAGCAACAGAGAGTGAGAATGTGAAAACATATCTGCAGACACAAGGTCAGTGGAGAAGGATGGGGAAGAGGGTGCTTAGCCCTGAAAGAAAGATTCTCCTGTGGTGAGGACCATGGTGAGGCAGGTTGTGCCCCTGCAGTCCATGGTGGACCAGTGAGGAGCAGAGATCCACTCGCAGCCCGTGGAGGACCCCACGCCGGAGTGGGTGGATGCCTGAAGGAGGCTGTGACTCCGTGGGAAGCTCACTCTGGACCAAGTTTCTGGCAGGACCTGGGAGTCTGTGGGGAGAGAGGAGCCCACGCCAGAGCAGGTTTGCTGTCAGGACTTGTGATCCCGTGAGGCACTCAGGCTGGAGCAGACAGTACCTGAAGGATTGTTCTCCTGGTGGGTGAGCCACGTTGGAGCAGGGTGTGAGGAGCTGCCCCCATGGGAGGCCCCATGCCAGAGCAGCATGTGAGAAACTGCAGCCCATGGGAAGGATCCATGCTGGAGAAGTTCATGAGGGACTGTCTCCTGTGTGGAGGACCCCACAGTGTAGCAGTGGGAAGTGTGAGGAGGCCTCCCCCGAGAAGGAGCAGCGACCAAGTCTATCTGTAATCAACTGACCGCAACTCCATCCCCTGCACTGCTTGGGGGGAGGGAAGGAGAGTCCTGGGGTGAGGGAGAGGTGAGGGGAGGTGTTTTAAGATTTGGTTTTGTTTCTCATTTCCCTGTTCCAATTGTTCATTAATAAATCAAAGCCTTTTCTCCCCACTTTGAGTCTGTTTTGCCCATGATGGTAATTGCTGAGTGATCTCCCTGTCCTTATCTTGACTCACAAACCTCTCATTATATATCTGTCTCCCCTGTCCAGTTCAGGAGGATGAGTGATATTACAATTCAGTTGGCATCTGGCACCCAGCCAAGGCAAAACCGCCACAGTGGGCTCAAAAAGCAATTCTACACATTTATGGAAGCAAGTGCCTACAGAGATTTTGAGCACAAACATACCACAGTCATCTCTAAAATCTCACAGATCTCTGGAAATTGGGTGAATAAATCAGAAGAGAGTTACTGCGTCCTTGTACTAATCATGTACTCTGTCCGAGACATCTGCTTTTGGCGACAATTGCAGGAGGATTCTTGGGCTACTTGGTCTGACCTGGAACACACCTTCTCATGCTCATGTTTAGGAGCAAACTAGATATAGTCTCTCTTTTTTTTTTTTTTATGGCAGGAAACCAAATCACCTAGTGCTCTGAAGCAAAGAGAAGTGCCTGAGGATACTCATGATTCTCGACGTTCACAGGCACCAAGGCAAAATCAAGCTGATATGGCTATGTGTGCATCGGACAATACACACAGTGATGTCAGCCACCACAACAATTTTGCTCTGAAGACCCCAGGGACATCCACCCTTCCTGTCCATTTGCCACAATCCCCTCAGAATCCACTAAAGAATACGCACCCCAGCTGAACTTGCCTCCACCTATTCCCTCCCAGGCCTTGCAACATACAGCTTTTGTTTGACAGGTGGGTAACATCAGCCAGGGGAGGGAATGGAAGCACAATTCACCTCCAAACTTTTTTGGCTTTGACCCTTTCGCTCATTATTTCCACTCCCAGGAGATCTTACCTATTTGCTAGAAAGCAGAGGCGGCAACGTAGAGCAGAATCCTCTCTCAAAAAGGACCACGCTGTGTTTCCAGTGTGGTGAGAAGTGGGATACAGGAGAAGAATAGCAAATATTGCAATAGCATCAGTGCCCTGACTGCAAATCCACTGCAAATTGCAGTACTGCCATGAGATAATCACAGGACTCATCCTTAATATGACTTGCAAATATATAGACTTGGATATACAGATTATTGCAATATATAGACTTCAGAAGCATGTATTTCTGGGAAACCTTTTGTTTCTGTTTGAGTCAGATATTTAGTTGGTGCAAATTGAGCTTGTGAACTAAGCTGAGACAATCTGGACTGAACTTTGGTTTATATGCAATGGAGACAACAGGGGAAAGAAAAAGACAGAATCTTACCTTCTTCAAGCTTTGAGGCAAGTTCCATGGGTTCAGCTGGAGTATGTTTCCAACAATGGGAATTGCAGTGGGACCAGGAGGCTGCTTCTGGTTTTGTGACATGCTTCTCCATGTGGCAAAGAGAAGCATGCATGAGATGCAGACTAGCAAGAAAACAGTGGTTGTTCCCAGGAGCTCCATGCTGGGCTGAGGAAGAAAAATCGAGCATCAGAAGAGTCTAATGTTGGACCTGGAAATCCATGTTTATTTATAGGCTGACACCAAAGCTAGCCAATTGTGCCTGCTTGGATGTGAAATTAACTTATTAATCTCTTCCAGATAAGAATGAGCAAACTAAGGATGAACTCCTTGTTACCTTACTCATTTTTTTACTTCTCTATCTTGTGTTCCTTTGGTTAATCATTCATGTAGGACTAATGTCATCGTGGTGTAATGCCATCAAACAAACTCAAAATGCAAAACTGTTTAGAACCTAGCTTAAACTCTTACTGTTTGCCCTCATGCATAGATTGACATCTGCCAGTCCCTCTAGTAGCTGAGCACAGTGGAGGCAGGTGTTGTGGCTGAAAAAGGGCATAACTCCAAGTTGTTCTTAGACATTCCTCCTCCATGTCTGGGATGAAATACACAATTGTAACCAAGGGCCTTCTGTGTGACTGGTAGAATCCAAATCATGGCAAGGATCCTTGGAGAGTAACACTATAGAAGAGACATAGCTACATAGTCTGTGAACAGCATCATACCAGGCAAATATGTAGTCTAACCACAGAGGCACAATTTGGTTGCTGCGCAAACATTTCACCTGGGGAGCCCAAGATATTCCACACCATTTCACATCATGCTCAGTATATAAAGCAGGGAAATGCTGTCCGGGAGCTGCTGCTTGAGAACTGGCTGGGCATTGCTTAGTGGTGTGAAGCAATTGCATTGAGCATCACTTGTTCTGTATCTTCTGTTATTATTGTTATTATTATATCTTCTTTTCTGTCCTGTTAATCTGTATTTATCTTGTAAAAATCCACATATTTTACTTTTTTTTCCCAGTTCTCTCTCCCATCCCACTGGGGTCAGGGAGTAAGTTGCCAGCTGGGGGGAAACCAGGACAAAAATGTGACAAAGTAACAAGGACTTGAAGAGAAAAGCATGGAAGAGAGCAGAGGAAAGGGAAGGCTAACAGATGAGAGTCAACGGACAAAGTATCTCATGAAGCGTTCTATCCAACTACCTCAGAGCTCAAGCAGTTCTTAAGGACTTGGACTACAAGTGCAAAAGAGGGAAGTGAAAATCAGTGTAGCAAACACAGCTCTTTAAGCAGAAACAGAACTCCATTCCAGAAGAGGAGGTGGGGAGTCGTTGTATCACTTGGATTTTTTTCTTTCCTTAACTGTCTTTATCTTGACCCAGGAATCTGGATCCTGCTAGAGGAAATCTGGATCCAGGGTATTAAGCAGGGTCTATCCCCTGACTTCCAGGTCAAATAAAAGTAACCATTTTCAGTATTTCTTCATTTTAATATTCAGGATCACTGTTCAGAAATATTGCTGGCAAAGGAAGCTATCTGGCTGTAAACATCTACAACGTTGGAATGTATGGCTAATTATGCAGAGAGGAGTGTGATGATATCGAAAGTTTACACAGGGTAGCCCTTACACAATTATATATGTGCCACACACAAACTGAAACCAGATTCAGTTTCTGAAAAAGACGGCTTTACCCTTAAACTCCAGGCACTGAGATGTTGTATGGAAAGTTGAGAGGCAAGGATACACTATCAAATTTCTAACATCAATGCCCTTAATAACACGTTTTAAGTTTTGGTCAGCCTTTAAGTGGTCAGATAGTTTGACTAGATTATTATTGTATGTCCCTTCCAACAGAAAAGATTCTATTCTATTCTATTCTATTCTATTCTATTCTATTCTATTCCATACCATACCATTCCTTACCATTCCATACCATTCCATACCATTCTTTCTACTCATACTCTGTTCAGCAACTGTGCAAGCTTCAACCTCTTTCAAAAGTCTCCTGGGCTATCTCCTCGAGTCAAGCACTTTATCAAGGCTGGATAATACTTGTATGTATAACTTAAGAGAGACAGCTTTTGAATCTTTTCTCAGTCTGAGAGGAAAAAAATTATATGTTTGACGTGCTTTAGTGGAGAAAGAAAGGGATAGGAAAGCAGGTTTTGATGGAGAAAAGTCTACCTGATCTCATGAAGACTATAGATAAAACTGCAAAATTATCAGCAACGTTAGCATCTCTTCAGATAGGCCAAACTTCCCATTATTCTTTAGCCTTTACAAGGACAAAGGCTTTCTACCCTTTCTCTTCGCTAGGAGGAGGCTGGGAGGCAATTGAGAAAAATTAGACATGCAAACACAGTGTGCTGCAGCAGCCCCCTTTCCTGTTGCTGTGAAGGGCAGTATCTGGACAGACAAATGCAAGAGGCTCTAAAAATTATTAACCTGAGTCGTGGTTTGACCCAGCTAGCACAGCAGCAGCATGACAGCCTCTTACTCGGTAATCCCCATCCATCCCCACCATCGTTATGATGGCAGAGGCCCCAGTGAAATGGGAGGAACAAGATAAGCAAGGGTGTTGTGGATTAAGACAAGGTCAGGAAGGGCTCGCTGCCAATTATAGTCCTGGGCAAAACAGACTCCAGTACTCTGCTTAGAGAGGAAAGTAGGAAAGTTTATTCTACAAGAAATAGAACAGAATAAAAGCAAAAAAAGGAGTGGGATGATTGAGAAAATACAACCAGCACTTTAAGATCTCCCTCCCCCATCCCTCCTTTCTTCCCAGGCCCAGCTCACTGCTCCCGATATCTCTACCTCTTTCCCCGTCAACAGCTCAGGGGGGCAGGGAATGGGGGATGTGGTCAGTCTCTCACAGATGGGCTCTGCCGCTTCTGTCTTCTCAGATGAGGACGACTCCTGACATTCTTCGCCTGCTCCAATACGGGGTCCCTCCCCTGGGACACAGTCCTCAATGAACTTCTCTGGTGTGGGTTCTTCCCAGCAGCTGCAGCTTCTGCCTATACAGGGTCCCTCACACGGGGGACAGTCCTAAATGAATATCTGGCGTGGGTTCTTTGCCAGAGTTGCAGCTTCTGCAGATACAGGATCCCTCCCTTGGGACATGGACTCTTCTGGCCATAGTTACTGCCCCTGGAACGCAGTCTTTAATCAAGTGAATCACTGCCCCTGACTTGGGGTTCTTAGCAAAATGAGTCTCTACCACTGATTCAGGGTTTCTAGCAAAATAAGTCACTGCCCCTGATACGAGGTCATTATCAATATGAATCTCTGCCCTTCATGCGGGGTCTTTAACAAAATGCAAACAAATCTCAGCTTCACCAGTCCTCTCCGTAGAATGCAGGGGAGTCTCTGCTCCAGCACACCTCCTCCTCTCTTTCCTCACTGACCTTGGCATCCACATGGTTGTTTCTCTCACTGTTCCTACTCCTTGCACCACCACCGGCCCGAAAAGAAGAAGGGACAGAAGGAGGAAGAAACAGGGAGAAACCTCCTACTCTGGTTTCTTCTTAAAAAGTGATTGTGGAGGCACTCAATTGGCTCAGCCCCAGAAGTGGGTCTGGCTCAGAGCTGGGGAGAGTTTTGAACAACTTCTTACAGGAGCCATCTTTACAGCCCCTTCTTACTTACCAGAAATGGCTGTCAAGTCAAACTATGACAGCCTGAGAGTCTGCCAGTACTCCTAGAGAACATCCTGTACCCTTTGGGTTTTTGTCAGATTGAAATCATAGAAGAGGAGACCATGTCAGAGTTATTATTATTTTTTCCTCCATTGTAGTCTGGATATTAAGAAGGCTCTATGCCAAGTAAGATGCTCAAAAAAACAAACCAAATATTAGACATTAAAAGGAATAGAGAACAAAAAGGATATCTCTTTATGCCACCATAGAAGCCTAGGGTGGACCTTTAGCTGTAATTCTGTGTGAAGCTGTGATTCCCAAAGGACAGAACAGACCTTGAAAAGCCTTAGATCAAGGCATGTAGGATGCCTTAAGATCTAGAAGGACTGTTTAAATGGACTAGATTGCTCTGGTCTGGAAAATCTATTAATAAAGTGGATATAGCATACTGATGAAAATGTGAAGGATTTGAAGAAGGTAAGAAGGGAATGACTGATCATATATCCTTCCTATATAGAAGAGCACTATTAGAGCACTAAAATAGCAACTGGAAGGTTTTAAACAGTCAAAAGAAGGTGTTTCTTCACACACCATTCCCTTGAGCTGTGGAACACCATTTTATTAGATCATAGAATCATGGAATTCTTTCCGTGGAAAAGAACTTCAAAATTATTGAGTCCAACCACTAACCTAACACTGCCAAGTCCACCACTAACCATGTCCCTTAGCACCTCATCTACATGTCTCCTAAATATGATGCCCCCACCACCTCCCTCAGCAGATGTATGTGTGCAAAAAGTAACTGGACAAATTCACAGGAGAAAAATCCATTGAGGATACTCAAGCACAAAGATATCTAGAGTGGCTCAGGAATCACTGGAGACTGAGCAGTGTGAAAGCATATGCCTTTGTGCTTGCCTTGCTTTTATTCTGTTCATCGGGAGCTAGTTTTTAAGCCACTGTTGGAAAGGATTCTAGACTGGCTTGACTTTTGCCATGATCCTGTACATCCATCCTCAGGCTCCTATGTCCTTATATTATAATGAACATTTCATTACATACTTTCATTGATCAGTTTAGCAGAGTAGCCTATGGAAATCATCTCACTGTGAATAACACCTCAGCTACTAAATTCTTACTGTTTTCTGATAGGTTTTTCCTTAATGCCCTGTAGAAAAATCACAATATCACTCTTGCCTTATTTCTAGCAGCAATTTGATAAAGGATCTGATATAATCAGTAGGAATAAAGGTTTAACATTCAATAGTTTGTGTTACACCCATATTTGTAACATGCTACGTGGGTGGTACTAGAGATAAGATAAAAACCACATCATCAGTTTTCACATCACAGAAATGACATTTGACCAACTATCTCAAAACACTTGGTTAAATATTTGTTTATGAACTCACTGGACCCAAAACATAACTCAGCTGAGAAGAATGAAGTTCATCAACCATTTGCAATACGTGGTTAATTGCTTGTTTAGTCTCAAAAAGGGCAAGGAAATTAAGCTGATGACAGCTTTCCTGTGACCTGTACAATGACTCCAACAACTACACTGCTGCTACATACACTTTAAATAAAGCCAAGGTGTTTATTTCTAGACTACAAGAAGCATCAAGAAACAACAAACACTTTCCCAAGTCAGGCAGAAAAAAGTCAGGAAATGGGAAAATTCAGTCCCAGTGCTACACATGGTATAGAGGCATAGAAGTAAAGGCTGCTCATTTCAAAGAAGATGTCTGTCCATTTCAAATTTCAAACAAGATGTTGGGCTTTAGTGAAGCTCCTGAGATTGTTGCTCCCAGCTGTCTGTGTGGGCAATGGAACTCCTTCTGAACCAGCTGCAGAACCACCATAGTCTGCAGTAGGTTATCTGAAAGGTCCATGACCTGGAAGGTAAAGAGGTGAAGGGACAACCTTATCAATTGTCCCCAACTATAACACTATCATCATAGGGCAGAGAGCCACCATGCCTGAGATGAGAATCTATGGTACAGACAGGACCTGAACACAGTCCTGCTGAAACTTGGACTAGAGCCTTAACTAGAGGCATTCAGCAACTTCTATAAGTTGCTTATCATTATTGCAAAAAACCATGGAAACATGTAACTTGCTGTCAGTCTGTATGTTCTGGATATAAAGAAAAATGACACTGGAAAAATTCACTCACTGACAATTAAAAAGTCAAGAAAAAATCAGCAATCATCAAGTACCAAAACTTTTGGTTACACTTTGTGATATCAAGTAACCACAGTAATAAGGAAAACAGATGAGAAATCATGCATTTAAAACATGAAGAAAAAAGTAACTAATGCTGATACTAAGTGATGAAATGCACCCCCTCACCTTACCTTTCAGTCCTGCCAGACAGAAGCATGAGATAACAGAGTTGTTTGAGAAGTTAAAGGAGGAAATCAAAGAAACTGAACAGCCCTAAGAAGTGACCCCACCAAAGTGACACAGCCAATGGTGAGCCATTTTAACAGGAGGATAGTGGTGGAGGGATACTCTTCACTGTGATGACATCATCTTCTTCCTGTTCATAGAATCATTGAATCATAGAATGGTAGGGGTTGGAAGGGACCTTTAGAGATCATCTAGTCCAACCCCCCTGCAGAAGCAAAAGGCAAAAGATGCACAGTGATCTATCTACATGTGGTACAGTACAATACATTCTGTTAGTATTCAAGAGCCCAGATCACAAACAAAATAAAGTATGGAAACAAAATAAAGCATGAAGAATTAATCAAACACTTTGCACAGCCTATCTGGTATTTCACAAGGACTTGGCAAGAAGGATATTTGATTAATCAATGCAGATGAGTTGGTTAAATGTTTCTTGATAAACTCAGATAACACAGGCATCAGCTGGAAGGGTTCAACATTAGACTTCCAAAACAGCTTTCATTGAAAGAGTGAACTTTCACAACCTCATTCAGCATACTTTTCAATGTACTGTGACCTTCTTCACTGTACCTTTCAAAATAAGGTACATTGATTCTTCAGACTAAAAGATATTAAGGAAGGACCATTTACTGTATAATCCAGTTGGATTAAATACTTAAGGGGACCTATAGATCAAGTGAGGACGAAGGCCTGCCTAAAAGAATTTCAGCCTTAACAAAGGAAAATTTGGGAAAAAAAAGGAAAAAAAGAACATCACTGCTCTCTTTTTACATAATAAAGTGGTTTTCTGAGACTGAATTGAGTTTCTCCAAGTCCTAGCCTCAATACTGGATGCATTCTTATGACACTGTGGTTTGTGCCACTACTGGAGGCAGTGTTTGGCCTGCTTTCCATGAGTCCCTCTGAATATATTTTGCAGAGAACACTCTGATGCCTTTGGAAAATGAGCTATTAAAGCAGAAAATCATCAGTGCAATCACTAAGTACAAGTCCTGAATTTTGAATAGCTCACAGGATACGCACTTGGAGATCAAGAAGAGAGGGGGCTCTAGGTAAAATATGAGCCCAGAAAAACAGCTACAAAAAACAGCATGGCTCCATAATAATTTCCTGAAGCAATTCATAGAATCATTGAATCATAGAATGGTAGGGGTTGGAAGGGACCTTTGGAGATCATCTAGTCCAACCCCTCTGCAGAAGCAGGTCCACCTAGATCAGATCACATAGGAACATGTCCAGGCGGGTCTTGAAGACCTCCAAGGAAGGAGACTCCACAACCCCTCTGGGCAGCCTGTGCCAGGGCTCCCTCACCCTCACAGTGAAATAGTTTTTGCTTATGTTTAAGTGGAACTTTTTGTGTTCCAGCTTCATTTCATTACCCCTTGTCCTGTTGCTAGCTACTATAGAAAAAAGGGATACACCAACCTCCTGACATTCACTCTTTAGATATTTGTAAATGTTAATAAGTTCACCCCTCAGTCTCCTCTTCTCCAGACTAAACAGCCCCAGTTCCCGCAGCCTTTCCTCATATGAAAGATATTCCAGTCCCCTGATCATTTTGGTGGCCCTGCGCTGGACTCTCTCCAGCACTTCCCTGTCCTTCTTGAGCTGAGGAGCCCAGAACTGGACACAGGACTCCAGATGAGACCTCACCAGGGTGGAGTAGAGGGGGAGAAGAACCTCCCTTGACCTGCTGGCCATACTCTTCTTGATGCATCCCAGGATGCCATTGGCCTTCTTGGCCACGAGGGCACATTGCTGGCTCATATTTAGCTTATTGTCAATCAGCACTCCCAGATGTCTCTCTGCAGAGCTGCTCTTCAGCAATTCGACCCCCAGCCTGTACTGGTGCATGGGGTTGTTTCTTCCCAGATGCAGGACTCTGCACTTGTCCTTGTTGAACCTCATGAGGTTCCTCTCTGCCCAACTCCCAAGCCAGTCGAGATCCTGCTGAATGGCAGCACAGCCTCTGGGGAATCAGCCAGTCCTCCCAGTTTGGGGTCATCAGCAAACTTACTGAGGGTACACTCTGTCCCCTCATCCAGGTCATTGATGAAGATGTTGAACAAGACTGGGCCCAGAATCTATCTCTGTGGAATTCCACTGGCCACAGGCCTCCAACTCGACTGTGCCATTGATCACCACCCTCTGGGCTCTGTCATTCAGCCAGCTCTTGATCCACCTCACTGTCCACTCATCCAAGCCACACTGCTTGAGCGTTCTGATGAGGATGTTATGGGAGAGACTGTCAAAAGCCTTGCTGAAGTCAAGGTAGGTGACATCTACTGCTCTCCCCTCATCTAGCCAGCCGGTTATGCACTCATAGAAGGCTGTCTGGTTGGTCAAACAGGATTTCCCCTTGGTGAAGCCATGTTGACTCCCCCTGATAACCATCTTATCCTTCATATGTTCAGTGATAACATTCAGGATGAGTTGTTCCATCACTTTTCCAAGGGTGGAGGTGAGGCTGACCAGCCTGTAATTTCCTGGGTCATTCTTCTTGCCCTTCTTGAAGACTGGCGTGACACTGGCCTTTCTCCAGTCCTCAGGCATCTTGCCTGTCCTCCATGATTGTTCAAAAATGATAGAGAGAGGCTTAGCAATCACATCAGCCAGCTCCCTCAGCACTCTAGGATGCATCCCATCAGGACCCACTGACTTATGAGCCTTAAGCTTGGCCAACAAGTCTTTAACCTTTTCCTCTTCCACCCAGGGCCAGTCCTCCGCTGTCCTGGCCATCCTGTTATCCTTGCTGGACTGGGATTCCTGAGGGCCAGCCTTGGCCGTAAAGACTGAAGCAAAGAAGGCATTCAGTACTTCGGCCTTTTCTGCATCCTCAGACACCAGGGCACCCTCAGAGTTTAGCAGTGGGCCCACATTCCCCCTCGCCATCCTTCTGCTGCTGATGTACTTGAAAAATGCCTTATTACTGTCCTTAAGACCCCTGGCTAAACCTTCTTGTTTTCCTTAACCTTCCTGGTTAAGTTTAATTCTAGAAGGGCTCTAGCCTTCCTAGTTGCACCCCAGCATGTCCTGGCAATGTTCCCATAATCTTCCCCAGAAGCCAGCCCCTGTTTCCACCTCTCATAGATGGCTGCTTTCTGCCTGAGTTTTCCCAGCAGATCCTTGCTCATCCATGGAGGCCTTCCACCTCCTTTTCCTCCTTTCTTGTGCATTGGGACACATTGATCCTGGGTTTAGAGGATGTGATGCTTGAAGACTGACCAGCTCTCATGGGCACTTCTATCTTCTAGAATCATATCCCATGAGATCCATCCAAGTAGATCTTTGAAGAGGCCAAACTTGTCTCACCTGAAATCCAGGGTCATGGTCCTGCTTTGTGTTCTGCCCCTTCCACACAGGATCTTGAACTCTACCATCTCATGGTCACTGCAGCTGAGGTTGCCTCCAACCTTCACATCCCCAACCAGACCCTCTCTGTTCATCAGTACCAAATCCAGCAGCACACCTCTCCTTGTTGGTTCGTCGATCATCTGTGACAGGAAATTGTCGTCAACAATCTGCAGGAACCTCCTGGACTGCGTGTGCTTGGCTGAGTGGCTTTCCCAGCAAATAGCAGGGTGGTTGAAGTCCCCCATGAGGACCAGGGACTGTGATCATGAGGCAGCTCTCAGCTGTCTGTAGAAGGCCTCATCCACATCCTCCTCCTGATCAGGTGGCCTGTAGTAAACTCGTACAACAATATCACCTGCCTTGCCCTGCCCATTAACTTTTACCCATAAGCACTCTACCTGCTCCTCATCCCCACCCAGGCACAGTTCAGTACACATTAATTGCTTCCTCACATAGAGAGCAACTCCACCTCCACGCCTTGTCAGTCTTTCCTGAACAATACATAACCCTCCATGGCTGTGCTCCAGTCATGGCAGCTGTCCCACCACGTCTGTGTGACCGCAGTGACTTGTGAGTTGAGATAAGGATGGAGAGATCACTCGGCAATTAGTGTTACAGGCAAAATAGACTCAGGGAGAAAAAGGTTTGATTTATTAAAGAAACAATAACAGCAGGGAGATGAGAAACCAAACCATCTTAAAAACACCTCCCCCAACCCCTCCTCTTCCCGGGACTTCTTTCCTTCCCCCCCGCCCAGTGGTACAAGGGATGTGGTCAATTGTTAAGAGATGGACTTTGCCGCTGCTTCTTCTCAAAGGGAGGCCTCCTCACACTTCCCACTGCTACACTGTGGGGTCCCTCCCATGGGAGACAGTCCCTCACAAACTTCTCCAGTGTGAGTCCTTCCCATGGGCTGCAGCTCCTCACGAACTGCTCCAGCATGGGGCCTGCCATGGGGGCAGCTCCGCACACCCTGCCCCAACATGGCTCACCCACCAGAAGAACAGTCCTTCAGGTACTGTCTGCTCCAGCCTGAGTGCCTCACAGGATCACAAGTCCTGACAGCAAACCTGCTCTGGTGTGGGCTCCTCTCTCCCCACAGGCTCCCAGGTCCTGCCAGGAACTTGGTCCAGAGTGAGCTTCCCACGGAGTCACAGTCTCCTTCAGGCATCCATCCACTCTGCTCCTCAATGGTCCTCCATGGACTGCAGGGGGACAACTTGCTCCACCATGGTCCTCACCAAAAGTCACAGGGGAGCCTTTTCTTTCAGGGCCCTAAGCACCCTCCTTCTCCTCCTTCTCCATCGGCCTTGGTGTCTGCGGAGATGTTTTCACATTCTCACTCTCTGTTGCTCCTGCAGTTTTGTAACTGCACCACAACCTCTTCCCCATCTCAAATATGTTATTCACAGAGGCTTTACCTCAGTCACTAACTGACCAGGCCTGGGTCAGCTGCAGGGTCTAGCTTAGAATTGACTGGCCCTAACCCTGTGAGCTACAGGGAGAGCTTCTGGCAATCCTGTTTAAAGAAGCCAGCCCCGTAGCCCCCTCACTACTAAAAAAACCTGGTCCAGGCAAAACCAGTACACATTCAAATCCAGCAACATTTTTCTGAAAACAAAAAATCATCCCTGTTTGTAATCACAGTTGTGTTTCAGTAAACAAAACCACATAGTTTTGTTCCCAAAAGGTCATGTACTCATTAAAATGCTTTTTAAAGTGAACTGAAGTCCTTGCAGTACAGTCATGGAAGCAGTTTGTAGGAGGTAGCTGGGTTCCTGCCCACCACTGATGTGTTCTCCTTGGAAGAAGAGAAATAGTGTGGCACACTGGAAATAAGTGCCATTATTAAACAGCCCATTGAAAGTTTGGTACGTGCCCTGTGGCAAAAAAGACCCAACAACTCACCATTGGGTGAATCCTCTGTGTTAACCAATACTGTGTTATTCTCAGAAATCAAAACTTTTGCTGCTTGTCTAGTTTGTTGATAATTTCTGATCAGAATGGGAGGATGCAGAAGAGAGGATGTCCTTTTGCTGTTGAGTCCTACCAGTGACTGTGTAAGGTGTTCAGGCTCCTCTGAGATCCCAGTGCCCTCTCCTGGCTGGTATTGGCCATGCTGGGATTTTCATCTGCCATGAATCAGGGATTTGGGTTTTCCATCTTTGTTTTTTTAATGCCAGCATCGCTATACCATCCAGTTTCCTTGAAAGTCACTGTGCTCCTAGCTATTCCGCTTTTTGCCATAAACTCATAAACCATGTCTCCCCATTTGTCTTGCTTGGAGAAATAAAGATCATTCCCTTCTAACAGTTGGATTTGGGTGGTATTATCAGTATCCAACACATTGTCAGCAGCCTGCAGGAGATCAGGGTCTTCCTCTGGAAACATGTCATAAATATGGCTGAAGGAGTCCTCTTCTGAGGCTTTGCTCCCTATATAGACAGAGTCATAGTCTTCTGTGTCAACACAAGGCACTGCTGCAAGCCTGGCAGCCTCCGATTGCCTTTGGAGAGAAAAGAGAAAGAGTGGTGCTTACCCACATCTTGCTGCTGGAGTGTGATTTGGTCAAGTGTTAACACCGCTACCCCAGAGAGGTACCTCTCTGTAGGACTCACAGTTGGCTCACATCTTCATTCAGAAGTACTCAGCATCCAAAACTATTGTCTATCTGTTCCTGTCATGAGCCACCACGTAATCATCCCTCAGTGTGGAAAGCCACAGGATGCTGTGGAATCAGCTTGTGCCACATGCTGCCTCCATGCCGTGGCAGTGGCTACAGGTCACACGCCACAGGTAGCAGGTAGTGTAGAGCTGTGCTAACCCTGCTGCAGCAGCCTCACATGTTCTCTTTTAGTTCAGGGCCTATTTTTTAAGATCAGAGGCATTCTGCTGTAGACAAGTCTCTGTCTGCTTCCTATATCCCGTACTCTGATTTAAGGACATTTCCATGAGAACCACAAACAGAGACAAAATATTTATAGCTGTCCATTAGGTTAAAGACATCCTCAAGCAGGTAATTCTGTAGGACTCTATTTCATAACTACGCCTTAGAAAATACCTGCTTGAATGTACCTTATTTTAGTATCTAAAATCTTACAATGTCCACATTTGTGGTGTATCTACAATGTATGCCAAGTCTCTATCCTGTCAAAGTGAATGGTAAAATTTCCCACAGTGCTGCTGAGACTGGGGTTTGTCCTGTAGAGAGAAGTGATCTCCCCTTTGGAGCTCTGTGTTCTGCAGTGATTCTGTGAGTCAGTGAGTGGAGGAGGCTGGCATCCATCTTTCTGCCACTTTACATTATTTTTACACAGTCTAATAGGAAAGAATACAAACTTCCTCTGTGCCTTGGGGAATTTGATGAAGGTAAATGTGGCAAACAGAGCCATTA
This sequence comes from Colius striatus, assembly GCF_028858725.1. Lineage (NCBI taxonomy): Eukaryota > Metazoa > Chordata > Aves > Coliiformes > Coliidae > Colius > Colius striatus. The sequence continues at coordinate 18,787,588 of NC_084766.1, forward strand.
GAGGACAACTTATCTGACAGTTGAGTATTAACTCCATTTTTTAATTGTTGTTACCTGAACAACATTCCTTCGGCTCTTCCTCCTCCTTCCAAGAACTTGGAACAAACTTTGGGCAGATAAAGTGAGAAGCCTCTGTCTGAATGTTCTTCCAGTGGGAATGTGCAAATCTCCCACCACACTGGGTCCACTCTGTCAAGACCTTTGTGGAGCTCTGCAGAAGCCAAGCTTCCTACCTGCTGCTCTCCTGCCATAATGCTGTCTTTGTGAGTCAGTGTAGGGGTGTCTGAGGGACCATGAGTCTGCTCTCCTACTGCAAACAATCAGCACAGCAATTTATGGCTCTGTGCTGGCTTGTGTGTTCCTCACATACATAACATGTTGGAGAAGTCTCTTGGGTCTTGATTAGACACATAAGAATTTGTCTAACTGGTGCTTACACAATGCTACCCAAGACAGTTCTACCTCCCCACAAAATGTCAGCGAAATCACAAAAGGGCACTGCATAAAATTATCTCTTTCCTCTTCACCTGATTTTCCCACACAAATTATATCTTTAGCAACACAATTATTCCAGAAAAAATAAGTGCATTGGCCTTGATTGAGTCTAAGAGGCACTCCTGTGGATACTACCAATCACTCAGCAGTGGGACTGAATGTCCAGTTACAAAGCTATGAAAAAAAACTAGTACAAATGAATATTATTACCTGATTGCTTGTTTTTCCTGTTTGATCATCTCTATTATGGCAGAAAATGAAGGTCTTTTCGTGGGGTTGTGATTCCAACAGATTTTCATGCACCCAACCAGTTTGGCGAGATTTGGAAAGCCAAAATCACCAGGGATACTTCCTAACTCCGTGAATTTCAGAACCTGTTTTATTTATCCAGACAATAAAAACAATGACACATTATAATGCTGAGAACTGGTGCCTGAATGTGCATTTTTGCCTCACAACAAACTTGCTAGCAATAAAAATGTTCAAGCTTGCACTGAGTTGTATAATAATTGCATAACAAACAGTAAATTTACTGTGTTAATTGAAGTTAGTAGGCATAAATGGCTCCTTGAAAAGCTTTTTTTGGATATAATTGTTGTGTAAACTCTTTAGTAACCTTTTTAAGTTTACACTGCAGCTTTTTATTACTGAAGAATGTGTTTCTTCCCTTTACAGAGCAGAAATTGCAGGAGTTTAAAGCATTGAGATCAGTACTCAGCCATCACACACAGTCAACTAGTTTGAAAGTTACCATGGTGGAAGAAGAGGCCAGAATGTTGAAAAACCAATGAACAGAGACAGCGTAGCACAATCAAATAGGTCTCCTGCCCCCAGGATCAGTGTTTCCCATGAAGCCTGAACACGGGTTTCACATGGGAAAATATAGTCGAAGATAAGAGATTATGGGTAAAATACACTTTCCTGTCAAAGAAGGGAGTCCCATGACCAGCATTGCAGATGCTACACTCAGAACATTGTAGAATATTTCTCAGCCCAAATATTGACTTAAGTATGGAGGAAATAATGTCCCCAAATAAAAGCAACATCTACAGTTGAGATGGGCCTGGGGGTTTCTTTCCACACATGAAAGCCAAAACTAGGAAAATGAGTCTTTCCTAGCAATGTCAGAGCTATAAAGGGGCTGATACTGCGTTTCCCCCAAAACACCGCTACCGTCCCGCTCCCGGCTCGCAGGGCACCGCGCGGGGCCAGGCGCTGTGCTGTGGGTTTGCGCAGGGACACCGGGCATGGCTAGTGTCTGTGTGCCATGCCTAGCATCATAACTCCTTATTCTCCATGTTGTTCTATTCAACTGTCCTTATCTCAACCCACAAAGCTCTACATTTTCCTCCCGGTCCTCGTCCCCATCCTGCTGAGGTGGGAAGGAGTGAGTGACTGTGTGGATTGGTTATTATCAGCTGGGTTTAAACCGTGACACATACTTACCTCACGGCTGTTCAATGAGTGGAAAGGTTTCAGCGGCTTGTACATGTGCAGGTTGGTTAACTGTGCCGTTAAAGCTTCCCATATCATAATCCCAAAGCTGAAGACATCTGATGCTCGGGAATAAAGCCCATCATTTCTCACTTCTGGGGCAGCCCTATTTAAGAAACAGGTTCTTGGTAAACATGATTCTGTATACTAGAGAGCTGGGGAACATGGTACAAAGAGCAGTCCACTGTGGATCCAAAGATTTGCATTGACATTTTGCATTAGTGGCTATGGATAAGTAAGACAAGTGGGATGACAGTAGTGCATCATGGAACATATACCTAAACTATTGATGAGAAAGAGAACACAAGACACTGCAGTATTTTTTACCATGTTCAGAGTTACAGGATAATTCTATTTTTGCCCAAATGTCCAAGATTTCTGCTGTGGAAAACTCAACTTTCAAAAGAATACCCTCAGAATTTTCCCCATTGTTGTAGGAGCTGTAAGAAGGATATTGTGAAACAAGGTGGTGGCTAAAGCTATGGAAGGATAAGGCAGAGATTATGGTAGGAAAATGGGCAGAAAAGAGAGGGGAACAAAAACATAATCTACCTACCACTTGGCTGCATCAGTTGGCATAACTTTATGCACATAAGGCTCAAAGAGATTGTCATCTATCTCTGGATGTGGCAGACAGACTGCTCTTCCCCAGCGGCCAACTTTTGCCATTACCTTTCAGAAGACAGGGGAAAGAGAGAGGGGATATAAATCCACACCATTTATCCACTTTGCAGCAAAAGCAGCAAGAATTCAATGCAGGGCTTGCTGGACCATCTAGCTATGTTCTGTCAACAGTGGCCAGCATTACTGCTTCTAGGTTCAAGGATGAGTAATGATCTGTCTTGACACTTTTCTAAGCTAATCTTTCAGACATTAAGATGGTTAATACAAGCTTTTTATACAACCCTTCTCCTAGGACAGAGCCAAGCACCTCCAGAAAACAATTAGACAGTTTCCCCAGAAATTTACCTTGGCACGTAATGCAACTCTGGGATGACTGCATTACAACCTGATTAAGAAAAAATTACTAAAGATTTTGCAAACCTCTGTGTTCTAATATAGCTAAAAATGCATCCTTCAACATGTGACAAACCGTCTATGACTGTCGCATTGTGCACCTTAATGCCCATCTGCGTGCACTTTCCTGCTCATTTGCCAAGGGCTCTCTTTGTACAGGGATCTGCTTGGGTGGAAGTGGCAGTAGTGCTATGTATAAAGAACAAATACCTCTGTGCAACTGTGATCAGAGTTAATGTAAATGTAACTGCACTGTAGGTCACAGTGTATGATATTCCTGGAATGAAGATATGCCATGGCAGAGGCAACCTGCTCCAGGCAAGTAAGAAGTTTGACATCATCCATGCTAGGACTGGCAGCAACTTCTAGTAGGGACTTTGGATTGCCATCAAGAGGTATGGAGATCTGAAAAAGGAATAAATGAGAAAATTAGGGAGAGGACTCAAAGGGAAGTCCTTCACTTGCTAGGAAATCACCACAAAGCAGGCAGAACTCTGCCTTCATATATGTCTCTCACAGCAGTTTTTGCCAGAGTGAATAGCAGGATGCCTTATTTTGCCCCAGATCTGTGTGGTTTACCTACGTTGTGCACAGGCACACTGTGCAGAGGTTTCTGTGCTAGCTCTGTGTGACCAATGGGCAAAGCAAGCTGGGGGAACGTACCCGAGTCAGCACAGAACTAGCTTGTCTACATTCGGGAGAATGTGTTTAGTGTAGCATACTGGGAATGGCATTTCAGCCAATGGGATTTCAAAGCAACACCCTCCTCAGACACTACAAACACCAGTACAGCAATCATCACCTTGTACCGTAGCAGTGCTTCATGAGGGCATCACTTTGCCAAAGGCTGGGAAGACAGAAACTGGGACAAGGCCTCTGACTCACAGAGCTTACTGTCTATTGCCTGAAAAACAGACCCTTTCTTTTATTTTTCACTTGCTACTGTGCAGCCCTTTCAATCCCTGCTGTGGCTAAATGCTTTGTAAAACACTTTGCAGTCTCTCAGTGTAACCTGGCAGGTCTCTTCACTGCTGTTCAACCCTTTGAAATGCAGGAACGATGGAGTATGTCACAGCCATTACCACAAAACTTCAACTACAGCTACATGGTAGTTTACCTACCCAGGAAAGGACTCAGCAGCAGAAAGACTGCAAAGATAACAATATCCCTCCTCTATCTTACTAGGAAAATTCTTTTGTATATTGTCTGGGATCCCAGCTCAAGACATGACAAACCAGACACCAGGTAATAATTTCAAACAAAATCTTTGTACAAGAAGTAATTCTTTCTTCCACCACACTGGTATAAATACACAGAACTTCAATTCAGAAAAATTGCTCCTGATTAACACAGGAATGAATAAGAGCTGAATAAGAGCAGAATTATGCAGTAGTGCCTTCATCATCTACAGAAAGACCTCTCCATGGTATATAACTGATTGTCAACCTTGGCCTGGCAGGACCCTAGGAAAGAAAAATCTAGGGTACAGTTCTTATGTCATTATGAAAGTCAATTAATTATAGAGAAATTTCATTATAGAATTATAGTTATAGAAGTTCATTGATGACAGGCTGAAAATCATTCTGCTGTGAAATTACAACTCCACCTTCCGTACTTACAGGAAGAGTAAAAGGCATGAAGATAACTAGTAGTGTTTTATTAGCACAGTGATTATTCTGTTTCTGTGGTCTCCAGCTCTGCATTCAGCAAGAAGATAAATGACCTTTCTCTCCCTGCTTTGCTCTGACCAGGTGTTTGTACAAGAGATCTGCACAAACACAGACTTTCTAACAGGAGCAAACTGACACTTCATGCTTCCTAGAGTCTCTTCTGCCACTGCACACACTAATGTGTGCACGCTACACAAAGAGAGCAGAGGAAGCTTGCAAGTGCATGAGAGCACTCCTGTAGTCCTAGAGCCTGGGACAGACCTCAAAGCCCTGCACTGAATCCTGTACCTCGTGGCCACATCTCTGCTGCTGTGGGACTGCTTTTATCATCACCTATGGGGGTCTCCTCACACTAAAGCACTCCAAAAATGACTGCTCTGGTGTTGCTGCTGTGGCTGAGAGCCTTTTGTGAAGTAATGCTGGGGATAACTTGAGTAAACATCACCAACATATTTTATGATCTCAGATAAAAAGGCACCATCAGGTTTCATCTAGAAAAAAAAATGCTGTACCCATTCAAGGCATGGGAATGCTGTCTTACATAAAATGACTCCACTGAGCGAGAGATGATGTCATTAGCAGTCAGTCACATAAAGCCATATCATTGTAACCGGAAAAATTACTGTACCAGGGAAATGTCTAGGCAAAAACATAAGCTCCTGTAAACTCTGCATCTGAACTCAGAGCTGATTCCAAGGGAAATCAGACCAGCAGAGATCACTAAGGACAACTCTATGACTTGCTGCAATGTAAAGAAGGGAGACCTCAGTGCTGTCACCAGTAAAGCTCTATGAAAGAAAATAATCCTAGCCATGTGCTTAAACATGCTCTGTTATAAATACTGTAGTGAGATGCCTGAGCCTTCCCTTTACAGGCCAGTTAAGATTGTGTTGGCAAAGGACAAGAAATTTTTCTACAAAATGCTCTTGGTGATTAATTTGATCTAGCAGCAGCAGAGCGCACAAGTCACAACATCTCACTGCCCAGAATAACTCTGGCCTGGGCAGTCTCCTCCACCCTGCAAAGCCCCTTGGAGGCTCCAGCAGTTCTCCAGGTCTCCCCCTTGTATCTCTGCTAGGCTGCTTCCCTTCTCTGGACACTCAGTTTTGTGTCTTGCTTCATTTTCACTCTCCACGCAGGATACTTAGCAAATCCCTGCATGGCCATTCCCAGTCTCACAGCTTGTGCTCTGAGCATCTTGTCCCAGGTGTAAGGAGCTCCATCACAGGTACATCTCCTTGCCTGCCCCACACCCTGTGGGACCTCCCGAAAGATGTGTTTGCCCCATAACCCCCACTCCAGGGCTTCCACTGCTCCTCCCTATCCTCCACAATGATCCAGACTTTGAATTTGAGAGGTCACAGTCAGTATGGCTCTCATTTTGTAAATCTATCACAAGACACTCAAAGAAATTCTGAAAAAAATGCTACATTAAAAAAGTTTCTTAGTCCTTCTGATGATCTCCCAGAGCACAGGAGACTATCTAAACATACTAAGTGACTTCCAAACCAAACCACCTTACACTTGAAAGAAGGTGGGTTTCGGCAATGCAAGAGAATAGTGGTGATAACCCATGGAAGACCCACAGTATTGAAGCATAATATTCGTATCAGAATTCATATCATACTCATGTCAGATATTTCTCTCTGGTTTTCTTCACTGACTCACATCCAGACCCTCCTACAAAAAAAGCCAATACAGCACTTCACATCTGGCCTCTCCCCTTCAGATCTGAATGCACAGCTGTCCCCTGCTGGTAGTCTATACACAGGATGTGAGGGCACAGTCACTGCTGACTTGGTGACACAGAGCCCTGGAAAAGCCCTCACAAATCATTTGTGCTGCACTCACCAGTGTAGTGGTCTTGGGGAAGAAGTGCATAATTTCTTTTATTGGCAGTATGTTCTCATGCTGTAATGTGTGAAGGGCTGTCTTAGTCACATGGTTCATTCTGAATGACACCAGCTCCCACAAGCAATCATCCTGTAAAAGAGCCTGAAAATGAACTGCCAGGAGTAGCAAGATTCCACTGTCTTTATGGAGAAAAGGACAGAATGAAGAACCAAGTTCTTCCTTCCATAACCTTAGTGAAACTCAACTGACTTTAAAGGAATGACTGGATAATTACAGTCTTTGTAACGGAAAAAGTTGCATTCACTGGCCCTATCAACTAAATTAGTTTTGTGAATGGTAGAAGAGTAAAAAACCAGCACAATGATTTAAATTTGCATAAGGAAGAAACAAGTTAAATTTTCCAGCTTTAAATGCCTCAAAATTTGGAAAATCAAAAATGTATATCCAAAAACCATTCTGAAATGTTATTGACCTAACAAAATTTGGTGTGAAAATACCATTTGCTACTTATACAAAATATGTTACTTATAGGAAACCCAATTTTAAATGTACTTTTTTTGTCAGTAAATTTACTCATAGTGAAAATGAACTTGAAAGTTCCAGATGAATTTTGGCAGGTCAATCTACACCAAAGGGAATAAACAAAACCATAAAGAAGTAAGACAGAAAAGCTGGAGATATGTAACTTTTCCTATCATATTTCTTTTCCAGATGTCCAAGCAGTTTCTTTTATTCCCCTGACTCCTCTTAAGCTGGCTTCTCCCCTTAAAATATGTATTTATAAATGATGAAGCCATAAAAAATTAATGCAGTTCAACTTGAGAGTACAGATAATTTTTTTGTTGCTTGTTGGACTGCCAGCTTGATCTTTAAAGATTCAGCCAGGATGAGTTTAAAAAATTGCCAGTGATGACACATCTGCATCCATTCCTACTTCTTATCTGACTTTTTCTATCTCTACCTGCTGGCTTTTGTTGTGATTTTGACTGCAATATTTAAGTATTTCTATTGAGGAAGCAGATAAAGTTTTAAAAGAGATAAAGTTATAACAAGGAAAGCAAAGCACTACCTTTTGCTCAACAGTATCTTCACACTTCTCCGGAAATATGTTAAGTGGATCACTCCTGAAGTTGCCTGAAGAAATAGGAAGTGAAAAATACATACAAGCCTATTTCTCCTCATGTACATCTCTGGCTATATGTCGACATACTGGCATAAGGTATCTGAAAAGTTAATACTATTTATCCTTACCAAAGGAAGACCTACCTGTATCAGTTCTCAGACTTTTAAGTACTGTGTTTCATTCTGCACCATGGTCAAATCATACAATCACTTCACCAGAACATGCTGTTGCTAAAAATTAACTCCACAGGAAAGTAACTTGTTCAGAACAATCTCCCACAAAAAGGACAAGCTCCCTCTTCCCCTCTATGGTGCTCCCATTTCCAGCACAGCATATTCTGCCAGATGAAGTTGAAGGAAATGGGAATGGGCAAACGTAGCCCATGCGGTGAAGTTGCACTGTTTCTGAAAGCATGTGAAGCCTTCACAAAGCAACCTGATTGCAACACCCTTCCTTGAAAGACCTCAGAAATTCTGAGAACAGAGGTATTTCAGGAACTCACAAGAACTCAGTGTTTATAAAGGCTTGAATTCTTAGTGCTCTCCCATCACTTGTGCTCACTCCCACTGAGCCTCATTTTGCAGTTTCCCACACACTGGGTTAACTGCTGCAGCCAGACTCCTTTTTTGTGTACACCTGTACAGGGAGATTTTTAACATAAACTGATAAAGTCAAGCAGAACTTCATCCAGAACTCATGTAGACTGTGGATGAACTGCTAACTTATCACCAAACTTGCACTTCAAGATCCTCATCTGTATAACTCTGAAAAACCTTATGGAATGACCTGTTGTCATTAGATGCTTAGATCAGTTAATACATTTGAATATGATCCCAATTTGATCTGTTACTACAGCAAAGCCTTTGACCTTTCTTCAAGTTACCCAAATGCAACCCAGCCTGTGCTGATGCTGGCCCCTGTAGACTCTCCTGCTTCCAGTACATACATTTCGCAAAGCCTCCTGTGTCCTCCTATTTTTAGACCTATTGAGCTCCTCTTGATACAAAAATATCATTTAGAAAGTTTTCTTCCCAGAAACATTTTTTCATGCATACTTTGAGAAAACCGGTTCATACCTTTGTTGTCAAGGTAGCCCTGTAAAACAAAAGATACAAGAAATATAACTAAATCTTGACCTTTCTTAGATATTCTTTCTGCTCACTTCCATATATGCGGGCAGAAATACCTCACTTTTAAATAAGGTAGTGCTTTTTTGACTTTGAGATCTACTACTGCCAGAAACATCATCTTTTAGCAATGCAGATCCTGGGAAGGAGAATGTTTCCAGATGGTCTTTCATCCCCCAACAAGAAAAGCCTAATGTGAAATGATACTGCTAAGACAGCTTGAACATGCTGACATTACCCATGCTTAAGTAGGATCCTAATGGTATAAATCCACTGCTTAAAAACTTAAAGGCTTAAAATTTAAGAAACATTTTTCTTTATGTCTGAAACCAACTTGATTTTCTGGAGTCTGCTACCAAGTCTGTTAAATGCATACTTTTACTTTGTGCCAAATGCAATGGCCAAGTGAAAAGAATGTAACACTTTTAACATACTTTCTGTAAACATACAGGACCTGTTGCTTTTGATCCTTTGCTTTCATGGGGCCAGAGAAACCAGATCTGCTTGTCTTAGACCCGACTAAAGACATAGTTTTCCTACCATCTGAAGTTCAGCAGTGATCAGACAAGCACTGGAAAAAGTCAGACGCTTCAAAGCTTTACACAAGCACTTTGTGAGACCTGATCATCACAGTATCAGGCTGGCTTTCTCAGCATGTGTACCTGTTTTTCAACAAACGTGCCCTTCTGAGATACTACCCTGCTCATTATTGATTACTGATTAACTCCGATTGCTAGTGACTATGAGTAGATATAATGCAAGAAGCAGCAGCCAGTGCCATAGACACCATGCCCTCAAACATGCAAAAAAGATATTGAAAAAGTTGGTAGATCTGGAAAAGTTACTAAGCAGCTTTGACAATTACCTTTATAATATCTTCCTCACGGATGGGAGAGAACTCTCTCATTATCTCATGTAGCTTGTCCTGATTTGACCCTAGAAAAATAAAATAAAATAAAGGTTGTGATTTGTATTTAACTCTACTCAAGCCCTTGAGGGCAGGAACAGAGCTCCCTTTGCTGTCATGGCCACAGTACCTTTGGGGAAAACTATAGTCCAGCTTACTGCTGCACTGAAACAAAAAATCTGGCTAAGAGCTGCAGGCTGCAACCAAAGAAAGAACACAATGTTGTGAAATATCTAACTGTCATTTAAGTGAGACGAGAGTCATTCATATGCTTCAGTCTCACAAGAGACAGTGGCTCTTATATTACTGTGCTTCCAGCACAGACAAAAAGACTCAGACTCTGCTGCCGAGTCTTCAGGAAGACCAATATACCACTCGCTATGGGAAATTCTCCTGAAACGGAAGAGGCAGCAAATGGAGAGTGAGGACCTACATGTGACAGTTGTTAGTCTCTTCATGTATGTGATAAACTGCTCAGACAAAGTACTGAAAAGTGAATAAAGAGCTCTACAAGCACCAAGTGGGGAAAGAAATGTAAGATATAAAAGGATGTTCCCAATATAGTCCCCACAACTGATGCAAACTGTGGTAATTACACTGAGTGTATGGTGCTCCTCTACTGTACTTGTGCAGTTGTGCCAAACTGGCTAGTCAGACTTACCAGAAACCTCTGCTGTATATGCAGGCAGCCAAAAGCCTGAATTAACTTTAGAGTGAACCTTGATTATGTTAAATTTAGGTTAAATATTTCTTATATTGGAGGCCAATCTCTTCTGATTTTCTTACAACCCTTTAATTAAGGGTCTGCAGCAATGAGTGACCACCAGGCAGGAGAAATCACCATGGGCATGTTTCCATGCTCTGAGTGAGCACCATTAATTGAATGTCAGGATATAGATAGGAAACATCTATGCCTGTACAAAGACCAGAAAGTTCCTCTATGAAGAGTCAAAAACACTCCCATATATGTGAGTAGATGCATACATCCGTTTGTAACCAGGGAACTGGACCACAGGCTAGGAAAAGACCTCATGCCTCTACCTCTGTAGGCTGTTCCAGGCTATTGTGTTAGATTGGTGACATCGTGCTTTCAAAATTCATTGCCATAATCTGAAGAGTCTCTTATTTAACAGTTTCTGTAATGAAAGAGAATTCGGCCAGGGAACTAAAAGTATTGTTAGTTCAACTGGACATTCTTAAGACCTAGGTAAGTATTGTTGCTGAGACACACTTCTATCTCTGACTATGCAATGCACAAAGCAAATGGGATTAACTAAATCAGGTCCCACTACCTAAAAACCGAGGTGAAGATGTTATAAACAGAGAGGTAGACCTGATACAGGAGAGACACTCAAAACACAATGAGGTTGTGTCCCAGTTATGGGACAGGACTGGTGAAGAATTTTACCCAGACCTTGACTGCATCAATGAACAGACAATTTATCAGTCAGGTATATTATGCTATGAGAAAACTCCATTTCAGTCAGACCCAATATACATTAATGCATTAAACTGTCTGCTTGGTCACTGTGACTATCACTCTAGAAGCTGTGAGCTGTAAAGGTGACAAATACTGGTATACTGCTGTCTAAATTCCTCAGACCTAGCTCTTCAAAGTGTGAGGAATTTTTCTCCACTGGCTTGGTGTTTTGCTCATAAAAAGAGGGATAACAAGCAGGATCCTGGGAATAAATGAAAGGGTGTCCCTAAGATTAGCTCTTTAGTTGGTGGAGCTCCTCCAGCTTCTGGGCTCTGCTTCTCTGCAGGATGGAATGAACACATAATTTTCATGGCTACATTTATCTTAAAACTGTAATCTCTGTAACTTTGCATCTTTACAGTCCTAGCACAGCCCTTTGACTAGGTACTACAATGCTACAAATGAACACAACTACATTTAGTCAGTGCTACAGTGATGTTGATAAGAGATTAGCCAGTTATAGTGATTAACATACCCAGGGTCCTCCCATAGTTTTCCAGGTGCTCTACCAGTGCCTCCATGGATGTGCGCTTAGCCTCATCATGCTCCAAGTTGGGGGCGATTATGTCCCACAGTTTCAGAGGAATTGAGCCTGGTCTTTGTGCCCTGTGTCCACTACAGATCTAAGAGGGGAAGACAACTGTTGGTAATTACATCTAAGACTAATTGCAAAGCAAAACAGCCCCAGACAATGCTTATCCTAATATCTCAAGGTGACATCTTAGGTTATGGAAATGTAAATTATTTAACTATTGATTTACGTAACAAAACAGAATGTGACCTATCTAAATACCCCTTTCACTCTTCCAGTTTCCCAACATCACTGTGAAGCACTATTGACATTTTTTAACTGCTGCTATTCTGGCTCACATAACATTTTTCATGAAAAAACCAACAGTGTCCTTCTGTCTGTAATCAAATTCCTTTATACCATAGCTGGTCCCACTATATTTTTCTTTTTACTAGTTTCCAATGCAGCAGTCACAGATCTAGGGGTATCATAGTATCATACTCCCTTGCCAAAGTAGAGATAAAATTCAGATATAAGTAGTTTTCACCGAGTTTTGATACAATGACTCAATACAGTATTCAGAGCAGAAACTTCAGCTTTGTCTACCCTACACTATAGTTACTCTAAGAAGTCCTTCTGCTTATTTAACTAGATTTCTTTTACCAATACACAGATTTTTCCCTTTAGTTCCCATAGATGGTTATAATTTCCTTTCTCTTTCTCTAGGTGATATAGGTTCTATTTGTCATGGCACTTGTTCATTTTTTGCTTGACTGTCCCTGGCATTAAGAATACATCCCCCCCAGAGTCAAAGAGATGTTTTTCTGATCTCCAGTGAAAATCACTTACCTCTTCTATGAATCTGGACACAGGCAAGTACCTGAGCTCAAAGAATGTTTGCCCACCATACAGGAGAATGGAGTAAAATGTTGCAGCAACAGCCCAGGCATCAGAAAAAGCAGAGAAGATGTGATAATGCAGGGATTCGGGAGCACTGAAGTATATAGACAGTGGCTCCTCACTGTCTCCTGTGTTAACACAGACATGAATCAAGACAAAGGCTGTGACCAGAATTCTCTTGCACTTGCCATGGATATAGACTTATCTTTTTAATTGCCCTCACAGTACCTGAATATAGTCAATAAGAAAATAAAAGAGGGAGAATTAGTCTTAGCAACAACTACTAGACAGTCTCCAAGTTATGCATAAGGAGAGCAAAGAGAGCAGATTATGGAAAATAAGCCATACCGCCTGTGTGAGACTGTTTCTATCACATCTTAATAATTTAGAGAAATGTCGACCATTTGTAACTGTATTTGACTGAGGTCTCTGACTAGTTCTGACAGTTTTGAAAAAAGGAGGCTTTTATAGTGCATTCAGTGAAGGAAGATTGTGGCGCAAACTCAGCCTTTACTATACATACAAGAATCTACATAGACAACCTTATATTCCTGGGCCACTAGCTTTGTGTAGCTAAAGTAACAGGGTGAGAAATGGGTGAATTTGCCTAGGATTTCCAAGTATGAGCCGCAAGGCTTCAAAGTTTACATACTCCTGGGCATTTGTGTGCCGGTTTCATTCTTTAACCTTTGTCTGGCATTCTTTACAGGACAAATTTTCCGTTATTTCTGATAATTTAGTGTTCTTAGTCTGTTGTGACAGCTTCCTGGGCAAAACTGCAACAGGTATCACATACAGAAACTGGGTGGGGTTTTTTTGTACTTCCTGAACGGATTGATTCTTTTGTTAAAGCCATTTCCTTATAGGAAGCACATAATTAACCCTACCTTCAGTAGTTTTGAGTGCTTACTGCTGCTGTGCACATATAAATCATAAGCACCAGTCAGCCCTAACCAGATATGCAGAATGAATATCAGACTGCATAAACAAACTAAGCAGGAAGAGAACAAGCTGGAGTCCTAGCAATTTAAGTGACCTGACAGCAGCCAGAGTAAGAATGAATGCTCTCCAAGGCTTCTTATATTTCCCTTTTGCATAGTCAGATCATTAATAGTGCTAGCTTGCGTTTATTAAGGCTCTTCAGGTTCTTCATAGCTACAGGAAAAGACAAATTCCATGAGTATACTATACTTAAGAGCTGAGAAGTGAATCACAAAAGAGCTGTGCAGTGAATGGTAGCCCAGTGAAAACTGTAGACTTTCCTCAAGCTTATCTTCACCCCACTAGCTCGTCATGTCTGTACCTCTGAGCTGCCCAGATTTGATGGTTTCATAGGAACACTCAGTAGCTGAATAGTATCTCTCATCCTCTGAGGGGGCCAGCCTGGCCTGGAAGAAATCAGACAGTTTGACCTGCACTCGAAGTGCTCCAGTTTCTTGTCGCCCATCTGTAACCACAATGAAGCTGGCAGGAGTAATGTTGCAAAGTAGGACCTTTTTCTGGTGACATGATCCAACAGCTTTGGCAATATCTTTTAAAATGCCTATTATAATGGATTGGGTGAGCCTATTTCTTTTTTCCTGCAGGAAAGCCAAGAGTGGGTTCCCATCTTCCATCATGTACAGTGGAGGCACTCCACAGGCACTGGACATTTGCAGCTTGGCAATGGACTTCCTGTCTTGACAAAGAGTCACTATTTTTATCACCTCTTGAAATCTTTCACAGTCACTGTCAGTGGCATTCGTCTGCAAGATGTCATTCAGGGTCTGTTGTTTGGCTATATAGATCTTCACGTTCCCTACAGGTGTGACACCTTGCACAACAATGCTACTGTCATTTGTCTTCATCTGTCCCTTGAGGGTAAGATCAGGGAAGGTGACTTTCAGATGTTCTCGAAGAGCTGCCTGCACGTGGCTGGAATCAGCTGGGATCACTCTGTTTCCCAGCTCAGTGGCATGAGTGTATGTGCCATCCTGGCTAAAGAGTAATGGTGCAATGCGGTGTCTCACTTCACTCAGCGGGTGGTAAAGCAACTTTTGGAAGAAATGATTGAGGATGATCATTGTCAAAGTCTTCTCTTTAGTGGCAGTTCTTGTGCACCATTCCCACAAGCTTTGGAGAAGATACAAGCATTCTTTTACTGCCCCTATGACAGACAAGTGCTCTGTTAAGGCCATTGCAGTGGAGCCACTGTGTCAGACATTGCAGACTTTTAAAAATAACATGGCAGAACAGTACAGTGATTTGAGAGAGAAAGAGAAGAACAATACTGTTTATCTGCTGTAGTGTTGACTAAGTAGAGCCAAGTCACAATGGTCTCATTAGGCCATGCCAGGTTGAACATCTGTAAACAACTGGAGTGTTGGTTTATGCCTCTAGTGAGAGTTTTGTCTCAGCAGAACAGGGCTCAGTTCAATTGATAGAAAAACAATCAGCTCAGAAAAATTGGATACTGAAGATCTTGGCTGCCTTAAGAAATTGAAAGCCCAGTCCTAACTTTCTCTGAAAGGTTATAATTTTGTCATTGTAATGATCACCTTCCTCCATCAAGTCAGTCAGTGCTAAACACTACTCAAAAAGGATAATAACTGGGCACGCAGCCTAATAAATAAAGCATCTGATACCTTTTGGAATAGTGACTGTTAGAGCAGTGGCTGTTTTGCCATTGCCTGAAGCCTGATGTCCAAAACAATTACTAGCTTTATGCCTCATGGCAGTCCTGTTTCCTTACCTTGTGTGTGGCTGGCTTGAATATGTTCAGTGATGCGCTCAGTGATTTCCAGCAGAATCTCCCAATGCTTTTTCCCCAGCTTTGTGCACACATGGAAGAAGAAAGGCTGGCTAACTGCAAGCAGTTTTTCTTCAAACACCTAGAAAATACAGACTGTAACTGAGCTGCTCACATTTATTGTGAACTTTGTGGGTGATTTTTGCTTACTTTCATATTAAGTAGATGACTGCACATCCAACTAAAAGGATGCCTAAAACAAGTTTTTGTTGTGCATTTGCTGCTCACAGAGTACTGTCACACCAGCAAGAAACTGACAAGTCAAGAGTTACAGAAGCAATACTAGTATAGCACAATCGGTTCATTACATACCTTTTCAACAAGAACAATAATAAAGATATGTCTTATCATCCAGGGTACTCTCTGAAGTTGCTTCTGGATGAATTGGAATTGCACAACTCTCTGGTTTGCACAAGTCACAGTTTTCTCCAGTGACCTAAGAAAACTTTCAAAGTGCTTCAGGTATGTTTCTATGAAGTTTGGCCAGGGAATTTGTTTTTTTACAGCTGTGGAGATGGCCATTCCAATCTTCTGGTAGGCACTAAAGCACAGATCCTCATAATTTCTCTCCTCTGAAGGAACGGTGCGTTTTGCAAAGACCATTCCCCTCAACAGAGCCCTCAGGTTTACATCATTTGTTGTGGAGACACGAACAAACATTGCTGCCAGAATCCAACAGTACAGTTTCTCCTGTTGAATGCAAAGCTCCTGGTTGGAAGCAGAGTTGTTGCACTGGATGAGGTTTCTTACTCTTAGCTCTAAGATCTCCAGTTTTCCCAAGCTACAGAAAGTCAGAAAGTCCCTCTTGATGTCTTTGATCACTGCCTGACAGATTCGTTGTCTGATCCACTTATTGCTAGCATCCCAGTATCTCATAAAATCCATCTGTTCAAAAGATACATAGGACATTTCTTTCAGGATGTCTTCAGTTTCTAGACAGAAGATAAAACAAACATTTATTAACTGGAACCCTCCCAGAGTTTCTAGCAGGTTTCTGTACTGGATGACAGCCTACAGGGACAATTAGTCTGTTTGTCTGTCCTCAGAGACAGTGCTAGGAATATACAAGGAAGCATTTACAACCTACCAGAAATCTGAAAGGAAAGAGAAGAGTCACTCCTTGCTATTCTACTGCATTTCATGTTTGCCTTCTCCACTAGCTCTTTCCTTTGCAACAGCTCCAGTGCACTGCTTATTAATCACCACCACCTGAGAGCATTGTGACTATATAAATAATCTTCCAGTAATTACTCTGATACAGATAAATACGGTCTTTATTTTGCAGCTCAAGAGGACAACTGCAAAGGCACGACTCTGTTGTATGGGACATGAAAGTTCTTGAAGGCAACAAAGTCCTCCCAGCTGCTGGTGTGTGGAAGTATTATATGAGCAGGACCACCCTGACTGGGAGAGCATTGCCAATGTCTGTGAGAAGTCTATGTATGGAATGCATGTTCAGAAGCAGTACCTCTGTGGGGAAGTACTCTGTGCTGCAAGGATGAGTTGTTGAAGCAAAGGGTGTAGCGACATCTCCAGTACTGTCTGAATGACTTCCTTGATCTATCCGACCTCCTGAAAGGTTCTGTAATGCAAACATGGAGCACAGAGATGTTAGTTGGCTAAATCCACCTCTGTTACCTTGCAGACACTCTGCAGTAAGTGCATGCTCAAAAATGCTGGTATCACAATCTCTGCCTTTGGAGGTTAAGAAGGGCAAAGTAGGCTCTGGGAAGAGAAGGTAGGAAGTTAAGGAGAGGAAGTACTTCTCTGGGATATGACAAAATGTGGACAACCAAAAGGCACAATCGTGACTAATCTGATGTGGAATAAGCAATCTGGTTTGTGACTGATGTATAGTAATTGGCCTTATGTGTGCATTTACTGCTGGGTGCAGTTACCCAAATCAGTGCAGATCTTCTTCTCTGTCAGTATGCAGACACATAGATGTAATTAAAGGTTTAAGATTTTGGAAACAGGAACTGTGGCTGTCTAATTTGTGGAGTGTCCAGCACAGTGAAAAGTGACAAAGAAATTGCTCCTGAGTTCCACTACAGAGTTTATTCCGAAAACCAGGTCAGGTATTGAAAATCTATCAAAAGAAACATGTGCTTTATCTGGATACCAAACTAGTAGACAGAAAGTCATTATCCTGCTTTCCCCTGGCTATCTGGAGAACATCATGTTGTTGGAAAAAAATGTTTTAGCTTCTTCAAAAGATATGCAGCTCTCACTTGAGCACTGTCAAAATTCTCACTGAAGTGAGTTACCTGTATAAAAAACTGTTGGCCCAACTTGCATCCTGGATAGACGGAGAGAGATAATTTGGCAATAATTTGCACCAGTATTGCTGAGCAATCCTTAACATCACGCACTAGAAACTGCCGCTTTCCAAAGCTGTCACCCTCCTCTTATTTTCCAAGGCAAAATATACTTAAAATTCAATTAATCCAACTGTTGAACATGACAAGACCTATCATCTTACCTGTGTCTATTTTGCTTGATGTCTGTGTCCTTGCATTCCTTTCTCTGTGAACCTCTAAAGTTTGCTTTATTTTTTGCAAAATTTGTGGGTCATTGGCTTCTACTAAAAAGCAATATTGCCATAGAAAGGGCAAAGTATAAGTAGGATCAAACAAAAGCAGTATAATTCTTGTTAGATCATCTACAGTTACAAGCATCTCTAAAAGATTTTGAAAATATTGGTCTTTGTAGACTGGTATAAGTGTAACAGGGATAATTTTCATGGGTTCCTGCATGGCATGTATGATGGTATTTCCACCAACAGAATTCCTGTAACCGTGGTAACAGCAGTAATTCTCCTTCTCCAGGATTTCCACAATCTTCTCATTAATAAAGCTGTCAACAGCTATCTGCTCCTTGTTCCGTGGTGCAGGGGCAGATGGGATGTAGAGGTCATAGCAATATAGTTTATGAAAAATGAGGTCACCTGAAATGATACAAGATAAGGTAGTACAGCTCACTCCATAAAATCACAGTACAATGACTACTTCTTCACTAGGAAAAAGTGCATTAGTTTTGCCTACTGCAGATGCATTTGGGCAATATATAAACAGATATTAGGGTCTAAGTAAAATTCTATACATTGAATGAAAGAAAAAGACCACAGAATCATAGAACATATCAGACTGGAAGGGATCTTGAAAGATCATCTAGTCCAGCCTTTGTGGGAAAGGGAGCCTAGGTGAGATTATCCAGCACGCTGTTCAATTGTACCTGGAAATCTTCCAGTGATGGGGACTCTTACTATGTCCCCAGGGAGGTTGTTCCAGTGATTGATTGTTCTCACTTTAAAGAATTTCTTTCTTATATCAAGATGAAGCCTCTCCTGGTGCAACTGGTACCCAATGATTGCCCTTTATCTTCTTCATGTAGCTCCACATGAAGAGTGCCTACATTCTCTTTGTAGCTGCCCTTTAAGTACTTGAATACTGTGATATCTCCTTGAGCTACCCCTTCTCCGGGGATATAAGACCTAACACTTTCATTCTTTACTTATAACCCTTTGATCATCTTTGTGCCTATCCTTTGGACCATCCACATTATGTCTGTATCTTTTTTGAACTATGAGGGTTGAACTTCCAAGGGTTTCCCTTTCCCCATCTCTGATCTTGCCCCACAGATCTGGGACAATATTGACCTTTTAATAGGGGGTTTGAGAGACGCTTCTGGCTCAGAGAACAATGCTATGAGCCTGCAGAACAGCTGCATATTTCACCCTGGATAGACTGGTTTGAAGATACTTACCACATTTACTTTGTCCACACTTCTGACAGGTTTCTGTCTCACTGTTGGTATTCATTCTCAGTTGATTTGTAGAATCACAGAACAAATGGATGATGCATTCACATACGTGTCCTTGATCCACACCCTGAACTGTTTCTTGCACTATTTCTGAGCAGTGCAGTTGTTAAGATGAAGTAGATCACTGTGGGCTCACCAGAGCCAAAGATTAGGATCAAACCTGGAGATCAGACAAGGTAAAGGAGAAGGTCAGATAGTAAATGTTACGAACTGAAGAATTCTTACAAGAATGGTTTTCAGAATTTCAGACCCTAACAGGCTGATAATCAACGCTGGCTATAACACTTTTTCTAGACTTTTTAGCTCCTACACCATGGTATCATTGAAGTCTTTGTGAAGGGGACGTAAGATCAGGTTCTACAAACATTTATGGCAGCTTCCACTGCCAGAGAAGGCTCAGTTTGCCTCCACATAGAAGCATTTGTAGGGTGGTCTCGATATTTCTTCTTCCTTGCTTTACAAGTATTTCTTTCCAGACAGCTGGGTGGTAACTTGCATGTCCTTGAGTATATTAGCATACATCTGTGTAAAACAACCTGGAAATTACATTCGTTAATTATGTTCATTCACATCTAACAATCCACATTTCTTCTGGCAACTGCAAAGCTACAGAACCGGACACAGCAAGGTGAGCCTTTTGCTTTCATCATCATCACTGCTACATTTTCGGGTATGATTGCTGCTTTGCCCCTGTTTCCTTTTCCTGTTAGCCATGCTGCAGTTGGAAGGGCTTTTCCCAGTGACCCTCCTCTTACCAGGATCAAAGTTTGTTAATATGAAGCTCAAAATTAAGTAGTGAAACTCCCCAACTGCCTCCTACTGGGTCCCAGTTTCTAGTGAACAGAACTTTCTCACAGCATTTACCTACTTCCTTCCTACCAGGCAGTTCTCTTCAACTCCAGACTCTGTCTAAGGTCACCACAAGCACTTTGGCTACAACAACTGATTTGTCTTGCTTTGCTGTACCACACCTCACCTCTTCTGTCTCTATGTTTCTGTCTGTGATAGACTACATCATACAGCTTCTAGACAGAGGACTAATTACAAGAGTAACTGAACTGAAGACTCATTTAAAAGGCCAATATTCAGCATCTCAGAAGAACAGATCAATGGCTATAGAATCTAATTCCTCCTTTGTAGATGATCAGATGCTGTGGGTCCTCTTTAGATTTATAGGTATTTTCCACAAGTCCTTACATGCAAAATTTACCAAATTCATCTCCTGCTAGTTCTTAGTGGATACCGAATGCCTAATGCCATTTGGCAGATGAAACAATCCTTTTCTGACAGTAGATGAATAAACAGTTCTACTCAAGAGCCAACGCTACCTGAATCACTTCTATTAGCATTTCTGAGTCCCCACCACAGAACTTGTGAAAAGTCAGGGGACATAAAGCTTAGGGAGCTTCCAAGAAGGACACATTTTGCACTGCAGTTCTTTGAATGTGAGCAATGTATTACATCCTTATACCCCATACAAACTGCTGAGCAACAATATGCATCCACATACCACTGAGTTTTGGAGAATATCCCGTCAGACACAGGCTCTAGTCTTAGTCACCACATATATCCCTGGCCTAAGCAATCTTTAGTTCCAGTCCTCATGCAACTGCTCTGACCTGGCAATGTAACACCAGGAAGAGATCTTACTCTGCTACAAGCAAATCAAGAACATTATAGATGACATATTAGCTTCTACAAGTGTGTGTGTGTTTAGGCCTACGTGAAAGATAACCATGCATGTGAGAACAGATACACACATCACTTCTGAGAATAAAGACTTCATACTGAAAGCATGGTGGTTTCCTGTGTGCTGACTCACCACCCAGTCCGGGAAGAGAAAATATTAGTGAGGGTGAAAACTTTGAGAGCCTCAAGAAGACCCCAGGGGTTCCAGAACATCTCTGACCACACCAAGTCTCACTTCCCACTTTCTCCTAGACAACTTGATTTCATTCTTGGCCTGGAAACACAACATGAAGGAGCATGTTTTTCCGTTTCTGAATGCTGTTTCCAGTTAAGCAAGCAAAAAGGAAAGAGGAAATCTGCAGACACAAGGTCTGTCATTTATGGAAAGGAAAGGACACTTCAGGAGCAGCACCTGAAAAATAGATCTAGCAGTAAATAAGCCTGAGGAGCTGAATACACTATTAACAACAACTAAGGAACCATCTGCAACTAGGAGGTGTTAAAAAAAAGCAAGCCTAGACCATACCAACAAGTATCTATACAATTACAATGCTATCTCTGGCTGAACCTACCAATGAGCTTTGCCTGGTGACACTCTTTCCAAGCACTTTTGTCTTACAGCCACCAGATAAACACAACAGCAGCTTGGATTTAGGGAGCTAAGTAGTTCATTCTACAGGGATCATGTCAGAAAAGAGAAGAAAGAAGCCATCAAAGCCAGAGATAAATTTATCTTCTCTTAAAAATCACTGGGGAGCTCAGAGGTTAGGATAGAGACAGATGTTTTACTGCCTCCATAAGAAATGTGACATTACTTACCATGTGGTGCTCACAAGTCCCCACAGGATGTCTGCTCCTCCTCTTTTATATGTCTTGAATATGGATTTTACAGAAAGAATAAAACATCTTTCCTGGTTTCTACCATTGGCAGTTCCTTTTATTTCTTTCTTCCTTGTGCAAAGCCAAATCCCTCTTTTGTCAGCAGTGGCCTGGGAAAGCAGGTGAAAATGCTGATGTCTGCTAGCAAATCCACCAGAGGTTTAGACCCCGGGATGTGTGGACATGCCTCTCTTTTAAGTCGTGGCTTGTTTTTTATTTTGACCTTTTTCACTCAGGTAGTTGCTGGAAGAGGTGGAGATATGAACTTTGCACTCATACATGAAGAAGCTCAGTGCCTTGTTTCTTTCAGCAATAAGGAAACAAATTGAGGCAAATCCACTTGCCGTCTGGTGGTGTTGCCTTAGTTTCGGCAGAGCGCTTCCAAGAAGGAGGTCTATAAACAATTGAATTTACTGACTTCCCACGTAACTTTTTCATTCTTTATGAGGTCATAACTCTCCTATGAGATTACAGATTGAGTCTAATCAAGTGCTGGATTTTAAACAGTGCAAAACTAAAGCTAAAAGGCTGCTGGATGAGCAGTTTAAATTGTGCTCACCAGAGACACTGAATTTGAAGTTGTATAGAGACCTAACAGATATTAGGTTGCAATTCAACTCTTACAAGGAAATATTTGAATGGCAGATCACATAGTATTTCTCTTATTGGATTGAAGGTATTCAAGCATTGTCCACCACTTGCATACACACAAACACAAAATTTGTTCAGTAATACAGATAACTGCTGTGTGCATTGTGTAACAAAACCAGCTGTCTTTCTAGCACAGACTGCAATTCCCAAGATGTACAGCTCCCAAGGAGACACTAAAACCCCATGAGTCAATACATTGCTATCCTACTAATATGACAATTTCCTTTTACCCAGGTAGTGACTATCTCACACTGTGAAGCTTGGAGAGAAGTAGACAGTTAGAGATGGACTTGAGCTAAAAAATCTGACTCTCGCTAGATTTAGAGGCAGAATTACCCAAGCCTATGACAGTTCAGATCGAGAGTCATTATCCATGTTTCTGCTTTGTTTGTTATTCAGTTAAATTCAATTAACCTTATCCACCCTTTTTTTTTGGTCATTATCTAGTTGCACTATTCTGCAAGCCAAAAAATGTACCTTTAATGAAAAAAGTGAGGATTTGTCCCCTGACCCACTGAAACAAAATCTATTACTAGTAACAATGGTAGAGATATTGAGTCATCTGTTGAAGCTGAAAGAACTTAATCCAGATTCATTTTTCCTGCTCTCACTAACTATGGTGTAAGCATAGGCTCTATGAAACGTGACACAATTATCCTCAGACCTATGCAGTGTTTAGGAACTCTAATCCCATACACTTTTCTGTGTTACCTGGAATGCTGAACTCTTATAGTTCTGGACTTGCCTGACTCAAAGAGTTCCATTTTCTATGAAATGGAAAAAGCTGAAGCCTTCAAAAGTCTGTTTTCCAGACAGTAATGACAGATAACCTGAAAAGCATCTAGTCTCTTCCTGGGAAATCAAGAGCAGGAAAAGCACTGGGTACGATAATATCCCATCCAGAATAAGTGTTGATATGTGAACATCCTGTTCAGAACCATCCTCTTGCCTCAAGTAGAAGTCAACCCAGCACGCAAAACCACATGTACTGAGTATATCAAGGCAACAGCCATGTCTGATATTACCAAAGAGACAGCAACAGCCCAGTTACGACATTCTTGCTCAGTATCAGTAAGAGCTGTCTTCTAACAGCTGTGCTAGAACTCACCTCACAAAAACAAAACCTGTACATCTGCTACTAGGAGAGCCCATGTGCTGGGAGGTGGCCAGCAGGAACAGTGGGAAAGCCACAAGCAGAGCTCTTGTACAGCAATGTGCACAGATGGATTTTCTTCATGCCCTTCCACCTAGGCGTGTAGTTAAATAGGGGGTCTAATGCAAAGGTAGAGGTACTGACTACAAGCCAGCACACCATACCCAAGTGGCAGACTTTGCATGCTCAAAGTCTGATTTAATACAGAGTACTCATTAAAAAACATTCAAATTCAAAAAATCAGTTCTATGGGGTTGACACTAGCAATCAGAATTGTGACTAAACAAGATTACCAGCTCTGTTGGAGAAGAGGACATGTAGGAGAGACAGGGCTCACTTTGCTGATACCAGTATTGTCTGAGGCTGATGTATGAGCAGATACAGGCAGGACACAGGAACAGCCACAGAACCATGGATAAAACACCAAGAACAAATTATTCACATTACCAGAGTCTGTCCAAAACTGCAGCCAGGCAGAGGCACATAAGCAGGGATGCAGCAACACAGCAAACGGTTCTGCTAGCAGAAAAGAGCAGAAAAGCAAAGACTTCAAACCTGCTGCTTTTTACCTGTGTGTCAGGGATTAGGTTTTAGGTGTAATGTTTCACTGTGCTTTGATCTTTCCTAAAGCAAGGCAAGACTCTTGAGAATGTCTGATAGGTGCCTATGGGTCCATCACAGGCCTATGTTATCTGAACGAGGATGTTCTGCTTGCTAAGTACACTGGGCTAAGCAACAATTAGCATTATTGATATGTGTGGATATGTCCCAATTGCAGGTCGCTTGAGTAATCTTCCATTATGTTCCCATAGCGGGAAAAAGATTTATTTTAATACAATATTGCTGCCCTCTAGTGCTCCGGAAAAGAATCTACCTGCACTGGCTAGCCATAAACAGATACTAGGTTAAGCGAAGCATATAATTTCCAGGAATGAACAGGATAGGATCATAACAGTCAGCAGTATCTATAAAGGCAAAACTTAAAGACGACTCTGAGTAAGTAAAAATCTGAGAGAGAATAAATTCCTAGAATCATCAGTTACTTCAGATTAGCTGTATCAGTTCAGGGGACCTCTGGATTCTTGAACAAGTCGAGAGACTATCAGGAAATAAATCTTCTACCTTCCCTTTACTGCATCCTGAAGCTGATGTTTTCATCAAGAGGCTGGACAAAGATAATGTGTCATGGCCAATAATGCCACACCTAAAACTTCTCTTGACATTAAAACTGACAGACATAACAGATATGCTGTAGTATATTGTATATTGAATTATCTTCTGACCTCAGTGATAACTTTAGGTCAGCAGCCACAACATCCCTCGTGGTCTTCAAAATACACTCCACATACCTCTGCCGAACCTCTTCTGTGACTAAAGAAAGCTCATTAAAATAAACTATGTGAAAAAAATCTCTATTCACATTTGTTTAAAAAAATCCAAACCAGTTAAACCACTCTGTTGCTTCTGATTTTAAAAGTGATGGCACACATCTGTGCATAGCAGCTGAAAATTAACTACTTCAGCTATCTTTCTCCCCTGCCCTTCCAAAGCAATTTATTATATAACCATTTAATTTTTTTTAAATTTTAGTATTAGAACTCACCTCACAAAAACAAAACCTGTACACCTCCAGTCTCCAGGGAGATCTGTCAGAAGCAGCAAAACTTTCTTCAACATCTCCATCTCACCACACAGGACGATTAACCTTTCCAGTTTTTGCCAGATAAAGGCATATTTAGGCTGGAATTTAATACTGGTAAAGCTTTTCTCTCCTGCCACTGCTGAAGACAATTAACATCTCATCCACTATTTTGTTCATTTATCTGAACAACTGCAACTTCGGCTTTTGCTTTGCAAGAAAACTCTAACAGCAAGGGAAGGAAATTCAAGTCTTGTGGTCTTGCTTTTTTGAGTTTTGCCTCTAATTTTCCAAGTGGCTATGGATAAATCTCTGTAAACTGTCTTTTCCCTCTGTATAGTTGACATCTATTCTGTGATGTCTTCAAGCACAGTAGACACCTTCTTTTGCAATGGTAATACTTTCTTACAGTCTTGAAAAGGCCTGGGTAACCTTTTATTAAGGATTTTAGACTTTGCTTTCTAGTCAAAACCGCAATGTCATTGGCAATTTTCTGCCTACCTGAAGTTCCTCTTGTGTCTGTAGTGGGTTACCACATTACTCTGTATTCCCAGTCACATCATCTGACTGCATCTTTATAACGTCCTTGTGTCCCTGCATTCATGTATCTGGGTCTATGTGAATTCAGAGAAGCTATTGACCCTCTGGTTGCATGCAAAACCTTGTTGTTTTGATTTTACATCAGACATCTAAATCTACAGACAAACTGAAGACACGTATGTGCAAGCAGGAGGAAACACAGCCTATGAAATCACAAGTGAAACAGTCATTGAGTCAAGGTCATTGTTAACTGCTCACATGCTGTCCACACAGTGGCAGTGGATAAGAGGTTTAAAGAAAGTCTTACAGCAAAAACCTCCATGAAATTAATCTATTCAGTTTACCAAAACAAAGGGAAAGGATGTAGTAGGGAACTGGTCAGAGAAGGATCTTCAGTCACACAAAGCTGTTGCAAGAAGCACAAAAGGAAGGCACACAGATCTAGAAACACAGCATGTATCTTTTACAGTAAGAGATATTCACCAGTGAGACAAGTGACTCAGGCACCAGGGTGAGCTATGTATTTTGGTAAATCATGAGTGGATGTTTTCACAGAAGATGGTTGCCTAGATCACACTCCCCTGTATTGAGCTTGAAGAGATAAGTGCTTCAAGTGAAATTCAAAGACCTATCTTACGCCAACATCAATCTAAGCAATCATAGCCATGTTGTCTGGTCATAAAAACCCATGACTCAGTTAACCTCTGAACTTATCAGTCATGTCTGATTGCGCAATATTTATTCCTGTTTATACTACAGTTTTGCAGTGTTTGCAATTACTTCCTCGATACCACATAGCTACTACTGCGGCAGGCGAGGCCAGCTGCTGATTAAAACAGGTCTTCTGGCATCTATTTCATGTTCTGCCCTACATGCAACACAGTAAAGAATTCTGAGTGGCCAAATCTGAATGTGTTGTCTGCTCTCCAGAAGGCTAGAATTAACATGCTGCAGACAAACAGCTTTCTCACAATCTTACTATAAAGGAAGCACCTCAAATCAGAGCTGATCTGCTGGATTTCATTGCACTCCTTCCATTTCCTCATGTGTAAATTGAGGATGATTGAAAAAAAACCCCAACAAATCAAAACAACAGCTTGCTTCATATGGGATGACTATGAAGTATATGTATTTTGCTTCCAAGGGCAGTGAGAACTGTGATATTTTTGCAAGGAACAGGAATGTCCCAAAAGGAGTTTATAGCCATAAACTCATCCTGCAAAAGGAAGAAAGCGTGGGAAGTCAGTGATGAATGAGAGACAGGGTGGCTGTAGAGGGCTAAATCCTTATTGTCACCAAAGACACTTCAGCAGGGAAATGTCTGTCTTGTCCACTCATTGATGGTCTATCTCCATCTCAAGGCTTCTTTTCTTCATTACGATTTTTTTTTTTAATCTGCTTGGGGAGAAAACATTACCTTGTCTTATCTATTTGCAGCAGTCCTTTAGGACAACCCTTCTCAGTTCATTTCTCACTAGCACTAATGCTGTTTTACAGCTGGAGTGTCCTTGCCTGTGATGAAATGCCAAGAGGGGGGCTGAGAGGCCAGAACCTCCTGAGTCCTTGCAAAGAATTTCTGAAGGGGATGTCTCCCAGTTCAGTTTTCCAGTTGATTGAGAATCACTGCAATTGGAAAAGACAACAAATAACCTCAAGTTGAAGAGACAGACTAAATTCCCTTGGACTGGCCAGCAGTAGCAGCCATCTAGCCAAGACACATGCTACTGGTTGTCAAATCCTGTTAGCCACAGGATGATGCACATCAAACAGTAGGATCTATCACAAAGCTGAGTGCATAACCTTCTTCAGAGAGATAATCCTTACCTTTCTACCTAGGAGTTATCCTGCAATTGTCTCCACGTTTCAGCTGGGATAACTTTCTTCCTAGTACCTGGTACAGGGCTGTGAGAATAATGTTTACAACATGGTCAGTTGGTGGTAAGCAATTGTTTTCCATTTGCATTGCTTGATTCTCTTGGGTTTTATTTATCTTTTTGTTATTTTCCCTTTCATTACAACTTACTTTTTAATTGTTATTGTAATTATTAGTGTGTTTTATTTCAATTAGTAAATTGTTCTTATCAGAACTCATGAGTTTTCTTACTTATACCCTTCTGATTGTCTCCTCCGTTCCACTGCAGGGCAGTAGACGGGGGTGAGGTAAGCAAACAGGCAGCTGTGTGGTGCTTAGCTGATGACTGGGGTTAAATCACAACAGAGTGGACACTGTACCTTGGTACCATGACTTAGGAGATACTTCTGTGCAAGTGATGGCTAAACATGCAGGGGCGCATCACCCATGCACAGGCATATAACTTTTTGGTGACTGGTGACCAGTTGCAAAGGGCACAAGGAGTGGGACATGAGTACCCAGATCCCCTGGGAGAATCAGCACCTTACTGTTTACATGTATTTGCTTCCTTTCTGGTGCCAGTGTCACTTGTAACCTTCCTTAACTCTTTCGCTAGCTTGTCCTGCAGTTGAATCAGACTGCTAATACTGGCCTTCAAAGCTGCACAGTTAATTCCTCAAACCTTCTATTAAACCTACTTGTGTCCCAGATCCACATACTAGAGGAGAGGCAACAAATCCAAGAGAGCAGCCATCAGTCTCTTTCTCTGTTTTGTTTTCTAGACAATTACTTAACTATACAGATCATCATCCCATGAAAACAGGCAAAAGGATATTTGCTGTACACAGGGCAAGGACAAAAGTTAGAGCTGGAATGTTGGATGTTGCATCCACTTCTTGCATTTTTAACTTTTTGCATTTAAGTTGTATCTTCTTGCTTTTTTTTCTATTGGTGGTGGGTTACATGTTAAGGTCTCTGATTTCCTGGTCCTCTTCCAGTGTCACTAACATGATCGCATGCCTTGGCTCCTATGGTCATCGCTTCTCGTGGGTTGTGGTAAGAGGAAGATGCGCAAGTCTTCAGTGTACATCCTGTCTGTGGTCTTCCACATTTTTGCTGAAATTCTACAGCTGGAGGTAGAAAAAGGGACTCTGTAAAGGGTCTAAAATCAGTTTCCATACCTGTGCTTCACGTGAAACAGAAAATGTGTATTTTAGTAGTAACGTTTTCTGAATCACACAGGAATTATAGACAAAAACTGTATTTCTCCAAGTGCAGGAATTTCATTTTCCTACATAGCTCATTGTGCTTATTCTTACAAGGTTTTTGAGACATACAGTATTAGATATGGAGTTGAGAAATAAAAGTCACGTGTTGTTGTTCATTTTTGCTTTATTAGCAGTCTGGCAAAGCTAGTACAATAAATAAA
Organism: Colius striatus; assembly: GCF_028858725.1. Lineage (NCBI taxonomy): Eukaryota > Metazoa > Chordata > Aves > Coliiformes > Coliidae > Colius > Colius striatus. The sequence goes on from NC_084766.1 coordinate 18,816,608, forward strand.
ATCTTGGAAAAATAAACCCAGCTATGACTTAAATTTCCCAAACCTCATTTTTGCTTTCACCGTCTCAGTGACTGTCAACTGTAACCAAATTCCTAGTACTTGAACCTAATTACTTCTAAAGAAAACAGAAAAAATTCAGTTGTTTCTAACGAAGATGGAATACAACAATTATGCTTAATTGGTCAAATCTAAAAATTCCTCTTAGAAGCTGTTAATTAATCTTGCTCCAAAAGTAGCCTCTTCATTCCCAACAAAACAGATGAAATTCATCCTCAAAAAACAGCAGCCTCAGCAACGAAATAGAAATTGAGCATAAGCACTGCCAGGCCTGTACTTGTTGCTATTGTGTTAAGCAAAACATTTGTCTGTAGACATGAATGACATCAAACTCTACTGGCAGAGGCTAAAACAAACCTTCCTAGTTTTATGTAGAAAATATATAGGTTTATTTAGGTATACATTTTTTGTCTTCTATGAATCAGGCTGTCATTTCACATGAACTTGTTAAGAAAGTGATAAAAACATATCAGTTAAGAAAATGTCCTGCTACTACTTTCCTCTTGATTAGGACATTCATGGTTGTATGAAAATATTTAACATTTGTTTTTATCAGATTAAAAACAATGTATAAGCTTTAAATCTTTATAAGTCACCAGTGTCACCTTTTAAAAATAGGAAGGACTTAAAAGATGACTTGCTTATTGCTCATGATATTATTTTCATCGAATAAGATAAGTGAATCTGTGTTATATTGTTTTGGACAGGAGACAGAAAGCTAACAGAAACATGGATATTATTCTAAGATTGATTTTAAAATCTTGGAAAAATAAATTTGGAACAAATTTGACCTAGAAGCTTGTCAACTAGATTTTGTCTAGTCATAATCAATTTTTGACTAGTCATAATCAAATCTGTTTTGAAAGTCCAAACTAACTACAGGTCAGCTCTGATGGAGAGGGTGGGCTTCTTATTTTATCTGTTTCTGAAAGTTTCTTGAAAAGAAGCATCATCAGCTTTAGGTGCCTCCAAACACTCAAACAGCAACACTGTTGGGAATGCGATCTGGAGAAAGGTAGTAGTAAGGAAGCTTTTTGTTCCTGTTGCGCTCAGCAATAGCATTGACAATCTCATCCAGATTCTTGCGGAATTTTGCCATAGCCTCTTTCACTGGCTTCTCCACGAAGTGTTCATCTGGGTACACGCCCAGAAACAGCTAAAACAAAAACACCAAGGAATCATGCGTTAAGAAAACAAAGGATACTCTGTTTCAACATTATGTCAGCCAGCAAAACAACACCCAGAGCCTCATTACTACTAAAATAATACTTCCAGTATCTAAGCTAGCCTACATTGGCACTATCAATGAAAGACACTGTGCTATCTTCCCTCCACTGCTGGCTGCTTCTTTCCATCTCTGCATCTTTCTTGCTCAAGTGTCTACGTGGCACCTACTCCACCTGCAGGGAGCTGATCCACCGAAAAAGAAATGCTTTTATTCAGGCTAGTAGTCAACTTCCCAAGCCAGGTCTCCATGTTGCCATTCAAACACTTGTGCTGCTAAAAAGACCAGACAACATGGGGGAAGAATTAACACTCGGATGAAAAAGGAAAATGACTGCTTCTTTCAGTGACAGTAGAAGTTTCTGTTGACTTAAAACTATCCTTCAAAGTTCAGCTTGACGGTTGATTTAGTCTGCTTAGCCTCTAAGGATGCCCTGAATATCACATTGCCATGCATTTGCTGGCATGGCAATATGACCTGCTTTAGGTAACTATTTCCCATGATATTACCCATACTTCTCAGCTGCAATCTGTTTTCTTCTTAAAAAGAAACTTCATTTGAAGTACCCACTATCCATCATCTTCCATTTCAGGATTTCAAAACACATCCTCCAGATACAGCCCTTGAGTGAGACAACCAAGTATCTGTAACTCCATTTTCCATGAAGGAAATCACTATAAGACCATTCTTGCAAAGCCTCCCGTAAGCTTGTTTTGTTTGGACTCCACACCAGCCAGGCACAATCCCACAGCTGTAGTGCATGTGACACTGGGGCAGATCTTCCAAAGGGAGAGGGCATGGGGACACAGTGGTGCTTTAGCTTCTCCACTAGCACTGCTGGGACAAGGAGTGGAGAAAACTATTGTGCCTCTGCAGTCCTCTTCCTCCCACACCAGGTTTGCATCTAGCAGAACAAGGGCAAACACACACCGCTGACACATCTCCACAGAAAGGTAGACACGAACAGCATACAATCTCATGAGCCCGTGCAGTCTTGCCATAGTCGTCATGGTCTCACCTATGTCTCCAGCACCTAGAGAGGGAGGTCAACTTACTTCATTGTCCTGGAATTGGCTCAAGGCCCAGACAGCTCCAAGATGCCAACAAGAACGTCCCCTGTCTGGCAGAGTCTCCACAATTTGCTCAATGGTGACTGTCCCTTTTTGTGTCGGAGGAGGGTGGCGCATTGTTGGTGGGGCATTGGGAATCCAGGAACACCAGTCATACTGCACAACAAAGAAAGAGAGCACAGTGAAAAGCTACAGTAGCTGGTATTTAGGAATACTGCAAAGAAAAACAAGAGTTTTGACACCATGAACTTTGCTTCTGTAATATAAACCTCTCAGAAAGAGAAGATACTAACTAAAGAGCAGAGAGATGTTCTGAAGAAGGACTAAATGAGGCAAGGAACTCTCTACTGGGGAGAGAGTTGTCTATAAGGGAGTAGTTATTCTGCTAACCATAGCCATGTGCTACACAATCCAGATTCACCAGACAGGCTAAGGACTTCACTGCTTTATTAAACAAAGATCTATTCTTGACAATCTGAGGTGACCTCTGATAAAAAACACCTATACTTGATAAAATCTCCTTTTCTCCAATTGCTCTTTTCTGCAAAATTTGGTCTAAGAATACGTCCACAGTACTGTGCTCAGGCAGTAAGAGAGGCAAAATGATGCTTGTGCATCATGGCATATGGCATGTGAATGTGGCATGGTGAGCATCAGACTGCAAATTCAAAATCACTTTTGGCCTGCTTCAGTGCTGTTGGAAGCTGATGTCCCCTTTTGCCTCAGATACCACCACAAGTTTTGCCGCCAATGTTGCACTTTTGCACTTTCTTTCAAGCACTCCTTCATTACATTCATACATATACCCTGCCCTGCCTTAGGGAAAGTCTCATTTCAGTTGTGTGCCATGCTTACACTGTGCTCAATCTGTTCTCTTCCATGTATAGCTGCCACCTCCTCCTACTCTCAGCCAGAAAATCCATACATCTATTAAAGAACATTTCTCAGATCTTGCCCCAGTATAAGCACCTCCTAACCCAGAAAGAAGAGCAGTCTCCCCAGAAATTCCTACCTGACCAAAATTCACAGCTGCATGCTGGGCCGATGTGGTGAATATTACCACCGTGAGATATTCTGCTAGCTTCTCTCGTGTCCTGATCATCTTAGGAAATCCTAAATGAGGGAGAAGAAAAACTTAACTAACGCACTTGTGAAGTAACCCAGTCACTCACTAGTAATCAGCTACTCAGAGGGCATTAGGTTAGAGAACCATGCAGCAGCCACTGAAGAGCGGGGCATTGTCTTTCTGAATCTTGCTGTGTGGTCTAACAGGAGCTACTCAGTCTCTGTGTGTCAGTGAGTGATCCTGCCTTACCTCATATAGGTTTGTGAGCCATCACACTACTGTTTGCAAAGTATGTAGCATTCCTTAAGGGAAGGCAAAGTATAATTACACCTTTATAAAATACGATATCCTTGTCCTTTCACCCTACCTACCCCACAGCAAGGAACCCAATGAGTCCACAAGGAAGAAGTGTCAGATGCTTCCTTTTTCTTCAGTCTGCAGTGCAAGCAAGGAAGTACATGCCAAGGAGCAAATGACCATGTGCTTGTATTTATAAAGATCCAAGGCTCAGTAACCAAGTGCACTGTGAGAAGAGTGCAGGGAGAGCTTATTTGCTGAAATGGGAAGTGAGCAAATGAGAACTTCTGAAAGAGAAACAACAGAATGAGGAACAGAAATGGTTGCATCAAGCTGTCTTTGAAGAGGAATAATGAATTGGAGCTATATAAAGAAAGATGGGAATAGTCAGGGACTAGTGAATTATTTTGCAACCAAAGCACTGCTAAGCCTGTATCTGTCCTATCTCACTACACTATCCAACAGTCCTGTGCTGTACAGCCTGTCTCAACTCAATGTGACCACAGGTGCCTGGAATCCTGAGACCTGTCAGCACCCTTGGGTGAGCTGTCCCTGCTCAGGCCTGTGCCAGCTGCTTCACAACTCCACCACCAATCTGACACAGATGTGAACTCAACTTGAGAGGGGGAAGAAGCATATGGTGGCTCTGGCCAGCCATCAAGCCCAAAGAGGAGATGCACCATCCCCTCATTTATCCTGCTGTCCTAAGCCCACTGTGCTCATCTTTAAAGAGGCTTGCATGCTTCCAGTCAGAGTAGCAGTCCCAGGGCAGGAATGGAGACTGGAGGGGGAGTCCTGTGTGCAACAGCCTCCCTCATTTATCCTCCTTCCATTGCTTACAGACTCAGTCAAGTCTCCCTACTCTTTACTCCAGCCCTTGGAGTGGTAGCAGTGCAGACAGAGATGCTGCAGGCCTGGCAGATTTCCAAATGACAATCCTGCCACCAGTCATGCTTGTAGTCTCCCACTCCAGTTGTAGCCCTACGAAGGGACAGTACTCGTCTCACATCAAGATGCATACATATCAAGTGTGAAGTTCCTACTAGCAGGCTATATCTAACCAGAAAAACAAAAACTACAGCAACTAAGTGTCCTCCAGTCCTGTATTTGTCCAAGCAGAAAGAGCTTAGGAGGCTGTTATTACCAGTATGTACTGGTGCCTGAGTGGAAACATCAAAGCTTTCCCTTTAGGTCTCACACACAAATACATGTGCATGCAATGTCAAGGCCATCCACCTCAGACTGCTGGCCAACAGATCTTCCAGATGTAAATCAGTCAGGACGGTATGAAGATGCCCAGTCACCTGTATAAATTCCAGAAAACCTGCTTGGACAAAACATGAGTGGAAGAAAAAAATATGTTTAGGGAAAGACAGAAGAGTGTTAACTCAGGTGAGAGAATAGAGCTGTGCTATGGGTGAGAGCTCCCACAGCCAAGCAATGGTTTGCAAGAAGTGAGAGGAGTCAAAGCAAAGAGAAATATATTCTGGAAAGAATGAGTATTTTCTCTTGAAGAGAGCAGAACAACTCAAGGGTGACACAAATGCTGAACAAATATGAAGCAAGATACTGCTGGAGAAGTTCTTATTTGTTCTTATTTGGTGCAAGGTTTGGAGGAAAGGATTTAAGGAGGTCCCACTGCTCCTTGTGATTTCTACCAGTCTGCCTGGTGGTTCCAACAGCACAAACAGACATGGTACAAATTTAAGCATAAATGCTTAAAGCACAAACAGACAACATCAAAGGACCAATCCCTAGTGTACAGAGAGATTACATGAGTTGCTCAAGCTCATGGTGAGAATCTGTGGCAAAGGAAAGAGCTATCTGCTGAGAGTGGGGACATCTTATACAGGATCTTACCCATGAAACTGAGCACCTTTAGGCCAAGCAGGCAGAAGGTGTCCAACAGTTCAAGGCATGCTGTGCATGCAGCATTGCAATCAGCAGGGACTCAACAAGCTGCAGACCTGTCTGGGCCATCATACCTTACCTGAGGCCTTCACACCCCTCATCCCATAGACGTAAACGTCTTTGATGAAGGCCTGGAGCTCCACATCCTCACACACCACCTCGTCGCTCTCATAGTAAATGTGAATCACATCCTCTGTAAAACTGAAGACATAGGAACAAATGAACAAGACAAAACAAAAAGGAGAAAGCAAGCTTGCCATTCCTTGAAGACCTTCTACTGACCTTGCAGAGGTGGCAGATGATGCACAGGGAAAGAGAGAAGGGTAAGAACAGGTCTTAATGCCCTCCTATCTCCTTCGCACAGGCAGTGGGAATGCATAGAGACAGCTTTGCTTCATTTCTGACTACAGCATCACCCCAAACAAAAGATGCTGGACCACACTGCTTCCCTTGAACAATCCTCTGCACTTTATTTGAGGCTTTGCTCCTGCCCAGACATCTATCATCACATTTACATCCTTTTCTTCACCTAATACAGACTCCCTCTGTCACACACACATGACTCATCCTAGGAACAGAGGTTCCCAAACTGTGATAACAGCACCATCCACTGAAATATGGGATACTCCAAAGCTGCTCCCAAATACTATTCCACTGGTTGATCCCTCCTACCACACATCCTTTTCACAAAACCCAAGTGGCACACTTCAAAGTGGAAGCAGTCCAGGAAACTTCTGGAAACCAGAGGTCTAGCCCTTCTACACCCACTGTATACAGTAGACTGTATACAGTCTCTGTTCAGTTCCTTTTCTCAAAATCCCTCCTTCTATAAAAGCTTCCCGTGTTAACTCACCCCTGAAAGAATGTCTCTTAAAACACTAAGATAACAGAGATTGTTCTGAAAGCAGTAAAAATAAGTAAGCTTGATTTCCTGAAGATTTCCTTTTCATGACTGACTAGTTAACTAAGCTATGCTGTTAGCTATGCAGGTACCTATAATCCTTTGCTAAGTATTTCAACAAGCTGTAGGACAAAACATTTGACTGCAGAAGCTGACTGATGGGATTAAGAACTGTTATCTTATACAGATTTGTCCCCTAATAAGCAACATTTTTTATTGCAATTTGGAGACCATTATAAATCTGTCAATGTGGTTTCTATTAGCCAACCAAGTCAGGAGTTGTCATTGAGGCACACAAACAGCTGCAAAAACACCAAGAACTGAAGTATTTTGGCCTCTATAGGAAGCCCAAGGAAAACAAAAGTCCTGCAACACACAGAGATAAAGCTGCCCTGCATAAGCTCTGCCTCCACCACCTGGCACCTGTACCAAATGCATACAGAAGGCAATCCTTCTTTTACACAACAGCAGTATTTTAGTCCCTGTCTCATGCAAATATAAATTAGTATATGAAGTGTGGATGAGGTCTTTTGGGTTGGAATATCTACCTGCAGTTAGATCAGAAATAAGAAAGTGAGTATTAGAGAAGTAGTTTAAAAATTTGCTGTGTGAGCCTCATTGTTTCTGTAAGCCTAGACTTAAGGAAACCAATAAGCTTGTCCTATCTACCATGTGAAGTATTGATGGGGACAGAAGTAATTTCATCAGAAGAGTGGAGACTGGCACCTATGTGCAGTGTAGATGATTCATGGTGACTAGGCCCATGTGAGACTGTGGGTTCATGGGTCAGGATATCACACACTCAAAGGGGTACCGCTCACAGCATTTATAAACCAAATTATTCACTTACAAAGAATCTCTCAGCCAAGTTTCAGGCAGTGTAACATTTTCCTCTAGCTGGGTTAAGACCCGCAAAATCAAACTAAATTGGGTTGACTAGGTACTGGTGTTTGAAGAGATATCTTAATCAGCAAAGAAAACACAGGAAAGAGAAAAGGGACAAAAAACAGACCACATCAAGAAAGCAACCACACTTATAACTTCCTTTTTGTCTCACATGGGCACTAACAATTGCAGGAAACGTTACAAGACAACTCCTTGCCAAAACACAGATGAAACACAGGAGACAAAGATGTACCTAACAAGTTAAACATTATGCTTACATTATAAACTCCCTACTTTGTGTACACAAAAGATCTGATTTGTAATGAACACATTTTTCAAAAGCCATGTGACCAGAAAAAGCTGCATCTTTAGCAAGCATCTCATGTCATGCAAAACTACATTGTTTGTTAAATGAAATGCCACTGTAGAATAAAAAACATATGAATCGTTCCAGTCTGTGGCAGCATATCATGTCTGAAAAAGAGTCATGTTTGTGTGGTCAAGCAGCCTTAAAGTACCTCTCCTGACCCAAAATTTCTGTCATTTCTGACAAAATTTGGGCCTTGCAATTTTAAGGTATTTTAAGAAAGGTTTTGCTCAAATCAGTTGATGTTTGACTTATTAAATTTAAAACCACAACTCTCACGCAAGCCGAGCTTACATTTCCATGCCACAAGAACCTTGACAAACTCACACGGCTGGCTCAGAGAGTTGGGTTCTCCCTTGGTTTGTGCACAGCTTAAAAAAAAAAGAAAAAGAGAGAAAGTTGATCAAATTCCCTTTGCAGAGCTAAATTCCAACTCACTAAACTCTGTGAAATCCTATAGAAGAGTACATACTTACAAAGGGGCCTCTGAAATACAGAATTGCAAGGAAACAGGGCTGAAAAAAGCAGCAATTAATAGTTTTTCAAGGGTGAGCACTTGACTATATATTTTTCCTCAAATGCAACATGCTGGATGGAAAAGGTACTACACATGATTAAACAGCCCAGGTACTGTTCACAAGGCTGTGATGAACAGCAAAGCACGCAGAGAAAAAATGAAATCACATTTTTGTGACAGTGACTTTATCAGCTATTTCTAAAACTACAGGCTCTTACCTCTTTATAGCCCCCCAGACTTTAATGCCATCATCCCGGTAATAGTAGTAGGGGATATCCTCTCTGCTGTCCATCCCTTTAGCTTTGATCTCCTCAGGAAAGCAGAGAGAGCTGTAAGTCAGATCCTTCATCGCTTTCTGTACCATTTGTACATGTCCTCCTCCACCTGTAGCATTTGCCTGCAGGAAAAATGACAAGATAGGAACAGTAGGAGATTATGTACACTTTGTGCTGAGAACAGCTTTTCAAATTCACAGGAGATGGTATTCAAAATGCTGGTGAATCTGGTTTTGAAGGCAAAAACCACACCTCCGTGCAAGCAAGTACTGAATTGCAGAGGTAGACTGCAACTGTGCATTTTGACTTCAGAGATTTCACACCTCTCTCATGAATCCCTATTAATATCCACCTTTCTTCCATAGGTACAGTAATTGCTTATAATATAATACAGTAATAAAGCAAAAATACCCCATTGAAGTATCAAACCCAATACATTTTCTGCCAGTCCTATGCTTCAGAACTGGTGTGTGTGCGCAAAGGGAGGTGGCCAGAAGTGTGTTAAAACAAGGCTTTTGCTGAACCATCCACTGCTGTTGCAGAGAGGTTTAGGAGAAAGTGTTGAGAGATGCAGGCTGCCACCTGGAACTTAAGCCAGGAGACCAATCCTGCTGGGTGGCTAGTGATGAGGACTGGCCAGGGTTTCAGTACACATAACACTTGGAAAACACAGCATGTCCACAACAAACAGCATGGCAAAACTCACTGCTCAAAACAGTCACTGCTCAAAAGCTCCCCAGAGTTGCTTTTCTAGCATATAATGCTTAGTTGTAGCAGTAGTCAGCTTACATTTATTGTCCTCTTCTGGTTGTTCGTCTACATTGGCACCAACAAATTCTGGAACTCCAAGATCCCAACTGAGAGATCTTACCCACAGACTCATCCCATATGCACAAGGTATGCACATTATGCTTCTATTCAAAGGGGTGGGAATGCCTGTCAGGTCTCCACAGTCAGACGTGGAATACAGAAGACAAGGGAGGTTCCTGGATTTCACTTCTCTTTTCTCATTGGGTAAAAAACTCTGGAGCATGGAAACTATTTTTGATCTGGTGCCAGAGGTGTAAGGGGAACAATGTTGTTCTGAAACACAGGCTCCTTCTTTGGAAGGACTTCTGAAACCTCCTCAAACTTCCCATTTGTTGCTAGCCAGCAGAGACTGCTGCATGCCAACCTGTTGTGGTTCCTAGGTGCAGCATGCCTTTTCTGGGGAAGCTAAGGGAGGAAGAGCTAGGTACGTGATAAATACCAGTGCAATCACATTCCGATGTTCAGATTTGACCTAAGAGAGCACCGCAGTCTATATGCCTATGCTTTGCTGAGTCTGACAAAGCTAAGTTTTAACCCTAGCAGATTTGCTGTTTACGGTAATTGAAGAAGACAGGCTTGAATCTCAATCTTTCTGGGCTTCGAAATCTACCTAATCCACACATCTTTTTTGATACAAATTTTCTTCTGCAATCTCTTCTGCTCACCACTCTACCCCAAGATGAGCAACTGAGTACTCAAAAAAAAATGGGGACCGAACCGTATGCATAAATGTACAGGGATGAATGTGCACATTATGTTACCTTGCACTCCTACTCATTCGCCAAAGCCACACCAGCTATGACTCACCACTGACATGGGCCTGTTATGAATTGGTTACTGAGAGGTGAAAAGATAACACCCTTAGCACAACAAGGCATCAGTTCTGTGTTCCAGTTTTTCAGGTGATGTTAGTTGTATCAGTCCTTTAGCAGGAAGGTCAAGAAACAAGGCAATATGTGATGGAAGGATAAAAATACACATGGAACCATGCAAAGTAACAATTCACAAAGGTGATTACTTACCTTATCAAAAAGGCCACACTCGCAGATAAGCTGTTCCCGGGCTTTGGTGTTGATGGCTATTGTGAACCGCATGTGTGGCACCAAGAGCTGCAAAATGGGACAAACAATGAGAGATGTAAATTTTCGGACTGAATTCAATCCCAATCATCTGTAAAGTTTGAAGTCTGGTGGCTTAACTGTACTAGCCAAACTATCTCAGCTGAGCTATCACCAAGATTGTCTTTTGGTTTGTCAAACTAACGTGATAAACTCCCTGACTCCCATACATCCCTTTAGGCAAGAACCAACCTTGAAGAGGGGATGTACAGCAGGTAGTTGCCGGAACATAGCTATGCTGAACACCTCTGAGACTAAATGTGTCCGTAAGAGATGGGTCACTGTCTGGTGGATGTGGAAATCAGATGAGCGAACCCAAATTTTAGCCAGCAGCCAGTCATATGTGGCATCTGAAGGAAGGAAAATGGGATTGTCTGGCCCAGGCTTTTGACCAAGCTGAAAGATATAAAACAAATATAATACCACAAGTTACTCATGTTGCAGATGAGACAACAAGCAATGTGCCCCTTTAAAAACCCTGATAGTAAGCCCACCTGGATTGCAATGGGTACAATTTTATTCTCCAGATTCTTATACAGCAGACAGATAGGTGCAGCCAAATACTGTACTGTGCATGGGTCGGTTTTGTTGGCATCCACACCATCCAGAAGCTCATAGTCCACAATGAAAATGTTTCCTTGCTGGGAGGAGGAGGAGGGAAAGAAAAAAGAGGCATGATGTGTTTTAAGGGAGTACAAGCAGCAAGGCTCTGAAGTCAAGAAGTCTTGGCCAGGGGCTGGCTTCTGCCCTCTGGATGCAAGTGGCCGCTGGCTTTCCCTTGCTCATGATGGCTCAGGAATGATGTCATTGAGACTGCAAGCACCTTTACACCCGACTTGTGTTTGCTGAATCCAATAGTGAGCCTTTCAGTAAAGAACAATTGCATTCCAGCAGTGACACTAAGGTGCAAACAAGCTTCAATGCTGCCAGCTGAAGAGACCCTCATGCTCATCATACAAACAAAAGCAAGGCACTACCCTTGCCAACCCTTCTTCAGCACCACTAGTTCAACTCTGCAGGTGACAACGTGGTAAGACCCAACCTGGGAAAAGAGAGGCCCTTTTTCCCCTCTAAGTTCAGTCCCTAATCATTCAGAGGAAACTACTGAAAAAGAGCCCTTCACCTCCTGGTGACATCTCTTTAAGTGGACCTGGAGAAAGACAAGGCTTGCAGCTCCAGGATAGCAGGAGAAAACAGTATTGCCACTCTGTAGAGACAGATTTTCCATGACAGTCTGAAGGGAGGAAATGTGACTGAAGGCAGGCAGTTAGAACAGGGTTTGGAGATACGAGAAAGAATAGATGGAGTCCAGCTTGACTCATAGCTGTACCTTCACTTCCTCCTCCAGGGTCAGGTTCCTCTCCAGACTGCATTCTACCATGTCCATAGTCACAGGAAACTTCTTGGGTATCTCTGTGCATCTCCGGATCAGCACAGGATTGCATCCATTCAGGAACTGATACCCAAACATAAAATCCTCCTTCCAGTGCTGCATTACGTATTCTAAAGTAAAAACACACATGCAGCACCAATATCTGCACTACATCAGCATTCTACTGCACTATAAGATTCCTCCTTTCCTCCCCACCTTTTATTATACCACGCTGAAATTTTGGCTAATAAAGTATCTAAAGAAAGGTTTCAAAATATGCCATAGAATTTTAAGAAAAGTCCCTTGAGATAAAAGGACAATGTAATCTTTGGTTTTAACTTTTGGAAGACTTAAATTGATAATAATTTGTTTCTCCATGTAGAATAGCAATGAGGAGTAAAATAATCCACTCCCATGAAAAATAGTTTCTCATTCTGCAGATCACCTTCTCAGGTCTTCCATGATATTTTTAAATCTCCCTCTTCAAACTCTCAAGGTGTGCAGTTAGAGGGATGAGCCCAAGAAGGTGGCACAGGCAGGAGAAGGGAAATACAGAGCAACATGCATAGTTAAAGAACAGCAGCAGCTGGAGCATTTCTCTTAGCTGGAGCTGGATGAGGGACATCTGGGGAAGAGTTTTGACTTTGACTCAGTAGAACTGTTTTGTTTTTTTTTTTCTTATTTAACTTTTTATCTGTTATTTATTTTTCAGTTTCTAATATAAACCCATGCCTGAAAATTTCTGCCAAGATGACCTCATTGGGGAAAAAAACCATTACTACTGAAAAGCATTTGAGCTGTCTCACATCCTTGACACAAATGGCCCATGAGAACTGACTGAGGGGAGCTACAGGTGAGGTTATGACAGCAGAACTGAGGCAGTGGTATCCCCATGTTGGGACGGGGTCAGGAAACCAGGACTGTTAGCAGCAGTGCAACCAAATCTGAGCACATGACTGGGATGTCAGGCAAAAGCCTTTTATCTGGTCTGTGTAAAAGGCAAGAGGGGTTACCCTCATACTTGTCTTTAGCCAAGGAGTTTTGAGGTCCCTTCCAGCCCTTGAGAGTCTGTGATCTGTGATTTCCAAACATGCCTCTCTGGAAGTTTTCCACAAGTGCTGAAGTGGGACATACAGGACCCAACTTTCAAAAATGCCTTAACAGTTAATACACTCTGAAAAGAGCTTCTACTAAGCTATCTCTAGGTTTAGATGTGAAATATTTAGGCAAATTTGTCTTATGGAACTTGAGCACATCTGAAAATGTATTTCTAAAAGCCAAAAGGAACTATGACGCCCAACTGGCCTGACCTCCAGCACAGCTCAGGTCAGAGAATGTCCCTGAGCAATTCACAGTAAGTTTTGTTTGTGTAAGATTATAGCTTCCCTTTTAGGTCCTGCAGACTGCTGGTGTGATCAGCAGTCTAAGATTACTGTTTATTTATGAAAAACCATGGGAGAGCAGAAGTGCGGGTCAGCCACTTCCATCCTAATCAGATATATACGGGACAACATTAGTCATTCTATGATGCAAACATGAGGAAATGTTGACAAACCCACCAGAGATTGTGTTGCTGATTCTGACAAAGATCCTCTCAAAATCTGCAAAATCGCTCCAGGAGGACTGGAACATGTGCATGAAACGGTTGACATAGAGATTCTCCATCCTAAAAATAAAACAAAATAGAACATCTTTGAAAAAAGCCATCTCCAGCTTCCTCAATACCCTCCCCCATTTTTTTCCACACCTTCATATACTCACACGCAATGACCGTTGCAGTGGTGAAATGCGAGATTGGTCACCCAGCAGAATTAAATTTGCTGGCTGTACCTTTACATGTAAGCCTCAAAGGGCTCTCAAGAGCCCACTCCCTGCTGAAGCATTTATGCAACTCCATTCTACAGTAAGAATTATCTCTAGGGAGCACCTCTGAAAACTAAATAAAAAACCTAAGGTATCATGTGTCAATAGTCCTTCTTCCTATGTTTTTCACCAGTGTATTCTACAGCCAAAACAGTGTCCAGGGACAATGTAGAGGCTCAGTTAGTTCCCAGTGTGAAAAGCTTAATTCACTAGCATTTAAAAAAAAAAATTTAAAAATCTCTTCAATTCTTTTCTACTTTGAGTGACTGCAGATCCCTCTGCGAGAAAAGAACCCAGTTTTGAGATTTCAATGCCCCAAGGACATTTTTCAAAATTCCTTAAGTTCCACAAACACTTACGCTTTAGAGTAGTTCAGAATGAAATCAATTCCTTTCTCATTGTCAAACTGGATGTCACGAGGCAGATCACTGTGAGAATGAGCATCGATGCTCAGAGGAAAGCCTGGATGCCACTCCTTCCAGCTGAGAAAACAAGAGAGGCCGGATTAACCATATAACCTCACCAGCATTAAGAGCTGCACCATTCCTTTGCCTACACTGCTGTATAAAGTTTGTTTGCAGCAGACTAATTTGGGCCAAAAATAGTGACTTATGCCACATCAATATCTACCAATACCTTATGGAATCCTGAAGCACAATGGAAGGCATCTACTTGGCCATTTCCCTTCACAAAACTTGAAATAACTTAATATTCCAAACAGTTGTCTCATTTGGTTGTACTGGGAGGGGACCAAGAGACAGTTGCCCATTGCACAGTCATTCTGCATTTTTGTACAATTGAGATACAGAAGCTAAAGTACTCAGACATGTATTTAGGTTCCTCCAAAAGGCAACTATTGGAGAGAGGCAGATTGCCTTGATTCAGCTCCTCAGAAGAGCCTTGTCTCCTAATGGTCATGACATATGTTCTCTGCCACGTATGTTCTTGGCACCGTCCTCCTTCTTTACTTCAAAACAAAAGAAAGACATTTGTAAAGAATACTATTTCCTTGGTATTTCCAAACTAGCTGCCACATACAGACTGCATTGTGTGCTATCAGCTATGTATCTGACTTGTAAATAGCTATTTCCCTGGAATTACAAATGGTTTTGCCTTCCTTTTTGCATATGTAAATACAATTTTGTGCCACGGCTCTTTTTGAACTATATTTCCCATAATCTGCAAGCAAGATCTTTTCTTAGTCAAATTATATCAACAACACATAAACCAAGCCTCAATCTATCAATTCTGAATGGACTCTCTGTCCTTCTGATTCTTACTCTTATATGATAAGGAGATACAAGTACAAGAAATCTTTGTAGTTTTAACAGAAGGTACATCTCTAGGAGAAGGAAATGTCTTAAGACTTTCTGGAGCTACCCATTGATAAAAGATAGCATTTTCCTACTGTGATCTGGATTGGGGAAATAATGTCTATGACTCTATAAAGGTGGGTAGCACAACAGTGTTCTGATAGCACATTTTAGTGCACTCTAACAGGTCCAGATCTATCACTGCACCCTGGTGCAGGAAGCAACTAAAAAGAGCTTGCTGCAGCATCCAAAAGCTCCTGTAAGACTTTTGGTTCAGATCATGTGCCAAAACTGGAGTACTGCGTGTAAAAGTCAGATGAAATCTGCCTTCAAATCTTCCTTGAAAGCACAAATATGTGCCAGAGGGCCCACAGAAAGACTGTATCACTGAATTCCCACTTAAACCTTCCAGTTGGGCTTATCCACGGTACAAGTATCTCGTAATGCCACTTCCACCAGGATGATCATCACTTACAATGAATTCCATCTAAGTGAAAAACATATATGGTCAACATGGTAACTTGCACTTTCTCTTATTCACTAGTCCAGTAAAACCCTGACCTGATGAATACAGCCTCTGGACTCTCTAGGGTGCTATATGGGAAACTCACCGGTACATTTTTTGACGAGTCTCAAGCTCTTTGCGTCTGTGCTGCTTGAGAATTTGGGTCTTGTCATCCCGTGGGAGCTTTGCTGTGAAACAGGGTAAAGAGACACAGTTACAAGGTTCCTCTGTCACTGCCCAGGTCTTGAGAAGGACAGCAAAGTTTCCAAACCTTCAAATTTCTGATTTGTACCTTTACAAAGTTGCCGTTGGAAATGCTTACACAATCCAATTTAGTACCTCGAGTAGAAACACTGGCCCCTAGAGAACCTGTGGAAGGTGAAAAGCTCCTAACTTGGTGCTTCTAAGGGCAATTAGCTCAAGATAGGAACATCTGTCTCAATTGACCTGCCTGGACAATGTTCCTATGCGACCTGATCTAGGTGAACCTGCTTCTGCAGGGGAGTTGGACTAGATGATCTCTAAAGGTCTCTTCCAACCCCTGCCATTCTATGATTCCTGTGAATTGTATATAAAACCTGGATTTCTAGTATAGAGACTTCTTGTTCATATCTAGTGTTAAATGGTCTAAATATGGCCACAGAAATGAAGTTTACATTTCAGTATCTAAGGGAATTTTGATCGATAAGAGAAAGCACTATGTTGTTTCAGCTAATCTTTTCTGCTAAAAGACAGCTTTAGAAAACATCTCCTACTGTCTCTCCTGGAACTGTGCTCTCCCCTATCAGCTTGAGGCAATAATCACATCTTCTTATTATGAGAACAGAAAGAAAAGCCAGTGAAGCTTAATTTCCAGACAGTTTGCTCTTCTGATCCTGTATTCACCATACCACTAAATAACACAAAGTCTTTCTTGGTGATCAGAGAAAGGGCAAGGTATGTGACTCACTTTACATATACAAATGGGAAAGCAGATAAAGCCAGCAGGAGTTTCATAGAAATACTTGTTTGGGGGGTTGGAGTTGAAAATATCAGAGTTAATACAACTGATAATATATATGGCTCACTGTTTACAGTTGGTTCTGTTCAAGTAACTGATAGGGTTTCACTTGCTTTTGTCCATTGCCTCACCATAATCTGAAAGCCATGCAAAACTGCTTTCCATGAAGGTGTTGCAGTTGTTATAAATCAAATTATAAAACATGGAAAAGTCCCCCTGGAGACCAAAAATGAATAGGCACATGGTTGTGACTACAGGACAAAAGCTGGGAGTAACCAAAAACTTAATGGGAAGATAAACATTTATTTCCTATCACTTCATACATTGTTTCAGCTGGTTTTGTACATTCATTCTCCAGACCAGTACAGCAGCCAACCTACCCTAGGGAGCTCAAAAGGGAACAAGCAAACATCAGTGATAAATATCTGCCTCAACCCCAATTACACCAAGTAGGGTAGTCAGAAGCAGATAAACCACAAGTGTCGTTACACTTTTCTCAGTTGGTCACCACTACTTGCAGGACTCTTATTGACTTCATCCTGCCTTCTCCTGGACAGCATGCAAAGAGAGAGGGTGAAAAGTGAAGCTACTGTTTAAAGTCAGCCCATGCACCCACTGAGCAACTTACTTTGGGATTTTATTTCACTCTCAAGGAAACAAGACAATTTACAGGCAATCTACCATGGGCCACTTAGGAACTTAAAACAAAGACAGAACATTAGTTAGATAAAAAGGGATTTCAGCAATGGAGATGTGGAGCACACAAAAATTTGGCACTAGGGTCAGCCTTCAAATTCAAAACCAGTGTAACACATGAGCACAAGGACCCTTCCTTGCATGTGCTTCCCAAAATACCCACTCAACTGTCAATGTTTCAGCCCAGGAAACTGCTCAGAAAGCACTCCTAGACCGCAGGGAAAGCCTATTCCCTATGGTGCAGAAGGGAACTAGCAGCAGGTCTCCATGTGAGAGAGAAGATTGGAAGGTACATGGGGACAGAGGAAGGAGAGGTGTAAGGATTCCTAATGTTCTGCAGGAAAGCAGGTTTCTCATGGCTCCCACCTCTTCCATCCCGAAGGACAATCTCTTTTTCATCTGTAATCCAACGGTAACATGGGAACTCCAAATAGTCACCCATTGGCGTTTTTACAGTGATATACTTAAGGTACCAGTCATCCTGGTACCAATATTTTCGCTTCTCAATTTTTATTAGCTGAATTTCTCCAAGGTCTTCTTCCACAGTCACATCATAGGAGTCAACCTACAGAACAGAACACAGTCAATGATCCACTGTACATGTGGGAAGAACAACCAGCACTACACAAGCATACCCAGCCTTTCCTAACATGGCATGAGTACAACAGAACTTTCCACCTGGTGAGTGAGAAAAGGTAGATCTATTATTGCACTGCAATGCAACAGAAAGATAAATAAAAGAACTAACAAGAACATGCAGAACACTACAGAAATGGGGAAACAGCCTTATATGCAACCTAAATTACTCCTTGATATGTTTACAAGTCTGAGAAAAACATGTAGACCATAAAACCATTTACTGCTTTCCAGCAATAGGTAGAAACGTTTCTACCTGGACATATTTCTGAGTGACCTGATATAGGCAGACCTGCTTGAGTAGGTGGATTGAATTAGATGATCTTTAGAGGTCCTTTCCAACCCCTATCATTCTGTGATTCTGTGAAAGAGTTACTGCTAGGGCACATCTATTCACACAACTGGTGTGGAAAGATGATCATGAGCTTAACACATTGGACTTGAAACCTGTGTGTATTAGTCATATGTGCTTCAGACCAAGACAGTAACTAGATCACCTAAATACCATTTGTCTTGTGCTTCCTATGGCTGGTTGTCTGCAATTGTCTGTTTTTAAAATGAGGATAGCGGTATGTTTGTACACCTCAGATGTACAAAGGAATTTAAGTAGTTAACTGAAAACAAGAACCCCACTGAGCTCTGGAGGCACTTGATTCTTTCACAAAAAACAAGCCAGCCTATAGAAACATGGTTTATCTCCTTCCTCAGTTTAGAGTTAACTCAAAAGGCCTGACTCCTGCAACACAAAAGGGATCTCAGCCCAGACTTGCACAGTAGCTAGTCTGTTTAGTCTTTTCCCATACTAAAGGTCTGCTCACGGGGTCTTTGCATTGAGCTGGTACTGAAGGTTAGGACCAACCATACCTGAGGAGTGCCCTCATCAGTGGCCTACACAGACAGTCCCCTGAAACCTTGAGTTATAATAATCCAGGTGAGGAACAGCCCAGTCCTGGTGCTGCTCCTACACCAAGCTTTTCTGAGGTGCAAGGGCTGCAGCTCTGAACCTGGTCAGGATGAGGAAGCTACTGACTACTGCGCTTTCCCTTTCTTGATTGTTGCTCTGGCAGAGCTACAAAAGAAGAAGCGGTCAACGTTTTCTTCTCCCTCCTTTTGAATCACAATGATTTTGACTACCAAGCTCATGTAGAAGATCCAGTCTCAGCCCACATACATGACCTGGCCTTTCAAGGCCTCACCATAAGATGCACTGAAAGCGGTGTGAAGCTGCATGGCCCACCAGGATGAGTGAATCTATGAGCACACGTAACAGCAAACCCTAGTTGTTAAGTGCTCTGGCTACTGAGGTACAATGAGTGGCTGCATTGAACACCACAGAGGACTAGTCACCTAGACAACAACATGACTTTGGACATCAAGGTCAGGCCTCATTTCACTGTGTACAACCGCCTCTTCCACAACACTGCTTGCAGTGCCACAGCTGCATGGCCAGGCCT
This sequence comes from Colius striatus, assembly GCF_028858725.1. Classification (NCBI taxonomy): domain Eukaryota; kingdom Metazoa; phylum Chordata; class Aves; order Coliiformes; family Coliidae; genus Colius; species Colius striatus. Next base: position 18,835,946 of record NC_084766.1, read on the forward strand.
GGGAGAAGGACAGTTGTGGACATGGTGATCCCCTCAGCACATCTTCCCCGTGCTGAGCGAACCCCACCCATCACAATGGCTTTTATGAATGCTGACTTAAGGGCTTTGTTAAATTGCGTAGCAGATTTAGGACAACAAACACATCTCAGAGACAGGTACTTCAGTCCTCTCACACACAGGGTTAACTTCTGAGGGACATATTCAGTCTCTTACTGCATGTGGGGACAGCACCCAGCACATAATAGTTCTGATGGCACTTTCACTATAAGGCATAGGAAGAAATGAGTAACTGTTTCATATATGACCTGTAAGACACCATGTGTCACTAGGCAGTTCTGGACAACAGGAATCGACTCTCACTTTCCAAGACTGTAAACAGCTCAGGGCAAATGGGAATAGCCAAGTGCTCATCCTAACAAAGCTGATTTGGTATGGCAATTACAGGAGCAGTAGCTAAAGCCTACTCTGATCAGATGAACCTGATAAGCCTCATGTGGTTACAAGTACAGACTTCATTCTCTTGTGGTTTATTTCAACACAGTCAACAGTCTTAGAAACCAAACAGCTACTGATATCAGAAGGTTAAGACATTTAACTCTTTCTCTTGAAAAGAAGGCCCATCATGACTTAAATAAAAAACTGCCAAGTTTACGTCAATAGCACACCCATACACACCAGGTGGTAACAAACTGCTTCACAAATAGCATGGCAGCCCTTGGCAAGCTTGGGATGACAGCATCTGTCTTGCTAGGATGTGAGCTGAGAGATTTCAAACAACATATTAAAACAATTCTTCTAACTTTTCCTTGCATCTCCATAGCAGAAAAGAAATAGTTCTTTCTATAGAGCCAACAAATACACTAATTTTAAACATTTTTGCAAGTTTATGTTGTTGGCTCTTCAATCGCTCCACGCTATCCCAACAGCTAAAAGTATAATGTGTAAAGGTAAATGAATTCCCCTGATGATTCATGGATTTGAAACAGCTGTGGAGACTGAAAAACATTGAGCAGCTTTTCTCAGAAATCGCATTAACAGGGCTTTGAGCCACAACTATGACAGTCAGTGACAGTAGGACATTCCCCTGTGCTCCTGGCTAAGTACCTGGAGATTCCACTCTCCCATGATACCAATTTCAAGTACCACTCTGATCTTTGTCTATCATCCCACATCCAATATTCTCCACTCTTGTTATTCAACACAAAGAATTCTGGATGATGGTTAGAAAAATGTAGATAAGATGCTCATATTGTTTCCCATTCTTCAAATCTTCTTTCTAGAAATTGGCAGCACTTGAACCATTTGTATTTCATTTTCATTTCCCTGCAACTTGTGGCTTTCTCAATAACAAGAGTGTCAATAAACTCTTTACCAGGCTCAGGTTTTGCATTGAGTCACTACTTCTTCCATTTCCTATGTCTTTCCAGGAGCAGACAGCACTTTGTAGGAGAGTCCCTCATCACAAGCTGTCACACCATGTACCTCAAACTCAGCCATTTCCTGAGTGAGCATCTCTTTATGCAATTACAAAACAAAATGAATGCTCTTCTTTCAGCTTTATCATGATCTTGTTGCATTTGTCATTCAGGAATCAGTCACTTTGCAGAGACGTGGTCCAAATGAATCCACAAACGTATGTGAATTCTTACCCATTTGTGCTCATCTCTGTAAAGGGAATTTAAATGTGTAAAGACTAACACAATAACCTATCGAAGCAAATTAAAAGATGCATCTGGAACAGATTCACTTTTTATTCAGCTACTTGGGATTTTTAGGCTCCATCTCATTAGATTTAAATTAAATAACAATGTGAATCAGAGCCAAAGAGTTTATAGAAATGCCACATTAACAGCCAATCTTTGGAAGAAACTCATTGCTCTGGTAATAATCTTTTAGCTAATATTACAAGAACCCTAAAATAGTTGCAAAAGTCACTGTTGATGTAATGCAAAATTGATATTCAATTACCCCAAATGTTCCTGAAGCTTTTTATTCTTTCCATGACCATTATAGTTCCCATTTTAACAGCATTTCTGTCAGTGGGCATTTCTCCTGATGTCTCATCCAGCTTTTGCTGCCTCTAAGCCAGTGACACCATGGGCTCATCGGAGATGATAGTTTTGCTAATGCAGTAAAGGTGTGTCAGGTGAGATCCAGGTAAGGATTGCCAGTTGCTCAAGGTTTCTATGGCATTTGTTGTATGAGGTCTCCTGGTAAATACACACCATCCCTGATGACTACACAGTGTAGTAGGAGTTTTTACACAGTTTGACATCAGAGGAGAGAACAGAATTAATGAAGACTACGACACCATCCAAACTCTGACAATATCCTGTTCAAGCAACTTCATCTCATGGAAAAATTAAGCTCTTTCTTTTTGAGGAGAGACTCAAACTGTCTAGGATACTACTGCAATGACACAGGCAACCCCTTTCCAATGCTCTTTATGGAAAGAATGGTATTTCCCTTCTGGAAGTACTTGTGTGTTTCTTTAAACAAAAGCAAAAAGCAGACAAAGAGGTAACTGGAAGAAAACAGAGTGATACCATAACACTTGCTTTGAAATCACTGAGCACCAACAGGAACTTATTCAAAAGACACTAGTAAACAGCTATGGCTTTTTACATCACCTGTGTTCAGTACTCAGAGTAAGTCAGACTGAACTACCACTGTGCAAATTCCTTCAGGTTTTTAGATATCCCAGTCTCCCACTCAGAACCAGCCCAAGTCCTTATTCATTGTATCTAGTAATATGCACAATTTACATTAACTCAAATGAAGACATTATCAGAACTACTGAGTCTGGATCAACATTTAGAAAAGAACCTGGAAAGTAGACAAAGCCTTACAAGGTAATAAGACAAAATTCTGGTCATTCACTGAAAAAGTGAAGTTTTTTAAAAATGTCTTCACAACTGAACTGCTTTACAGAAAAAAAATAGAGAAGCTACTGAAAGACACACTAAGGGTAGAACTGTGAAACACATTGCTACATTTTACAAACTAATCAATCTGAAAGTGTTGTGGCCTGTCATCATTTTGTTTGTTTGTTTGTTCCACATTGGTATTTTTCTTTATTTCTTTGCACAATGTATTAATAAGACTCACGGTATTTTGGGTACAGTATTACCTGAATAGGTGCCTAGAGAAACACACTGCACTCCCCAAGAAAACATCCTCAACAACAAAACAGTACATCACAAATGTCCAATGAGACAGATACTTTATGGAATATGGAGTTATTCTCACTGTCCACAAAATATACTTGCTGGAAAAAAAAAGACTGCATATTTGTACTATAAATCATATAAGAATTAACAGAAATAATTCATTTGGACAGGAGAAAAAGTCCACATCTGGATTTAGTCAAGAACATTTGCACCTGGAAACAAGTTGAGTGAAAAATCAAACCAAAACAAAACAAGAGACAGTCCCTGCCTCAGAAAGCTTACTTGGCTAAGAACACATTTTATACAAAATTCTAGGACCCAGGTGAAGACTTCCAAATACTTTTAAAAGCTACCTTCTGGAGGAGGTATAAGTACTACCTTTAGGTGCACATATCCTCTGCTGTAGTGCTACTGGCAACCACAAGCCTCTTTTTGCTTCCTAACCTAGCATTGTCCAGTGGCCTGCTTCTGCTGGTCCTGGCCCCACAGCTGTGCAAGAGTTGCTGTTGAGCATATACTTAAAGCTCACATCATGGCATTTTCTCCCTGTGACAGGATCCAGTCCAATCAGATGTTCAGAGTACTGCCAGGCCCTCCACCATAGCCATTTCTCAAAGACAGTGAAACCTTCTTTTGTTGCCCACGGATAAGAGCAAACTGCCTGGTTACTGGAGCCCCTGGTGCTTATCTCCTCAGCTGGGCCAGGCTTAGCCCTCCCGGGAAAGGACTCTAACCCTAAGACAGTCTGAGGTCCTCTTCAACTTCTCTTGCTAACGTTGTTAAGCTTCACTTAAAATATGTGACTGATCACCCAGTAAGAGAGAAAGAATGACTGGATGCCCATTTGGGAGACTCTGATAAGGTTTCAAGATAGTGAATGTTTCTTCATGGAGGAAAGTAACTTCAATAGCAGCAGCTGGTAAGTCCCCTCCCACCTTAATTTGTGGAAGCATCTCCTCAGATGGCTATAAGTAGCTGGGGACCATATCCACACATGTCATCAATACTTACTTAAAAAGCTGACTCTAACGTATCTATGATATTGAACACAGAAGAGACCAGATACCTAACTTAGGCTGTGAACTCCACTGTTAAAATCACATTTAAAGATGACAATAAAGTCCCATCTGTACATGCAGCAGCAGGTTTCCTTTCCAAAGTGATTCTTTATTAAAACTTTCAAAGTCACACGTCAGACCTTTTGGAAACAATAAGTTAGGTTTCCAACTACAGGACATGTTTTGGGAGGTGGAAAAAAAATTACCTGAGTCTATTATTTCCACAAGCAAATAAATAAAGTTCATTCTAAAACAGTGCTTAGAGTATATGCAATTACAGATGGATAACCTGGATACTATGGTAAGACCACAGAGAGGACAGGGCAAGATACACAGCAGAAACCAAGGTTAAAATAAACAGCATCGTGGATAGCCCCATCCCAACTTAATTTTCATACTTTCATGTCCATGCTGTTTTCCTCAGCAGCCGTTCTCCTTCCTACTGGAAGCTCTTACCTCTTTATTTAATTCCTCGGAGATATCAGTGCTCTGGCTACTCATAAATACTGACCCTAAACATCACCTATCATCAGGAAGCACATCACTTTCCCACACACTCTCCCCTTTTTAGCATTTGTAAGGAAAGTAGGAGGAAATCGGAAAGCTCATTGAAGCCAGAATCAAAGGGCTCCTTTCCCCACGACCGACAGACCACAGTCAAGGCTAACTCCCAGTACATGCCGGGCAGCCGGGAACGTCCCGCCGTACCCCTCCAGCACCCCGGCACGGCGGAACGAGAGTTAGGAAGCAGAGGCGAGGCGCCACCCTTCAGGGGCCGGGGCCGGGGCAGCGGGGAGATGCCGCAGCACGCCCCTCCAGCCGGGCAGCCGCGGGGTGCGGACGGGCGCGCCCGCCGCGACTCACCGCGCCGCGCTCGAAGTCGTTGTAGAAGGGTTTGTCCAGGAGGTGCCTCTCGCTGCAGCCCTCCGTGCCCTCCAGGCTCAGGTATACATAGTCGTCGGTGCCCGCGAACCACTGAGTGCCCGTAGCTACCGTGACCGTGTAGGACGGCATGGTCCCGCCGGCACCGTGCGGCGCGGCTCGGCGCGGCTCCGCTCTGCCTGGCCCGGCCGCACGACCGGCCTCCGCTCAGCCGCGATCCCACCTCAGCCCGGACCCCGGCCGGCGCCGCCCCCGCTCAGCTCTGCCCGCCCCTTCCCCCGCGCCTGGCACACCTACCCGCTGCCCCCCGAGTGCGGCGCTGAGGGCGCTTCCCGGCAGCCTCGTGTCCCAGCACCGCTTTGCGCTGCACCCCTGTCCTGGCACTCTTGCTCCGGCACGGCTGCCCCGCGCTGCGCTCGTGTCCAGCACCCCTGCTTTGTACTTGCACCCGTCCTGGCACTCTTGCTCCGGCACGGCTGCCCCGCGCTGCGCTCATGTCCAGCACCGCTTTGCGCTGCACCCCTGTCCTGGCACTCTTGCTCCGGCATAGCTGCTGTGCAGCACAGCCCTGGCAGTGCTCCTGCCCTCCCCCTCTGTACCAGCTCCACACCAGCACGCTGCACAGCCCTGGGCACAGCACTTTCCTCTTCATACCATTCCATCGTTGCAGCTCACCCTGGCACAGCTTGGTGTGCCTCTGCACCTTGTCACGTTCAGGATTTCAGCCACGGGTCCTCCAATTGCCTTGCACTCTGTAACCTCACCTCTTAATCACCCCAATTCACAGGCATCAGCAGCCTTTTGTGCTCAAACCTTAACACAGGTACTACATTGACCCAACATCTTACCATGATCTGCTCCTACATGTGAACTGTGTACATCCTGTTCTCTTTATTGACTGGAGTTAGTGACTCTATAGTTACACTGTACTACATGCTCATTGTATGCATGACATTTTCAAGTCCATGTGCTACTCACCCATTTCTCAGGTCCAGATCCCCATATGCACTATTGCTGGCATGCTTTATTCTCCTCTATGCTTCTCAAATGACCTGCTTTCTCTGTACAACCATGTGTAACGCTGACAGCACAGCTACACCTCAGAGCTGGACATACACAACCAACCCCCCATTTCCACACAGGCCTCTAAAAATCCCACAATTTCATAGTCCCTACCTCAAGTATACCAAGTACCAAATACCTGCAATCATTAAGAGGCAAACATTGAGACAGCAGAGGAGCTGGCTGTGCTTCTTCCACAGTCCAGCCTACCACACAGAAACTTACCCTATAGTAGCAACACTGCACACTTGGTACTTAGGCACCAACACCACTAATGCCATTCTCCTGCATTTCCACCAGGCAACCAAATACCACATGCTGTCGCTCCCATTGCCTCACTGATGATCGTACTCATGCTGTTGTCAGCAGAAGCTGCATGATACTATGCTGAAAGAAGCCAGGTTGCAGCTTTTACAGATCCTACTGTCCTTCCACCTCTGGAATCAGACCAAGCTCCTTGTTTGCTCATTGTCAAGCAACTCACTTACTTGATCTCTGTGCTCCTGCAAATTTCTAGTAACAGATATGCAGAGCAAGCTAAATTAAAACCATCTCAAAAGTGCTCTACTCAATGATACACTCTTATCTCAGCTGCTGTGATGGATTAGTTAGTTAGTACATGACACTAATCCAATCATGCTTTGGTAGCACTTTCAGTCTGAGGCACTCTGCCCACAGGTGAGGTTGGGTGGATGTTATCAGCCACTAGCCTTCAGATACAGAGAATGAGAGCCATTAAAGTCAACAGTTGAAAGCTATTGCTGGCTCTGCCTGCTGCTGTTCTGGCAAGCTTGATTGCTAAGTGCCTCATGCCTTACTCCTGGATGACTGCTACATTTTGAACTGCCAGGCAACACCACCAGATATATTTTTGTGGAATCTCTGTTTCACTTTCTACAGTTGCAGCTACCTGAGATGTGCTGTGTCTTACCCACTGTGGATAGTGGTGACCACACAATGGGGACAGCCTGCATTGCCCTGGAAACATTCTTGTTCTTCTTTCCACTGACTTGTGATTCTACAGGGCTCTGCTCACCCAGACAAGGCAGGGAAGGTCTCCTGTAAAAATACAGACTCAGGCATTTGCTATATTGTGATTTAGATTTCTAAGCTCTCCTGCATTCAGGGTACGTGTCCCTTCTAGCCCCTAAGATTGTGTGATTTACATATAAAACCCCTTCACTGTGCCTGCCTTGGCTCTGCTGAATTGCTCAGCATGAATTTCTAGTCTGCTGCTATTTTTTAAATAGGCTGTAAGTGCAAGATTGACGACTGTCATGTGGCACACCTGAGACAGCTGGAGAATCCTGGTCCAGAGATCCAATTACTCCTCCTGAGATTCAGCTAGCAAGTTATCCTTCCTGCTGCACGGTGATCCCTTCCATTAACAGTGTTACCCCAGTAAAGTGCATTATAAACTCCTAAGCTCTTCCTTAGTTTCATCTTTCCTTTATGTGAGATTTCAAATAACTCATACATCAGTGTCATTTTTGCATGACTGCTGTTAGCCCTAAATGTCTAAATTTAGAAATTCACAGACTTCACTGAAATATGTATCTGAAACCCTGTTAACATGTCAAGTGCTTCGGAACCAGTTTTTTTCAGATGCAAGGCCACCTTCTGGGCACCTTCATTTCCACTGCTATTATGGAGCAAATGGTGTTCAAACCTTGGTCAGTGAGTTTCCACGTTTGTGTTTCAGCTCCGATGCAGTATTTGAACCCTTTCCTGTTCCTGTGAGTCATTAGTTCAGTTTTCAGACTGTTTAGGTTTCTTCTGTAAAGACGCGTGACTGGGAAGTCTCCCTACAGCATTACAACTCCTCTTATCAACTCATTTAAGAAAATGCTAGATAAGCTCAGTCCTGTACATTAAATTTGTAGGAATTAATTTGCTCTCTCTTACCAGCTCTTTCCAGCTATGTCTTTTATTAGTCTGTTCCTTTATCACCTCCCACTTCTCACAATTTCCACCTTCAAAGGTTTATAGATAATGTTTACTGTTGGTAGAATTTTAAAGGCTTCATCAAAATCCTGCCAAATAAATAGCAGGATATGCAAAAACCAAACCCAGCTGTTTCATGAGGGCACTACATTATTTCACCTCTGAGGAGACTCACTGTATGAGATCCCAGCACAGTTCTCTGCTGCTTTGTATCTGAAGGCTCCTTGACGTCAAACAAGGAAACCGCTTCTGGAAATAGCAGTTGGATCCAAGGTGGGTGTCAAGATTAGGCCATGGGCTCAGACACAGACTTGCATTGCAGGGTTTCCCCCGCTCCTCCCAGCACCACCCCGGATTCCTCTTGACACAGTGGCTAAGCTGCAAGGGGAAGACTCTGCTGCACCCTGCATCTGGCACTCTCCCAGGAATGGAGGAGGCGGCTTGGGACTGCTTAGGCCGAGGAAGACCCTGATCCTGGGTTTCTGAAACCACCAACCCACTTAAGGCACATGGCTGTCCTCCCCACTTCTGCCTCCTCTTCCAACTGCTGCATTTTAAAGCAGACTATTGAGCCCTTTGGTAAGGCAGGGGAGTACATGGAGACCAAGAAAGATGCAGTTTGTACGATAAAACTCTGAGACCAGGGGCTTTCTGGCAAAGGTGTCAGCCTCCACCTCCTGCTACAGGTACTGAGGACCCGCAGCCTGCACCTGAGCCATGTCTAATCCTGAGGAATTTTAGACAGCAAGGGATGGATCCAAGAACTCCCACTTCCTTCTGGACCTTGGATAGATCAAAATCCCCCCTACACTCAAGCCTGGAAATGAGCAAGGTTTGTAACCATCATCAGAATGAGATGTGCTGCATGTGCATGGAATCCTTCTTCCTGCAATGCAGTGCTTTCCATCTTACAGAAAACCCCCAGAAATGGGGAATGTGAGGAGTAGGAGTGCTACCTCTGCCACACTGGGCAGCAGCAGACCCTGTGCTGAGCGTGGCCATCCCTGCCCACAGCCCAGCAAGAAACAACTTGAGGGCTGAAGGGCATGGGGGGGCTGTACAGCTGCAGAGGGGAGGCGTGGATGGTTGTAAGTTACCTCTTTTGCCAGTGTGAAAAAAAGAAAAAAAAGATTTTTTTTTTGTATTTTAAGACAGGGCTGCTGTTAGGTAGAGTGCAATATTTCCTCCTTTGCCACCATGAAGAATGCAAGAGATGTCACAGTAACTGATCTCCATTTGCTATCAAAACCGCAGTCACAGACGACAGTACTGGTGTGTGCTGCTGCTGAGACCCAGTGCTGGTTTTTAGCACTGGCTTGTGAAACCAGGCAGTGCTGTTCAGTCACTGACCCAATGCAGGCATCAAGCACAGCCTTATTTCCTCCCAAATTACCTTCTTGGATGTGAGCAACCACTCACTCCCTGCATTGCCTCTGCACTCGAGCTCCTGTGCATCTCACCCATCTCACTCCTTGCCTGAAGGTGGTTCCCATGGCAGTGGTGGGATCTGTGCACTCACAAGCAGAGAGCTGAGAAACTGGGCCCTTAAACACAAGCAGCTGCTATTTCTGAGCTGGATGTATATTAGCGGGGGGCTAGGACAACCCCCTACAAGGAGCACATCTACTCTGCCATAGATTTTGCTGCTTGGTAGTCACAGTTCCCATTCATCTAAGCACCATTCAGATTTACTACATGGAAATTCCCAGTGGAAGTCAGCTGCTGTCCCTCTTCATCTCCTTGTAATCCTAATGAAAAACAAGGTTGTTCTGTGAAGATGTCACCTATCTTATAGCCCTTCTGACCCTACAAGCAATTTGAGTGGGCAGATGGCTCTCTTGAAATATGCTAATAAGGACTGGGGAGGAATGATGCAACATGGTAATTAACTAATGACAAAGGAGATCAGTAGAGCCTACAGAAGTTTCCAAGCTACATAAATACTCTAAGGGGCATGGGCTTAATAGCTGAGAACATATGGATGCTAATTGTGTATCACTTCATCAGAACAGGAAGAAAAAGCTCCTGTCCATAGACCTGCCTCTGTCCCAGTTCCAAGTGTCCAGAAATTAACTCCAGAATGGCAAAGCTCAGGACAGAGTGTCCTTGCTCTGGCAATTCTGACACTAGATGAATCTCTCACAATCACCCAATAGGGTTACTACATCAACACATTACAATATCATTATACCTTTCATGTAAGGGGTCATCTAGACTGCAGGGGGCTGTCAGTCTTTCTCCTCATGAACTTCTTTGCTCTCCTTTTGAGGTAGCGTTCCTCAGATCCTCCATCCTATTAAGCGTGATGTTAGGACACCGTCCTCAACCCCAAGGACCACCTGACCTCAGCACTTTCCTCAAAATGTGTAGATACTCTCATTGCCTTCGCAGGTGTAGCAGGGCAGGAAGAGAAGTGAGACAGAGAAAAGGTGGCTTACTCTCAGCTTCTCCCCAAATCAATGCTGGGAGGCTGAGCAGGGAACACTGCTAAAGAGGAGGGGAGAGCAGAGGCATGGGACAGTAAGCCATGAACAATGCAAGCATGAGGAATACAGCTACATTAGAGGAGGACTGCAAAGCTGAATAGTAGTGGGAAACTGAAGATTGGTGCAAAAGTCCTAAGCCCTAGCAGCAAAGGTAGAGTCTTGTTAGAGGCTTGTGCAGTTATCAACTGTAATCTGAAGTCAGAGGGGTCCAAATTCATCCCTTTAACTTCTACCACAGCGTAGTTCAGTCCAGATCTGCAAAAAAGCTGGTCAATGGAATGGTTTTATTTTCCATCTGGTTAACTGCTTAGGTGTGGCCATGAACGTAGGGCGGTCCTGAAAGCATAGTTTTGGGATAAAATAAATTATCATCTTGCATGAGAAACATTCATGGTTTAGCTAATCCTATGATTAGAATGAGTTCTTTTAACACAACACTTTTAAAAGTAATAAGTTAAACATGAGTGCAAGACAAGTGACAAGCCAGACTCTACAGAGATCTCAGTTTATCGACAAGAAAGAACAATGGTACTTTGTGAGTTAATTTGGGATGCTCAGAGGTAAAGCAGATATGAAGTACTGCATACTCTCTGACATAACTGCACTTTCTTGATTGGGATCAAGTTATAAGCTCAAGACATCTCAATTTCTCTCCAAACCACAAGGACAACTGTTGCTCTTAACAAAGGAACGTGCTGTCCCCCATACCAGATCCCATGGCTGTTAGCAATGACTTTTCCTAAGGCTGTTTGCCCTGCCTCCTTTGCAGAGGGCCTTTGAGACAGACAGTATCAGAGCAAACTAGCACAGCAAGGGGCTACTGGCAAAAATGACTGAGGTTCATTTCAATGAAGTCCTAACATGTTAGGAATTGCAAGCCTGATTCCGTGAAGCTTTGGTGTTTAAGAAGTGTATCCTGAGAGGTGGTCTCCCCCGTCTGCAGCCTTCTGATGTTTATCCAGTTATTTCAAACCCCCTCTGATGTTAAAGCCTTTGAGACAACTTAACTCATCTCCTTAATACTTTCAAGCAAGGTCTTCTGTTTTGAGCTTTCAGTTCCTTTGCCACCAACTTTGCCTCTTCCCTAGAATACACTTTAAAAGAGCATTCTTAAAATTTGCCATCACTTGACCCTATCTGAGCAGTATTACATTTCCAATTACTCCACCTTGTGTAATGAACTCACCTTGCTCAGTTTCCTTTACCCAGGGCTACTACAATTTTTAATTTTTAAAAAAACCTTCTCCTGCCTCCTATCTGAATTACATTCCACCCTGTTTAGCTGAGATTAATTAATTTTTCATTGGTTTGATTCTTGCCTGATATTCTGATGTCATCCATCCTCCCTAAGACTGTGAAAGGGCATCCTCTTCTGTCTGTACTGTGGTAACGCAGTACAATCCCCAAATGTTGGAAAGCATCCTGCACACTAGAGACTGGAGCCTGAAGGATTTATAGGAAAAAACTGGAATCAAAGGTGGACACTGAGCTTTATTCGCACAGTGTCACTTTTGGGTACTTCCATGGTCATTGCTATGAATCACAAGCTGATTGTAATTCAGTTCCTCCTCGAAAAACCCTCTCTGCCCAGCCTTGCCCAGAGGCAAGCTGAGTGACAGAAATAATGACAGTGTTGAAAGAGGAAGTGAGGAAGAGGAAGGAAATTTGGGTTGCACAAGTAGAATGAATGGAAAAAGGCAAACTGTAGGTAAAAATGTGACTTGGACCAGCCAGCTTGAGTAAAGATGGTAGGGACAAGTTAATGAAGCTGGCAAGCTACTTTCATTTATCAGAAACAGGTGCTGTGAGTTAATCAGTTGGGCCCTGGGTGATCACATGGGCAGAAGCAGCATATAAGGAAGTAGCCAGCAAAGGAAGGACAGCTTTGAGTCAACTGTTAGTTGTACTGTGTTGCCTGTGTATGTCGCTGCATGTGTATTACCTAGCCTCTCTAAATCTTTGAATGAATATAGCTTGCACCACTACAACATTTCGTGACCCTGACATGATCAGCCAAATTTGTTGGATTGAGAACCCTCAGCAGAAAATCACCTGGATTCCTGTCTGAAAAGCCAAGTGAGCCAACTAAACCGGTATAATGGGACATATGATGAGCAAAGAGCAAAATCCTGTTGACACCCTCCAGCATATCCTTGCTGAGAAAGGATTCAACTATGAAAGAGAGATTTTGTTAAGACTTGTAAGATGGGGACAGGATGTAGGTTTCTTTGCCTCCCCACAGGGAGTAATTGAAATGGGACATTGGCAAAATCTAGGAGACACATTGAATGATGCTATTGGCCTGTGTAAACTGGTGTCATCCATTCTACAACAGCTAGAAGCTGAGTGTGCTACAGCTGCTGCCATGAAAGCAGAAAATGCTATGCCATCTGTGTTCCCCGTAGATACTAAAAGGTTCTTTGGAGGTGGTGACTTTATAGTGCCATTGGCTCCACATCTAGAAGAAAATACTAAGAGACTCTTTAGAGATGATAATGTCTTAATACCCTTGGCTCCACCTCTAGAGGAGGAGAGTATGGATGTGAGCCCACTTCCCCTAGAACCCCTAGAGCACCATTTCAGGAGCTGAATGCACGTGTTATTTCTCCTCCCACCCACCCTTCACTGTCCTGCCATGTCTCATCCTGCTGCCATGCCAGAAGGAGTACCTGGGAGAGAATGAAAGGTACACTTTGCCCACAATACTACGGATCTGCCATTGCCCCTGAGCTCATCAACCCCTGAGTGTACTCCTCTTCCATCATCACCCCCAATGTCTAGTGAAGGAGAAGATCAACAAAGACAATTGTTAAGAATTAAGAAGACACGGAGAAGATATGAAATGGACTTTGGCCCACTTGGAGGAACTGATAGAAAAGCCAAAAGCAACAGCTGTTGGAACGGATTAACAAATTAACTAAACCAGAGATTAAAGTTTCACCCCCACAGGTGCTCAGAGATGCCCAGCCAGATGACTATGACCTGGCTAAGAAATGGAGAGGCCTCATATGCAACGCAGTAATTGAAGGAGAATTCATTCCACAAGCCTTTCCAGTAATAACAGCACATAATTATCCTGCACGATGACAATGGGCACTTTTGGATTGGAAGCTGGTTAGGGAAGGCCAGAAAGCTGTGATGCAATATGGTTTGACCAACCCATATGTTCAAACCTTATTAGATAATATTTTTGCCAGTGGATTAATGACTCCATCTGACTGCCAGAAGCTAGCAGAAACCTTCCTGAAGCCCACTCAGGTATTACTATGGGAGTCTGAATGGGCAAAAAAGAGTCGACGTGGCAGTAGTAGAAAATATGGACTTACAGCAGGGAGATCCATGGCGAGTCGTCACAGCGCATATGATGTTAGGAAAAGGACTGTTCACTGACCCTCAGGTACAAGCCCGACTGCACGAAGCTATTTTGCAGCAAACACAGACACTGGCTCGTCAATCGTTTAAGATCATGGGGGTGCCAGTTCCCTCATACACAATCATCATACAGAAACCCAATGAACCTTTTATGACCTTTTTAGACCATCTAAGAGCAGCTCTGGATCATATACCAAATATGTTGGCCGAAGTAAAAGTGGAAATGGGATTACATTTGGCAGTTGCTAATGTTAACCGTGATTGTAAAAAGACCCTGCAGGCTCTCCTGCGGACGGCAACTTTGGTTGACATGATAGAAGCCTGCTCTTGGGTAGGATCATTAGCACTTTAGCTGAAGCCACGGCAACAACATTGAAACCATTAGTTTGACAGCACAAAGGAAATCAGAGGCCAAAATGCTTTAATTGCGGAAAAATGGGACACGTGAAAAATTAATGTTGATCCAGACCACTGGTATGGACAAACAGCTCCATCAGATCATCGGGGTCCAATGGCAGATTTAATGGTAATTGTTACAAATGTGGCAAGTTTGGACACAGAGCCACTGAGTGCTGTTCTCCAGCGGCCAGACACATAACGCCTAAGGGAAACGGGTTAACGAGCGCAAAAAGGGCGAGCGCGATGACACAAAAACACCCTTCAACACCGGTGGCTGCCTGGATGGCCTCAGCTCAGCCACTGCACGAAGCACAGGAGTGGATGTGGAAACTGCAGTAGATGTAACCATCCAGAATACAGAGGTAACAGTTATCTCATCCAATGCTAATGGACCCCTTGGCTATGGTTTAAGTGCTCTGCTTTTAAGACAATCACTGGCCTCTCGACAAGGTATTTTTGTGCTCCCCAGTGTTATTGATGCGGATTATGAAGGAAACATTGGAATAAAGGTTAAAGTTTGGCAGCCACCAGTTTATATAACTAAAGGAACTAAAATAGCTCAATTAGTTCCTTTCAGGGCTAAAGTTCCATTTGCAGGTAGTCGTGAGCATCAAGATGGTGGTTTTGGAGCCACTGGAGTACCTGAGGTAAGACTGGCAATGCCACTCTCACAGGGAAAGCCCACTCAGATGATTGTATTCCAACATCCAAATGGGGAACACATGGTTGGGTACAATATGTTACTGGATACAGGAGCAGATGTTACCATTGTTCCTTTATCCTATTGGCCAAAAAGCTGGCCTTTAGAGAATTTAGACACCCCTGTTGTTGGAGTAGGAGGCACACAGATGACAAAAATTAGCAGAGAGAGACCTGATTTAGCCAGGGATGTTAAGGACAGCAATAAGGCATTTCTCAAGTGCCTCAGCAGCAGAAGGATGGTGTGGGGTAATGTGGGCCAACTGCTAAACTCTGAGGGTGCCCTGGTGTCTGAGGATGCAGAGAAGGCCGAAGTACTGAATTCCTTCTTTGCTTCAGTCTTTATGGCCAAGGCTGACCCTTGGGAAGCCCAGTCTGGCAAGGATAACAGGATGGCCAGGACAGCAGAGGACTTGCCCTGGGTGGAAGAGGAAGAGGTTAAAGACTTGTTGGCCAAGCTTAAGGCTCGTAAGTCGATGAGTCCTGATGGGATACATACTAGAGTGCTGAGGGAGCTGGCTGATGTGATTGCTAAGCCTCTCTCTATCATTTTTGAACAATCATGGAGGACAGGCGAGATGCCTGAGGACTGGAGAAAGGCCAATGTCATGCCAGTCTTCAAGAAGGGCAAGAAGAATGATGCAGGAAACTACAGGCCAGTCAGCCTCACCTCTATCCCTGGAAAAGTGATGGAACAACTCATCCTGAATGTTATCACTGAACATATGAAGGATAATATCGTTATCAAGGGGAGTCAACATGGCTTCACCAAGGGGAAATGCTGTTTGACCAACCTGATAGCCTTCTATGAGTGCATCACCGGCTGGCTAGATGAGGGGAGAGCAGTGGATGTCATCTACCTTGACTTCAGCAAGGCTTTTGACACTGTCTCCCATAACATCCTCATCAGAAAGTTCAAGCAGTGTGGCTTGGATGAGTGGACAGTGAGGTGGATCAAGAGCTGACTGAATGACAGAGCCCAGAGGATGGTGATCAATGGCACAGAGTCGAGTTGGAGGCCTGTGGCCAGTGGAGTTCCACAGGGATAGATTCTGGGGCCAGTCTTGTTCAACATCTTCATCAACCACCTGGATGAGGGGACAGAGTGTACCCTCAGCAAGTTGGCTGATGCCACCAAACTGGGAGGACTGGCTGATTCCCCAGAGGCTGTGCTGCCATTCAGCAGGATCTCGACCAGCTTAAGAGTTGGGCAGAGAGGAACCTCATGAGGTTCAACAAGGACAAGTGCAGAGTCCTGCATCTGGGAAGGAACAACCTCATGCACCAGTACAGGCTGGGGGTTGACCTGCTGGAGAGCAGCTCTGCAGAGAGAGACCTGGGAGTGCTGATTGATAATAAGCTAAACATGAGCCAGCAATGTGCCCTCATGGCCAAGAAGGCCAATGGCATCCTGGGGTGCACCAAGAAAAGTGTGGCCAGCAGGTCAAGGGAGGTTCTTCTCCCCCTCTACTCTGCCCTGGTGAGGCCTCATCTGGAGTCCTGTGTCCAGTTCTGGGCTCCTCAGCTCAAGAGGGACAGGGAACTGCTGGAGAGAGTGCAGCACAGGGCCACCAAGATGATCAGGGGACTGGAACATCTTTCATATGAGGAAAGGCTGCAGGAACTGGGGCTGTTTAGTCTGGAAGAGACTGAGGTGAGATCTTATTAATATTTATAAATACCTAAAGGGTGGGTGTCAGGAGGTTGGGACATCCCTTTTTCTATAGTATCTAGCAACAGGACAAGGGGCAATGGGATGAAGCTGGAACACAAAAAGTTCCACTTAAATATAAGGAAAAACTATTTCACTGTGAGGGTGAGGGAGCCCTGGCACAGGCTGCCCAGAGAGGTTGTGGAGTCTCCTTCCTTGGAGGTCTTCAAGACCTGCCTGGACATGTTCCTATGTGACCTGATCTAGGTGACCCTGCTTCTGCAGGGGGGTTGGACTAGATGATCTCTAAAGGTCCCTTCCAACCCCTACCATTCTATGAAACGGAGAGCATGGATGAGAGTGGTCCACAGGGTGACAGTGGGAAGAAGGGGATCCAAAGAGGATATACAGGATGGGCCGAGCAGCGGTGCAGACACAAGCACCTTTGAGGGGCATGGGCCTTAGTTTTCAGAGTTAGCAGCTGGAGTTACACCATTTCACAGCTGTATAGCCTCCAGAGGACACTCAGGGGGATCTTGCCACCCCATGTTGCTGCCCTCCTGCCTCTGGACAGCCTCTTTCTGTCCTGCTCTTCGAGGCAGGTCATGCTGGTCCTGGCAGCCAGATACCTCACCAGAGAGCTCCAGTTTTAGAGCTTCAGTTTTCCAGCTGAAAAATATTATTCCTGAAGTCACAGGTGTGTTATGTGCTACTGAGCCACAGCTCTACTCCACCTCGGAGCTGGACACATTTCACACAGTGAGAGTAGTACTCTTTCAGATGGAAATGAGGTTTATAAGAGGAAAGAACTTATAAAATAAGGTGACTGAACCCAAGATGAAGAGCACTTTTTAACCAGAAGCCAGGTGCCTCTACAGGCTTTGTTTCTTAAATGGTCTTATCAGCATTTCATGCCAGTCTGTCAAAGAGCAAGCCCTGGAAATTATCTGATCATCTCTCCGGCAAAATATTTTTGTATAGAGATCTCACTGGTGGGTTTGCAAATATCTAAGTAGCTTCATTTACTATAACCAGACTTGCTTTGCTAAGGGAATATAGGGCAGAGCCTTTTGTTTTGCATGGGAGGCACTTCTCTAGGGTCACAGTATTAAGATTTCCTCCCCTTTCCTACATAAAGTTAAAACCCAATCAGTCCTTAAAAAGAAACATAAATGTAAAGATCCCCCTTGTGTCTGAAACAGACACAACTTTTCAGATCTTATTTGCTCTTTGACATTTATGCTTTCGTTACAAGCTTTCTCACAGCAGTACAGACAGCTGTTTTTTTCCTTGACCTGCTGGTGCTAGAAACCTGTTTAAGAAAAACTGCTTAAGACTTTCTTGTTCTGAGGCTCAGTCTTGGCATGAAAACACACATAGCACTGTAGTCCTGCTCATGCCATCGGCACTGAAGGATAAATGCAGCCATGCTTACACAAAATGATTTTTCTTCTTAGAGGAGTATCACAGTAAAGAGAATCTTCAGCTCTGTCCCTCTGCACCAACGCGTGTGAGAACACTGACTTCAGACATTAAGCATTTGTAGCAAGTGTTGACTGTAGAAGCTCCAGATTTTAAAGCCCACAAGTCAGAAAATTCTGCCTGTGATTCCTGCATCTGAGACCAAAGCATCTGCACAGTCATACCTTCTTACTGCATCTTATTCTGATGGTTAGTGAAACCTTTATCATTATGAATCATTTTAATATCAAGTTGTCATGGGATACTATGCATTGGTCTGTTACACTGAAGAGCAATCAAGTTCCATGTTTACTTCAGTGAAAGCAACACATTGTGATCATCATCTTACTAATGGAGAGTTCAGTTTTTCTCTTGCCTGGGCCGCTAATGCTTTTTTAAACAAAACGGATACTATAATGGTTTTGGTTTGTTCTGATTTTTTTGTTTTGTTTGTTTTTTTTTTTTAATAGAAACACTTCATTGCTGCAGTCAATAACCCTGTGTATCATACACAAATAACCAATTACAGTTTAAGAAACTAAACATAATTCTGCAAGTGGTAATACTGAGAAAACAAACATACATGAAAGGATACAAAACTTTACATTTAAGTTACTAGAAATTTACTAACTAAAAAATTCTGCAGAAGTGTCTTGTATAAACTATACAACACATGCCAGTGTAAAGTTAGCATTATACAATTACCTATCTACAAACGTTTTACCTAAATACAAGAGCAGCTGCAATTCTTAAAAAGTTAACTCCTACACAAAGACAAGTGCTTTCAGTACTTCATTGGAATATACAGACACCGCAGTATCTCAGAACTAAAAAATAACCACAAAATAAAAGGTCCTGTCTAGAAGTTTTATTTGCATATCCAGTATAATGTTGTGAAAATCCAGCCAGCAATATCTTTGCTTTTGTATTTGCCCCGTTTTACCTGCATTTGAGAGGGACCCGATCCAGAGTCCCTTTCATTGCTGTCCACAATCTCTGTAGCAGACGACACCAGGTAACTGTATCTTAACACACTTCAGCTTTAGCAGAAATTTGGACCTGGGTCCCACTTTGCAACAGATACTTACCCATTCAAACTCAGGGCAGCAGCCGCCAGCTCTCATGTGTGGCTCTATCCATACGTCACTTCAAAGGTCTCCCAAGCAAACCCCTTCCTTACAGCACTGCCACAAGTGGGACTGATGCTCTGATCAGACAGAGGTGGACAGAAGTGGGCTTGGAGAGGCAGTTACCACTGCTTCCCAGGATTGTCCCAGGTACAACATAGAGGCCCAGCACTTTCCTTACAGGCTCAGTGAATCCCTCCCACAAAGCCAATCTCAGAGACGAGCATGAAGAAGCTGTCCTCACGTCTCACCATCTCTTCAGAACACAGGGCAACATTTTAAACACCGCTCTTACTCCCGAAATACAGGGTTACAGTTGAAGAAAGTTCTGAGGATTTATAGGAATTTAATGACACATGATCTCTTAAACAGGATCAACTTTCTGCAGTATATACCTGTATTTCTAATACAATGCATGTTCATGACCTGGCAGATATAACAAATATGACTCAGTGGAGAAATTTCCTTGGCACAGCCAGAGGTTTTTTTGGACAGGTTTTAAGTCAGTTGATCAGGAGTCTGGTCAGCTGTGTAGGACAAGGGATGTATCAGCAAAGGCTCCAGCAATCCAGGGGAGGGATGATGGTAGTTGGTATTAAGCCTATAATCCCTTCTACTTAAATTCAGGTCTGAGAAAAGTCCCAGGTAACTCAAACTAACTTTGGCCAAGGAATGAGGATGAAAAAACATCAAGACTTCTATTTCAGTTATTTCAAAAGCTGCCAGAAGGAAGTGTTGGAAAGCCTTACATGAGAGAGGGTGGTTATTTCCCTTACTGCCATCTGGGTGGGAAGGACAGAGCTCATCTGAGCTAGCATTGGTGTCTCACAGCTGGAAGCTGAAAATAGGTCAACAGTATCTCCTTGAAGAGAAAGAAGGAGAAAGCACCATTTAGCCTTTTCACACCATCTGATGGCACAATGCAGAAGCAGAGAACTGCAGCTCCAGAAGCTCAGCGTTAACTAAAACAAGAATCTGCATGTGACCAGCATAAATGAAAACCCCTGACAGATGTATCTCTTCTGCAACCCATCCTGGTATAAGCATTCCTAAGCAGTATAAAGAGTTTATAATTTTAATAATTTACCTTAATTTTCATTCAGAAAAGACCAGCTGGGAGAGGGAACAGTTAGCAGAAACATTGGCTAAAACAGTTCCATCTGCAAATATTTTCCCTGTATTATTTTGCTGGAGAGGATTCTTCTTCCCAAGTTAATATACACAGGGGCAGAGCAAAGCCTTCAGTATCCTGAATACACTGAACACTACCTGGCATATGCCATGTGGAACTTCCAAATGACAGTTCACAGTTTCACCAAGAATCATGTATGGCGGTGACTGAAACAAGACCAGCATGTTGCAGTATGCCATACTAGCACTTGTCAGAACATCAGTCAGTGCCTCTCAGGCGTGGGCTGGAGAACAAGTAGGTTTCATACTAGTACTTGGCTGCTTTCATTTCACCTGCTGGCCATTGATTGAATGAGAATGCACACAGCTGGTTTTGGATATCTTGCAGCTGTAACATCAGCATCTCACAGCCACACAAGCCTTGTGCACTTGGGCATTTCAGAACACAATGAAGGTGTGCAAGACCTGATATTTAGCCCACCTGAGTTTGTCTAGTAAATGATTTCACAGAACACAACAGAAAACAAAACAAGACAGTGTATTATCTAATTTCTATTACAAGAGGATCACCCACAGCAGAGTTCAGGAAAAGGCCTGAGTAATTGCACTTTAAATTGTGGCAGGCATAGGCATCAAACTCTATGTGTGTACTATGGTCATGGAGACTACCGCCCTAATACTAGCAGGGTAGGCAGGGTTTGTCTGTGTGTCTGATTCAGATAAGCATGGAACATCCTGACACCTGCCACTGTACACAAACCCATGCAAGGGCAGCTTTGCTAGGACTGCCTAGAGGTCTGGGTATTTTAAAACATCTAAAGAACAATATGTTGTTCATGAAGATTACAGCTATTAAGATTCAAGCACGAGATATGCACAGGCACACACACTTTTCCTCTAACAGTTCTTAGAAACCACAGGTGTGTGTTCTCTTACCATAGTCCCTTCTCTGCCTTAAGATACCAATTTATAATTTAAATTACATTACATTTTAAGGAAGAAATGACTGATCTCTTACTGTTATTCTTTGGGAAGTCTAAAAGTAACTACTTTTGTTATGAAAACAATTTGCCCAGGAACGTTGTACTTGAAAAAGACTAAGTAAAACTTGAACCGGAGCTGGGGATTTAGTTCAGTATCTCAAGTAAACAGAAGCTTTTACTTAACTAAGAAGTCCAGGCAACTCCAGTTAAGATGAATCAGAAGATAATCATCACCTTGATGGAGACATTGATAGGGCTCAGATAGACAAAGCTATCTTTCAAGTGCAGAGGCCTCGTGTGCTGACTTCTTGTGGAGCTTTGTTTCTACTCCAGATATGGCGGAGACTTTGGTTAAATGAGAGCTTGAAGCTGGACAGTGTTTCAGTGAAGGATTGGTCAAGTGAATTAATAGGAGACACCCTAGGCTTTGGGCAATTCTGTATAAAGCCTTGCAAACTGATTTTAAAGCTGTCTCTCTCATTAAGGCTGACTGATTAAAAAGCCAGTCCCAAATTCAAAAGCACAGACAATACTATTCTCTGGACATGTAATGCATCACATCAGGGCCAAAACCAGGCAGGTATTTTTAAACTTATTCATGCAATATCTACTTTCTAAACTTTGACCTAAGCATCTCTTCTGCCAACGTCAAATTCTTAGGTAAGTAACACATGATGCAGCACTAAAGAAGGAAAACCAATTGCAGCTGTATTGACTAAGTATCTTTTTTATCCATAACAGCTCACATTTTTACTGATGCAGTGATAAACTCTTTTCCAATAGTTTGGAATGATAATTACACCAGGTATAGAGGTGCAGGTGTGTTGGCTGGCCCATTGAAAAAATAAAAAGCCAAAACAGAGCAATGAAACCATTATGCATTGAAACAAACACTATACATATCCACTACTCCCCATATACAAGTCAACAAGTGCAATTCCTTTGAAGAAGACTACTCCTCAGAGGAAGACCAGAGGCAGAGATTTTTAGTGTTATGTTTAGTAAGATATTGTGGCCATGTGTCAGAAATTGCAGGTAGGATTTTCAATTTTTTTTATAAGGCAAGAGGTTTATGTTCCAGAAGAATAGATGGGGTAAAACATGAAGAAATGTTTTGAAAACGACACATTCTTTCAAGTTTCATTCTCATTAGATAATACATACTACATACAAAATAAAGATTTTTAAAAGTGCTATATGCTTTTTAAGTCTCATCAAAATCTGTAAAGTGAAATTTTACACCTGCTGCCTAAGACAAAATGTTAGTGGCAGTGTTAGTGGAAGATTAGACTCTAGTTCTCTCATTTCTCAATGTCTGGGAAAATCTCCTTCATCACAATTAAAGAACAAACAAAAAAAACCCCACTCTACACATACTCCAGAATCATTTAGAGTCATCCTCTAAAGTAACAGACTCCATGAAGCTGATGACGATAGACTAGTGGCTTGCTTGATAATCAAACCAAATGCTCACTCCACCCAGTGTTCTGTGTCTCTTTGATCAGCCAGTACAAGAGACAAAATGTTGTGAAGTATGCAGCCATGATGATATTGACAGATATGCCAAAGGGATTTTAAAAAATTCTAACAAAAGCCAAATGTTAAAAAATTCTAACAAAACCCAAATGTTAAAAAATTTACCCGCCAGCCTTCAGCTATTAGCCAATTTTAAAAAGGTAGAGCAGTTTGCAGTAAACAATGATATTTTAAATCTTCAAGGACATACAGAAACACCCGTCCAACCCAGCAATCAGACGTGAAGGATTTCTGCAGCACAGTCTTCTGGCTCTGTGTAATGTGAAGAGTTTGTGTCTGAATGGTGAACTCCAAGCATATCTTTACTTTCGAAGTGTGGCTCCATTAGTGCAGGTTTTTCAAAAATACTCTTTTTGCTAGTTTCTGGACAGTTTTGTACATATATTACTCGATTGTAAGCTTTAAGTCTCTTCCACAGCTGTACATACACTTTGCATTGTACATACATGAACAGAAGTCCTCCAGTGAAACCAATAGCCACAACCACCAGCTTAGTCCAAAACGGCCACTCTAGAATCCCTGGAAGAAAAAAAATAAAAAAAGAAGCAGCAAAACAAACCTGGTCAATATTGGCTGGACTACATTGGATCTCTCAAACATCCTGTAAGGAAACTATCAAAGAGTCGGGGCCACACAAGCTATTCCTATTTTCGTGGTTTTTATTTAGCCTTTTTTTCTAATGCAGGTCAGACACATGCAGACTTCTGCTTCACATATCACATCATCTGTTCTCCCTCATCAGAGAAAAAACAAAATAATTGATTCTGTGTCTGAGACTAGGCAATAGTCAGTCATACATTTAGTCATTTCCACATGCTTTTGAACAAAAATTGGATTCAATTACAGGAGGGATTCTATGGCATGGTTTCCTTCTCACATCAGGAGACTCAACTGAGTGACTCAAGAACCTCTTCCACTCTGTGATCACACAGTACATGGTGTCTTTAAACTCAGAAGAGAACAACTGTTACCATCTTGCTCTTCATGTTTGTTATGCAGAACAGACAATTTAACCTGCATCAGACCCAGTTACTTGTAGTTGAACTAGAGCATCTCTTCTGATACAAAACTGCACTGGAGATGTTGAAGCATTCTGGCAAGCTTCCATCATAAAAAATGATCACCATTACTCTTCCTGAATTTGTCTAGCTTGAACTTTTAGACACTGGATTTTGTTACATCTCTATCAACTACTTCTAAATGAGAGCCTATTCATTCCATACATCTTTTGCTTACACAAGTCCTGCATCCACCCAGCCTCTCTCCTCCTTTAAGATAAGCAGCATTATGAGACAGATATGAAACCATGCTGAATCATCCACTGTCAAATTTCTCAGAGAATAAAATCATGGCCTTCCAAGTCTTCAAAGTTCTTACGAAGACACGGGCTAGTACTCTTTTGGAAATGCATAGTATTGTGCGAGGAATGAAAATATTTGAGTCTCAAAATATAAAGGACACTTCAGTGTGACTACTGATGAAATCCCACCCATGATTAATATCTAAACCTCTGATTCAAAGGTGAGCTATCTGATGCCATCTATAGGCAGTGACAGCATATGCTTGTCCCTGTGCAGACATGAATGTATATCCACATACACTCCCTGCATCTACCAGCTCATTAGAGCACTCCCCAGATTCAGAATCCAAAAGGAGAGTAATGAAGGCACTATAACACATACTAAATATTCACATTATTCCTTCTATTCATGTTCATCTAATATATGTATTGGCTAAAACAATCTGGAGATGATAACCTTTGAAGGCTTATGCTTTTCACTATCATATGGAAACATTACACTAAAACTAAAGATTTTCACTATACACAAAAGAAATAAGATTGGATGGAACAGAAACTAAAAGACATATTTCAAAGCAGCTTCCTGACTGATGTAAAGAACTACAGTTCAAATGAGAAAGGACAGAAAATCTGCTTGAAGTGTGATTCTGCTCAAGAGTCTGTAACAACTCTGTGGATCTGCAGGTTTACTGATGTTTATCCACCTCCCCAGATGATGCTCTTCAATCACCAGCAAAACCTTTTCCATCTGCACACAGTTGAAATGCTATGCTTTGTAGGCAAGGACAGTTTGCCTTCTAATGGCTCCCAGCCTTGGAAGATACTCCATTCCTTCTATCCCCACCTTCAGGGACAGCTCAGCTGCCTGAGAAATAGTTCTATGAGGTGCAGATCTGCAGGCCAGCATACCTGTTTAAGCAGAGTTCAGTTTGGTAAGCTTATAGCTGGCATACGAAGCAAACGTACTATTTAAGAAGTTAAGATATCCCTGCAGTAGGGTGGCAGCCACTACATGAATTGCAGTGCACCTGACCTCAGTCATGTGAGCTGGAGTCCTAAGAATCAACCCAAAATTCTTCCACTTCAGGCGCAACCACTCATTAAAATTTCTCCAGTCTAACATGGCATTCACAGGACACTTGTACTTACTCATCTCACAGATGACTGAATAGAAAGAAAACCCTGTTGATTTACCTCAAAGATTTGGATTTATGTTTCTCTTCTTCTCTTTTTAAAAATTGTTCCAGCTTTTCCCAGTTAAAAGGTAGCCATAGCAGCAAACAAACGCTTACAGCTGTATCTGCTCAGAAAGTGTTTCAATTCAAAACTGAAATTGCTAAGTCAGTGCAATTTTGTGTCTGGCTACAGGGGATTAGCTCTCTTACCTGTGCATTTCACAAATGCAAACTAAATTGACTTGAAGTAGACTTACAAAGCACTCAGATGAATTTACACTGATTTAACTAAATTGTTTTAGAGTTGTACTTTTAAACTAATCCAATCTCAGGCTAAAGCTGACCACAGCTATAAAAATTAATGGCACACTTAAGCACCACATCCCCTCTACATTCAAGATAAATATATATTCCAAGAGAATAAGTGGGAAGATAAGCAACTAACATACCAGTAGTCTGTCGCTGTTTAATCTCTTCAGCAGTCCTGTCTATCAGGACATAGAGAGACCACACGACACAGGTGATGGCAATGATATGGAATGTTACAGAGCACATAATCTTCCTCCTCTCACTGGACGTCATCTGCAGCTTCTCCCACTGGCAAGAATTCCAGAAGCAGAGCAAGAGATTAGGGTTTTTTTTTAGTTACTAAAGAGTATAAAATGAGAACATTGATAAGAACAAAAACCAGGCAGGAGAGCAGTTTCCTACTAACACGGATTTTAAAAGTCAGACGGCTTTACTGCTCTGACCACAGCATTTGTGCAAGGGCTGGCAGTCTGCCCTGCTGTGATGGGAGCCATCCTGGCATCAAGGGTACCTCGTGTTCAGCTCCTGCCTGCAGCCTCAGCACAGCCTCATTGCATCCTGTTCACCCATGAAGGACTGTTGCAGATACAAGATTATTTTAGTCAATAACCTGACACCACACTAACTAGCTAAACACTTGTTAAGCACTTGCTAATAATTTAATTAACTAGCTAAGCACTTGCAAATAATTTAATCATCTAGCAATTTTTGAAGTACTCCTTTAAATTGAAAAAACTGCAGGAGTTGCAAAAAAGTGGTCTCACTTCATTTTCCTCATAGTGTTTGCCAGGTGGCCCTTCATGGTCTGATTCTTCTGTCATAGCGACACAACCTCTAGCAGTGATGTGTGGCAAGCTATTAAACAAATGGTTAATACAATAACTATTGTTACTTTAGTTTTCTATAACCTCATAATCACAAGATACCTAGCGCACATGTTTATTAGGAAAAACTTAGCTGTTGCCAATGCAGGTGGATGGTGTGAGTGGACTGATATCTTTCTACTAGCATTTAACCAATCACTATGATACTAAGAAATTTTATAGTAGTTAGGAGCCAATCAAGATAAAGGGCAAATTAAAAGATGGACATTTAATGCATGCTTTTGTTGGCAGATGTAGTTCTTTGTTTAAAATGTATAAAACCCTTGAAAATTTTAACTATCATGGGAGTACAATTGGAGGAGATATCCTCTGTGTTCCCCAGTGCTGCATAATAAAGAAGTGCCTGCTTATCTGCATCCTTGTGTAGATCATTCATAATTTCGAATTCCAGCACAGAGGACCCCCATGTGAGGCCTCATGCAGTGCAAGCAAGGCTGCTCTTTTCTGTGCTCCCCATTCAACAGCAGGTACTCAGAGTCACAGCTGAACATTGTGAGTGGCAAAGAGTACCCTCGCTCAGGCAGGCATTCAATCCCACACTGCAACAGAAGTGGAACACCATCCAATCGACCAAGGTATGTAAGACACCTGGTGCTGATCTCTGCTAGAGTCCTTTGGTGCACAGTCAAGACTCTTTAGTTCTCACCTCCTACCTCTGAGAGTTTCACTGAGTTTTCACATTGAACACTACTTACAATAGTGGCACCCATATTTTACTTTCAATGTCCTATGAATACACAGTAGGACTGGGGTGACAGTTTTTGTAAGTGAAAGGTCACAGCAAATGAAATCTCCAGACCTTCATCTATCAATAATGTTTATAAAACTCAAATACAAACCACAAAATCAGGTCATTGGCATTTAGGAAAAATGCAAAGGAACCAAGCAAGTCGTACATATACTTCTAATATGCAAGGAATTATTCAAAAACGTGTTGGGTTTTTTTAAATTCACCTGAGACTCCCAGAAGCCTGGGTTTTTGTTTGGCTTCCCCACCTCCCCAAATTTCCCCTGTGCATATGATGAAAGTTTTTCCACGTGGGGAACACATCCCTCAGCATATCTACTTGGAACAGAGTTCAGATGGGCTTTTCTCACAGTTTCACAAAATATATGCTGGGGCCCATAAACTTCTTGTACACACCTATATGTTTCTAGGTGCACTTGATGTGTCCTATAATAATCTGTAGAAAAAGTGTATCTTGAAAATAAGGAATACTGTGGAAGACAGTGAGGATGACCTGATGGGTATGACTGCAATCACCCATTATGTTGAATTATTGTTTCCCCTGCTGCAATTACAAGAATGACTAAAACATGAAACAGGGACTTTGTGATCCAATTTGTCCTGTCAAAAAGAAAAAAAAAAGTCTCTTTGGCCAGTCCAAGCCACATCTCAGGTTCTGTGGTCTGTGGGCATCCAAATATCATCATGGCATAAGAACTGAAGACTTACAGCAATGCCATGCTAGACTCATGTCATATTAGAACACTGTATTCTTTCAGTCTTCTTAGACTGGAATAAACCATTCCCCTTGGATGCTCTATTTTAAACAGAAAATTACTTTTTCACCTAAACAAAGGTGTTTACTTTTGATAGAAAGCATAAATTAGTTAATTTATCAAAAAGTATGTGAAATCTATTTGGGAATGCTTTTACAGAGCCATGATGACTTTTGCTTTGACTAATTTCTATTTCTCTTTTCTGTTCCACAGCTTGAGCTTCTCTGCTGGACAATATCTGTTGTGAACTGCTGGCTTCATAGCCACCACAGCAACCATACTACCTCATCTCTTCAAAAGATATGACTGCACAGCAAAAGAGAAGATATTCTGCAAATTATGCACTAACTCAGAAAGGAAATTAGGATCTGCAGGTCCTTGCTGCATTATTCTGATGACACAGCATGTGGCATTTCCCAGTTAAAACAGTCAGCAATTCTGGGTTTTTGAAGTGTTTCAACAAAAAAATCAGCAGAAAAATTAGATTCAATTTCTTCTTTTTCTTTTCCACTGAAATCTCCTCGTCTTCACTTGCACCATGACATGCTTTGTTTCTCATCCTCTTTCTTTAGTAACTTAGTATTTGAACAGCCAATGCTGTGATACAACCGCAAGATGTTTAATTCCATTTCCGCCCTACAGACAAGCACAAGCCCTATTATTTAACCCATTCTGTTTGTAATTACCAGTTACAGACTATTTTCTCCTGACTAACAGAATACCATAAAGGCTGAACTGAAGAGACAGAGGCAGTTTATCTTCTGGCTGCAGCTGAACCTCTAAAAAGGCTCTTTAGACATATTTAAGACATAAATTCTTCCTTCTTCTGTTTATGGCTCTGTCCCTACCTTCTGACATTTGGTCTCTTTCCCACAGATGACCTGTTTAGATGCAGTTAATGGTGCTGGGGCTTCATTTCTGAAGGTGCCCAACAGCGTAAATATTTCCTGTCCACTGCAGACAGAGAAAGCACAGAAAAAACCTGCAGAAAACTGCCAACTCTAGCAATTCTTTTTACTTGGGGTTCTCGACTCAGACATAGACTTTACTGTCCTATGTCTGGGCTGTGCAAAGTATTCTCTATGCAGATAACAGTCTATGATGACCAATATTGCAGCTCAGAGGCACTATGCCCTGTGTCAGGAGACTACCAGGGAAAAATATGCAGTTCTTAGAAGGCAGGGATTCACCACAGTTGTCCTATCAACTGGACATGTTAAACTATATCTTTGCAGATTGTGCCTCTCTGTACAAATTAAGAGGTGTTTGAAATATGCTCTGTCGTCTGATAGGAGTCACTTTTAGGAACTGGACAAGTTCTCATAACAGCTATCAGATGGCTGTAGTCCAGATTTCCCACTCTACATGATTTAGGCTCATCATAATTTAATTTAAAGTTTCTCATTTATTCTAGTTACTGACTGCACTTATTGTTATTAACTATGGAAAAATTGGACGCTCTAGATCACTGCATTTATGAACAGTACTTTTATAAAAAAATAATTTTTCTATGTAAACAAGTTTGTATTTAATACCTGAAGTACTCAAATCTAGTAATTCACAGCCTAAAAAAAGGTAAAAACACATTTATTGGTGAACCTTATTGTAGTTAAAATGTAATATTTTCATTGAAAAGAGTTTGCTCCTTTAAAAAGCTCCTAATTTTAACCAGATTACACTCAGAATGTATGATTTAAAGTAAGTTTAACCTGAAATCCTCATATTTTCAAGGGAATTTAAAAGACATGTGGATCTTGGAGCAGCAAAGCAAATAACAGTAACACAAAACTGTTTTGTTTTTTAAAAATACAAGGATAGCTGCAGAGCAAATACCTTTGTGCATCAGCTCTAAAATGTAAGAAAGAAAGAAAAACCATCAGTTTGCTGCATGCACATTGTTCTGGTTTAGCAAGGAGCAGCTTTTGGCTTAGTAACAGGGGGAGCGGGTTGCAGTGAAGACCTGGTAAAGAGTTTGCGGACTCTCCCCCGGCTCCTGGGTTCACACCCACCTCCGGCCCGGCTGGGCCAATCTGGCGCCTCTGCGATCACTATTTAGGGGACGGGAATTCGGAATGCGAGGCAGGAGGTGTAAGAGGGATACAAGATGGAGGCGAGCACGCGGACCCTTCAGCCAGAGAAGGAGGAAGGAAGGAGAAGTGATAGACCAGAGACTCCTCTGCAAGCCGTGGCGAGAATGCAAGCTGTGCCCCTGCAACCTATGGAGATCCATGGCAGGACCGAGAGTTACCAGCAGCTCCATGTGAGTGAGCCCGGACGGGCGAGGGACTGTGTGGGGAGACGGCCATGGCCCAGGCCGTGTTGGAGAGCCTGCACGCCGCAGAGCAGCCCCACACGAGAGGCAGAGAGGAGCTGCAGCTTTTGGAATACGTGCACGTTGGAGCAGCCCGTGCAGGTCTGCCATGCGTGTGAGTTACCCCACGGACTTGCAGGGAGGACTGGTGTGGAGCTCGCCGGTCCTGAGGAGGGACAAATGGCAGAAGCTATCGGGAACAGACTAACTGAACCCCCCACTGCCTGCCCCCCCGAACCGTTCAGGGGGGGACAGGGTAAAAACCCCGGGATCAGGGCTCTGAGCCCGGGAAGAGGGGAGGGGTGGCAAGAAGGTGTTCTTAAAAAGGCTGGTTGGACTCTTCATTGATGTATTACTCTGTGTTGTTTCATTTTGGTTATGTTTTGGGTTTTTGGGGGTATGTTTTAGTTGATGTTGCATTAAATTGTTTCTCTGTTTTCTTCCCCAAACCGAGTGTCCTGGTCTGTTTTGTCCTGAACCTTAAGCGGCAATTAAGCCCTCCCTGCCCTCGAGCAATCCTCAGCCTCTTCGGTACTCGAGGCTAATCGTGGTCTTTGTTCCCTGATGGGCCTAAACCACGACATATGTGTATGTATATATGAATGTAATTTACAGACAGAGAACTGACAGGCTCTCAGAGCTGGATTCCATTGATGTTGAATTTGCTAGGCTGAGTGTTAATTTAAATCCTTTTCCACCTATATAAAACTGACCAGACTTGCTAAGTTCCCCATGTATTCATTATGTTTCTGTCGGCTCATGGGCTAGGATAGCCTCTTTTCAGAGTGGATCTATGTTCCATAGAATCATAGAATCATAGAAGTTGGAAAGGTTTAATGAATCATTTCCTTGGGGAAGTAGGTCTTGTGCCTACCTTTCGCAAGGGCTTCAGTTTTGTCTCCATGATGAACTCATACTTGCACAGTTCACAGCATCGTGTATCTGAGCTCTTGATCCATTGCTGCAGGCAGGCTTGGTGCACAAAATGAAGACTTCCCGTGCAGTGACAGGGGGTAATCAAAGGACTCTCATCGTCTCCTTCACAGTGACATATCCTGAATCAGAAGCAAAATTGCTCATTAGGAGAAGAGGAAGCAGAAAGGATGTGGAAGAGGTATGTATTATCTGTGATCACACAAGACATACATATCGAGGGAATGTGTTCCACAAAGGAGCAAAACCCAAAAAACTCCATTGCTGAGCAAGCACATAACACAGGCACAAATACTTGAGCACAGACACTGCTAACTAGACAGCTGCTTTCTAACAGTTGAAGTGGACACACAGAGCCTGACAGAAATGAAGTATGCAGAAGAAAAAAAAACCAACATAAGAAATGCCAACACTTCATCTAGAACAATAGCATTTAATTGAAAATAGCATTTAAATAGATCAGTCAGCACTTCCCAAGACAAAATATGCAGAGGTACAGCTACTCATGGATTACGTTCTGAAACAGAAGACAAAACAAAATTCCCAAACTAAAGCTGAAATAGCCCACTCCAGTATCATGAAGAGTTAATTTAGACAGCCTGGATTTTGCAGAAGCTATTATTTCTTGTGCCAGATGCTAAGAGACAGATCCAGCACTGATTCTCCCCAAAATACACCTAACTCCAAACAGTCTAATGGTTTTCTCTCCAATTCTGACTTTGCAAGAGCAGCTAAGGCAGCATCAGCTCTGCAAAAATCCCCACCTCCCTTACAGCCTAACTGTGCAGACAGTAAGGACACTTGATATAGTGTTTTTACCAGGTTCTGGCATTTGATTTCCAGTTTAAATTTATGCACAACCTTTGGGTTGTATTAAACACCACTAAGTCCTTCTAACTGTGTGAAAGTGGTCATGAATTGGAAAGGGGATGGTAAGGAGCTCAGGGAATGAATGTAAATTACTAAGCTTATGTGAAGTACCCCCTGGCATGCTGCCATCTCTGTCTATTACTGAAATTCTCTTAGTGATGAGTAGCATTTTGCCTCTTGCGACCTTGCTGATAGCTGGTGAGTGGAAACGAAGGAGTGGGTGGTTTACAACAGCATCTTGTTGATGACAAACCAGTACAGAACTAGATTTTGTTGGTAATGAGGAGGGAAATCAAATAATATTGGCAAGCACTAGCAAAACCAGCTTTAGAAAGTGCTGTCAGGGAGGAGAAAGACTAGAATAGTAAAATGCTAGGCAGAGGTATAGGAAGTTTGCTCCTGTACTTGGTGACTTCTGGTTCTCAGCTACATTTTGGAGATGGGATGGGGCACACCTGCTGACAAGTCACTATGAAGACAGTCCAGAGCTGCTCCTACCACCTTTATGCATGCTCTGCTGTTGTTGAAACAAGGACACTTAGGCCTCACATTAAGTACATCACAGAGGTCCACCATTAACACTCAGTGTTCAGATCCCACTTTCAACTAAGGCATCCAGAAAGTCTTTTACAAATAAAAAAAAGCATGGCAGGACAAACTCTGATAAAAACACCAAAAAAAGGCAGGAAAAAGACCTACATTGGCCTGATCCCAGAAGCAATTTTGAAACAGTCTGTTTTCCTCCTGACTCCTCACTATATGACCAAACCAGAAGTGACTGTCAGGACAGCACATTACTCATGAAAAGCTACGACTATTCAGCTTGGCCTTTAGTATGCATAGCTGATTCCCTCGTGATATCCCCAGTACGGGCACTGAGAAGAGAAAAATGCCATCAAAGAACCCCAAACTGGAAACAAATAACAACAGAATTTATTTGACTCCAAAGGAAATTATTTTGCTTAGTAGCCTTGTTAAGTGCATCAGAGGGGTGCAGGACAGCAGAGAGAAGACTGCATGCTTCAAATCACACACATTAAAGCAAAGTGACATGGTGAAAGAAAAGACAAACGGCACAAAGGCAGGGGAAAGCAGAACGGTCACCACCGCATGTGGGAGGGTTTGAAGGTTGGTGGTTCTCTGGAAAACCAACCTGCAGGTATCCCCTGACGTGGACACGGGGGAGAGAGGAGGGAATTTTTCTGAGAGGGGAGAAGGGCAGTCAAGGTCACTGTCCTTCTCAATTGAACAGAGCGGTGCCCGCTTCTCTTTAGTTTTCAATTTCACTGAGGTGCTGTCCTCAAAGACATCATCGTCTCCCATTTCATCAGAGCAGAAGTCTGTGCTTTCCACCAACATGCTGGAGGACTTCTCAACTTGGAAGTGACTGGAATAGCTCTCCAGTTCATGGAACTTATGAAGGCTGCTGATGCTTGACGTGTGGGAGAAGGAGAAAAGGTAACGCAACAGTTTTTTGCTCCTTGAGGTGTCATGGTCCACTTTGTCCTCCAGCAAGGGGATATGTACAGCACTGTGGTTCCCTGCTCCTCCCGATGTACTCGGGTAGTTGGAAAGAGAAGGGATACAGGAATGCTTAGAATTGCTAAAAGAAAGAGGCCTGCGATTCAGTGGTTTCCTGTCTTTAAGATGAAATTTGTTAATCCTTAAACACTGCTCTTGAGCCGGGGTTAATTTGCCTTCTGAGCGTGCTCGTTCCATGTAGTCAAAGCACTCACTGATGCTCTGCGCCTTCTGGTCCACGTCATTGAGGGACTTGGAGAATTTCAGAGTGCGGGTGGGCTTTACGTTCTTAGCAGATCTGCATGCCTGGTCCCGATCCTGCCCATGGGAGTTTCTCTTTGCTGAATGTAATGTGTCTTGACAGATTACTGTCACAGTGACCCCTTGTGTCAGAGGGCTCTGGCAGTGAGGATTTTTCAAGACAACAGCAGATTGCACTGGACTGTGATGACAACACTCAGAAAACACTGCACTGGAACTGCATGCACAACAGTGGAATAAAAGCACAGAAAGTAAAATAATTACAAAAGAGAACACATATAATTAAAAGTGAAGAAATTGGAATTATGGCTAGTGTGGGAATGGTGAATGTAGCAGGGCCAAAGAGTCAGTGGGATTCAACAAAGCAGTGTTAGACAGCAGTTGAATCAAACAAATGGGATGGTTCATACAGCAACCCCACATTTCTTACTTTACCATAGACATACTTTTTCGGTTTTATTTTTTCTTAATTTGAACCTTGCACAAGCCTCACTGTAACCATGCAAATCACACACTTTACCTGCAGATGTCCTGGTTTGATGGTGTAACAGAAGTCCGAGGGAAGCTCTGAGGGGCAGAGATAGAGGTTGGACTTCCAGCCTGCAATGCAATTCAAACAAACAAACAAACAAAAAACCAAGTCACAAGCCAAAGAGTTTGATATGCACAGCTATCACGTTTAAGGTTAAACAGCATATGCAATCAGATATCTCTCTACATCAGATGTTCAAGGGCTAGTTGCAAGAAAGTGACTACTGTCAAAGGCTAGAAAGAAAGGTCGCACAGCCTCATCCTGCAAAAAGCAGTAATCAAAACAGAAACATTTTCCTCCAAGGTCAGATGCAGCTCTCTCTGGAGCAGAACTTACCAGTCGTCAAACACTGGACAGAACAATAGCTCAGGAAAATAGTAATGCTATAGTAATTAGCGTAATTAGATGGAGGTGTGTGTATAGACTACTTGGAATTTAGCTACCACATAATAGTTAATCCTTCTGCTTACAATGATGACAAGTGATTAGAAGTGCTTTTTTCACAAGACAGAACCCTCAGTAATTCAGTAACTCAAATGCTATTTGGAGACTTATTTTCTGTACTAGCACGTGTGCATGAGCCCCATCTGCCAAACAGGACCACTCCCTGAGGTACTCTATGTACTTTGCAAGGCCTTTCATCCTGCTTTTACTCTGACAGGGTCTTCCAGCTACTTGAAGAAGTTTGGATGCAGTCATAGTCATAAGACCCAACAAGAAAACAGTGAGAAATTGAATAACTGAAAAATTCATAATTGAGCTGAACTAACTAGGAAAAAAAAAAAGAAAGAAAGAAAAAAAAGAAAAACAGTGTTAATCTCTAGGTATATTTAACACTTAATAGATAAGACTCTAAAATCAATATGGTAAGAATGTATTGCCTCGGATTTAAGACCTGACAGGCTACACTAACAGGCCTTTCTACTGCTATATTCCGTGGGTAAATAACAGACACTTATTAACTTTCCTAGAGGTTTTACTGAGGAAAAGGTCTGTGTTGATAACCTTGTAATAAAGAACCTGGTTCTCCCGTGTTCCACAGCTGCTGGGTAAGCCATGTAGTTCACCCACCACTGCAAAACACTACTTGCATTTCAAAATTCAAACAAATTTTTACAGCTCTTTTGATCTGCAAAGCAAAGCCTGAAACCCAGGAAGGAACAATGCAATCAGCACAGCAGAAGGGTTAACACCATGCTGGGCTGCACCAAAACCAGTACAGACTTGGGCCAGGCAAGTGCACAAAGTCAGATTAGGTGAGACCTCAGGTCATGAAAGGTGTGTTGCCACAGAAGCATGATGTACCCAGCCCTGTATTCAGCTTGAGATGCCAGAGCTAGCTCAGTCATCACTACTTTGATAATCCCTGGTTGTGGTGTCACACACACACACACGTCTCATGACTCTTCTATTCTATACTTAATTTATTAAAAGCTCCTATTATATAACAAGGCCACTGCTGGCTCTTACACTCATACCAAAAGCAAGGTTCCTTGTCACACAGTAGATGGGTATACTAGGATACACATGCTATTTTATAAATACAGATACAATCATCACCTTCTGTGTTACAGGAATCATCTGCCAAGGTTTTGTTTCTCTAGACAACAGCACTACAGAGCGCAATGTATCTGGCCTCACAATGGGATGTCTCAGGTGCCATTGGGATGCTTCTAGCACTGTTCAGGATAGCTTGCAAAAACCTCCCATCTGAGGCACATGTCCTTGTTCTCCTATCCTCCTGCTTCAAAACAAGAGGTCCTTTGCTCCATCTTTATATATGATACAAATGTGACCAAAATATGAACAGAAGTCAACACACTTTGAAAAGCACCAGAGTGGAACAAAAAATATTGGAGGTACAGCCCCACCCTTGGTTTAAGCTAACATAAGCTGTGGCTTCTACCAAAAGCCACAGTTCAATGAGCCTCCACTCTCTCAGTCTGCAACCCTTTCCTCTCATGCTTTTTGTTCATAAAACAATTTAGATAGCTGCATTGCTAATCAGATTAGGATAGTGAAGTGAGGTAAAACTAAACACTTACTGAGACTGTTTATTTCCCTAGCTTCAGGTGCTGGAGGAACATCAGTCCACTAGAGCAATGAACCTCAAATGGTGAAGTCCAACTCATTGACAAAGGAGCATTGCAAAACATAAGCTACAAGAAGTAAGTTCTTCCATCTCTTCTCTCTTTGCATGCAGCCGATGCTGGCCAGTCCACACAGCTTGTACGGGTTTATCGACTCAGATACAGCAGCTATCAGGTA
This sequence comes from Colius striatus, assembly GCF_028858725.1. Classification (NCBI taxonomy): domain Eukaryota; kingdom Metazoa; phylum Chordata; class Aves; order Coliiformes; family Coliidae; genus Colius; species Colius striatus. The sequence continues at coordinate 18,872,774 of NC_084766.1, forward strand.
GAGAGATGCCACAGAAAGGAAGAAATACTAACAGAATAAAGCAAAAAAGAGGCAATGTGATGGGTGAATGCAACAGAATGGTGGTCAGAGCTCTGATGTTGCTCCCACACAAGGCTCAGCTCTGAAGAGGCTGGGAAAATAAGCAATCAAAGCCTTGACCACTCTGTAGTTTCTGAAACAAACATCATCCTTAACACCCTTGGAGCAGAACTCCCAAGTAGCAGCACCTTTGGTTGAACTGGCTACTCATGATAGTGACAGCACTATTAGGTTTAGTCCTACCCACAGAAGGTTTATGCCATGCTCAGTATGTGATGGAGCCTTGACAGCCTGAATTTGACCTTTCTAACCCCAGAATCACTTGCTGAATCCATGCACTTTGATGCCCTTTGCATGGAAGAATATCACCTCCAAAGACATGCCTTGGAGCTATGTGCTAGTGAGCTACCCTGTACAGTCAGCCTGACAGGCTGCCTAAAATAGCTCAGGGCTAAAAGTCAACAGTTAGCTAATTGTGTATCTTGACATTCCCATCTAATGCAATTCAGTGAGGTCAAAGTGTGGGCTTCTGCACTGGTGCTCAGATAATCACAGTGACTCCAAAGAAAGCAATTCCTGGAAGCCTACTACTCCCTGCAGGGTTGCCATCAGGAAGATATATATATATATATATATATACACACACACACACACATGTATGTGTCTGCCTGCATATAGATATACATGCATATGTTTATATAGCTATATGCTGCCACAGCTGGTTGTTCTCATTCTGCCCCCACTCCATGAACAGTTGATAAGAAAACTGTTGGTGAGAAAACTCAGCCTTTTCTGATTACCTACTTGCGATTAAATGCTGCACACCAAAAGCCAAAAAATTTATTCTGACCCAGAAAATAGAGTCATCTTTGAAGTGAGGCATAGTGAACATGTCAAAGGCTTGCGTATATTACAAGATGGCACTTTGGGGTACAGTTGCTGTCATCTCACTCTGGGCTGCACCACACTACTAGCAATTATATCTCATTTTAAAGAACAGGGCCTGCCAAACTAAAAATCTTCTTAAATTATTCATTGAAGGTAAGAAGTTAGAAAACTAACTCCAGAAAAATTTTTCCATTTATTGGAAGTCTGATGAAAGCAAAGCAAAGTCTTCCCCCATACCTGCAAACTTCTTAATTTCTAGGTGCCACATAAACAGGAATAAAATTGTGGTCCTATGATTTGTGTTACAAAAAAACACAGAAGTCTCAACTTAGGACCCAGAACTAACATAACTAAGCTCTATACACATACAGAGCTGTCACGGTTTAGCAAGGAGCTGCTTTTGCTTGGTAACAGGGGGAGCGAGTTGCAGTGAAGACCCAATAAAGAGTTCTTGGCTCCTGGGTTCAGACCCACCTCCGGCCCAGCTGGGCCAATCTGGCGCCTCTGCCATCATTATTTAGGGATGGGAATTTGAAGTGCTGGCAGGAGGTGTAAGAGTGATACAAGATGGAGGTGACTATGTGGACCCCACAGTCAGAGAAGGAGGAGCACCAGATCAGAGACACTTCTGCAACCCATGGTGAGAATGCAGTTGTACCCCTGCAACCTATGCAGGGCCATGGCAGGGCTGAGAGCCACCAGCAGCTCCGTGTGAGTGCGCCCGGACAGGTGAGAGACTGTGAGGAGGTGGCCATGGCACAGGCCGTGCTGGAGCCTGCGCGCCGCAGAGCAGCCCCACACGAGAGGCAGAGAGGAGCTGCAGCCTTTGGGATGAACACATGTTGGAGCAGCCCGTGCAGGGCTGCTGTGTGTGTGAGGTACCCCACGGAGGATCAGGGAGGACTGGTACGGAGCCCATCTGCCCTGAGAAGAGACAAACGGCAGAAGCCATCAGGAAAAGACTGACTGAAATGCCCACTCCCTGCCCCTCTGAGCCGTTCAGAGGGGGAGGAGATAAAGACACTGGGGTCAGGGCTCTGAGGGTTCATCATTGTAGCACTCTGTGTTATTTTGTGTGGTTATGTTTGGGGGTTTTCTGGTTATGCTTTAGTTGGTGGGGGACTAAATTATTTTCTGTTTTCTTCCCCAAGCAGAGTAGCCTGGTCTGTTTTGTCCTGGACCACAAGTGGCAATTAAGCTCTTCCTGCCCTTTGGCAATTCTCAAGTCTGTGGTACTTGAGCCTAATTGTGCTCTTTTGTCCCTGGCAGACAGAGAAAGAAGCACAATTTTAAGTCTTTCACTCAGGAGGAACTGCAGCACAAGGAGCTTCAGACAAATATAAATTTATCAAAACAATCCAGATTCCAACCTGGCACTTTCTGGGTTTGCCTTTATGTTATACTGTGATGAACCCATTTCAAAACTATGCTCTTCTGCTGGGCTAAAGAAAAAAATAGCAATAAATATCCTAGAAGGCAGCTGCACCTGCTGTCAAAAAGACTGTTGCTAAAAGATGTCTAGACCATTGATGCCACTAGATCATTGAAGCAGTTTCTGTCTGCCTTCATTCCCTTTTAAGGAACAACAGGAGTACAGTGATGGTCTTCTCCATTGAGACAACTCAAACTATCACCTCTGGGGATGAGAGACACAGCTAACCATAGCAGGTGCTGACTACAAGTAGAGGCATTTCCCACTACTGCCCCAGAGCTGTCCTGTCCCAAGCATCCCCAGTGACTGAGGTTTGCTTCTTTTAATCCCCCCACCCCCAGCAATCTCCCTGCATTGTGATGCTTTTCCAGCACTGAGATCACACTGCTGCCTACTGCAAAGGGCCACTGGGAGTTTTGTTTGAATCAAATTTCTCTCTCCAGGTATTATCACAGTGGTAAACGTGGCAAAAGTACGCAGGAAAGACAGAATCGGAGGGACAGTTTTCATACCCTGTACATTAGAAGAACTCATTGCCAAAGAGCTATTTAATCTCTCTCACACAGGTACTACTTAAATGTGTATTTAAGCACAAAGCTGCTGCTAGATATGGACATGGCAGGCATCTTGAATGGTACAGAGGCAATGAAAGCCCCAGGCTTTGCTCCTCTCTTAGTTTACACACAGAAGTCAAGACCAACCATCCTGTATTTGTTCCTCTGGCAGGACCTAGGTATAGATAGTGATCTAGGAAGTAAAACAACAGTGATGGGGATCTTGGGAAAAAAAGGACTGAGTGTCATTGCAAGGTAATCCATAGCTAAGCTGGATAGTCTCCATGTAGGGACAGGACAACTGTGAAGCAACCCAGAAAATCTGACTCTGTGCCACCCCTGTCCCGTTCACCTCCCCTGCCCCTTTCACAGGGGCAGCCCCAGCCCTGTCTCATCTACAGTGGCAAAATTCAGTTATTTCTACCATGCTGAGAAGTCCTGAGCCTGGGCTAAAGGCAGGCAGGGATTAAACCCAAGGGACACATTCATCATTTCTCTAGAGCCACTGCAGAACAAATGTAACTGCTTAGCTCCAGTCATCTACCAAGACACAACACATATCACAGAATCAGAGAATTAAGTAGATTGGAAAAGATCATCAAGTCCAACAGTTAACCTAACACTGCCATGTCCGCCACTAAACCAAATCCCTAAGTGCCACATTTACTTGTCTTTTGAGTATCTCCAGGGATGGTGACTCAACCACTTCCCTGGGCAGTCTGCCTGTTCCAATGCTTGACAACCCTTCCAGTGAAAATATTTTCCCTAATATCCAATCTAAACCTCCTCTGGTGCAACTTGAGGCCTTTTCCTCTAGTCCTGTTGCTTGCAACAGGAGATACGTGTTTTTACGCTTTCAGAAAGTGCTGCACTGCATGTACATATTAACTGATGAGCCTCACTGAAATGCACTGCAGCGACAGTCTCCAAAGCTCATCTGTGAAACAGACTTGGCTGTTTAACTCCACACATGCCAAACAAGGCCTCCAGCTGAACTAGCACACCCAGGCCACAGTGCAACAAGACCAACCAGCCACGAGGAGTGTACTAACTTGACACTTGAGATAGCCAGAAGAGGCCACCTACAGACAGAGTGGATGTTGTGAAGGGCAAACAGCCCTGCTGACAGGCTGTTTGTCAAAGCTTTTCGTAAATAATAATATGGATGGATCAAACATCAGTAACTTCTGGTATCCTCCATTTTGACTTCCAGCACATATTCAAGGCAAATGGTTAAAAAAACCCCAACTGTGTGGGGTGGGGAGAGTGGGTAAGAAGAAGATATAGGGAAGAAGCATCTGAAATTTTCAGGGTGATCAACACTTTTGGCAAGAATTTGATACGAACCAGCAGTCAGCTGCTGAAAGAACTTTGTTCCATACTTTATATAATGTATATGACTATTCTTAAAATTCTGTCTAGAAACTAGGAGTGAAGCTGAAGTCAGCTTCCCCTCATTTTTCCTAAAGATATATAAAGGACTATTCTGGCAGGAATTTTCTCTAGAGATACCAAAGCTAAAGGCTCTAGAAAAAGGAGGCTATCCGTCCTTTCAAAATCTCCCCAGGCACAATTCAACCTGCCTATAGAACAGGATTAATGTTGACCAAACCCAGTAACAACTGAGTAGGTTCTGCAGGAAGAAGTAGAAAAAAATACAGCTTTGACTTTAAATAATCTTCCAAAAATATCTTTAATGGATTGAGAGAATAAAAGAGGAAAGGAAATTCCTACAGGTTCCTCTTTCAGAGCACTCTCATATCTATATGAAATAAGAATCCAGCCCCAGGAGAGAGGATTTATCACAACACAGGGAGACTATTACACTACTTATGAACATAACTGCACTGTGCCCCATGATGAGATCACATGCCCTTGTGGGTGGTGAAGAAAGCATACCTTAATCTTCACACTGTATATTTTTTCACATCTTTTCCTCAACAGCTCAGTAGACGAATTTAAAAAATTATTTTAAGGAACTACTTCCAGGCTTATGTACCTGAATAGAACACCTCTGAGCAGCAGCTCTTTTCAGTAAGCCTTGGTCATCTGATAAACTACAGGATAGCTAAGCTCTGTCACTGAAAAACCTGGACTGCTTTCTATAGACAAATGCTCACTGAATCTACCAAAGCTTTAGCCAATAGTGGACACGTGTATTCATATGATTTTCTAAATCTGTTCCAAGCCGATGAAGAGCCTAAATGGATTTTAAATTTCATAGCAAGCTTAGGCTACCATTTTTGTGTTTGCACTGGCTGCCATTCAGCCAAAGAATAATTTAATACTTTACAGCATGCTTCTGATCAAAAGATAAAACGGAATAGGCCTTTAAAGAAGACAAAATGTTTGTATTTTTTAAGGATTGCGCTTTTGATTCTCTTGCTGAGATGCCAGTATTAATGCTTTCAACACTTACCTCAGAGTGCCACAAAAATAAGACTACAAAGTGCTTCCTTACTACACTAATCGGCCCTCCAGAGCAATCAGATGACACATGACATAGATCACCTGAAGATATTCCCATACACCACATCATCAGTTTCAGAAAATATCAGACACTCTAAACAATACACAATTTGAGGATAAGTGTCTAGAGACCAGCTTTGTTAGCAACCTTATTTAAACTGCTTGCAAGCACAATTCTGAGAGTAGAGGGCATCAATTACCACTACTGTGAGAAACGTTTTTTTAGCTGCTCTCAGTGACTAGTATGTTAGGGTCAATTTTATCTATATTTAGAGGATAAAGTTTCTATAAAGCTTGACTATTTCTCTCTGTGGCTTGTATGATGAAGGTATGCAGTGGGTCTGGGATGGTGGTGATCTTCCACAGCAGCTCCTGTAGTGCTGTGCCTTCTGTTGGTAGCTAAAAATGTGTACCAATAGCACATCAATGTTGTGGCTACTGCTCACACAGTATCGAGGCTGTCCCTCCAGCATTCCTGCTCCCACCTTCACCAATAGCTGTGATCTTGGGCGGGGCCATGGCCAGAACAGCAGACCCAGGCTGATCAAGGAGATATTCCATATCATATGACATCAGCTCAGCAATATAAACTCCGGGTGAGGAGCAGGAGGGGGCATGATTCATTTTGGCCTTCCAAAGCAACCTGCTTCTCAGGAGGTGGCCGGACATCGCTGCTAATGGGAAGTAGAGAGTAACAGCTTATTTTGCTTTGCTTCGTTTCTCATGCCCGTGGCTTTGCATTTTCCTTATTAAACTGCTTTTATCTCAACTCACAAGACTCTCATCTTATTTTCTCCCCTCCCTGGCTTTCTGAGGAGGTGGGTGATTGAACTGTGTGGTGGGCACCTGGCATCCAGCCAGGGTCAAAACACCACAAGGTATTTACCAGTGAACTTCTTGGAAAAAATGCTGGCTTAGGGTAAACAGTCGAGGTGTGGGTCTGGGCTCTATACCCCTTTGCCAAATTGGAGATGTTTCAAACAGCATCATTGTGCTTGAACAGGGCAAGCTAGGAATTGGATTGTGTCTAACTCCTGTGACTAAATCAATTCAACCTGCTTTCGACACTACTTTTTAAAATCTCAAAACAAACATAGACAATATTCCAGAAATTCAAACATTTCATGAGGAGTAGATTTAAAAGGAGTGTTTGAAATAAAGACACCAAAAAAGCAAAGAAGGGCCTGGATGAATGCCACATCCCCCAGGGTGCAACAGACTGCTCAAAACCTAGTGGCATCATATGAAGATCCTCCTACATCTTATTCTCTGCTCTTTTTACTGCTGCTTCTGGCCTCCATCCCATGCCAAGTATTCAGATTATTGTATTTTCTTGGCGTGGCCACATGCACTAGCATCTCTTCAGCCTCTCTCAGCATCTGCCTCTTGGAGAACTGTCTTTTTGCCCCTTCCTCACAAAGGATGGCTCCACCTGGCACCAACATTTGGGGTCTATGTTCCAAGTGGTCCTGCTATCTCTACTAGCTGATCTCATTTTCAGCAACATAATCTGCCTCTCTCCCTTCTTGATCACTTTTAGCCCTATGGCATTGCTTTCCTTGGTCACATCAAGTAACACAGACTCCTCTCTTGGCTAGAAGCTGAGTTCTGACTCAATTCTTTCCACTCATATTGCACTGTGCAACTGAGCACAGTGGAAAGACATACAGTAATAATCACACTGGGTTGATAATGACATAACAGCACGAGAAAGGCTTTGAATCAAGTGTCAGTGCCAAGCATTTGTAACAGATTTGTTACATTTCTATGCTCTAAGTCTGATTTGTGTGGAAAAATAATAGCTGAAACAGTAATTTTCCAGAAACATGATCATTATTTCTGTACACACACATCAATATATCTGGAAATGCAGCATATAATTAATTGAATTCAATTTTGGTTAAATAGTTCTTCTTAAAATGGTGTTGTATCAACATGCTCTGTGTATTTCAGAAAGGGCTATACAGGCAGCCAAACATTTCCATACTTTTTCCTTTACAAGCATTCAATCTGCCTTATTTGCTAGGTTGTTATACTATTCTAAGCAAAAATAAAAGGCATTTTCCTATTAACCTCAGAACTAATGACAAAATTTCCATGTATTTAAGCCCTCACACAGCATCCCACTACTATAATCTTTCCTGGATTGTCCTACAAATTGCCCTACAGCCAATCCACCTGTAGACTGCCAAATAAACTCTTGCTGCTTAAGATTGGATGTGCAAGGCAGCATTCAGAAGTATGAGGCAAATTGTGGGATTGATTTCACTGATGAGACTTCCACCTCTTGTGCTTATTAGAAGTTATCTCCAGAGTGGAGTAAGCGCACAGAACAGATCAGGCTGAGATGTGATAGAGAAGCTGTAAGAACATCAATACATCTGGGAAGCTCAACTTTGCCATCAAAAACCTCAGCCATTGAACTGGCAAAGCTAACTTGAGAACTTTAGCTTTTGCAACACATAACAATTACATTGTACATTTCAATGTTTCAAGATGAATGTAAATATTGATGTCTCACTTGCCAGCACTCCCAGGAAAGCTTTGCCAGACTGCAAGGTCCTTCCCACTGCACTGCTACACTACCAGTTCTCAGTAAGTTATGAATGAACTGTACAGCTTCTTATGGCTCCTAAACTGCTGCTGCCAAAAGTCTTGGTGTGCTAAATTTCAGACACTCTGAGAAAAGTTCAGTGACAATAAAATTACCATCTCTGCTGAACAACACCTGAAAATCCAATTACGGATCCGTAAGAAGAGAAGACCGAGGGTAAGAAGGAACAGGCACAGTCTCATTTTAGAACAGCACAGATGAGAAGTTATACTCACATGGTATTTATTTCTCTGTGAATGCACATTTCTAATGCTGAATGCAAAATACAATCCCACATCACTCCATGATAACACTACCCTCAGCTTGGTCAATACCTTATGCGCTGGCCTATTGCCCTGTTTATGATTTAAGACACAAAGTCATTTTGTCTTTCTGCTCCAAAATGAAAGCTATCTGTGTCCATATAATCAGTACATTAAATGCAGACACTGTCTCCTCTTCTGGAGGTAGGCATAAGTATATCATGTAGGGACTTGAGACTGTCACAGCCATAATGACTCAGTTTCTCTTAAAAGTCACTATTACCAGCAACATCAACTGAGGCAACAAAGGGTTGAGTCTTACACTCTTCTTGCAAAATATCAGTCAACCAGCACTGCCTTGCTTGCATGATGGCTTTCACAGAATCATAGAATGGTAAGAGCTGGAAGGAACCTCTAGAGATCATTCAGTCCAACCCCCTGCCAAAGCAGGTCCATCTAAATCAGGTCACACAGAAACGAATCCAGGCAAGTTTTGAAAACCTCCAGAGAAGGAGACTCCACACTCTCCCTAAACAGCCTTTGTCAGTGCTCTGTCACCCTCACAGGGAAGTAGTTTTTCCTTATGGTTAAGTGGAACTTCTTGCATTCCCACTTCTGTACATTACATCTTGCCCTATCACTGGACACTATAGAAAAAAGTGCCTCCCCATTCTCTTGACATGCATCTTTTAAATACTTGTGTTAATGAGATCCCTCAGTCTTCTCCAGGCTAAACAGCCTCAGATCTCGCAGCCTTTCCTCACAAGGAAGATGTTCCAGTCTCTTGATCATCTTGGTGGAAGATGCGCCAGACTCCAGAAGTTCCCTGTCCCTCTTGAGTTGGGGAGCCCAGAACTGGATGCAGGACTTCAGATGAGGCCTCAGAAGGGCAGAGTAGAGGGTAAGGAATACCTCCTTCGACTTGCTGGACACACTTTTCTTGGTGCATCTCAGAATGCCATTGGCCTTCTTAGCCATGAGGGCACATCACTGAGTCATGTTTAGTTTGCTGTCCACCAGAACTCCAATCTGTCTTTCCACAGAGCTGTTCTCCAGCAGGTCAATCCCAGCCTGTCCTGGTGCATGAGGTTGTTCCTTCCCAGATGCAGGACTCTGCACTTGTCCTTGTTGAACCTCATGAGGTTCCTCTTTGCCTAAATCTCAAGCTAGTCAAGATCTTGCTGAATGGCAGCACAGCCTTCTGGGGAATCAGCCAGTCCTCCCAGCTTGGTGTCACCAGAAAACTTGCTGAGGGTACACTCTGTCCCCTCATCCAGGTCGCTGATGAAGATACTGAATTAGACTGGCCCCAGAACCGATCCTTGTGGAACTCCACTGGCCACAGGCCTTCAACTCGATTCTGTGCCATTGATCAGCACCCTCTGGGCTCTGTCATTCAGCCAGATCTTGATCCACCTCACTGTCCACTCATCCGAGCCACACTGCCTGAGCTTTCTGATGAGGATCTTATTGGAGATGGTGTCAAAAGCTTTGCTGAAGTTAAAGTAGGTGACATCCACTGCTCTCCCCTCATCTAGCCAGCCAGTTATATTCTCACAGAAGGATATCAGGTTGGTCAAGCAGGATTTCACCTTGGTGAATCTATGTTGACTCCTCCTGATAACCATCTTTTCCTGCATGTGTTTAGGGATGACATCAAGGATGATCTGTTCCATCACCTTTCCAGGGATGGAGTGAGGCTGACTGGCCTGTAGTTTCCTGGGTCCTCTTGCCTTTTTTGAAGACTGTAGCGACACTGGCCTACATCCAGTCTTCAAGCACCTCAGCTGTGCTCCATGATCGTTCAAAAATGATGGACAGTGGCTTAGCAATAACATTAGCCAGCTCTCTCAGCACTCATGGGTGCACCCCATCAGGACCCATGGATTTATTGATGTCCAGCCTGCCTAACAGGTCTCTAACCCCATCCTCATCCACCAAGGGAAGGTCTTCTTTGAGCAGTTGTACTTGTGTAAGCAAAAAGGTGTCAGGCTTACAGCTAAAAATATTTTATAATGCAGAAACAGGAGTACAGTATGTATTGTATTAAGTATCTTGGATAGAAGATATCTTTTTTGTAACAGCATTACAAAGCAATTGTACTTTTGATGTGTCCATTGGCTACACTGAAGTGTGCCTAGAAAGGGTATAGAGCATCATGCTTCCCTTACAAGATAGGGCCTGTCATAGAAAATGTTTTGGAATGCTTACATAATCATGCCCTGATAGCAATGCATTTCATGGGACTAACAATAATTCACTTTTGAAGTGACAATAAAATAATGTTTAACCACATATCCAATACATATCTTACAGAGAATATTATAGCACATAGCTTTTAATATAAAAGAACATACTTGAGTCATGTTTTTGGAGTGATTTTCCCCCAGGATAAGACCTCAGGCATCTGTCATCTATCTTGCTCCTACCAAGCTAAGGAGTCTGACAGTGTGAAAGTAAAAACCTGCTGTAGCTTCCATTTCATTTGACCTGTAAAGAGAATCTGCAAGACACCAGAGTTCTACTGTTTCAGGAGTGAATATCAGTGACAGGCATAAGCAGCATTTTCTACTGGTTACATTGTCATGTATACCCCAGCTTTTAAGTGAAAGAAATCTTAGTATCCTCAGTTTTATCAGAGATTGAGTTATATCGAGGAACATACCTTTGAGATGTTACTAGAGCGGCTCATGGAATGCCCCAAAGCCTTCTCATTCTGAAAGAGGAAGAATATGATCACTGTAGCAACAAGCACAGTTAGGAGGACATTTTAAAGCTGGTATTAGGAACGAAATTCCACAGAGAAAATTTTACAGCTGTGGCTTTTAAGGATGATGCTTCTATCAACATCAGCCTGATTTACAATAATCACTAAATTGCTTTGTTTGCTTAACAAGATACTACCTGGCAGAAAATCACACAGGCAAGACAAACACAAATTGAGAAATACTAGAACAACAATTTCATCTCTCTATGAACCCTGCAAAGCCCTTTTCTCAGATGGCATCTATTTTTTAAATACATCATCTACATGTAAATGCAATATCCAACCACTAAAAGTGAAAACTCTTGTTTAAAGAAAAACAAAACCATCACAGTGATGTTTGGAAACAATTGTGGATAACCACATGCATGTCATTTCAGAAGACAAATCAGAATTACTGAGGAACTTCCTACATACCACAGAAGTTGGAATTTAACTGAAAATATCATACAAGATGCAAATGAAGGGGCTGTGGATTCTCAAAACAGAAACAACTGTATCTATTACTCACTTTTCAGTGTGCAGATCCTGACAGATAAGGAGAACAATATTATCTCCTACCAGAACAAACAGTAAGTTTCTCCAAGATATTTAATCCTTCAAGGGTTCCTGGTTTTTGAACATCAGTTTACCATAACTGTAACAGGACAAAATTGCTTCACTGGGAAGTGCCTAGAAATCACTCTCCAAAAGTTTTCTAAATAAAGTCCACAAGATATACTTTTTTCTAAACAAATACTACAAACATGGCAAGTCATAACATTTGGTTACAGACCAGTACCTATATTCCTCCAAGTATGTGAAGCTAGGATGCAAATCAGTCTGAGATTTAAACCCCCTGAAAAAAAGGGTAAATTTACTACTTTCTCCTTTTGGGCTCTATGCTGAGTAAGGGTTTCTAGAAGTGCATATTTTCATCTGTGATTTTAGGAACGCAGCTGTTTCATCTTTATTCCTGAAGAGAATTTAACCTAATAGAGACACTTTACAGCATCCTCTTCCAGTTCTCATTGACACTGAATCATCAGACAGAGCTTCAGATCAGAAGTCCTGAGTATGTAACAAATGGGGACGTTAAAAAACAAAAACTCAAAACAGTAAATGCTGTTACTCCTACAGCAGCCTGAATATAGTACACTGGTGTTAAACATCCTGTTCATGGTCTGTTACAATTCAAGAGATCTTCAATGACTAAAGCCCCCCAACAAGTCAGCCTGACTGGCTGGGCACCCAGATGCTACACCACTTTGAGATTCCTATGCTCACAGACACTTCGTCCTACAGCACATGTGCAGATCAACTCCAAAGCTTTGTGCCGAGAAAATGGAAGGAAAGGCAAAAACTTCAGCATGTGCCTGTAAAAGCAGGCTGTCCCTTCCCTACAACACCACTTGGCTCTCAACAGAGTCCTGGGCACTACATCAGTTGGCAGATATAAATTACACTTCTCCTCTTAAAAAGGTGGGGAAGTAAATACAGTCTCTGAAATCCTCTGTATGTAGGAATTTGAGTACCAAGAAGTCAGCTCTTCTTTCAGAAGAACAGAGGAAAAATAACTAGGGAATTCCCTGCAAGTTTTGACTGATGGTCAAACTAAACATCAACATATCTTAGCCTGTCATTTAATCAGGGATATTTTTTGAAATGGCTGCTCCAAGTCTCACAGTTTACATTCACACAGACTTTAAAACATGTTTGACTGAAAACAGATAAACAACTGAGTCTTGCCATGCAATAGCTATTTCCAGTTCACTAGGACTACTCAAGTAACAATCCTGCTGAAGGAATGCATAGTGCTTTCTTGCCAACTTCTGCAAAGGATCAAAAAAAATGTGCTTTTCCTTTTTAAAATCATTAAACAGTAACAGAAGCACCTCTAAGTAATACAGTTCATGAAATCTAGCTGTGCTGTTTTTCTCTTTTAAAAATAATAAACATCAACCCTTCAGGAAAAAGCACTACGGAAGCCATTAAACAGAGCCAGTGTTTGCTAGTATTTCCCTTGCTGCATTACATTAAGGTTGCCATATGTTTGGCACTCATTAAGACAGAAAAGAGCTGAAAAGCCAAGGAAGGAGCTCCTGGAACAGGTAGATTTTCATGGCAAACAATCACTCAGTGAGAAACAGAATCATTAAAGAAGTAAAAATTATTTTAAAGGCAAATAAAAAGAGGTATTTTTTAATCTATCATTGCTACATTCATCACAGGATTTTTTATCAACTATTCACAAATTGCTAGTGATATGGAAGTGGCAAGGCTAAGCTTCTAATATGGTAGTATCAGTACCCAAAAAATAAAGGTCTTCAGGGACTTTTTCTAGTGTATTCCTACCAAAGAGTAAGACATATTCTAGTTTTGTAATTACAGTTCTGTACAAGTGTTCCTGTCTTGCAAAAGCATTAGTCTTTGAACTGGAATGAAAGGTCAAGACAAATGCAATATCTGGACCATACTGTATGGACGACCACTTAAATTAATCTGTTTCTGCATGGACCATAAGGGCAAACAATATTCCCTACAGAAATTAGAGAAATAAATTCTCCAATGAGGCTGGGAAAATATTTGGGACATTTTTACTAACATTTAATATGATATGTGCAAAAGAGCTCCTGAAACAAGAGTATCAGGTATCACACCTGTTTAGTAATACCTACTCAGTACAGATCAGCTTAGCTTTTCCTGAAATGTCATCTTCCCATTTTTACCAATACAGTTTGGAAAATACTCTGATCTGCAGCATTTCACTTACACTTAACACTGAAAGATCATATACATTTAGGTAAACAACGAACTAGGCCCTATGGATCCCATTAAAGTTACTTAGTGGAATCATTGTAGAAGTCTAGACTGTGATATTGTGGGGAACTTCAAAGCATACTGCATTTCACACACAAAAAAATAAGTGTAGCATCAGAAAACATACAAAGAATAATATCTAAGAAAAACAACGCATCCAACCATTCTGACAGAAATAAACCAAAACTACTTAAGAAAGACACTGCTTCGGGAGGAAAGATGATTCACAGCTAAGAGAAAAGACAGTCATAATTTAAAGGGTAGTACACTTAAGTTGCAGAACAACAATCTTTTAAAATATAAATCTGCTAATAAAAAAAATCATATCAAGTGACTACTCAGAGTTCCTAGATAACTGTTCAAGAAATGCAGGTGTCAACTATCTGCCCCAAAAACATGTACATGTGAATGTACACACATTCATCATTAGGTTTTTAAATAAAAAACCTACAGAAAGCACACACAGATCCAATCACTCTTTCCTCAGAACATATCTAGGTATAGCAGGTTACTCTAACAAGTAACCCAAGAATATTTAATACCATCTTGTCAGTGAAAATGAGTCTCACACATGGGGCCTCATCTGATGCTTTGGTATGCAGACAACTAGTGCGTGTCCAGAGAAGGTTATGTGGGATCAAACAGAAGGCCAGTTCTAGGGACAACATCACTCATAAGCAGCTGCTGGTGCTAACAGTGTTCTGCATTGTTTGGTGCTGTGAACATTTAAAGCCATTATACCATTAGAGTGTCAACCTATAGCAAGAACCTGTTACGGCAGTGTTTTAAAACACCGGGCTAATGTTATTGCCAGTCACCCCCTCCCACAGCACAGCCCAGTTAGGAAGTTTTTTACAATTGTATATTTGGGTGATTTCTGCAAAATTGAGACCTGAAGAAGCAAATTTGTGTCTCTTGCTTTCATGGGTATGTCTTTTAGGACCCTTCCCTTTGCTCCTCCTATGTAAGCAAAAGATTGCCATGTCTTACTGACAAAACAATTCTATAATTTGCACAGTGCTAAAAGTTGCAAAAGCCTCTTCTGCTACACATGCACTGCAAATGTGCTTTTTTAGACTAAAAATCTGTTGTCATTAACTTAATAGCCACATTTGGGGTACTGCACTTGAAATGTCAATATATTCAGTGACATTAAATTGTATAGGTTCCCAAGAGTCATAGATAAACAAGTTTCAGAAACTAGCAAACAAAAGGTGTGCTGAAAAATACTACATTCTTCAGTCATAAGCAGATACTCTGGCACTCTCTCACTCAGACAATGTTTAGGATCTGTTACTCACATGAGAAAAATCCTGCTGATTCTGATTATGTTCTAACTGTATAGAATCATAGAATCGTTTCAGCTGGAAGAGACCTTTGAGATCATGGAGTCCAGCCTTAGTCCTAGTCCTATCAACCACTAGATCATTTCCCTAAGTGCAATATCCTTAAATATGTCTCGACTCCACCACCTGCCTGGGCAGCCTGTTCCTATGCCTGACAACCATTTCAGGAAAGAAATTCCTCCTAATATCCAGCCTGAACCTCCCCTGGAGCAACTTGAGGACATTTCCTCTTGTTCTGTACCTTTCAGGTAGTTGTAGAGAGTGATAAAGTCTTCCCTGAGACTTTTTTTCTCCAAGCTGAACAGTCTCAGATCCCTCAGCTGTTCCTCATATGAGACACGCTTCAAATCCTTTACTAGCTTGGTAGCCCGCCTCTGTATCCTCTCCTGCACCTCAGTGTCCTTCTTGTAGAGAGGGGCACAAAACTGGATATGGTATTCGAGGTGTGGCCTCACCAAAGCCAAGTACAGGGGAATGATCACCTCCCTCCTCCTGGTAACACACTGTTCCTGATACAGGCCAGGATGCCATTGGCCTTCTTGGCCACCTGTGCACACTGCTGGCTCATGTTCAGCTGGCTGTCAGTCAACACTCCCAGGTCTCTCTCTGCCTGGCAGCTTCCCAGCCACTCCTGCCCAAGCCTGTAGTGCTGCTGAGGGTTGTTGTGGCCCAAGTGCAGGACCCAGCAGTTAGCCTTATTGAAACTCATGCCATTGGCCTTGGCCCGGCAATCCAGCCTATCCTAGATCTTTCTGTAAAGCTTCCCTGCCCTCAAGCAGATCAACACTTCCATGCAGCTTGGTGTCATCTGCAAACTTACTATGGGTGCACTGTACAGTAGGAACAGGGCAAGTACAGCACCATACATCACAGATATCAAGAGAAGTGCAGGGAAAGTGAAGGACAGAAGCAGAATTCTAATGTCCTCAATTAGTTTTTCCTCATTAAGTGAGTTCCTGATACAGAAGCAGGATAAGAATTGAGTATCTATCTGCAAGTCAGTTAACACAGCTTAAATCCATGTCTAACAGCCGATGCTATCCAGTTTATTGATATTGATCATTGGTATATATGTACATCATGTTCCCACCTCCTTCACTTTATCTGTCACAATAGCTTATACCCACAAATGGAAATTAATTAAAGAAATCTTTTTGGCAGAAGGCAAGTGGTCAGAAGATTCAGAGTCTCTACATTTTGTTAGTTTTTCTGACTGTCAGAAAAGATAAGCAAAACACATGAGGCCAAGAAGATGAAAACAAAATCAAACAGATTTATGTTTGTTTAGGAAAGTCATTCAAACTCTTTCATTTAAGAAAGTTAATGAAGAAAAAAAAAATTATGTGTCCATATGGAAAAAGGGCAAAGTCTTTCCACAGTAGCACCGAAAGCAAAGTGGTGAGCCGCACTCTTTCAGGGTCATATTTTTTTAGTTTTGTATTCAGCAGCAGTGCTCCTTGAAAAGGAGATCTTATCAGATCATTTCCCTCTTCAAACTATAGCAGCAGTCAACAAAGCAAACAAAATATCAACATGGAGAAAGAACAGGTGGAAATGAATACCAAAACAGTATAAAAACCCAATGACAGGTCAACAACTTTTGTGTATGGTCACTAGAGATTAAATCCCAGCTTTATAGAATTCAGGGGGAATTCCACCACTTATTTCAATTGGAACAGAAGTTTGGCCCCAATTAGTAAGTAATGTAGCAGAACTACAAAGAGTTCAACAACAGACAACTGGGGTGATCAACAATAACAGCTGAAGTGATAGATTATTAAAAGAGAAAGTAAATAAATAAGGTGATGAAAAGACATATAAGCTAAATAACAATACATTAATGTTGTGGTTTTGCCCAGCCAGGACAAAAAAACCCACAACTGGGTCATGTCCCACACCTGCAGAAGAACAACAGGAAGCAGGTGTCTCAAGCCAGCTACTGTAGGCTAAGACACATACACTTGGATGAAGTATTTCCTGGAGGAAGCAATAAAGCAACACTTCACGTGTACACAATGATCCCACCAAAAGCAACAAGAAATGCTCAGGAATACTCAAGACTGAGCTACTATCAACATCCTGATCTGAAAAAAAAAAAAAGTATTTCAGTAACTGCAAGTGGAACTAAGCATGCTTTTGGAACCTAAAGTAATTTTTAAAATACTGATTTCCCCTAGAGCATGAGAAGCAGAGAAAAAGAAATAGCAACAATAGATAGCTAGAAAAATGAGTTTGCCTTCATACATGGAAATCAACATTTACTTCACGTGCATCAGAGGGAAGCAGGAACACTTCTAAAAGGATCCTTGAGTAGTAAGGGACTGCTGTGCAGTGCTAATACTGAGCCATATCAAAGCATGTGGAGTGGCATTGTCTAAATAAAGTAGGGACGAGCCCAGTGATCCAGCACAGCAGAGCAGTCAACCTGAAGACCAACAAACAATCAAAGGGAAAAAAACCAGCAACCTTTTCTGAGTGATCACTTTTCTGAGCCTGGTGCTCAGGGCACCCCTACATACCATTCCTGGTCAGAGAAGCTGTAACGGCAGAAGGGTCACTCTGTATAAGCAGCCTCATTTCCCATCACTATATTCCTAAAATCAGCAGATTACAGCAGAAGACTGAGGCAATCATATGAGTGACTAGTAAAACCTACTGACTGAAGACAAGAAGGCTTCCAGAAGAGCACTGATCTTCACTCAGCTGAGAAACTTCAGCACAGTCACTGTCTAATAAGAAGGGTTGAGGTTTTTGTGTTTGAATGAGCTGAATGCCAGCAGCTGTGTAAGAACTAAATTTATCACCACAGTCCTAGGAATATCTGCATTTTCTGCTAAAATAAAATGTCTGAGCCATTAGACTATTGGTATAGAAGCTTTCCCACTTAACTGAAGACATTTACTCATTCTCTTCCCACAGCTCTTATGCTCCAGTTTCAGTAAAATCCGGCTCAAACAACATCAACTCAAAAGTACCAATATTATGTGAGTAGTAATAAACAGTCTACTTCACTGGGTTCCTTTACCTCTTGCATCTATTCTCATGAAAGATAAATGTACTGCAGGTGTCAGAGTGCTAATGAACTAATGAGGACTGCACTGCATTGATCCACATGTGCTGACATAGCATTTTCTAAAGTTTATTTCCCAAAGGGAAAGGATTATAAATAAACCTCATTCACAGTAAACCTCCTGCCCTTCACTCCCTAGAGCTTTGAGGGAAGGCAGCTTTTTGTCACAGGAAATTGCATCAAAGTTTTCAGAAAATGCATATTAGCTTATACTATCTGATTTTGCCAAACTTTCTTTAAATTGACCTCCCATCAAAGCTAGATTTTAAAAACTCAGTTTCAATCTTCTTTGTGCTTACTGCTCTACACATTCATTATCTGCATAAATTGGAATGGACATCTATAAAATCTGCAGTCATTTTAGAAGATATTTTTATGAAAATACATTTTGTATTTTCAAAAGTAAATTTTTAAAAGCCACAAATACTAAAGGCATTTCTGTATACCTCCTGAAAATACACATAGCCAGAGCTCTAGGGAGGCTGTTTTCTCTTAGGTTCTAAACTTGTAACTGAGTGAGCAGCTGAAGCAGTAGAAGAGGGCCTTCACCACAGGCTCCAGAATCCAGCAGAAAGGATTCACTTAGGGAGTGGAATCCTCAGTTTGCAAGCTTTTATGCATGGGGCATCACATTGACAACGTTTGCTGATTCCATGGCAACTAGGTTCTGATCCAAAACTGGAAATTCTCAGTCTACATACCCCCTTCCCCCAAATGTATTTCTGATTCCCCTTAGTTTTGAAAACACGGAAGATAAAACTGCTCTAAATCTACCCTTCCAGTTTGAAAGGACTACTGAAGTATTTTTAAGGAGATTAAGTAACTACAGCTTTGGAAATCCATTTTTTTTAAAAAATCAAACCCCAGGTTAAGCATCTGGACATCATAAAATGTCAAAACTCTCCCTGAGATTTTAGTTTTAAAGGGGCCTTTCAAAAGATATCCAGTGAAAAAATGAAATATCAGATAATGTGCAGGCATTCTCTAAAAGATTAAATAGATGACTTGTCCAGATAAGTACTCTGGGGAAAGGTGGGAGTGCAGGGGAAAGGATTAGATGCTGTTGAGCTGCATCAGTGCAGACAGTGAGAGTAACGAAACAGTAGCATGGGATAAGAATGCAATCTGCAAGAACAGCTGGCTTGTGCTCTGAAATAGTGAGACTTAAAAACATTGACTCAAATACTCAGAACATTTTAGTCCACATTCAGAATCACTCATATTGGAGATTCATAATTTTGGGTTTCAATACAGACAAGTACTAGAGGTGAGCAAGACCGATGAAAACTTGCAAGGAAAAGCTAAGGGTTAAGCATTATAACACATGGTAAAAGCCTTGATTGCTTCAGAAAGCTTATAATCCAATACAAGAAAATTTAAAGATGACTTCAGCAACTTCACAACTGACACAAACAGGGACAGACACTGATGTATCAAGTAAAATCTGCTAGGTGTGTTTATGCCTAATGCATTGAAATATACACACACATATACATATATATATTGGGAAAAAAACCAACCAAATGAAACCCAACCCTACAAACTACATTTTGGCTTCATTTAATGGAAAGAATCTGCACTAGCCAGGGCTGAACCCCAAGTGCTACAGTAAAGTAACACAGAGAAATGCTCTTAAAAGAGGTTCTGTCAAGTGTCATCTTAATTTTAATGACAAGGTAGTTGATTTTGTTTGTATCATAGATGGCATCAAAGAAGAGCAAAGGTTAGGATGATCACTGAGCCAGTGCTGGGGAACCAGGAGGTGCATTTTCTGTAGTCATACCTTTATGGTCTCAGATACTTAGTTTCCCAAAATTCAGTTGAAATGAATGAGACAAAGTCAGCCATCATCTCTGAAAAGCATTGGCAGGTAAAGCTGTTTCATATCTATAAATGGTAAAGAAGACAACTTGCAAAAATGCTTACAATTACAGTAAGCATACTGAAATTCTCACTGTTCTTCAGAAGCTCATCTTTGTTCCTTGTTAAATTCTCACTTCTTGATATTGCAGATGCTTTTTTTTTAAAGTACATCTGTGTTCACCTTTCTTTTTCTTTCAGTGAAATGCATGTTAACATCTTGCCTGGAGAAGGCTTCTACTTGCCTTCAAGAGCAGCTGCTACATAGCACAGCGTAAGTGAAAAAGCAGAAGAGCAAAAAGGGAAAGGGAGGATGGAGCAAGTAATAAGCAATAGAACCTGCAATACACCCGAGGAAGAGAAAACCAAGTCAGTCATCTTCTCCCCCTATTTTTTTGCTGGCAAGACAACTCTTGCATTTGTTTGATGAATTTGGGATGAGAAATTTAGGTCTTCCGATGAGACACTATTTCCAGAAACTGTTAGAAGTTGGAAGCATCAAGAAAAAGTGGACTGAAGGGCCTACTTCACATGCTTCTTCATGGGTTAGGGGAGAATATCTAATTGCAAACTATAATGAGGAATTCCAATTGTACCCACCCAAGGAATGTCATTGTCCTGTTTTAAGGTAATGAGCTGTGAAAATGAAACTGTTAACATCCATTCTACAGCTGCCGAGTCTCAGAAATCCTTTGACAGAAGAACCTCAGCTCCCACCACTAAGTCTCTTCCAGTCATCATCTGCTGTAATATTATAGTGAGTTTATAGAACATACTGAGTTTCTTAAAATGTCACTTCATTTAATTAGTGTGATTTTCCATGGAATTATATGAAATTGTCCTCTGTTCTGTTTTGTTTTTTTTAAAGAGACTATCCATGGTTTATTTCTTGAACTATCACATACATTGCTTTATGCCTGTTCCTCTCCACCCAGGACAAAGAGTGACACTGTATGCTAGGTAACGGAGATAGTTTCAATCTTACCTCTAAAAGCACTTTTCTCTAGTATAGCTGAGGAAAACAGAAAGAAAAGAACAGTTTGTAGAAATGGTTTATTCATCTTCTAATGACGTAGAATTCTCATTATCCTTAACACTGCTGCTTACAGTTTATTAGCAGGACTGATTCTTCATTTTTAAGTCACACTGTGCATGTTAAGGCTACCTCACTTAGGAATTGGCTTGGTCCTGGCACCACTCTTCAACTCCTCTTTCAATTAATGCAATGTTTTTTGGCAGAGGAGAAAGTGTCCAATGCATAATTAAGTGCTTGGATAGGGTTGTAATTTGATTAAATGTCACAGGTATGTCACAAAAAAAAACATGGTGCAAAATCGACTCCCACAAAATTTCCTGCCTCTTAAACCTACAACCCGCAGCTCCCAAGCTTTCACATACACAAAGCCATTCACGGTTGTTGACTGCAGATAAGTTCATTGTTTCTTAATGTAAGAGCTTCTGTCCAG
The DNA here is from genome assembly GCF_028858725.1 of Colius striatus. NCBI lineage: Eukaryota > Metazoa > Chordata > Aves > Coliiformes > Coliidae > Colius > Colius striatus. Next base: position 18,894,317 of record NC_084766.1, read on the forward strand.
TTGTACTAACTACAACAGACTACAGGATAAATAATCACTAAAGTTAACTCCTACCCTGGGGCTTGATTGTAACTTGGGAAATAGGAAGCCAACAGAAGTCAGGAGATTAATTTGACTTGAAACAAGGGATATCCTTAGGAAGACCAATGCACAGTTGATAGTCTCATGACCAGAGTAGGTGCAGGGCCACAATTACAGGAGAGGAAAGTATTAGGAAGAAAAAAAAAAAAAAAACCCAAAAAAATCCAGAAACATAGTTCCTGAATAAAGCAGTCAGACAAAACACAGAAATTACTACTCTAAACACGATGGCCCATCCTGGAGGTGGTGCCTCAAACAGCCTCTGGTATTATATCCGTTTTTCAAACTAATCTGACCCCTCTGAGACAGACAAATACTTCCTTGGGGAAGAGCACTGTTACATACTGTTACATTTTCAAGTCCTAACGCTAGCCATTGACTGTCGATCAAGATGAAAAAAGCACCCTCACCCCCTCCCCCCCCCAAATCCCGGGAGTCATAAAATACTATTTTTCCATTAGACAGCAAGAGAGAAAGTGATGACAAGAAACAATTACATTAGCAGAAACCTGATGGAATGGCAAAAACTATGCAAATAAAACTCTTAAGTTATTATCAAGAAAAAGAAATTAACCAGCCATCGAGGTCAACACAAGGCAGCTTAAATTGGCTGGTTATGAAATTGCTTCTTGTTATGCTAGTTTAAGCTGAGAACTTCAAGTCAAATTAGAAAGAAAGGAAAAAAAGATCCCCAAACGAGAAACACAAACACCATGTTGACAGGACAGCAGCCCAGCTGCCCAAAGGTGCTGAAACCAGGGGCTGAAAGTACATTTTAAAGTTTTTTTTTTTCTTCTTCCCAACACTTTCCTACTACCCAGGGCCACTTTACCTGAAGAGCTTCAGATTCATGTTACTAAAAATAAAATTAAAAAATTGTGCATCTCCACACTAGTATAAGGTTTATCTAGGAATATGCGAATTTAAGTCACCAAATTTCCACTGAAGCACTACTGGCTCTAGTACTCAGAATCCAAATGTTTGTCAACCCCTGATACACACACGCACACAGAAAAAATTACTCAAGTTTAAAGATCATGAAATTAGCTTAAAATTAATAAAACAAGTGCACATATCCCCAGTCACAGAGGCTGAGCAGAGCAAAATGCACATGATAAAAGTAAGTCAGCAACTGCCTAATAACTGCAAGGGACAGGATGAAAATCCTAAAAAAACATTTGAAGTATCAATTAAGAAAAAAGATAAAAATCCTAAGGGAACCTTTATCTTCATAACCTTTCAGTTACATACAAGACAGATGCATGGGTATGGTGTTTCCATGCTCAATGCAGAGACCACAAAATTACCATTTCTTTTAACATAATTATCTCATTATTTCAGTGCCACTATTTAGATTTTGCTTTTGAAACTGTTAAAATCTCAGGAGGAACCAAGAATATGTTTTTTCTTTTTGGCTGGAGGGTGGGGATGGTAATTTGGGTTTTTTTTTGGTTTTTGTTTGTCTGGTTGGTTGGTTTGGGTTTTTGGTGGTTTTTCTGTTGTCGTTGTTTGGGTTTGTGGTGCTTTTGTTTCTTTCTTTGTTGGGTTTTTTCTTTACTGGGACTGAAGTTCCAGTGGGTGCTTTTTTTTTTTTTTTTTTGCACCAAATGACTCTCCCATTCAAAGACACAAGGCTGGCTGTGGTTATCACCTAACAGGATGAAGTCATTCTGTCCTTTGCCACATGAAAAAAAATGGAGAAACAAGGTGGGGGGGCAGGAGTAAACTATGTAGTCTTTCTGGCCTGAACTGCTTAACTGAAGAAATGGAAAACTCACCCTCTTGCAACGCTCCTCTACATTACTTCACCTTCCGAGAGACACTAAACTCTTTGAAGCACCTCCTGTGATTTTAGGCACTTCTGGACAGCCTTGTAGTACCCTTCTCATATCTGCAGATAACAAAATATGAGAATTTGGAAGACACAATATACTCTGTCTGGCTGTGTGATTGAAAGGCTCGGTTTGGGCCTTTCCAATTTCCTCATGGCCAGCCTCATAAATTAAGCACATCAATTAATTCAAATGAATGAAAAATTATTCACTACCAAGCAAGAGACAAAGTTCAGGCAGCTCCCAATCAGACTCTCCAGAGCCTGTGAAGCCATACTAGAAGAGACAACTGCTACTGCCTTCAAATCCATAGTGGAACTGTTTTTGTGAGAAGTCAGATCACTTCAGAGAGAGTAAAAGGTGACATGAACCTCACAGATTTTGCTCCTAAGAAAGAAGTACTTTCCAACATAGATACTCAGAGAGGCCTACTTTTCTTCAGCCAATCTGACTAATTAAAGCCTAGTTACTGAGATGACTGGCACAGACATTGATTGCTTGGCTGTTCTTGATAAGCTTAGTTTAAGCCACGTAAGGTTCTCACACACCTATAACAGCCATCAAACAAATAAATTTAGCAGTGCTAATTATTTGATGATCTTGAAGTCATAATAAAGCAGTGCCAGGAAAGTCCCTAATCATGGTCTTTGCCTTTCATCCATGTAGAGCAGGCAGATGAGGAACGGATGTTGCTAACAAAGAAGTGTACAGATTCCAAGGCACGTTACAAAATAATATTTTTAGCAAATGCAATTGTAAGAAAGAAATGCATAGCTTTAACAACAACTTGAAAGACTCTGTAAAGAAAAACATAGCCAGAAGAAGTGATGTTTAACAAAAATCCTGGTGTCAAAAACACATCAAGAGGAGACATGAAAGGGAAGGAGAGCAAGCCACAAAAAGATAGAAAAAAGGAATGAAAAAAACAGCATAATCTAAAATTCTCTCTGTTCTTTACAGTTCTTATAGATTCATGATTGTTAAAGATCCAGACAGAAAACATTTCTCTTTCTTTTTTAATGTGTCCTGTTTTTCTCAGCAACTTGGCAAAGTATATTGTGCTCTATAGCTCTGACTGAATTGTCTATTGACAACTGCCTATTTTTGCCCTTCTCCAAACTCTTCTGATACTATCATGCAATGGCAGGGTTTCCCCATTCAGTCTGACTCATTTCTGTTGTACCTGGAAGGACTTTTGTTCTTCCAAAACCCTAGGAGTCCTTTAACGTGGCTCAGAGTGAAGGAATCCATGTGGTATGTGAAGCATTATTAACAAATATAGAGAGTACAGCTTTTTAGCTATAATGCTTGAGGCCATGCTGTTTATGTCAAATCACTCTTACCACAAAAGCGTTTGCAAATTGCATCATCTTCTATAAAGTTACTACCAGACACCCTTAATGAATGTCATGGGGGCATGTTAACCTTTTGAAAGAAGAAAGATGAGTTGAGTAATTTTCATGAAGAGAAGACAAATTGTGCTAGTCATAATCATTGATGCCAGTTAGGGCCAGGCTGCCTTTAACAGGTGCAGTTAAAATCCACAGAAATCACTCAGAAATCAACATATCAAAGCTTTGACAATTACAGTAATGATTACATATGAATTACATATGACTACATATAACAGGAAGCTTAAACAAAAGCAAAATGGGCAAACCTGCAGAAAAGTTGTTCTCCTGCATTTTCAGGTATTCCTGGTACCTTAACTGAAAAAGAATTTAGGCCCTGAGAGGGACATAGTCTAATATCACAAGGATTCATCACTGATTTTTGAGTCAGGTTTCATGGTTTAGGCCCATCCAGGGATAAAAGACCACAATCACTTCTTAAGTACCACAAACTTCAGAACCGGACAGACAGGGAGGGCTTAATTGCCACTTGTGGTCCACAACAAAACTGACAAAGCTACTTAATTTGGGGAAGAAAACAGAAATTAATTTCATCCATCACCAACAAAAAAAAAAAAACCATAACAAACCCTAAAATATATCAAACAGAAAAAGCCACGGTGTCACAGTGATGAAGAGCACAACCAGCCCTTTGAGACCATCTGCCCCCAATCCCTTCCCTCTTCCTGGGCCTGAATCCCAGTGTCTTTACCTCCTCCCCCTCTACGAATGGCTCAAGGGGGCAGGGAATGGGGTTTTCAGTCAGTCTTTTCCTGATGTCTCCTGCTGCTTGTCTCACCTCAAGGCAGATGAGCTCCATTCTGGTCCTTCCTGCTCCAGCTCTGGGTCCCTCACAGGCCAGGCAGCCCGGCACAGGCTGCTGCAATGTGCCTTCATCCTCAGGGCTGCAGCTCCTCTCTGCCTCCTGTGTCTCTGCTCTTCAGCACAGCCTGAGCCTTGGCTGCCTCCTCACACAGTCTCCTGCCCATCCCAGCACACTCACCTGGAGCTGCTGATGGCTCTCAGTCCTGCCATTGCCCTCCAACAATTACAGGGGTGGAGCCTGAATTCTCACCAAGGATTGCAGAGGGGTCTCCAGTCCAGTGCTCCTCCTTCCTTCCTCCTTCTCTGAGGTCCGTATGATAGTCACCATTTTGTACCACTCCACCTCCTCCCACACATTTCAAATTCCCATCCTTAAACAGTGGCAGAGGTGCCAGGTTGGCCCAGTTGGGCTGAAGATGGGTCCAAACCCCAGAGCCAGGGGAAAGTCCAAGAAGTCTTTACAAGGCCTGCACTACAACCCCCTCCTCCTGTTACCAAGCAAAAGTGGCTCCTCATAAACCCATGACATCAGGGAGCTATGCATTTGTGGTTTCGTTCTTTCTGCACATTCCCTGGGCAAGCAATTTCAGTTTACATTTCAGTTCCTCACAGATAACGTAAAATCTTTTTGTTGTCTGTAGGCTCACTTCTTTAGACTGAAAGTATGGAAAGACCAAAGATGTCCTTTTTCTATGTATCTACAATACTTGATACCTAGTAAAACAGGAATCTTCAGTGTCACTGGCATACAATGACACAAAGAATTAATGCTAGGACTGAAAATACCCATTCTCAAAAGTGACTCAGTGAAGCTTTGCTGTAAAGCCTCTCACAGTGACTCTAAAAGTCACCAGAAACAGTAAGAGCTACGTTTGGATGCCAGAAGTCCAAAACAATATGTGTGAGTTGAAAACACGGATGATAAACAGTATTTCTGGACAAATCAACAGTAGCAAGAGTTACCTCACCATGACTGATGCCAAAGCATACTGTCAGACAGGTCTACAGTGATAATCCAATGAAGCCAACCTTAAGAAGGTTCTCATACAGAAAAGCTAAGTTTTGTTCTAAGTCCGAATCTCTTCTAGGCCTTCATTCTCATTTTATTGGAAAGAGACTATACTAGGCAAACATGACTCTTTCAACAACAGCAAAAAAAAAAAGCTAAACCTCTTGTTGAGATGGTTTGTCAGGCTAAAGTTTTCAGCGCAGCAGGGCAAGGAAACTACTTAATTTTCAATTAGACATTGATTTTCTCTTGAGATCTTTACATATAAAGCCCAAGCCATATTATTTTCACAGCTGTTTGACATACCAAACCTGTACTCAAATTTGCACAGAAAAACCCCCAAACCTGACAACAAACCAGTACTACTAATTGATTGAATTCCTATTCCAAATCAGATACATTTTATGATTAAGGATTTTTTAAATATAATTCAAAGCTGAAATTTCAACTGGAGAACTGTCACGCCACCTATGCTCATTTTCTTTTGAATTCTTCCATCTTCAGCATGGGAGAATTAACAAGAAAGCTTCAACACTCTTATTAGTTCCACTCATCAGGTCTGAGAAAGACTAGTAGTCTAGAAAAAAAATAAAGAAAAAAAAAATTTTTTGCAAAGGAATTTTAGATACATGATTCCAAAAATTTAGCACAGTCATATCTGGTAAATAAGCTGTGTGATTTTCTATTCTATTTCTCTGCAGACAAGTGAACTAAATTTAAAATAATTGTCAGACATATTTTAGCTTTAAGTTAATACCTGATTGGGATATCTATTCGCACACAGATGTTTGCTGAGAAGATGCTTCTAAAATCAATAGTATCTGGTTTTGAAATCCTAAATTCTAAAGTAGCCTGGTCCCAAAGCTAAGGATTAATCACCAGGGAGCATAACCTCTGGCTTACTTGCTTTAGTATCAGGGAACTAGAAGATGAGTAGTGTAACAACAGTTTCTAGCAAAGGTGCCAAAAAATATTTAGGAAACTACAGAGCAAGAGGTCAACCTCTATACTGCGCAAGTTAGTGAATCCTTCACTTGCAATCAAATGAATAAATCATACACATTGCAGCTTTTGTAAAGAAAATGTATTTCACAAAATAAATAGTTTGGGATTTCCCCCTCTTCTTTCTTTGAAAGTGTCAGTAAGCATATAGGCTCTAAAATATTTTGAGGTGGGATTTGGTCTTTCTTTTTGTAAATCAGGTAGTATAGGTTGACTAGTTCTGTGTTTCGTAAGTTAGCATGGTCAGAAGGAAAGGCTATCTCTTGGTAAATATCTGACTAAAGGTTAGGAGAAGGGTTTATTGGGGTTTTGTTGTTTTTTTGGGGCGAGTTTGGAGGTTTTTGTTGTTTCAGGTTTTTTTAAACAAAATCGGTTCTCACAGCTGAAGGAAGTCAACAATGTAGTGGCACAAGGATAGCATTAATACAAAACAGTCTGAAAAGCAAGATTAATAATGAGGTGGCAAAGTTTACTTCCTGTACAGTTTCCTGTCATTAGCCAAGGCAAAGGTGCAGAACCACCTAATTGTAATGGCTAGTAAAACAGTAAGTGACATGCAGGCTAGTTAAATGTCAAATGACAATCTGAATTTCACCTATTCAAGGCTGGGGTCCAGGTACTTAGGAATAAAATCTTAGGGTTATGAAAGTAATTTTACAGAAACATTAGCTCAGTGCTTGATAGCAGAATACAGACCTCAAGTATCTGTAATTATTAAGGGAAGGACAGAAAACAAACCATCCTACAAAAACCAAAACACTTCCCATCCCACAAAAATCAAACAAGAGTTACTAGGACTGAAAAAGATATGAAACGGGTAATGGGTGACTGAACGTATGAGTAGTTTCTTTGCAAGCAATGACTAAAAAGACTGGAGCACTTCAACATGGAGAAGAGAATTACAGTGGTCTGAGACAAAATAACTAGGAAACAATATCCTGTCTTTCCAGTAAAAGAAATACAAAACAACCAATGAAATGGGCATTTCAGAACAAAAAAAGGGAGACCAACTTTTGCACACTCCATACTTAATGGTGGGACTCTGTCTCAAGTAGTTTTGCGTGCTCAAAGTTTTATTAAGTTCAGAAAAAACTATTGGAGAGATTAGTGGAAGAGGAATCTATTGAAAACTATTAAGTACAAATACAGAAGAGTCTTTAAGCTATAAAGCAGTGAAGGCTGAGAGACCTTTCTAAAGAGGCATCATTATATGATTAATGATATGCCTACTTTTAGATATGTTACATAATTACATGCCTGTTCTTACACTAGTTCCTAAGCATCTCCTGTTGCACACTGCCTCAAAGTATTTTGGTCCAACCAGGTACAGGATTTATTATATTCTCAATTCTAGCTATGATCTTGACTTTGTTGACAATTTTAGCATTCCCATTATTGTGAGCCTAAGTGACTGTTTGGGTCTTTTAGTCAGTTCTCCAGAATAATCATGAGATATGTATTTAGTACTGAAGGGTTGAAGAAAACATTATTTCATGCTCATGTATAGGAGATGATTCTCTCCAGTCAGATATTCCAAAGTACAACTGCAATGACACAGTACCATTTTTTGTACACAAAACCCTGCAAAATACCACAACAGTACTTTATCTCCAATCTGTTCATTTGCTGTTACTTTAATAAACCAGACCAAACCAGAGATGTACAGCCAAGATGGCATATCACTGAGCCCCATGCCCAAGTCCTGCTCAGAGACAGTGTGCAGGTTGGCACATCTCTGCACTAACATGTTCACGTAACTTTTGAACTGGACTTCTCTGTATAGGCAGTCAAGTGCTGACTTACTTGACCTGCAGCTAGTCCATGGAGATGCACATAATTGCCTGATAGCCCTCTGTCTCCACCAAGTCTTACACAGGATCACATCCCTACTAAAAGATATGCATTTCTGTCTGCCCTGCAGTCATTCCCAGGAAGGAGAGCATGGACAACAGTTTCAGTTGTATTTGCTCAGGTATCGGCACAGCCCGTGCCTTTTGGAGTATGACATGCAGAGGTTAGGGGAGGCGTGGTTAGGGGGAAATGGTCTCTGTCCTTTCTCTTACTGACCCTCATTTCTCACGAGTAGCTAAGACATGCCCATTATGAAGTGACCAAATCCATCATGGTGTTGAGGGTCAAGCACAAAGAGATGATGGCACTTCTTTGCCCTCCTCCCCAGATGAAGGCACAGAGATATCCAGCCTGGCATTGCTGCACTTCCTCAAGGAGGTGCAGAGGATCCTCCCCGCTGCAGCCTCACAGCTGTTTCCCTCCACAGCCACATCCACAGGAAGAAGCCTGACACTGTCCCTCCCCACTACTGGCAAAGGAGGGAGGGGTAAAGGGCCACCCCACTCTGGGGGAAGAGACAACAGCAAAACCCCAAGGAAGCTGGCTGACACTATTTACATTTAAAATTGCTTGTCTTCTAAGAAATAGAAGAGCCTGAAGTTTCTCCACTGCTTGACAGGTCCGACAAAGAGGCCACCATACTTAGCTTTCATTTCTTTTTACCGCTTTTCCCAAGGACAGCTGCAACCATTTCATTTAAATGTTGTTACTAAATGATGCTGCCTTTGTATCACAGAACTATCCATTAACTTATCTTCCAGTCACTTCTTTAATACCAACATGAGCATACTCTTCATTTCAGTTTGTGTCATTTCTTGCTGTTGCCATATACTGAATATCTTAATTGTATTTCTGACTCTGCCATTAGGAAACTTTATATTCCATTACAAAGAGACACTAAGATAGGAGATAAAATTGGTACTGATAATAAGTCTCAGACCTCCTCCCTACCACAGTCTGAACAGAGAGAAATCATGTTTCTTGTTTTGGTTCAATTCCAGCTCTTCACAGTGATCTACAGAAAAATGACCAAAAATTTGATTTATTCCAGTGATTTGAATTTTCCCTTATTCGTTAGCTGATTTCTTTGTTCAGTGCAAACTCTCACTTTTCTGATCTGTAAGTAATGACTGAAGTGCTCTGTTCAGTACAGACATTCTCTTTATTCTCAGCTGATGGACCAAATCTTTGGCGACTTAGTAGATAGTTTGATCCACAGTGTCTCCCAGACATGTTAAAGTTCCTTATTTTAATAAATAATAACAACAGTAATAATAATGATGGTGACTGTTTAAAAATTGTAAACACCAGGATAAAACTCTCTGCAAGTCTGAAATTTTATGATCTACTACAGTATCATAGTTCATACATGTCAAGCTTCAGCTGCATGAGGATTTTTAGGAACTAATGAGGCCTGGGCATAAAGCTGAGAACTTTCAGATACCACATTGAATATCAGGCACAAATTGGTTTAAGATAGAGGTGAATGTGCTTGAGTCTTCTCTGTGACAATAAGGCTGTAATTGCTGTTTTGTGCTACAGAGATAGTATTAAATATTTTTTAATTATTAAAAAAAATAATCTCCTGGGTGGGTGACAGGGGAGCTGCATACAGACAAAATCTTAATGTGGATAGTTCGAAAAGAACAACCCAGATGCTTTTAGAAAACTTAATTTTAAACTATCAACACATGTCCCCAGTACATTAAACATGCAAGTGCAGAAATAATTCTTCCTCCCTGTATCCTGATAACTAGACAACACAACTCTGGACTTCAAATCTAACAGTGGTAAAGCAGTAAAGTACACCTTAATGTTAAAAAAACCCATAATGTTTAAATCGAATAATTCCAAATCCATCTCTTAATTCCACTAACTTCAATCAAGTAACTGTATGTATAGGACCTCATAAGTTTAATAAAATCACATAAAGAGTCCTGTTAATGAGCTTCCATGAAACAAGGATGTTAAGCACTGAAAGCGTTACAACAGCATTAGACTGCCACCTTTCTATCTCACAATAAATACTGAAGCATCTGCAAAATTCAAATAGCGTTTAAATTCTGGCTGTATGCTCAGCATATAAATGTCAAGAAATTTGACACATAAATTAAAAAGGAGCTTTTAAGTTTTTAAGTCAGGATTTCCAGTTATTTAATACTCTCAAAAGTACCGAAACGCTCCCTACCCTGCTCCAAGCCTCAGGTTGATAGCATGTGTGACAAAATATTGTCACTCTCAGTTGTTAACGAAAGGAAAAAAGTAATGTCACTAAATATGTTTTTGTGTACACGCAAATTCTGTTTAGATGATCAAGTCATCTTGGAAGACAACATACTGGCAATGCACCACACATTTAAGCTGCACCAAAAGCACAGTGATCGTTAATCTCCTCCTGAGGGATTTCACGTAAAGCTGACGATTTCTGCTTCCACCAGTAAAGCTTGTTTACTGAAACCTGGGTTGGACTATCCCTTTGAAGAGCTATCCTTTTGAAAACAACACAACTTGTCTGCACAACAAAGCACTGTTTCTTCCTAGCTGTCTAGAAGGGACTTTTGTTTTTTTCACTTTCAAGTTTTCAAGTATTTACGTTCACTTACATAACTAACTAAAATCCTCCCCAAACCGAAACAACTCCACAAAGAGGGCAGGCAGCAGGACCCATGCACCACAGCGGTTAGCAGTTAGCAGTACACATGCTTAAGACATACAAAGCAAATAACATTTCAGCATTCTTGCCAAATGAGATTATGCGTTTGTATACCTACCTCTCTCACATGCACAAACCTACACATTACACAGCAAATAATATGGAACAGAACAAAGACTCTTTGTTACTGACCCATAATGTTTTGCAAAATGCTCTTCTTTGTCTAAAACTGAACGGAGTGTTCCTCAAGCCCCAATGACCTAAATATACAAAGCTTGTACAGAGAAGGAATATCTATTTCTTTTAGAATAACTGATAACATTAGAAAATACAGACAAGCTTTTGAGAACAGAACCCCCAATTTCCAAGGATTTTTATTCAAGATTTTTTTTTTTACATAGTAAATACTGCAGTCATTCAAATACAGACACTCTGAAGGGAGACAATTGGAGCTTAAGGCTTATCACACCCAGCTGTGTTTTAGCAGAATATCTTATGGTTACCTCCCCTCAAACAAAAGTGCTAATACAATTAAAAAACCAGTTTAATGAAAAACAACCCTCAAAATTTCCTAAAGTCAGCAAGTTGTCTCTGCTTTTAAGCCCCAGCACCTTCTGATGAATGCTTGTGGGAATGAGGAAAGGGGCTTTTTTTAAAATTAAAAAAGTGCCTTCACAATTAGAACTGAATGAAGTATCACATTACAAGGGATCCTCCACATAGCACTCTAATGAAGAACCTCTATAGCTACCTCTCTTGACAGGTTGCCCTGATGTACCTATTTATTTTGCAGGATTTAACAGCATCCCCTCAATGAACTGTAAAGACAAGATACTCTGCTGACAAGGTATTCTCCTACCTGAAGCTTCATTTTCCAGCATGAATGCATCCATGTATCCTCAGTGTAGCTTCCCCTGGTTGCATGACTCCCACTATCCAGACTAAAGAGATGGAGCTGTGTAAGAAGAGGTTCAGACTGCCCTACATTTGCCTGCAGATGAAGAGAAAGAGTTGGTGCTGTACTTGCCTGGGCTTGCTTAAGCTCCCTAAATATAATACTAGTGTAGCTCAAACTATACTAACTACTTCCTCCAGCTGATTTCAGTGAAAAGAGCTTTTGATGAATAATGCATGAGAGCTCCTATGAACATGCTCTACTCCTTGCAGCAGCTGATGTCTACCTCTCCCCGCTTCCTGAAAGCAACTTCTAGCAATTTTTGTGTTATGAAGCATAAAAATTCTCCCAATGTCCAAAGAGCAAGACGGATGCCCCTCCGAGACACATTTTCTTTACTCTTTAGTCAAACCAATACATCTGGTGATTATATTTTTTTTCTGTAAAAGATAAAGGTCTGTGCAGCTAGAAGTCTTAAGCAAGCATGAGTAGCACAGGGCCACATCTCTGGACTACACAATACTAGCAAATTCAGTTACTCAGTAAGTATTTTTCTTAAGGGCTATGATGCAAAAGAAGCTGTATAAAGATGACCGAAAAGACAAAAAGATGACAAAAGACCGAAAGAATGTGACAGACCAGAAAACAATATAGCATAAAGAAGGTGAAACAAAAATACACTTGCTGTAGCTGGCAAGTTCAGCTGATTGTTTACAGAGAAAAGAGATTAGTGAGTGGAAGAAGATGGGGGATAAATTCACATGCTGCTTCAAGCTAACTACAAAAATCACTTACTTCCAGATGCTCTTCTGAAGACTGAACACAAGACTAATTTGCAAGTACCTTATTTTCAAGTGCAATTACTACAATAGGCAAATGTCAATACATGCCATGTGTGGATTCAGTTCCATTTCACAGAATTGTTTTGCTTTGATTTCATTGTTAGATACACAACAAATTATTTGGCATCTCTTCATCAGTTACCTGCTGCAATCTAAGTGACATAGCTATGCAAACACAACTGACAAGGCTTTCACAGCCCTTAAGTTTCCTGTAAAGAAAGGGTGGCTTTAGTGTATTCATTTAAAGTGAATGTGTGCAACTTCCTACTTCCTGAACTGATTGGATCCAATCCTCTTCAGTTTGGGCATAACATAACTCTTTAGACATCTCTAAGGTTGCATTTCTCAGGTCATGTAAAAACTCAGAGACAGTCTCTGCTTTCTACTCCTGCCTCATGTGACTCGTGCAGAAAGTAGGAGATAAAAGGTGAAGACAACTGAGACATCAAAGAGAAAGGGATATTCAACCAATTGGTCATGATTCGCTGTTACTTTCAAAGGACTCCTCTTTCACCTCTGCTAAGGGTGATCCTCCTGCAAGGATCAAAGCTATGCTTAGGACTCTCCGGAAGACATTACCCACACAGTTGCATTTATTGTCATGATTTCCCTGGCATACCCTCTGACCCTGGAAATGCTGTATACAACATAAGGCAGATAAGAGGACTTCCCTTCAACTGCACTTTTTTCAAGACCAGCTCCGTCTTCTCACTCTCATTAGTTGCTGCCACATCCACTTTTAAACTAAGGTTTTTGGGTGACTGCAGCCCATTCAAAATTCTATTTTACCACAAAACTACATGGTAAAAATCTTGTGGCCAGGAACACTCTGTACATACTTTCTCATATTCTCTCCCTCACTCATGGTCAAAGACAATACTCTGAGCTGTGTCTTATCCACCACAGCTGATTCCATATCCTGAGCATTCTGCGTAACCCTATTTCTCCCTCCCTCCAGACTGAATATTCCTTTTTGAAAAGTCCAATATAAAAATCAAACCCACACAAATATCAGAATCATGTTATCAGAACCATAACAATGGCTATGGATATACTTCAGTTATCAATACTCTATTGATAAACCTCAATCAGGGAAAGATTTTAACATTTAAAAATTGGGGCTGTAAAGTCTTCCTCTAGCTCCTCCATTGTGATTTTACAAATGAGAACCAAGAAACTTCCAAAGAATGAGTAGGACTGCCCAGAGACAGTCTGCATCCAGACAGCCTTGTACACCATGAACTATAAGGTAAGCAACTGTGCTGGATATGATAGACGGAGGAGGACTACTTTATAGAGAGATCTTTTGTTTCAGCAGAGAAAGCCAAAAGGACTACAACTCATTAGAGGAAACATAATCCCATGGCACACTCAGATTCTACCCCATAAACAAACAGTAGCAGATTAAACATATGAAATGAATCATTTAGAGTGACACACTTGGTAGTTTTGAAACAGGGTATGCTACCTTCAATTCTATGCAACAGACCTAATTTCAGAAACCCCAGCAAACAGGAAATAAGCTGCAAGATTTGCGCTGTCAATGGCAGAGTTAAAAACTCAAGATTTTCATATCAGATGAGCTTTAGATAAACAACAGAATATTCCTCCTCCTCTATGTCAGCCTTGTAGACTCTTCCATACCCTCAGAGTGGTTTGGTTGATATGGGCCTTAGTGCAAACAAGCACTCTGCAAGCAAAATTTCTGCCTTAGTTCAACTTCAGTGACTGCACTAACATGAATTCATTTTCCAGATGTTTTCTTTAATATCTTTAATATCTGAAAGATAGCATTGAATTTCTAAGATTTTTTTTCCCAGAGGCTCTAACTCTGAGGCTAATGGAAATGAATCCCTGGAGAGGAGGGGGGAAATCTGCCATAACCATATATTTGTAAGGTTTTATACATGGGGAAGTACATACAGGCTCAGTTAAGAATTTCCCATAGCCCTTTGGATATTTACCCTCTTCCTCTTAGTACTTCCAGAGATTAGGTCGAAGCCTGGTTTCTAAATTCAAGAGGTGTATTACTACCATTATGTAGAAGTATGCAAACACAGCAAGCTGGAAGAGAAAGATGGTTTAATTACATTCTGCAGCAGCATTACACCAATGGACTCAGCAGAGCTATGTCTGCATGTGGCCCACAGGACTACTCCTATGACACCAGGTGTTATGAATAAGTTTCTAGGAGAAGCAAACCAGAACACAAACAGATGAGAAAAATTAAACACTTCAGACAGTTTTCTCGCTTGGATATTCAATTTAAAACATAACATGAGAGAGGCAAAACCTATCTGCCTTCTAAAGAGGGTCTTTCATAGGGATTTAAATAAAACAGTATTTTCCTAAACTCTAAAAGAATGATGAAATCAGTTCTGAATCCACCTGTTCACTTAATGTAGCATACAAAGTTTATATTTTTTAAAACCTTAGTACCTGAAGCGATGAGATTTGCACTAAAAATCTGCTTATCCATTTAAAAACACTAAATTCCCCAATTTCTATGTAACAGAACTTAAAAAAATCATTGGAAGCAAGGATATTGAAAGTCTAAAGCCACGTGGCAAACAACACCAAAATGACATGAATCCACAGGTTTAAGTGACGTGTGAGATTTGACTACTTAGGGTTAACACACTCTCAAGTCTTGCATCCTCAAAATAAAGCAATCAGTGCGTTTTTTCTCAAATGTTAAATATTTGATTATTTCATCACATATTTGAATCTAACCAATGTTAATTATGTTTATGAGATTAAAAAGTTTAAAAATTAAAGGCTTTCTGCTGAACAGCTTCATATTTTATCTTAAATGAACAGCATTTTGTAGCATTCTCCCACATGCCTGAGCAATCATGATGCCTGGGAAAGGAAGAGATGCAGGAGAAGCTTCACCATAGGAAGAACTGTGCATAGCAAAATTGTCTTTCATTCATGCACACTTATTAGGTAAAACTTAACTTATGTGGTGTCAGCTCACAGATGCATCACTTCGTTACATGCTTATGCTAGGGGCCAGGCTGAATCATTTTGGTGAAGCATTTAGCTACTGGCTGGCCAGTTAATTTTACAGTCAAATTTTGTACAGTCTATTTAGTTTCTCCCATTTTTAAATAACTGCAGCCTCCTGGGGAAATTCTCTAGTGGACCATCTGCTCATTTCCTATAAATCCTCCTTTTAGACTTTACACAGATTCCCAAGCTGTCAATCAGAACTTCTTTGATGTCAGGGTGAAAAAAACCCCAACTATTCTGAACTGAAACCTGCAGTCCAAAAAGATTAGTTATTCCCTGATCTGTAAAATAATAGTGGAGCAAGTAATTTCTCTGCAGCACATCTCAAGGAGCAGATACATCCTCAGCAAGATGAGCACTTCTGGTTTTCCCTGGCCACAGGTCAGGAAAAGACATCATGACTGAGGGACAATCTAGCTCACATTTTTACACTTGCTCACAAGTTTTTGCGTGTCCAAAGCACCTTGTTTGCAACCACCTTAGTTGGAACTGCCTGGGAACAGCTGATGGACATTTCCCAGGTCTAACCGCAATGGAGGGTGGAGGGAATTAAGAACAAATGTGGACAGCAAAAGCCTAATGAGGGAAAGACAAGATAAGGAGCAGTTAAATACCAAGCTATATTTCTTGTCTTCAAATTTGCATAATCATGCTTGTGCAAGCACTGCACTTCTCTGGCTTGTGAATCGCTGTAGGCTGCACAGATCCAATGTTACACCAGACATTTTCCAAACAAACAAGTCTGGAGGGAGTTTCAGCAATCAGGAACACACTGAAGGAGCTAACAGACTTCGATCCAGCAAATGTTTCCTCTGAGTCTATGTGAATTTCACAGTAGAAAAAAGAAGTGAGGAATGAAATTAGCACCAGTATCCAAACTCTGTACCAAACATTAATAAATACCATATCACATCCCATAGTCCGTGGAATAGGCAGAAAGACAGCAGTACCTATGAGAAGGAGCTAACTTTTACCTGCCGTCTGTGCCTAATTCAAATACTTATCACTGCCAACAGTAAATTCACAATGCAGCAAAGCAATATAATGGTGCTTACCCAAGTACTGTGGGTGTCACTAATGTACCTACACAAGAGTGAGGTATAAAAATACGGCCTGAAGAATTTTTCCAAGAAATTAGAAGATTGATTGCAGAAACAAACAAACCAACAAAAATCCCCAAACCAAATCCACAAGAAGTATTTCAGACTAGAGAAAATTGTGTGATTGAACATGAACAAAAGGACCAACCAACTAAGGGGCATATTGAGCTTCCTTAATGGTTTTGTTTCTCCACACCTCTACAGTTTTGGCTCTCTGTTCCGCTTTTTGGCCTCAGCTGAGTTTAGAACAGTGAATTGAACACAAGTTCCTGCCTGTGCAGTTTTGTTGTGGAGAACTAGTTAAGATACTTTCACAAACACTTGAGAAATCTATGAAAAAAAGAAAAAAAACCCAGAACTTTGTTTTAAAGAGGAACTGTAGACCTTCCTCAGAACATCCTAAAAAAAAACCCCAAAACCAAACACCTCCCACCTCCCATCAGATTCAAAACTCACAACAGCTAAAACCGTCCTAAATATTGCACAAGAATAATTCATCAGAAAGGGTGTAATAGAGGTCAGGACTCTGTATTAATCTCCTCAGTAAGTTAGGGTTATAAATTAGATCTTTAGGCTTTATAGTTATTTTTGTCTTAATGACTGAACTGAAAAACAGCAGAGCCATAAAAATGTGTTGATCTGATCTGCCTTCCTTGACCATGTCATCCAGGGAGATTTATGTGTGCCTCAGCTAGGTTTACTACAGATAGCTTAACAGAAGTCCACTTAAAGGAGGACTTCAACAATCTAGTACCTGTTCCAGTTCGTTTCCCGCCTCCCCTCCCCCTACTAATCATGCCTGGGGACAGATGGCATGGAGGCACCAGAACCTGCTGCCCAGACCACAGTGGACATTTTCTGGAAAAGGATAATTGGTAAGAATGCATTTCAGAGGTATCAAGGAAATATACCTGTGTTTTGCTGACGAGTATTGAGGAAAGGCACTTTTAAACTAGTTATTTTAAATGAGTAGCTGTAGCAGAGGTAGGGAGAGGTCAAAGAGAAGTCTTTAGGGACCTGCAGGCTCTCGTAATCATTATCTACCTGCTGGCTGCCTCACAGGTGAGCTTGTGTTGCAAAGGTCAGACTGAAACCAACCAAGCTGCTAGAACATTTAGACACAGATATCAGGTCTCCTGAAAGCAAATATTTGGAGCAAGAGATGATATCTAGCACATTTAATCCAAAGTCCTGATCGCTCCTGAAAACAGTGGGAGGATTCCTGGCAGTTCAGCGGCAGAGCAGTAGAGTTGGGCAGAAGCTAGAACTGGGAACTTTCAGGAGATAAGCAGCTGTCACTAGACTCACTCAGTGTGAGACCAGGTGAACTAGGGGAATGAAAAATGCTCTTAAAGCTAGCAGCAACAGCAGAGTTCTTCTCTGTATCTACATTTAAAAGGAAACAGAGGTTTACAGATAATAAGGGGGGAAAAAAACTCCACAAACCAGCATGGCATGGACAGGATACAGAGGGAACTTGAAGCTCTGAGGGAGACATTGCAGCCCAGCCATGCAGGTTGTGTCTTTTTCTACCTAGCTGCATTTATGGAAAAGGCCCAGTTTCCCATGGAAACTGCAAGCTCCTATACTTCAGTACGTTTCAGTAACCATTAGAAAGCACCTTTCAAAATGTGACTATTTATTCAGGCTCCCAAATACACACAATTGGTGTAAAAAAAGGCCCCGAATACTTGGGCTTGTTACACGTTGCTGAAATTCTCCCCACAAAGAAACATCCCTCATACCAGCTGAGCTCAGGATGTGATTGGGAAAAAGCATTGTCTTGCTGCAGACGTACTTGCCCCATCTGCTCTTTTTTTTCCACTCAGTCTATTGTCTCCTATTAACATTTTCCTAGTATGTTTCAGCTCACTAAAACTAACTTTTCGCCTAAAACCAGAACAAATGTTACTGACATAAAATGTGTTAAATAATGAAGACCTGACACCTGACAGATATGAAGTTGGCCTTGTCAAGAAAGAATCAAATGAAGATATTCCTGCTGGTTCCACAAGATCAGTGCTAAGCAGGCATGAGTCAATATTTTCAATAATCACCTGGAAATTGTTTTTAAAAAAACTCGAAAAACAACATAGCAAAGTCACTGCCAGTTTTACAGCTGAGACAAACCTTAGCAGTGTGGTAAAAATGATGAGGATTACAGCTACTTCATAGACACTGAGCAACTGAAATTGATTTTGGGAAAAAATCCCCTACTCAAACTGCGTTTTATTTTCACCAAATTAAAGTGACACAGGATGTAACTGCAAGTTATACAGGCTTCAGCCTATAAAACAGGAGTATATTAAAGGTTTTGGGAAGTTGAAGTGACAGCCTGAATAGGGTTTGAGGACAGGATCAATGCCATTCATCCCTGCATTATAGCAAGCAGGGATCAGTCTTCCCTCTGAAATCCAGTATTGCCAAGGTAGGTGCTGGAAAACTGAGGCAGGACAAGTAGAACACCAAACCCTAAAAGCAAGAGTAGCACAGCTTGCAATTAAGACACTTGCACTTGCAGTGTCCAAATCTTTGTTTTCAACTAGAAGCGGATTGAAAAGGATCTTGTTTTATCCCTCCAAACATTTTCAAGGCTTTAAGAAACACCCTACTGTAAGAGTCCATAATTTTATCTGTAGATGACCTAATTTGTTTGAACATACCAGTAGGTCCAAAAGCACAATTTTAGAGCCTGGAGAAGGTCACCAACAGCTGGGAACTGAGGCCATAAAAACTCAGAATTAAAAAGGAAAGAAAAAAAAAGTTTTACATGGTTTCTGTCAACGGAAGTAAACTACTGAGTAAGACAGAAGATTTACCCTTCTCCTTCAATCAACACTGGAGGCTGAAGTGCCCCTTCCAAATACCATGACTTATGGGTTCAGTATACATTGCATGTAGTAACATCGCAACACAGCTCATTATAAGTCAGATGTTTCCATCCTGATTGGCCTTCAACATAACAAACTTCACAGGAATCACTAAAACAAAACAAGCCATTCTCAACCAGACTGATGAGAAAGGGCTTGGGAGTGAAAGGTGTTGCTTCTATGCTGCTAACTTCAGTTAGGAACCAGAACAATCATAGAATGGTAGGGGATGGAAGGGACCTTTAGAGAGCGTCTAGTCCAAACCCCCTGTCAAAGCAGGTCCACCTAGATCAGGTCATACAGGAATGCATCCAGGTGGATTTTGAAGAACTCCAGATTTTGAGGAGACTCCACACCCTCCATGGGCAGCCCATGCCACTGCTCCATCACCCTCACAGTGAAATAGTTTTTTCTTATGTTTAAATGGAACCTTTTGTGTTCCAGCTTCTTTTCATTACACCTTGTCCTGTCACTAGATACAAAAGAAAAAAGGGATGTCCCAACCTCCTGACATCCACCATTTAGATATTTGTAAATATTAATGAGATCCCCTCCCACAGTCTCCTCTAAACTGCCCCAGTTCCTGCAGCCTTTCCTTATAAGGAAGATGCTTCATCATCCCTGTATTACCATTGCGTAGTAATACATGAATATATTTTAGATAGCTTTGTTCTGCTTTATATATAAAAAAATACACACAAAATAGTTACTTTAAAAAAAAAAAATCTATACTCCAACATGCCTTTTCCTCTTCCACACGAACTTGATCACTGTATGATAACACAGACTTTTTTACTTGGTGTGTTGAAGCAATATAAGCCCAATACTCAAGGTTTTCATATTAATCACAGAAGAGAAACAGTTCCGTTTTATTCTCAGATGTAAGGAGAGAGGATGTCTTCTGTTAGTTTAAACAAAAATTAATAGTAGCAGTACCCAGTGGTCCTAATTTGGTAATGTTCCCATCAAGTACCCTAGCACTTCCCTTTTAAGTGCTTAACTTAAAAGAGCTATGGCATAAAAGTTTACAGGTATGTAGTAGCTGTGCTTCTCTTTTCCCAAATGTCCCAATTTTGATGTCTGAAAACAGAGATGTCCTATTTACGGGTCACTTCCACATTTCTGCCTTTGGATGTTTCAGTAACTCCTATGTCTCTGGAGCACCTGATGCTTGTCAAGAGGCAAAAAGTGAAGTCACACTGACACATTTCAGGCAGAATAAAGCTGTTTAACTGCTGTTACATTAACCAGCTCTGAGAAATTCTGATGCAAAAATTATTGAATGTTTCACTTGGTAGCATATGAGTCTGCCTTGCAGTCTTAACCCATAGCTTTCAGCCATTTTCATTACAGTAAACATAACTAAAGAGGACTGAGGGAAAAACACACCAACAAACAACTCTTTCATGTTCTCTGGGCAACTTGAAAGCTAGACACAGCTTTAAAACCTCTGAAGTTCACGAGTTTAAAGGGTACTACAGCACAGCATGCCTCTCTAATAGAACTATTAGTCTGTTCAGAAGAACATCCTAAATAAAACAAATTTAAAAAAAACCCAAAGGAATGCAAAATTCAACCTACTTGAAGTGTTTCACCAGGCAAAAAACACAGTTGTCTGAACAAG
Source organism: Colius striatus (assembly GCF_028858725.1). Lineage (NCBI taxonomy): Eukaryota > Metazoa > Chordata > Aves > Coliiformes > Coliidae > Colius > Colius striatus. Next base: position 18,915,307 of record NC_084766.1, read on the forward strand.
CAAACCAATAGACACTCACTATGCTACAATGCATGAGGCAAAATATCTTACTGGAGGAAAGCCCCTTGTATTTCTGCTATCTCTGATTTACAAAAGTTACCAGTACTAACACGCCCCTCCTCCCCAAAAAAAAAAAATCAGTAACCTGACAATGATTTCAGAGGCACTCTGCATAGACACAGATATTTATACACACATACAGCTTACTGTGGGACCATGGCTGACACACGTTTCTCATTAGAAAGCAAACAAACAAGCATGCTTTCGCCAGGGAAGAAAAAAAAATAATCTGTAAAATCAATAGCTTAGATCCAGGGATCCCTTTACGGAATGCTGCTGCACATCAAGATAACAGAAACATCCAGAGACCTGCAAAACACTGCCACTGAAACATACTTGGTTATCACATCATTAAACAGCACCAGCACTTATTTTAGAAAATCGTATTTTTCAAAAGAATGACTTGTTCAAGTTAACTGCTAGTGAGAGCTAGACAGAGATTGTGTTCATATCAGAGAGGTGGTTTAAAAATTCAAGTTAATGCAACAGCTACAGATCACAACAATTAACTCTGATTCTGGCCTTAATAATGAAATTAATTAAGGAATTCACATGTAATAAGCAGACAAAAAAAGAAACAGCAATTGTATTAGTCTGATTACAAACCTGAAACTTCCAAAGTTTCTCCTCTGAAGCATCACTGCATAAAACTCTGCTGCTGTATCAACTGCTGTTAAGTTTTCATAATGTTTACTGAATTTTTAAAAGTATGGATTTCCTGCTCTTCTCCTTCAAATCCCTTTCAGAAACCACTTCCCACAGTTTCCGTCTCATAATTCATCTCCCCTCAGAAGCCATCTGCTCCTTTTCTCACACACATACTGTACACACTCCAAGATAAACACAATGTAGAATCCAATGGTGTGATCCAACTGTTTTGTTAGGACTGCTCAAGCAGGAGCTGCTTCCTCCCATCCCATTCCTTCCCTCCTGCTTCCTGCCTCCTCTCTTCCTCCTTCACCAGGGTTTGCTAGGAAGCAGCATGCTCTAGCTTCCATCATGATTCTCATCCTGCACTCAAGCACAAAAAGGGCAGAACAGATTCAGGAAGGTCACAGCAGCTGTCATGTTCACTATGACAGAGATGAAATGATGCCTTTCTGCAGGAGGAAGACTCCTCTCTTCTCCACACACCCCATGCCCACCACGTTCTGCAGCAGACCTCTGGGATAGCTCAGCAGAACCATCTGTAGAGTGGGACTCTGGCAAAGCAGACATCTCAAATAATTTAGTTAGAAATGCTTCCAGCTGCTCAGCTTTTATCCATATACCTGAAGCCCTTTACAAGGCCCTGTGAAAGCACATTCACAGGGCACCTTAAAGACGCTGCAAAGTGATATGTCCAGGAAGGGTATGATGCAACTAACAATTAAGTTGTCTTGACAAACAAGAGCAACTCTTCTCATAATGAAAAGGAGAGGTCACAAGCTGGGTAGTGTTCAAGTATGCACAACTGCACCTATGGAATCAAGAGAAGCATTTGGTGTGAAACAGTTTCTCAAGCCATTTTCCTGTTTATTTAGTGCTCCTCACTAAACTATTTACCTGCTAAAGGTAATCAGAGTTGAAGTATGTTCAGACACCTGCTTCTACCCAGACATGTACTAAAAAATCTGTTTTAGCACAGAAATCAGCCATGGAAATACCATGCTCTCAGCATGACAGCATCGCTGCAGGGGCACAATTTGGAAAGATGTTAAAACCATCTTGGTCATCTGATGTATTCTCAAGTGACAAGGCCTGGGAAATATTCCGACCAGAATACTCCTCCCAGACTGCAGAAACAATAACATTTTCACTTCAGCTCTTCAGTGATGCTTCTGTCAGGTTGTCTGCTCTGCCAAAAAAATGCCTAATTGCTACTTTTTAAAAAGTGGGAAGTGTAACATCAACTTTTTCAGAGAAATGCTTTATGATCCATTGAAAAACACATTAAGAGTCAAAGTTTGAATTATCAGGAAAGGTCTCTGAAATTCTCACTTTGAGAATAAGCCTATAAGCAGTACAGCAGGAGACACATTCTGCTTCCCACAGAAGAGTTAAAGGATACTCAGACAAAAATTCTTTCATAGTTAACCAGTTTGTATACAAAGCAAATTTAATAAAGGAAAAATGCCAAGTCCAATGTTAATAAATGACACAGCTACACATAAACACACAAATCTCAGTATAAAAATACGGGGAGAAATTGTCAAAGGATTTCCAGCCTGGCTGCTTAATGAATGATTTGGTTGAACAAGCAAACAAAACCAAACACACATACAGAGCCTTACAAATGCCTAAGTATTTGGATCAAGTTCAGCCAGTCAGAGCACACATTCACAGCTCAAAGTCCAAAAAGTGAATGGAAAAGGTCACAAAGCACTTCTGTACCTTAAAAAAAATATAATAACTCCAAGTATCACACCGGATGTAAAGTGTCCACCTCTATATTGCACTACTGATCTATGACTAAAAATTCTTGCAAGTGTACCTATTACCTTTCCTTTTTTTCAATTCTTCAAGTCCTGTTTTTCTAGTAAGATGTGGCTATAGTGCCTTTCTTTTTGTAGGATACAAGATCATTAAGAAACCATAAGAAATTTATCAAGATGCAACACAATGTACTTAGTATAATGTCACCCAGACAAATTAAGCAGTCATAGTATCTCCAGTATTACAGCTTTGAGGAGCACCTGGAAGTGTTTAAGATGATCACAGCGTCTTTGCTGAGACCATTGCAGCCAGTAATATGACACAGCACTTCTAAGACAAGAAGATGGTTCCTCTAAAGCAGAGGATAGAAAGAAGTTTCAGTCAATCAAGTGAAATTAGCAAGTTTAAATTTGACTAGAACATTAATCTCCTCCCGTGATAAATGCTGCATGATCTTTGATGACTACTCAGTATCGCTTCCCAGGTCCAGGCCATTGAGAAGAAAGAGCACTGTGAAAACAAAATGACACCAACATCTCAAGATCTCTCATTCAAATACTGATCCCGTCCAGCTCTGATCTGCTTATGAAATTTGCAGAGATCATGGCATGGGAGGCCATGGTTGGCAAGTTACACATTTTCAGAAGAGCTGTGTAAAAGCTATTGCTTGGGGAGCTTCACTCACTGCAGTAACGTTCACTAGGAACTTGGGGTACATATCAGACTGCTTCAGCAAGTGAGGCACAATGCCCTCAGATAGGCAACACCAAGGCAAAACCAGAGCAACACCTCAATTGCATGCTAATGTTAGCTTCTCATTCCCAGTCCAAATTCTGATAGCTGTTAGCTTTTGGATATGTTAGGAAACATCACTGCCACCGTGTTACCCACCAAACAGGGATGCATCTCACAGCCAACAGAGTGATTCTCCCTTAAATCAGGTAAGTATGAAGCTATTCCGAGTGAAGGATAAGTAAGAAGCTAATGGTGGTTATTAATAGCCCTTAAAGCTAACAGTTCATCTGAGTTAAATACAAGAGTAATAATCCCTTTATGACCTTCCCATTTTTACTGCGGAAATGGACAAAGTTTCTTGAAATACTGCTGTTAACCACAGTTTTCAAATATTGTAAATCTTGAAAATTACAGCAACCTGAATCAGAATATAACATGCTCTGCTATTTATACATATCACTGAGGACTTCAACAGATATGGTAGGCAGGAGCTTTACCTTTTACCTTATCTTCAAATTCAGTAGGATTTTTGCCCCAGACTTTTACACGTATAGTCTGCATGTTAATCTGCCACGAGGCATGCCCATGGATCACCCAATTTGACAAACTGGATTGTAATGATAAGGGTGTAAGGATTTCTTGCTGTTCTTCACTGTTAAGTCACAAATCATTAGCGGAGAAAACTTGCTCTTGTAGCAAGAAAAGCTATTACTAAAACCAGTCAAGCTTTAAACTGAAATACAAGAGCTACATCTTGACCAGAAGCATAAAAGAGAAGAATTAGTAAGAGATTTGAACTGCTCAGCTTGAGATTTTTTTCCTCTGCACTTCTACTACAAATGTGGATAAATAAACACACCCTTAACCACAAAAGATAACAGAAGACGATGGAAAGAATTTTCCTTCTGGAGAATACACCTTGAATACTGTGTCCAGTTCTGGGCCTCTCACTGCAAGGATACTGAGGTGCTGGAGAGTGTCCAGAAATGGGCAACAGAGCTGGTGAACGCTCTTAGGAGGAGCAGCTGAGGAAGCTGGGGATGCTCAGCCTGAAGAAGAGGCTTACAGGAGATATGATCACTCTACAACTACCTGAAGAGGAGTTTTAGGGAGGTGGGGGTCAGCTCTTCACTCAAGTAATGAATGATAAAACAAAAGGAAATGGGCTGAAGTTGCAATGGGGGAAGTTTAGATTGGACATTAGGAAGAACTTTTTCACCGAGAGGGTTATCAAGCATTGGAATGGGCTGCCCAGGGAGGTGATGGAGTCACCATCCCTAGAAATAGTCAAAAGACGCACAGACGAGGTGCTGAGGGACATGGTTTAGTCTAGTGATGGGTCTGGCATAGTAAGGTTAGTGGTTGGACTTGATCTTAAAGATCTTTTCTAACTGTAATGATTCTATAATTCTAATAGGACAAACACTTTTTTCACAGACTGGCAAAATTCTCTCTCTAGGCACATTGATACTTCATTTTCTGTTTCTACACTTCTTGATCCTTTCCTCTGAAGACCTTTTATGAGGCAAGGTGCAGGTACAGACAGCTAAAGATCTAGTTCGAAACAGCAAGAACAAAAGCAAGACAAAGTTCCATCCGTTAGTTGACACACTACCTTCATTCAACTTGGCTTTAGCCAGAGCTTGGTAATAAACAGGAGATATGTACAGGAGTTTGCTCATTCTACAAAGCACCAAGCTGGCAATGCATTTAAGAACAAAGTCTGGTATTACAAAGTAAACTTACACATTTATTTTTGAAGAAGTAATAGTGATTTTGATTGTGGTTTGGGGTTTGACTTTGTTCAAATTAGCAAGTAGCTTTGTACAACTCAAAACATTTTAAGACCATAGTGTACATATTTTTTTGAGGTGCTTAATGTTGTTCCTACACAGAAAAGGTATGGAGAATTTCTACGACATAGTAAAGGTACGGTAAGATGACCATGGCACTTGAATCAAACTGAAATGTTTCACTTGCTCATGAAAAACTATTATGTATTTTTTCAGAAATCTATGAGAACTGTGTATTGGCTATCGGCAACATGAAGAAATAACTGTGAGCTGTACTGCATAATAGCAAGTTAAGCAACTGAAATATGAAAGTACTGAAGTTATGCTGACTTACAAAACTGAAGTGCAAATGCCTTCTTTCTCAGTTTTATCTAGTATCTTTCTCTTGTACAGCAAATGTTACCTAGGGCACAAAAATAATATACAACTGCTGAGCAGATTTGCTCAACGCAGGATCATGCTTGCTCCACATGCTCCTCTTTGTCATGCAGTGGTTTTTATCTCAAACTGAAGACAGGCATTTTGCAGTGATTAAAAATACGGCAGTGATAATCTACAATTTATTTCTCTTGCACCATTTACTGTCAAGAAAAACTCACAGTCATGGCCAGCCTGACTGCCTCTGAGTTGACAGGGACTCTAAGTAGCAAGTATCCTTGAATGTCTAAATTGACGTAGTAAGGATGTTTAACTAGATTGGTCAAAGTTAGCACATTAACAACTTGACTGCCCTCCAGACAACTCATTAGATTCAGCATTAAATGTTAATAACAGAAGCCATGCTGTTTGCAGGATGGTGGCAGGAAAGTTGTGCATTAAGGACAGCAAATAGTTTACCCAGCACTCCAGCTGCTCCAGTTGTGGTTTTGGCAGAACACAGGACACTTGGGGGATGAATGAATATGCTGAGGGACACAGGAAGGATAAGACTTGCGGAACATGAAGTGTTTCCAGATTAGACTAATCTATTGTTTGCATAGTCCCATTCCCCATTACTTCCTCTGCAATATTGCAAATATTTAAATAAATATTCTGTTCTATTTCAAATGTCCCAAAGAATGGAAATTGCAACAGTAGCCTGGCAAGGGAAACAGTAATCAACATTTCAACTAGCTATTGTGAAGGAAACACATGAAAGATTTGTTAACAACTGAAGTTACTGTATCAGAAATTAAGACCAGATTTAGGAGACTTGGGACACCCACTTCTCAGCTTATCACATGGTCGGAGTTACCACAAGTTGTTCTGATCTAATTGGCCTCCTAATCCTCATCGCCCCAGGGGAGGGTAGTTAATTCACAACACTGTCCTCCATTTGACAGAGGGTCTGTTTCACTCTCAGTACATACAGTTTCTATATGGGTGAGGACTGAAGGGAAGAAGCAGCAGAGCTCTCTTAGCTACTGAGAGTTGCCTAGATGGGAACTATGTGTGACAGGTTGGAAGTGAGAGATTCCACTTGAGTCCTGAGATGAGCTGCTTTATGAATTTAGAGCACCTTATCTGTAAAGGTAACTTCTTGCCCAGTCTGGCAACCAAAAGCTGCGATGTGCCAGCCTAACTAATAATTGGCTTAAGAATCTGAAGATCTAGAATCCATTTAAGATGTTATTAAGGAGAAGACTCCAAAAAACAACAGTGGGATAATTTATTTTTACTGACTCACCAGTGACTTTGGTAGGTGCAATTTGGACAGCTGACAGGAGAGATGATCCTAACACATTAGAAGTAAGATCTTCTATCTTACCCAAAGCTAGACTTCATTAATCCCTTTCTAATGTAATTTATACTTAAGCTACACTGTATCTTTAATCAGCATCACCCTAGATCTCCTCAGAATTGACTACTGTTGAGTAGTCCACAAAACAATGACCATAATGAGAATGTTCTCTTGATCTGATTTTATGTTAAAGATAAAGAAAAAAAACACAAAGAGATTTCTGTGGAACTGACAGATAATGTAAAATTCAATGCAGTACAGTGGAGAAAAGGTAAAATATACTTGTAACAGCTTCTGTGACAACAGTCATCATCCAGAATCCCTATCTCCCTTGAATTCTTATGCAAAGCAGAAGGCTGTAGGTTACATTTTGCAGAAGTTACTCAAGAATTTATAGAATTTTTCAGCCAGCTGCTTTAAAATAGCATATGTGAGGATAAAGAGATTATTTGCTAAAATTCATCTTCAATGAAAGCAGCAGCCATGTAAGGAGTTGAGGCTCTGGGACAGAATCAGGTCTGATTTGATAATCTGAATCAGTTTATACTTAGACAACTTCCTGTGAAAATCAAACATATCTGACAGTACCTGTTCCTCTTTTTCTTTGGTCTTGCTCCTGGAGACTCTGGAAGAGGTAACATCCTGCGCTGGAATGACAGAGATTTGATGCAGTGGCATGTTCATCACACCGCCTTGTTTGGTCCTATCGATTACAGGAAGGAGGCTAGAAGTCAGTGTTTATTCGGTGCCATTGTCAGGCCTTGCAGCTAAAAAATAAAAATTAAATTATGTTAAAGTAGCTTAAATGCAATTATTTCTAAACTACTGCTAAGCCATCAACTGGATCAAGATGCATCTCTTATATTCTCTCTAAATTCTGAACAGGAGAGAGGTTGGTTCACTGGCTGGGTGAAAAAAGACAGAGGAGTTTTAATGAGATAGAACTAGATCAGTCAGAGGACAATTTATGCAAATAAATAAATCACTTAGTTCTGAAAGTGGTCTGGGAGATAGAGGGCAGGGATCATGCTCCACAGTCTGCACAGTGAGGGAGGAGGAAGAGGAGCAGTTTTCCAAGCTGAACAGTGACAGCATGCTACCTGGAGGTGCAGAAAGCAAAGCTCATGCAGATGGTTTCCTGAACTTCCAGCCCCACCACGCTGGAATCAAACTGCTTCAGGTATCATTCTGAATCACGCTAAATGCCATAGCTTTTGTTAAAAACAGTCAGTGGCCTGCATTTGGTTCCTGTCATTCATATAATCATACACCAGCTGGCAGTAACAAGGTGTGCCACATGAGCTGCTCCTTTCTTAAGGCTATTAAGGAATAATATAATCAAAATCCCTCACTAGGAATCATGAATCCACTGGACTACACACACTTTATCCTTCTTTTACTAATACAACAGGGAAGCATTACACATAGGAAAGACAGTGATAGACATAAATTAGCAACACTAACCAGAAAGGCAGGCATAATCACCCACACTTCTTACTACATTAGCAAAATTATCTTAAATAAAACGCTTTTTGAATCATGAAGGACTATGGAGTGTTTATTTGAAATGCAACCTGCTGCAAATGAGACACAATCAACAGTATTCAAAGAAAGGATTAGAGGGGAGCTAACACACCTGGGTCTACACTAAATAGGGCAACTGTATGATGCAATTTTTCTGTTTCCATAACATATCAGCTTTTTGTCCGTTTTTGAATCTGTGAAAGCAAAAACCAGAGAATAGATAAATTTCCTACATATTATGCCACTGAGCAAATTGAAAGCAGTAGAGTCTAGCACTAAGTGCAAACCCTTAAACTTATATTGCACACATTTTAAATGAAATATTTAATTAATTTTCAGTTTTAAAGATAGCCCAGCTTCCTAGGCTATTGATTCTGCAAAAGGTGGCTGTCTGGTTCTATTTCCATTAGATTCCACAGGAGTCCTGCAGTTTTGTAACATGAAAACAGGATCAAATGCTTTAAATGCTTTTTATTAAACATAAAAAAAATATATTATTTATCCCATAGCACTTTATATAGGAAATGATAGTTCTTTTTGCACTGAATGGAAAGAGTTAACAATAGTCATCGAACAAGTCACAACAAACCCAAAAATGCAGGCAATGCTTCCCAATCACACACTCCATTTGTTGGATGATGCTATCTGCCTGTTAGAGTGGTCAGCCAAATTCAGAAGCCTTACTGACATGTGGTCAGGATTTATATTACTTCCATAAATGACAAGATGGTGCATCATAAAGTATGCACAAAAGCTTTGAAGACAATGCCTCCGTAACTTCAGGCATCACTTGACTTTAAAAATAAAACACATCTGTATGCATAAACAAGCAACAGCAAGGACACTTCCTTATTGGAGGACAGAGGGAAACATGGGACTTACCACTATTGAACCTCAGCATAAAGCTAAAATATAGAACCTCTCCGAGTCCTACACACATCTGTTCAGCTGTATCCTCTAACAGAGCCAAGCCAGAGAAGACATAAATATGGGCTGAGACAGGAATATCAAACTGCAATAAACAAAGTGGGAACAGTAGGTATTTTCCCACAAAAACATAGGGAAATAAAATCCAGAGAATGTTAAACTCCAATGAAAGTATGCCAGGTAATATATTCTATTTCCATCACTGATAGCTAAGCCAAGGGGAAGGAGAGAGACACCTTCTCTGTGTCCCCCTCATAAAGGGTTCTGGGCTTGCAGATAAGGACATGTTATTACCTGTCATGGTTTAGCAAGGAGCTGTTTTCGTTTGGTAACAGGGGGAGGGGGTTGCAGCGAAGACCCCTAAAGAGTTTGTGGACTCTCCCCTGGCTCCTGGGTTCACACCCACCTCTGGCCCAGCTGGGCCAATCTGGCACCTCTGCCATCACTATTTAGGGATGGGAATTTGAAGTGCTGGCAGGAGGTGTAAGAGTGATACAAGATGGAGGCGACCACGCGGACCCCAGAGTCAGAGAAGGAGGAAGGAAGGAGGAGCACCAGAACAGAGATTCCTCTGAAAGCCGTGGTGAAAATTCAGGCTGTACCCCTGCAACCCATGCAGGGCCATGGCAGGACTGAGAGCCGCCAGCAGCTCTGTTTGAGTGCACCCGGACAGGCAAAGACTGTGTGGGGAGCCCACCTGCCCTGAGGAGAGACAAACAGCAGAAACCATCAGAAATAGACTGACTAAAATCCCCACTCCCTGCGCCGCTGGGCCGTTCAGAGGGGGAGGAAGTAAAAACACCGGGATCAGGATTCTGAGCCCAGGAAGAGGGGAGAAGGTGTTCTTAAAGGGCTGGTCGGACTTTTCATCATTGTACCACTCCGTGTTGTTTTATGTTGGTTATGTTTGGGGGTTTATGGTTATGCTTTAGTTGGTGGGGGATTAAATTATTTTCTGTTTTCTTGCCCAAGCCCAGTAGCCTGGTCTGTTTTGTCTTGGACCTTAAGCGACAATTAAGCTCTCCCTGCCCTTTGGCAATCCTCAGTTCTTTGGTAGTTGAGGCTCATGTTGGTCTTTTGTTCCCTGATGGGCCTAAACCACAACATTACCATAAGGAAAACTATTAAAAACAGTTAAACACCCACTGATGATGACAAACAAGTTAAACCAGTTTTTTTGCAGGTAGTTAAAGGATAGCATTAGAATTCCTTGAAAGAGCTCAAGCAGCAGACATAATCCAATTAGATATTCAAAGATGATGTGAAACAGCCCTCCTCTGGAAAAGAGGCCTAGCAGACATTTTAATAAAGCCTGCCTTTGTTCATGGGTGGCTTAGAAAAAGCTCTAAACTTAACCCAGATGCCACACTGTAGAGTCCCCATGGATGGAGGGTCCCTAACAATGCACACACTAAAAGCCTGTCCTTGTCAACTTGAAGCACATCAACAGTGCTGATTAAATGATAAAGTTACATGAGTCAACAGACCATCCACAGTACCAAGTACAGATAGACAAGGATACCAGAAAAGCAATGCCACTCAACACAAAGCAAGCTAGGACAAACTCCACAGCTAAATTAACATCACATGCTTCCTGATCCAGAGGTGAGGAGTTGGGCACCCATGAAGAGGGATCCAAGCTTCAAGCAGTTGAAACTGGGGGCTTGCTGAAAAGGCCTCTAGGGAAGAAATGATAAGGTAAGGGAACTGCTCCCAGATACTCCCTTCTCTTCAGGACTCCAGTTAGATATACAAGCCATCCCTCAAAGTGAAGGGTTCTTCGTTACTGAAGCACCTCCACGCAACTGCTGAGTACTCTTGCCCAGCAGGTAGCAGATAAAGGGTCAGCTTCTTCCTCCCTTGAGTGGTTTTTGATTCATAGGCCACACATGCAAGTGAAGTCCCATGACCACTGGTGTAGATGGAAGGTCTACAGGAAGGTCATGGATGAAGGACTTTCCAGTTCCTTTTTACCTGGGAAGCTGAAGTAATCATAGGATGGCAGAATAGCAAGCGAGAGGGTACATGCACCAGGCAGGTCCCACAGCAAGAGGAAATGAGACAAAGGTAGTTGAGAAGAAAAAACAAAGGAAGGAAAAGCATGCACATGACTTGGGCCTTGTGGCTGGAGGCTGGGGCACTCCTCTGTGCACTATAACCCCTGATAGCAACAGAAGCAGAAAATTAGGCTTCCCTGCGTTATCAGCATTGAGTATATGAGAAAGGACAACTGATAACAATAGGTAACCTCACTATAGCAGAAACAGGTGGGAAAACACTTGAAAGCCCACTTCCACCATCCACTCTGCCAGAACCTAAGTTTCCCAAGTGACAAAACACAAACATAAATCAGCCATGAGATGAACTCAACAGTCTGCAAATTGCTGGATTGTTAGTGAGAAATGCCATTGGAAGAACTCACATACAGGAAGCTATACTGTTGTCCTTCACCTGCCACCCGCTGCAGTTTTTCTGCCCATTACACATTCCAAAATAAAGGTTGAAATGCTCTGTGCCAAAGATTCCCTGATAGACTGGGGCAAGTAAGCACAAATCATGGTTTCCTGTCTGTGGTTTGGTATCTACCAGAACCTAAAAGCACTCACGTGCCGTATGAACTACAGATTTTATTAGGTCATTTACACTTCAGAAAGTTCATCATATTCCCTTGCTACATGGCATATGCTGAAGAACTTCAGAAGCAGCTCAGGAGCTGTAGTGACACGAGCTGCAGATATATGCAGACCTTACTCCTGAGGATGTATGTAGGTGTGTACACATCCTTTGCATTATTCATAGGAGGGGAAAAAATAGCAGTAAAATACATCGGTTGGTTTCCTTTTTAAAGTACAACACATTTTGGATTATAAAAGAATCTGTCTTTATGTGTGTGAAAGATAAATCCTGGACTCTGTGGTAGAAACAGGATGATATCTGGTAGCAGAAGTGAACTGGAAGGAATTTCATATGAGTCATTCCGGTCTGTACCACAGCTTTTTACACTTTTGTTCAGCTTCCCTAGCCCCTGTTAATGATAGCAAGCTGTATCACATAGGTCAACAGTCTGATAATCTGTTGCAGGGTGGGCGAGTTAAAAATAAAGCAAGAGACTGTTGCTGTCCAGATAATCCAGACACTGCAGCCTAATAATCCTGCCATGGAAAAGATGTAGTCTGTGGACTTCAGGGCACCTACCAGTTTAAGGCTGGGAAGGACTGCCCCAAGGCTTTGTGGGTTGCTGCTATCAACTTTGGTCTTCTGAAAATTCCCCTCTACACAGCATGAAACCTAATGAACCCTAACAGGAATGGAAACTCTCTGAAAAAGCCTGTGACTGCTGGTGTAACATCTTATCTGATCACTTACTTACTGCTAGCAAGACTTGAAAGAATCTATTAAGGCAGATTTGAGATCTGATTTTCTGCTGAAGGTCTTCATGCAAAATCTCAAAGCCTTAGCAAAAAAAACCCAAATTGTTTAGTTTGGGGTTTTTGTTGTTGTTCTGAAGGGAACTCTTATCCAGTGATATTAGCAAATTCCTCTGTGCATCTTAACTTTTATTACCTATGCTGACACTTCAGTTGGATATTACTTATGCCTACTTTCTGTACACTACACTTTCCATATTTGCAAATATTTCCAGTCCTGTTAGTTTGTGTTGGCTCCAGTTTGAGGCTTCTACTTTATTTTGATCGGATCAGGACTACTCCCCTACTAATGTAGCTTACATAATACTTTTCTAAAGATGACAGATGTGCATTTTCAAAAAGATGATCCTGCATCTGCCTTTCATTTGTTTTACTATAGCTTAATCAGTACTTTGTTAACAGCTTTATTTAGAGATGCTATCGAGTCTTATGAGATTCACATCCATTTGTTAACTTGACAAGCAAATCTAATCAAGGGAGCTTAAGGCAGAGAAACACTTCTTTCTCTGCAGAACCTCTCACATTTGAGGGCTAGTACAATGTTAGAAGTGAAATGAACCCTTGTACTCACACTAGGCAGATATGATTCAGGATTATTGCTATTTACAGCTATGCCTCTGCCTATAAATCTTGCACTGTTTACTAGCTCAGCTGCAAGTTCTCCCTTTATTATCTCAGTTCCTCCTTTTCTCCACCTGCTAGTGTCCTATAAACAATCAGCTTCAAGACTTAAAAACATTTTTCCTCTATTTTTTAAAAATGCTATTATGTAATTGAAATCAAAGTCATTGATAGGAGACAAGAGGTCCTTCTGCCTGGTATCCATGTTCCCTTTGAAAGTTTCTCAATATACAGGAATACGTAGCTGTAAACTACACGTAACATAGAAATATCTGTCAGCTCTGACTCCTCTCAAAATAAGAATACTGCTGTTTTCACAAACATAATATAAGTAGACAAGCAAGCTGTTAAACAGCATCAGTATATAATGGTCTCAGAGTTCTCAGCAACCCCTTCCTTTGATTTCAGCTGAAGCTGAGCATGATATGCACCTCTAAAAGCAGATTCCTTAAGATTTGTCCCCTTCAAATCAGCTGCTAAGTAAAAGTATGAAACAGCTTGGCAACATTCAGAAGAATGTCACTTTGCTCTATTCTGATAACAAAATAATACAGTCATTACAATCCTTTGAGCAAAAAAAAAGAGAAATTACTTTTGTCTGCTTATGCTATGTATCTGTATGTGCATCAGAAGTATCAGCGCTTGTTCCTGATGTTTTGTGGACAGAACAAAGCACTTGGTGCTCTCAGCACATACAAGCAATAAAATCCCTGCTACATACACAAAACTTCTTTAACTACATCAGTGATCTGCTAGGTAATACACATTTTTAAGTACTTGCCTCATGTATTTGTTGATGAAACAGTCCATAATAACACCAGCAACAATCCCTGAGACAGTCTCTAATTGTACCAAGCAAGTAAAGCAGAAGTTTCATTCTCTACATTGGGAAGCCCTAAGGGTAAGTGCCAGGGCTGCTGTTTTCTCAGCCAGCAAGTTGCTCTACCTGCTCCACTGAATTTCTAAATCTATTTGCATAAGAGGATGCTAGTCATTCTTTCATCCAGATAATCACTATTTCACCTCACCCCTTCACATTAAATACATCTTCCTGCCCTGAGGGCTTCCAAAAAGAGCAGGTCTAGCACTTGAATCACAGCACAACCTCAGTCTTTAGAGCATTGCTGCAAGCAGGATGAATATCACAGCACTTCCAGGACTTGCCTCATTGTAACTCTTAGGCATGATCCAATCAACTCCCACGATTAACAGAGACTGTCTTCTTGATAAATTAATGCCCACCTCTAGAAGAGGCATTCCTCCCTCCAACTTGGCCACCCTGCAGAGCAAAAATTAGTCTGTCTTAATCACATTGTTCAAATTAAATTTTTCTTAAAGATATGGGTAACTTGTTTTTTCACAATATTGTCAGATAACAACATGCCACAGTACCATGCCTATTGCTACAGCTTTTGAGAAAATCTGGTTTCGTTTATCATTACTTGTCCAAAAGCATTGCACAGCAGTAACCTACATGGATTCCACCATGGTATGCACACTGGTGATGCAATAGTCTTTTCCTTACAAACTCACAGATATGGTTACAGACTGCAGTGGTGAGGTTTCATACAATTTGAAATTCTTAAACTAAAAGAAAAATCAGTCAGATTAACGTGAACACAGGTTCTGGAATGACCCACTAAGACCGAAGCAGTAGGTTCCCTGCAATTGGAGATCGCCTGGCAATTGTTAAACAAATGTCCACAAGGCATCCACTGGATACAAAAAAGATTCTCCTACCCCCTATTTGTGGGCAAAAGTCAAAGCCCACAAAATTGTGAGACTCCACAGAAAGACAACAAGTGATGCCAGGAAGATGGCAACACCCCAGATCTCTAGCATATTAGCAAATCTATTGGGAAAAATGGCCACATGGTCATAATGATTTGACAAAGCATTCTATGTAACAATCAATGGTTTTTAAAAGAAAATGTTAGTGAAGGTTATAAACAAATGAAAAGAGGGACATACTAATACATGTATAGACTCATGACAGAAATCTACACCAACATATGTCTGCAGGCAAATTTCTAGTCTTGTACATTATACCATGTGGACTTGTGTAATACAGATAAATTATGATCTCTTCTTGTTCTCTACAATTCTTTTGGGGTTCACAAAACTCTAAATCAGTTCTGAAACCCAGCAAAAAATTGCCCTGAACTTTTATATTCAAAATTATTAATAAAGACTATTAAAAACAAATGCATAAATTTACATTGAAGACAATGAAAGTCTGTGTTTCTCAAACAATGTAAATGTTTACGACTCAAGATAATGATGAAACAAAACAATCTCATCATTGTTCAGTGAAGACATTGCTCACATTCTGTATTGTATACACATAACAATGATGCGTTTTTAGGAAAATCCTGTGCTACATCACTTATTTTCCATTACATCAGAGGTTAACAGTTGTAAAAGCTACTCATGAACAACAGATGCCTAAGCAACATTCTTCACTATTGTTTAATTGCTACCAGGCAAAGCATTCTTCTTAAGCCAGCATAAAAAGAATATATTCTTGACTAAATGATTCTGTGTTTTGAAGAAGTACAAAACCACTCCTTCTTCTAGGTGAATAAGAAACTGCCAGATGCACATAAGAATAGATTTCTTTTGAATCATTTATGAGTTAAATGCCAAGTAAATATTTACTTACGAGTTTAAGTTGCAACATATCTTTGCTCTGTAAGTCTTAATAAAATCTATATTACTGGATCATTCTGACAAACCTTTAAACTCTTTCTGAGGAAATACCTATAAACCACATTCTTTAGGACTTGCACAGTGTCTCCAAAAGTTCAAGTGTACAGTAAAAAGAGCAACGTACCAAGCATCCTGTACTCAATTCTTCTACAAACTTACATGACATTGTTTAGTTATGTTTTCAATCATAATTTCCCACATTTTAAAGCAACCTGAATGTCCGACACAAAACTAGCTACCAGAATTCCTTTGCTCTAATGTAGCTCTCTGTTCAGCCAGGGTGGTCTTCTGCCCCACCAGCTTGTCTTTTTGCACACTGGAAGAGCTTGATCCTGCACCTTTAAGATTGCCTTCTTGAAGAATGTCCAGCTTTCCTGGACTCCTTTGTCCTTCAGGACTGCCTCCCAAGGGACACTGGCAACCAACTTCCTAAACAAATCAAAGTCTGCACCCCAGAAATCTAAGGTGGCAGTTCTGCTAATCTCCTTCCCAGCTTCTCTGAGGATTGAGAACTCTATCATTTAGTGATCACTATGACCTAGGTGGCCTCCAACCATCACAACCCACATAAGACCTTCTTTGTTTGCAAACACTAGGTCCAGCAAGGCACCTTCCCTCTACTTGAGCATACCTTGCATCAACAGTGCTCCCCACTTCCATCCTTGACAGAATGGCACATCTCAGACCCAGTCACTTGGGTAGCCACATAGAATTGTAGAACGATAGGGGTTAGAAGGGACCTTTAGAGATCTAGTCCAACCCCCCTGCAGAAGCAGGTTCACCTAGATCAGGTCACATAGGAACATGTCCAGGTGGGTCTTGAAGACCTCCAAGGAAGGAGACTCCACAACCCCTCTGGGCAGCCTGTGCCAGGGCTCCCTCACCTGAACAGTAAAAGTTTTTTCTTATGTTTAAATAGAACTTTTTGTGTTCCAGCTTCATCCAAATGCCACGTGCTCCCTTTGTGGCTCAGCCTGAGTCCCTACTGAGCACACAGACACCAGAGCTCTGGCTCTGAGTCGAGTGGCTAGCATTATTCCTTCCTCAAGCTGGTTGTACTTCTGCTTGCCTTTCCTGCTCAAACTGCCTGTGCAAACTGCCACAGTAGGCACTTGTGCTCCTGGTCACCTGCACTCCCTGAGGACCATTTAAACCCCCCGTGGTATCCTTGACTCTACCTCCTGAGAGCTGCTGGCTCTAGATAAGTCTCCTCACAGCTCCTCTGCTTATTCTGCTCCAAGAACCCCTGGCTCACCTCAATCAGCCGCTCAGTTGCAAAAACAGAGCCTTGCCACTGCCGCGTGTCTCACTGATTGAACCATACCTATGATTCCATGGTTTCCTTCTCTAAGTAGCTAGAATTACAGCAATATTCAGGGACATTTGCTCTTCCAAAGAGCAGATAAAAATTGCTACAGATAAATAATTTGAAAGTCTGCTGAATTAGGCAGAGAGATAGGGACATAATTCTTTATTAACCATTTTCAAATGGCAAATGCAAGATCTATTTCTTTTAATCGTGTCATGGTTTTGCCTGGCCAGAAATAAAGCACCACGACAGTCTCTTGCTTGGTGCCTCCCACCTACCCCCACCCTCCTTAGGATGGTAGAGGCCCCAGTGAAATGGGAGGGGAAAAAAGATAACCAAGGATGTTGTGGATTCTGTTGTGGATCCTGTCTAGCAGGGAAACAGGGCAGGACAGGGAATGAGATAAGTGCCCCTCATCCGCATACCCTGTTGAGATGCAGAAGGCTGACCACCCTGATGGAGAGCCAAACTGGGGAGGATCCTCCTGCATCGATCCAGGGAAACCTGTGTGTTTGAGTAAGCCCCTGCGCTGCCTCTACACCAATGCACACAGCCTGGGGAATAAGCAGGAGGAACTGGAGATGTGGGTGCGGATGCAGGGCTACAACCTCACTGCAGTCACAGAGACGTGGTGGGACAGCTGCCATGACTGGAGCACAGCCATGGAGGGTTATGTATTGTTCAGGAAAGACAGACTGACAAGGGGAGGAGGTGGAGCTGCTCTCTATGTGAGGGAGCAATTAATATGCATTGAACTCTGTCTGGGTGGGAATGAGGGGCAGGCTGAGTGCTCATGCATAAAAATTAAGGGGCAGGGTCCTCATGGGGCACTTCAACCTCCCTGATATTTGCTGGCAAAGCCACTCAGCCAAGCACACGCAGACCAGGAGGTTCCTACAGATTGTTGACGACAACTTCCTGTCACATGTGATTGAGGAACCAACAAGGAGGGATGTGCTGCTGGACCTGGTACTGACAAATAAGGAGGGTCTGGTTGGGAATGTGAAGGTTGGAGGTAACTTTGGCTGCAGTGACCATGAGATGGCAGAGTTCAAGATCCTGTGTGGAAGAGGCAGGACACAAAGCAGGACCGTGACCCTGGATTTCAGGCGAGCCGACTTTGGCCTCTTCAAAGACCTGATTGGACAGATCTCACGGGATAAGATTCTACAAGGTAGAAGTGCCCAAGAGATCTGGTCAGTTTTCAAGCATCACTTCCTCCAAGCCCAGGATCAATGTGTCCCCATATGTAGGAAAGCAGGAAAAGGAAGCAGGAGGCCTCCATGGATGAGCAAGGATCTGCTGGGACAACTCAGGCAGAAAGCAGCCATTTATGAGAGGTGGAAACAGGGGCTGACCTGTTGGGAAGAGTATAGGAACATTGCCAGGGCATGCAGGGGTGCAACTAGGAAGGCTAGAGCCCTTCTAGAATTAAACCTAGCTGGGAAAGTTAAGGAAAGTAATAAGACGTTTTTCAGGTACATCAGCAGCAAAAGGAAGATTAGGGAGAATGTAAGGCCTGCTTCACTACTCCTCTCTACAGGATGTAGGGGAATCTCTGCTCCAACACACTTCCTTCTCTCTTCCCTCACTGACCTTGGAGTCTGCATGGTTGCTTCTCTCTCTCTTACAACTCCATGCACCACCATCAGCTGGAAAAGAAGGAAGGGACAGAAGAAGGAAGAAACAGGAAGCACCCTTCTCTTCCAGCTTCTTCTTAAAAAGTGATCGTGGAGGTGCCCAATTGGCTCAGCCTCAGAAGTGGGTCTGGCTCAGAGATGGAGAGAGTTTGAAGCAACTTCTTATAGGAGCCATCTTTATAGCCCCCTTCCCATTAGCAGAAACAGGTTCATGACAAATTGAAAAAAGAAAACTACTCTCTATTATAAATGCAACAGATGTTAGAATATCAAGACAAAATCTCCTCAGTTTTCTGCTCATTTAAAACAGTTGGCATGTTCCACTTCAGGGACAGTTCTGTCTTTGGCACAGGCTTCCACACATGGCCTGTACAGGAGCATCAAGATGGTCATAAAGTATTAAAGATGAAGGACAGGAATTCTGCTATTTTTTAAGGGACGGGAGTCCAGAAGTGACCAAAATATTGTTTTGGGTTTTTTTATTTAGAGGATCAAATTTTTCCCTCAGTCTATAGGTGCTAGAGGAAAGAGCACTGTGCTTAGGAATAGGCACAGTTCCCTTTGTGTCACAAGTGACCTTGTGTCTCTTCTTCATTAGGTGTACTGTCTCTGAATGAGGCATAAAGCCTTGGTCCTGAAGAAGGTTCTTGTTTTACAGGGACACATGCTAGTCAATGAATGGTTATTACCTGGTGATGGCAAAAGCTCCCATTACCATTCTCTGTCAAAGTGGTAATTTGGTACAATCTCACATCACCTACATTTCCCGCACAGTCAACAGAAGTAAAACAGCCCAGCAAGGCCAGCTGATCTCTTACTGCTCCATCACAGAAGACAGTAATGATCTAACTTAAAAACAAAACTGAAAAAAAAGCTAAAAAGTATTCAGGTCCCATTCAGATTTTGGGAAATATTAAATACGTCAGATGAATAAACTCCCTCTTCTCCTTGTTGTGCTGCTTCTACAGCAAAGCCAGGCAGTTGTCTGTCAATGTTACCTTACAGCTTCAAGTGGAAACCAACAAAATAATACACATAGAAATGTTTGTGGGGTCACTGATTGTTTTTTTGGGGTGAGTGTGGGTTTTTTAAATAAAAAGATAATTCTCTAGGAAGAAAATGCTCACCAAGGAGAACATAATCTCTGCCTGAAAACAAGATACTGCTAGCAAAATTTGCACCCAATGGCATTTAGCTGGGGCAAAGCATGAATTCAGTGCAAAGTCAGTGCCATCGCCCTTGGAGCGCCTTGTCTCCCCCTGAAATTCCCTCCTCAAACACTAATTCTGCCCAGACTTTCCCAACTGGAAAAAACACAGGTGACACTGCAGTCTGTGATCTTGTTCTGTCAACAGGTTATGAATTAGAATTAGAGATCAACTGCAGAACTAGAAAGTAAATGATTTTTAGCAATTTTGTGATTAAGATACAGCTGCAGTCAGTTGTAAATTACTCACTGCTTTTTCTAAGACTACATTTTACACACTAACTTCCAATACAAAATTTGTATCTCTTCAAAAGCCATAATCTATCTTGTCAGGGAAGAGAGGAAAGAGAAAGCAGCTATCATACAGCAGGGAAAGATCTTCAGGTTTCATGCTTAAAGCTTAAAAGAACGGTGAGAGGGTGATGAAGAGCTCTGGAAAGGTACAGCTGCCTTTGCACACCAGTAACAAAGACACTTACAACCTCGGGTAACCCATTCCTGTGAGAGGTGTCATGCTGGAGTGACATCTTTTATAGAAGGGGTCATAGGAGGCCCAGCAACAGAGTACTGTGCTGTTTTATTGCTCACCAGGTTAAACCATGACTTAGCCTGCTAGTGAGTTTTTTTTTTTTTTTCATATTCCAATAAAGGAAGAAGAAAAAGCCCACAGAAGAAAGGTTTGGCTTAGAAACTTGCCAACTCTCCTTGATTCACAGGGGTTCCTGCGGGGTAAACAGCACATCAGAAAAGCAGGTCTGTGGTGCAGTATGTCCATGTTACTGGCCTCAGCGGGATATGCTGTGTACAGTCAATCCACTCCCATCCTCTGCTGACAAGAATTACTTTCAATTTTGAAACCCGACAGTTTTGTCATCAAATTCCCTGTTCCTGGCTCAGATGTCTCTCATATGCATTAGTGAGATTACATCAACCACCAAGACTTGTCCATGAGCTACACAGGATACAGCTCGAAGGAGGTCAGTCGAATTGGATCATCAGCTGAGTTTCTCCTCCCTTATTCACAGAAGCAACAATGCAAACAGTGTGACAAGGGATGAGTATATGTTTTATGGAGTCATATGGAAAGGGAGATAATACCACAGCATTTTGATGCTATTGGCAAACCTGTCTTCCCTAAGCAGAGCATCCACATTGAAGCGTAACTACTCCTGCAGCTTCCTCCCACAACCCCTGCATCAGTCATGGCCAGTTAAGATAGGCTAAAGCCAAATCCATGCAGGTCTTACTGGAGAGCCTAAACACAGCAGCTATGGAGGACTTGAAAGCATCTGACAAGCAGCCAACCAGTAGCCCAGCCAGCATGATGCCTGCGGGGCATCACATCCCTCCAAGTCTGCACAAGGCACCTGTAGTACAACACAGTGAGAACACATCCACTGAAAAACTTCCCAGTAGGCATTCACATTCAAAGATGGATAAGACAGACCTAACGTGTGTCCCTGCTGATAGCACTCAAGTACACATAGAAGGCAAACAATCATATAAAATGTCTAACAGACACAATGGAAGATCACAGCCACAAATAAAATGCATGCAGTATCTATTTCCCTTTCTATATAAGGAATTGTTTGTGACTCAGCTTCCTTCTCTCAGGCAGATAGACCACACAATGCTATGCTTGCTTCTTACCAAGGTATCACTAACAAAGGAAAGTAACTGAGAAATCTTATCTTGAATCAAATGTGTTCAACAGTAAATGAACTGGGATCTTTGCCTTGCGGTTGGAGAAGTTGATATCAACACCACTAGTCAACAAAAGCCTAGGCCCAGTGCAGGTGCCTCAGGATCTACAAAACACCAAACAATGACCATGGGATAAAGGACACATCAGACTTACTCTGCTGCATTTGGCACATAGGTGTGTAGAGGGGATGCTTCTACACTTTACTACATGCATCTCAGATGCAGCCTTACTAAGAAGAGGTAAAAAGCAAAGGAGCACTCAGGCAACCCCAGTACAAGCCATAGAGGTCCGACAGGGCCATCTCCTGCTGCTTTGAACACATAGCTTTGAAGCTGCAGTACTAATCTATCGCTTGCACATTGCCCCACTCGAAACAATCACATTTCATTTAAGAAAGTAATCAGATGGATCAGGTAAGGTCAGAGAGGAATAATTTTAAACCTCTTGCCATTTGGAAAATACAACAGAATTGCTAACTCCACCTTCTCAATGATTTGCCTGGAAAACATCACAGCAGTTTTTTCCTACACTCCCAGGAAGGCACGGAAAAAAGAATTACATCTCTAAAAGGCCTTGGAAGCTGCAGTGCTCCACAGGTGTACCAGAACAGGACTTTCTCACACACCTGCCAAAGCATGTAGCAGCTTGTGCAGAATAACATGGAGGCCTTGCAATTTTCTGATGAAAGCAACTTGATGAATTCATAATTCTGCAACATTTGAATAACTTAATTCTAGTGATCTCTGTCAGAAGTTATTCTCCCCTGTCAGGTATGACTTTAAGTGTACAAAATAGCTGAATATCACTATCACAAGAGTCGCAGAAACAAAATACACATCTCATGCAAAGGAACTGCTAAAAGGCAATATATAGAGTTTTCATTCCCAAAAGGAACGACGTATTTCAAGGGTACAGCATTAACACACTAATGCATTTAGAAGGCTGAAACATGATCTCACTTTTATTGGCTTCTGCTTTGTTATACCAAGAGCAAAGTTAAAATCCCCTTCCATCTTCTAATCAAATATGCTTCTTTTTTCATTAATTTCCAAGATCAAGCCAGCCTGACAAGACTCCTGTAATTTTACAAGGGAATCTCTCCACATTAATTTTGTGAAGAGTCTGCTGCACCATGCCAACTCTATTTTAGTAACAATACTTAATCTTTCCCCCTAGGCTCTCAGAAAGCCTTGCTACAGAAGAAGGCCATACCATGGGCAGAAAGATTAGCACAGTCTGATATCCAATAGTTTGACATCCCATGGTCACAGGTTTCATAAAGACCACTCACATACATGAACTATCTTGCGTTTAAAAATGTACTATCTCCACATGCTTTGGTGGAAGGTGAGGCTGCCGCTCTAGGACGTGACATTGCCATTTACATTCCCTTCTTGTTGCAATGTCTAAAGTTCCAGCAAATATTTGACTTTTAGCCAACACGTTCAGAAGTAACTTGCAGTGTGATTGCATAAGGCCACTTCCTCATGGGAAGCAGGTGAAAACAAGAATCTTACAAAAAAACATGATACAGATGACAACTGAGTTGCAGGAAACCAAGATACACATAGGTGAAGTAGCTTAAAACAGAAAATGGAACCCAGAAGCAGGAACAAGATTCAGATTTCCTGTCTCTCCCAACAAAAGTTTAGCTGCAAGTGAACTTCCTCTTCTTTTTAGAGCTAAGTAGACTTTTTTTCCTCCCCTCTTTGCAACAAGATAGCATTTAGTTCAGTATACATTTATACTGCTTGGTATAAGAAAACCCTCTCATCTAGAGATCATTTACAGTGTCAAAGAACAGCAGCTCCTCTGCAAATCTGCAGCTGACTTGTTTTTTTTAATATATATATTACATGCTTGCACATATCCACACACAGGGACACACATTTTATAGAAGCAGCTTCAATGTAAATGATCAATCACAGATTGTGCTTGAGAAAAAAACCTGACCATAATTGTCCTTTCTAGTCCTAGCACTTCTTCCAGTTTAGATTTAGCAAACAAGCTCTAGATGAAAATTATCCTGAAAGAAAGGAAAAAACAAAGCCTACCCTTAACTTCAGAAAGAGCCAGACTGCTCCCCAGTGTATTTTCCACTCTGTCATCACCTATGGTAAACTATTAGCTAGTGTTCTTCACGTTGGTCTGGTACATGAGACTTCATCATGCTTTTTAAGAACAGAAAAGCCACTGCCAACTTTCACTTTCTGTCTATTTTAGTAGAGTTCATCATACTGTTAAGTGTGTGTTCCTTAAGAGTGGTTTGCTGCTGGAGGCCATGGGAAACAGGTGGAGAGGAAACAAAAACACACTCAAATACAGTAAGAGGAGGCATTTGCAAGACATGGCCCATGTTATGAAAGCATGGCAGAGCCCTGTATTTCAGTCTATTAGTCTTCCCATAAATACTTATATGCACACAGAGAAAAAATAAGATATACATATAGAGAAATATGTCACTTTTTTCCATTACCTTTCCTCTTCTGATGCGTTCACAGTTACAAGAGATTACATCAAGGGTTCCCTTAGTAGTGAATCACTCTCAATAGCACACTGTGCTTTTACAACTAGAAATAACAGAACCATTTAGATTGGAAAAGACCTTTAAGTTCATCGAGTCCAACTGTTAACCCAACACTGCCATGTCCCTAAGCACTACATCTACAAGTCTATTGAATAACTCCAGTGACGGTGACTCAGCTGCTTCCTCGGACAGCCCCTTCCAATGCTTGATAACCCTTTCAGTAAAGAAATTTACTAATATCCAATCTAAACCTTCCTGGGTGCAACTTGAGGCCATTTCCTCTAATCCTATTGCTTCTTACTTGGGAGAAAAGACCAACACTCATCTCATTACAATCCCCTTTCAGGTAGTTGTAGAGAGTGATGATGTCTCCTCAGCCTTCTCTTGTCCAGGCTAAACTACCCCAGTTCCCTCAGCCACTCATCATAAGACTTGTTCTTTACATTCTTCACATAGAGAGATCAGAAGATTAATTTTCTATCCTGGATGACATGAGGAGCCAGTGAGAGTGAAAGCAAATATAAACAGGCAGAGAAGGCTCTTTGTTTTGTTGTAGCCCATCTTAGTTTCAAAGGAGGCTCTTCCACCAAGAGATGCCTTAAGAGGTCATTATGAATTAAAAATTAAATGAAGATGTCCCTTTTGCAAGTCCTGCGGTAACTGGGAGAGGAGGGGCTCCAACTAATAATCCCTATAGCATCATCTTCCCTCTCCCAGGAAGGTGAAAGCCAGATTCAGCCCTGCTGCCAAGAGAAGCACTTACAATAGGAAGATTTGACTGAGAACTTCCTCAATATTTAACTGCTGCTATAAGGCAAATTGTACGTGGCAAGTCTGTTGCTTCCTGATTAGTTAATACTACTCAAATGATCCTTTACAGGTAAAATTCATCCAAAAGGCAAGTCGAGAAGTCAGTAACCTTCAGCATCAGGAATAATCAGTAACCTTCACCACCAGGAATTAGGGCAATATATGGACTTCTGCTGTCCCCATGCAAATTCTAGTGTAACAAGAAAGAGGAACTTTAAACTCAACTCTGATGACAAGAACAGATGGATATTCCCCCTCCTCGAGCTGTACTGACAGCACAGTTATTAGCAGTAAGCCTGAGTAACAAATTATTCTGGTCATTAGTATCAGCAGGGGAAACCTATCTGTTTATTAAGAAGTGTTGCTTTTTTTTTTTCTACAGATACTCTTCCTTGCAGACTGAAGACATAAAATAAAGGGGAAGCATAAGGCTTTTTAAAAATAAAGCACATTTGCGAGCAAGGGAAGCACACTAAGGATTTGTATGCTTTTTAAAAAATTACAAACTTTGTATGTAACCTTGCACCTTTTTTTTTGTCTTTTTTGGGTTTGTCAGCCTAGATCCTTCTATCTTTCTTTTCTTCCTCTCCTCTCTGCCTTCTTCAACTGACCCTTTGATTCAACAAGAAATGTTTCTCATCCTGTGTGCAGGACATGATACAAATCAAGCTACCTTGGGGAAGAACAGTTGAGAATATTTTTTATTCCTTTTAATGAATGTATTATCCTTGATGGTGCTGCAGCCAAACTGGGGGACAAACTCACTCTTAGTGGTTTTCAGTCACCTCTTCAGTGACATTCCTAAATCTAATGCCTGTTTTCCCAAGGAGAATGCCTGTTTCTCCCACGGAGAAACTGTCACAGCTGTTCATGACCAGTCTCACCTGCAGACTAGAGTGGTGACATGCCTTTCTGTCCTGATGCTTTTTGAAGGACACACAGAAACTTTAAGAGGCAGATTACAAGGCATACCTAAGTGATACATAAAATCCGATCCTTCGCAAAACATATATTATTTACATTCTGTATTTATTTTGGCAACACATTCTGCAAGGATTACAATTTGGATCCTTAAATAAGTCTCCAAAGTGCTCATTTACTAGCTGACTTTAATTCAGTCAACCTCAGCATTCTGCCAGGTCTCTGGTTAAATTCAAGATGTGCTACTAAGGTCTCCTCCTTGCCTGCAGGTACCAAAGGTGAACTCCAGAGAGTTACCTATTTTAAAAGATAAGTTCAACAGTCACTTACATGTATCTTTCATCTAAAACAACTCAAAGCCCATAACCAGCTGGGCACATAATAAAGCCAGCCTTCCTCCTGGTCCCTGGTGAAAAAACTGCACACACTAGAAACTGATGATGATTGAGATATTTCTTGCTGTTTGTGAACTGGCTGGTGATGAGTTACATTTAAGAATAACACAGATCTTAAAATGTACCTTTAATTGCAAAAAGGCCGTACTTTCAAGAGTTCTTATTCATTTACTTACCCCAGAATCCATAAACGAGATGTAACCTGTTATTCTTTTTAATGCTTTATAAGAATGTGGTTAGATAGCTTGATTTAAAAAAAACCCAAAAAGTATTGTGGGAAGAAGTAAACAAGAATCTGTTTTGAAAATGATGAGTCCTTTGGACAAGTGGTGTTTTCAGCAAAAAGCCTGACAATAGAACTAGTAAAAATGGTCCTAACTTAGTGAAGAAGGTTTTAATAACCTGGAGTGGTGAAACTTCACAACGAACGAAGCCCACCCAGCAAGTTTAATGGCAACTCTGCTATGCCAAAGTAAGCTGCCACCAGATCTTCTCAGTCAGATACACAAGTCAGCAAAACAGAAGTCACAGTAAACTCTGCACAAGTTTTGTCTCACTATGGAAATTAATACAGTGAATTAGATGTGTGGTTTATGTGGTTCACTCAGCTCTGCAGCAGCTAGCACTAGATGCTCCAGAGAAAGAAAAGAAGCAGGCACTACAGCTTGTTTCCTCAAGATTTCCCCTCTAATACCTTATGCTCTAGAAGTGAAGTTTTTCCCAGACTTGAAGTTTTCCATTCTTTATAGCCTTTTACAGCTTTGCAATATTTGTCTGCTATGTGCAGACCCAGTCCAAGTAAAATAACATCCAAGGCTCCTGCAAGCTGCTTCCTTCAAAGCCTGTTGATTTTTATAGTAACCCAGCTGCAGCCTCTTACAGAATATTAGTGAGACGACTCTACAGGATCAAGATGTCCATATATTTTTGTGAAGTGAAAGAGGGCACGACCAGAGTAAAAGCAAAGCAAAACAATACAATACAATAAATTCAGAAAAAAAAATGACGCTTCATTCCTGTTTGGTTTTTTTTTCCCCTGGTAAATCGCCAAACACACTCTATTCTTTGGTACCTCTGAAGCTGGCTATCAGTCAGTCACAGCAGAGCTGACTCCTGCTGTACACCTCAGAAAAGACCCATAGCATAAGACTCAATTCAGGCAGCAGAATCTATTCAGGATTGGTAAGAATCACCTACCACTCCTTCCTTAACCAGCATTACTACTGGGAGCTGCCACACTCCGGAAGCAATTTGCTCCCCCTGCTAGTATCAGTGTCTGGAAGAGCAAAAAGGAAATCAGGCCAGCAGAGACTTCAGTACATTGCGCAAAACATGTATGATAGCTTCAGCAGCTGGGAAGACTGAGTCCTTTCACCCTTGAACATAGGAAAGCTGCTTGTCCTAGAGGTTAGATTTGAAATAGCAGAAGAGTTGTTTGTTTTGTTTTTTTTTTCTTTTAAATCTCATCCTAAAAATATAAAAAGTTAATTTGGCATACTGAATCAATTTATCCTCCTAACACTTGAGACTGGCCAAAAGCAGACAGAGAACAGGTGGATTTTCTAGCACTGGAATCATAATTGCCTCATCTGGACACCTCCACCAATTCTGGCCACATATCCATGTACTGAGACATGAAAAGCATTGCAGCCTTTCTGCCAACGTGACACACTAAACCAGAAAATTGCTTCAACTAGTTTACCTCTATAAGGAAAACTGCTGACTAGCTGAAATCCAAGTTGAAAAACCTAAACACCAACACACTAACAACAACAGTGAATTGTGAATTTTTTTAAGTTCACATCAGACTAACCAAAGTCACACAAAGTCTTCAGCAAAGAGATAAGTTGTTCAGACTTCAGTAGTCCTATCAGTTTCAGCAACTGTAGCAACATCAAATCCTGGGGAATGTCTCATTTTCTTTGAGCAGCTACAAGCTTGCTTTGGAGAGTCTGGCACCAAACAGTTTGGGCCCCAGCTGAGAAGCTGTCAACACCTTTCAGGAGGTATTATCTAGGGTGCTGGGCCATACCCTTGAGCCAGGACCCTTGGATGTTTCCAGCAATCTTGGTCCAGAAGTAGACTTAACAGAACTCAGCATGGGTGGATAACCACCAGTGTTGATTGGTTTCAAAGAAAACATTCCAGGTTTGGTAAATAAGCATTTTTCAAAGAAAACTTACTTCCTATGAAAGTTTCTGACTAGGGCTATTACTAGATCAACCTCGGCCTCAACTGACACTACCCCAGAACTAATTTCCACAGCAAAAGTTCAAAAAGAGTGCTGCTGCTTTAACTGAAGTGTTGTCAGACTGGTTCTCCTCTCCCATCTGCATTTTCTTTACAAGACCTCTTTCCACCTCCAGTCAATCTCTACCTAAATTGTCCCTTCCATATTCATCCTACCAGGTCATTTCACAAATTTGCAATGCTTGGAAATATATGTCTTTGCCTACAGCACGGCTTGAGCTGTGTGCTCTCTTGCACTTCAGTGTGAAGCAAACTGATTTCATGTTGGCATGTTATGATTCTAACTTTGCTTGTGCTTCCAGTGTCCTAAAAAGATGAAAAGTTAAAGTCTTCCGGTTCAGAACAACTTGAGCATTACTGTAACCTTCAACCAGCTCCAGGAAGCATGAAAGAATTCTGTTTCTCGGTCTACACTGAAACTTCACGATTTTTTACAAACACGTTGTGTCCAGTACATCTCATGTACCTTTTTTTCCCTAGCATATCTTTGTTTCACGTCTCTTACTGAATGCAAATTCGGGTCCTTCACCAAGTCAGAGACCCGGTGCAAACACAGTGCTTTTCCCACTAAGCTGATCCCCTCTCGGTTTCTCCCATGCGCTATTAATCCCCCCAGCGCCAACGCGCAACCAGACCAAGCCAAAGCTGAGCAGACAAAGAGGACGGAGGTGGGAAAGCCTCTTACCAGTGAATTACGTGCCTTTTCCCCGGCTCCGGTAGAGGAACGGCCCCAAACTCTCCGAGCGCAGCCCCGGCCCCATGGTCCGGCGGAGGCGACCCCGCGGCCGCGCCGTGCTGCCCCTGCCCCGGTCACCCGTCCCACGGGGGCAGTCGCGGGCCGGGCCACGCCGGCCTCGCACGGCTGCCTGTTGCTCGCCGCCGGCACCAGCCGGCTCCCAGGAAGCGCCTCACCTGCGGGCCGCCGCCGCCGCGCCCGGAGGACGAGGTGGTGCCCGCGGCTGCGGCACGAGCGGCGGCCTCTGGGCAGCGGGCCCCCCGCTGGCCGAGCGGCATCCCGGGCAGCGCCCTCGGGCCACCCCCGTGGCCCAGCCTCGCTCCCCGCCGCGCCGGTTCCGGCCTCCCCGCGCCGGACGCTGCTCGACACCCGCGGAGAAAGCAGAGGCGGCATCTCCCCGCGGCCAGGGCGGCGGCCGAGCCTACCTTGGTGCCCCGCACAGGGCCCGGGCCGGCGGCTCCTCCTCTGGCTGCGGCAGCTGCTGCCGCTGCCCATGTTCGGGGCCGGGAAGCGGCGGGCCGTTGCGCCCAAGGGCCAGAAAGCTCCCGCGGGGCGGGGGCACCGCCGGCTCTCTGGCCCGGCTCCTGTTTACCGCGACTGCCCAGCCGGGTTGCCTGTCATCGCCCCGCCCCGCCGCGGCCCGCCCCCTGGCCCGGAGGAGGACGGGGAGGCGAGGCGGGCGCTGCGCACTGGGGACGCGGCTCTCCCGGCGGGGCAGGGCGCGGCGCGGCTGCGGCTCGGGTTAACGTTACTCCACGGGCACTTTCCGCGCTCCGGACACGTGAAACGGAGATGCGGCCTCATCCCTCGTCCGGCGGCACCTTCCCCCAGAAACAACGTCGCGGACCGGGAGGACTTCTGGCACCTGCGCCAGTAGGAGACCAAGGGCAGGCAGGCGCAGCCAGGTACCGGGAACCCAAAGATGAAAAATCGGCCCACAGGCGAGGGGCTGCAGCTGTCTTGAGCTTTGCTCTCACCCTACCCCCTTCTGCCACCACATTGCAATTCTGAGGTCACGGCTGAGGGAAAAGGGGCTTTCTCTTAGCACAGTTAGAAGGAAATGACTTCTTGTGGTGCCACTTCTTGAAGTCTATGTCTGCTGTAAGCCTGAAAAGGCGTTCTAGGCAGCTGCAAAAGGTGTTTTGTATTAGTTATTCACCAGCATATACTGATTGATTAGCAGATTACATAAGAAAAAGGTCTGAGTGCCTAAAAGGATGTTATTAAGTTTGCCCCATAGCTGTTTCTGGGCCCCGTACCCTCTGTTAATGTTTCCATTTTGCAGTAATTTCTTCCCGAAGAGGAATCTCCATAGATACACTCGAATAGGTGAACTACACTATTGAGGTGAATTATATGGGGGCTGGAGGGGTGCAAAGTGAGCTTTTTATGAGAAATGCCAAGGGAGAGATTTCCTCTGTCCAGATATGGTATCTATCCCACATAGGAATATGTGAAAAAGACCAGGATGACAGGCAGCCTCTCTGAACTGTTTCTGTCAGTGCAGCACGGACAAGAAAGCAGATACTATTAGGAGAAAAAAAACAGAAGACAAGAAAAGTTCCTGAGTTGACATACAAGTTCATTCACTAAACCTACTAAAAGATTTTCATCTCCTGAGTCTGTACTTTGCCACATCAATAATTTATGAGACTCCAGGGAGATTACATTTAGCCTTAGAGAAGTGAGAAAAGCCGAAAATGAGTAAGGTAACCTCTCTTGATGCAGAGTACAACCACTCCTTACAGAACAATGACATGTTACAATAGGTTTTTAGAGCACAGAGAAGATGGGTTGAAATCCTGTCATTACATTTCAGAATTAGGACTCGGCACACCCATGCAGTGAAGCTGGGAGAAGTACCACCCCCACAGCACACAGTGTGTCTTCCTGGGAAGAGTGTCTACAATTCCTATTTAGTCTTATGTAGGCTGAAGCTAACCCCCCAAAACTTAGACTGTATCCCTTTATAAGAAAGGGTACGGTAACATGCATATGTCATGATTATCACATCTTCCTGACAGGCAGTATATTGCAGTGCTGGCTTGTAAAAAGAACTGGGTTTCCATCCCAAGATGTACTGCTGGCTTACCTGGAGACCGCAGGGCTATCTCAGAGGAAGCTAGTGTCTTCCTTCATATTTTTTAGTCTGTTTTGTTGTGGATTAGAAAAATATGTTTTCAATTATTGTATCCCAGTGTGGGAACAACATAGCTTGGCACTCAGTACTGTGTGCCAAACTAGGAAAGGGGGCTGCAAACACAACCAGAATAGAAATATTAATTATACAGAAATAGTCACATCAAAGGCATATTTTCCAGGCAACCTACAATAACTAATGATTAGGCCTGAAATGAAAGAAGCCACAATAAGCCACCAGCACACCACCTTTAATTCTCATGGGGAGCAAAGTTCCTAAATTCCCTTTGCAGATCTAAGCCTTCCCAGTGTTTTGCAATTATTAATTACTCCACAATCTCTCATTTTCCCCAGAAACCTTGTCCAGCATTTTAACACGTGTTGCTGTTCTTGAGTTAAAAGTCTTAGCAACAACCTCCTGAACACAGGACTGCAGAGTCAGGTGTAAGCCCCTGATACTGAAGAGCAAACACTACTGTGGAACATCCTCTCTGCATGCACCTCACAGCTTTCTGTAGAAAATGCAAACCTGAGCCTTTCCAAATGTCTTCCCCCTACCAATTCCCCAATGTTAATCTCATTTAAAAAAAATAAGGAAGAGGACAAAGTAATAAAGAGGGATAAACTTAAGCTAAAGGCCATTAGTCAAATGGAAATCTTAAATTCTTCTAGCTAGTGTTGCTGTTCACAGTCTGAATAGGAGATACGAACTTTTAAAAAAACATTACGGAAATAGAACATCTTGACCCTGTGGACTAGGTACCTCTGTCGCAAAGCTAAACTGTAGGTGGGGAATATGCACCTAGAAATGCATATCACACTTACCTGAAGATCCTGATGGGGCTGCAGAAAGCTGCACTGGTGCCCTACACATGAGATGTGGATCGAGTATACACACACAGCTTTGTAAATACTTCCCATCAACAATAAATTCAATTCGTTTCAAGTCATAACAGGAGAAGTACTTCATGACCAGGAGACTCTAAACTATTGCACAATTATGCCCTCTTTTTTTGTCTTTGGTTATGACAATCTACACAGTAGTTATGTGAAAAAGTGTAATTCAGTTTTTCCCAGATGAACTATCTTTTAATTCTACAATAATGGCCAGAGCACCTGCAGGTCTCAGCAGCAACTCCACAATACTTTAGAGGATTACTTTAGAATTCCACTGTGGTTTGGGTCTCCAAAATTACTTAGATTTTCTAGGGAAAATCTGTTTCCAAGTACAAATTAAAACTACTGCTGCCATATATTTAATGAGCTACACAAGTCTCCTATGTTAAGACACCACAACACTTCCTTGCAGCTTTTTGTACAAACCCAAGCAATATTATATCACTGTAATCAGAACAGCCATTATGGACTCGGGGCTGGAAGCATCCCCAGAGTTTGGCAGGGGAATCACATTTACGTGACTGATGAGCGACTACAAATCCCCCACATCCACATCCTCAAAAGACCTCTTGTGAAAAACAGGCAGGTGTAAGTGCCTTCATGCACGAAGTACATCCAGGCTCATTGATTTCACAGGCACATATGTGAATCTGGGACTATTAATTTCAAATGTAGAGAAACACATCAAGTAGACTGGCTTACCAAGGAAGAGAATGTAAGCCTGATGACTAGGAAGCTTTAAATCCAGACATGTGCATATATGCTCACGTGCAAATATGACACATACAGACAGGACAAGATGCACTCAGAAGGCTTTTTTTTTTGCCAGTTTTTCTTCAAGACAGCTCAGTTCCTTTATTTCTTTCCACCTGTGTATCCTGAGCTGGGCGTTCCCCCATCTGTTCACTCTTTCTATGCACACTACTGGCATAGATGAGTGGAATTTCTCCAAAAGTTCTCTGGTCAATAAAATAGATTCTGGTAAGAGAAGGAAAAAGAGGAACATTACAGGAAGGTGAAAGGAAGAGATGTCAATTCAAGTAGAAAAATTGAAGGAAATACAAATAAAGTTTACATTTTTCCTGACTTTTTTATTCATACAATGATGATTTCAGGTTCTGAAAGGAAAAGGAAATAAAACAATTTCCCTCTGTAAGATTTGGAATTCCTTAAAACCTGTTATCATTGTGCCTCACGCAGCACTGTTCTACAGGGTAAGTGGAAGAAGTTTTTGCCATTCTCCCCTTAGAACATGAAGAAAACTAGATGCATCTTTCTGGACAATTTTAGGAGGAAAATTATTTGCTAAGATTGTTTCAAGAACACAGAAAGTTTAAGTGTTTTCCCGGTTCCCTCAATAATAGGAAAGTAGCAACTATCACTCCTTTCCTTTGCCAGCCTAGAACATCAGTATTACAAACCAGGAATGTTCAGGCATGTGATGACTGACAGAGGCTTGCTGCCTGAAAACTGTATCCTGCTTCAGTAAATGGCAAAAGCTTAGATCTGAATGAGAGATGAAATTAGATGATACATGAGAGTTGCCTGTCAGGCACTAGAAAGATGATACAATGCTGAACAAACACCTTACAGGGTTAAAGCACTGACTCTCTGGTTTTGAGTTAAGAATACAGTAAGTCCAGAAGTGAGGCTACTCATTGGCTATATACATGCAACATATCCAGAAAGCTGCTGTCACTGTAAAATAAACCATTTTTCTTTCTCAGATAATTGATTTTGGTGAGCCTCATCTTTGGTGACTTGCAAGCAGTCACCCAGCAGAATGCACTGTCCAGAGTTGAAGGACAGAGCTTTTACAGAAAAGC
This sequence comes from Colius striatus, assembly GCF_028858725.1. NCBI lineage: Eukaryota > Metazoa > Chordata > Aves > Coliiformes > Coliidae > Colius > Colius striatus. The sequence continues at coordinate 18,949,601 of NC_084766.1, forward strand.
ACCATATTTCTAAGCTTGTATCACCTTTAATAAAAACACCACCAGAGCTCCATATAGTTGATCTAGAGAGATCTTGAGTCTAATTACAAAGTGCCTGAAATATATCAGACTTTCTTCAGTCTCAGATGCAAGATATAAATTAGCACCATGGTAAATATATCTTACCAAAACCTGGCCTTGGAAAATCACTTGCATGAAATCATCTCAAACCCATCTCTGAGACAGAGTTGCATCAGCCATTCACGTCTCACTTGGAAAGCAGTGGGAGGGGAAAAAAAAGCACTCCTGCCTGCAAATCCAACTCTTAACATTCTCCCAGAGTAGCAATGCAAGACCGTTGTAGGTTGTGGATTCCCACGTGTGACAGGTTTAATCTGGCATGGCATGTGACAGACACGCATATGACTACATACCCCATCAGACTTCAGCAACTCTTCAGAGTCATGTGAGGGTGGCTTTGAAGACTGACAAGATTGGATACAGCTTTGAATCTATCTCAGAGCAGATAAGCTTTTGCAGTCATAAAACCCAACCCAGGCCTCATAAATGCTATCCTCTGTAGAAGTGTTAATAGGGATTCTCTCATTACTGAGCCTCAAAACTAAGAAAAAGGTTTTAAAATGCAATAAACTGGCTTTTTAAGGTAATTTCACTACATAAAACTAGTTGTCCAGGTATAGGTGAACTGGGTCTAGGGAAATCCAATCAACAACTTTAAGGTGTCCCACTTGATTATGGGTTATAGCACTGCAAGTCATGTAGTAACTAGGTAAAAGAAAGGAGAAGTCCCTTCTTTGTACCCCAGTAAATTTAATGCCTACTCAAGGCAGGATGTGCACTACTGGAAAAAAGTGAAGCTCAGTGAGAAGAAATACATCTCCAATGGTCAGGTGGTCCTGCAGCTGGGACTACAGCTTCCCCTACTTTGCAAAAAAAAAAAAAACACCTGCAAAAACTGATCAAAACTTGTAATAAAGGTCCCAAGCTCTGTGTTGCACTTCCAGGTTTGTTACTCAGACCATGGAGGAGTGTATAGAAGAAGTTGTATTAGCTTACTCCCCTCCCCAACCCCAAATATATGGTAGAGTAAAGGCATTTACTGAGCCTGCCTCTTGCAGTCAATATTTCAGCTTTGACTCTCCCCACTGCAATAAACAGATAGCTTGCATCCAACACATAGATGTGGTGAAGGCGTAAAATAGGCAGCGTCTTTCTGTGTAACAAAACCCAGACATCATATTCCCCATTAGCACAGCTATTGTGCTGAAGTCAGCTAGATGTTCCTCTTGCAGAGCTTTCCTACATTTTCTCCACACACTGTAACTAATGCTATTTATATCCTGTCCAGACTACAGATTAATAATACTAAGCATTTTTATAGGACCTCCCTTGGAAGAACCCTAGGCATATTTTACCACATATTATTTTAATCACAATTTTTGTAACAGTGCCATGAGCAGATTAAAGCTAAATACACAAGATACAAATATGGCAACAAGGGAACTGTAGACAATGAAAGGGTCTATGAAAGTATACCGCAAAATTAGAGAAGATTCAGAGGACAGCAATCATAATTAAGGCTCTGGAATAGCAAAGATGGTGAAGCAATACCATAAAAATGATAAGTAAGAGGAGATATGATATCCTTGCAGATACAACATTATTTTAGTCAGTAACCTAACACCACACTAACTAGCTAAACACTTGTTAAGCACTTGCAAGTAGTTTAATCACCTAATGATTTTGCAAGTACTCCTTTAAATTGAAAAAACTGCAAGAGTTGCAAAAAAGTGGTCTTTCTTCGTTTTCTTCATAGTGTTTGCCATGTGGCCCTTCATGGTCTGATTCCTCTGTCATAGCGACACAACCTTTAGCAGTGATGTGTGGCAAGCTATTAAACAAATGGTTAATACAATAACTTTGTTACTTTAGTTTTTCTGTAACTGCTGATTTATACTTCATATAATCACAAGATACCTGGTGCAGGTGTTTGTTAGGAAAAAAAACCTGGCTGTTGCCAGTGCAGGTGGATGGTGTGAGTGGACTGATATCCTTCTATTAGTGTTTAACCAATCACTATGATAGAGAAATTTTATAATAGTTAGGAACCAATCAAGCTAAAAGGCAAATTAAAAGATGGACATTTAATGCATGCTTTTGTTGGCAAATGTAGTTCTTTGTTTAAAATGTATAAAACCCTTGAAAATTGTAACTAACACCAGAGCATGATTAGGAGATTATCCTCTGTGTTCCCCAGTGCTGCATAATAAAGAAGAGCCTGCTTATCTGCATCTCTGTGTAGATTAATTCTTCACCCTGATCAACAATATAAATGCTGAATATACTGAATATTCAGGAGATGCTGTTCTCCCTTGCTCATTACACTAGACCAAATTAATTTCAATTAAAAAATGGTAGGAAATTCAAAATTACAGTGAAACAAAATGCTTTTTGCATTACACAAACAGTGTAATAAGGGAGAGTTTGAATCTATCCAGATTCAAAGTTAGTTTTATGTCTTTACGGGATTCCAAGTCAATATCATACTGTACACTGAGACATCAAGTTCTTCACAATTCAGACCAGCCACTAGAATAGGAGGTAAGAATTTTTTCCCAGTGTTGAAAACAGTTTCCTGCATGTTTGGTTATGGAATAATTCTTGTACCTTCTTCTGAAGTTTCGCTCTCTTACCTGGTGTTCTCAGAGAGAGATGCTGGACTGGATGCATCTCAAACTAATCCAAACTATTTTGATGGGTCCTCTGTTTCTCCTAAAGCAAACTACCTACAATCACTGGCAAGAGAGACAATGTTAAGAAGACATCCTTGTCACAGAACTCTCAGTCTCAGGACCTTGTTTAAATACAAAGATATTTCATTATGCATCTCTGTGTTGTAACTTTGTGCCAGCCAGTGAGGGTTTTTAGCAAATCACTACCATATCCCATATGTGGCCCATTATTTTCCAGCACTTGACATTAAGTACAAATTAGATTTATGTAAAATAAATCCAAGTCTACCGTTCAAACAACATCACTTCAAGTAAAATAAAAAGACTGTTTACACATTATGTCTATGGATAGATGGAGAGAAAAGGCATTAACTGTTCACTTAAAAACAATAAATTAATTTGTAGGAAAAAAACCCCAAGATAAAGAAGACAGAGTTTTAAACTTCTTCATACTTCCTTTCAGAAAACTTTAGTGTTTTTATTTACAACCATTAATCCTCAGTCACAAACCATGTGACTCTTACTATTTTTCATCATTAGGTATTGTTTTGTATTTCTAGTGCTGGGCAGAACGCCTAATTTCAGCAACAATTCACCATCCAGATGCCTTGAGAATACATAATCCTTATGTAGCTATATATACACACACTATATGTATTTTATATAGTAATCATCCCTGCTGAAGACTGGATTAAAAAGGACTGAAAAGAGCCTTCAAGTATGGTTTAGGAATAAATTGTTGTTGCTGAAGACCCATAAAGTTGAATTGCAAAGCCAGAAAGGACAAGTAGCAAGGAGTGGTCAGTTTGAGCAATTACTGATGTATACCCATCACACACCACTGAATTTATGCTTTCATATCCTCATTCTGAACCCATAAGAAAAGGAAAGCAATATTTGTCATTCTATAGTACAAAATTAGGGGGACAGGTAATATTTTTATTGCAGAATAACTTAGCTAGCAGACACCTCTGAAATCCATAGTTGTAGGGTTAGTGGGAAGGAAGAGAAGGAGGGCTCTATATTCTGCAATAGTTAAACTATTAGTTAATGTAATACAATCATATATTTTTAACACACTTTTCAAAGATTTTTGAAAAACTTTGGAATTTGGAAAAGGGAAGGAACACTTCATATTGCTGGCCTCCTCAGTTCTGTTCAGAGTGGACTGATTAAAGAAATATGGGCTTATAGAGAAATAATCCCATTTTTCCTCATCTAAGGTGCTTTTTAAAAATAAATCTCATTATTGGACAGAAACCAACAGTTTTGCCATTCTTAAATGCCTCCGCTGCCCCCTGGTGACTCTTCTCTGCAGCTTCATACAGAAAGCAACACGTTCTCTGCCACAAAAGTCCCTATGTAAGAGGAAAGTGACACACAAACTAGTAGACTACACTTCCAGACACAGTTCTTTTTTCAGACTGATGCTTACAATAACTTCGAAAACGACATAATTACTAGGCAACCACCATTCCAGTAAGATACTGTGGAACAGACAAAACTTGTCTCTTACACTGCATATTGCCAGCAGAAATTGCTTCAAATTAGCCAGACTACCAATAAACTGACTGAAGTCTTAACAGTAAGTTGGGAAATGGTCTTCTTTTATGTAAACTTCTGTAGATAAGCTACTAAATTGCTGCTTATGCAGAGATTTTTTTTTTTTTTTTCCCCTAATGAACTGTTAATGGGAAAGGCAAAACAATTACCTGAGCTAACTTTGAGAAATACACACACAATGGCCATAAAAGAATATAAAGCAAAAAATTACACGGTTGCTTTGAAAGAACTGCCTTTCAGTCTTTCTAATCAAATGTAGCTAGAGGTCCCAAGTGAAGGTGGTTACAATTGGGAATTAGCTGCAGGAAAGAACTTGGCTCAAAGAGTCAATCCATATGTGCTGGGATGATGTGGTTTCATCCAGAGAAATATACAGAAAAACTGGCATATCATTCTTAAAGGACTGAAAAGGTTTTGGAGTACAGCTTGTTCTTTACCTCACAACTGTCTTCGTGAAACTCTTACCAGATTCTTTAGGAAAAATCCTATAGGATCTCAGGAAGGCTGAAGAGCTGAAGTAGATGACCTCTTCTTTTAATCTATGGCTGTAAATTCTAATAAAAAGGGAGTGGTGGATTCCCTCAAGTGAAAAAGAAGAAAAAAACAATCACAAAAACATCTGCCCTACTGTAACTGAAGCAATGTGGGAGAACAAAGGCCAGCTTGATGAAATACTTTGCTCAAGAAGGCTACCTGATAAATACAGGATTCCCCGTTTCACTGATTAGGAAATAAAGACAGGCTAGAAATATAAAGTAGGTGAAAACTAGCAATAGCCTAAGTGTCATTAGAAATACATAGTTTTCTCCTGATTTTGCACATTTGACTGGTCATCTCAAATCTTCTCTCAGTCTGGGGTCTCCACTGACATCCCATGCCATCCATTAACAGGTCACAATTGAAACGAAACCCTCCTTATCTTTTCAAGCAATTGCTTTTTTTCTAGCACAAAGGGTAAGAAAGCATTTCTGATTAGTTAAAACATTTCGTTAACAAAACCTTTAATTTATATATTTGCTCAGTTTGTGCAGGGAAAAGAAGGATAAAAACTAGTTATTGTGAAAAGGAATGTCCCTTTACCTGTGCACAGATATGCTTGTATTATTTGATGGTAAATGTAAGTAACCTTAGAAAGGTCAAATATAAATGAGGAATTGAAACTAACTAAAGAAACAGGACACTGTTTTTGCTGATACTTACGCTGAGAAAGTGAATATACAGTTCTAACATATTAAAAACAAAGAGCTATCATCCACAATACCCTAACAGCTTGAAATATCTGCTTCACAACAAACACCTGAAGTTCAGTTTTTTATTGGCACATCATTTGATACTTTTAGACCACACTCTTTAAACAGAACAATAACTACAGGAAGGAAATCACCTTTTTTCACTTGTTTTCCATCCAATATTCCGTTACAAACATTGCAAAACTACCCCAAACTAAGATCAAGGTAAGTACCACAGTGATCAGAAGTAACATGCTCAAACAACTGTTCTGTAGCTACATAGTTTTATTAGTTACAGGAACATCCTCAATGTGAGCAACTATGACTCTGTGCCAACATAGATACCAGAAAAAGTGTCAAATGCATTTCAAGATGAAACTGATACACATAAAAAGTTGAAAAACATGACCCAACACAAAAGCCATAGGTGGAAGCAACTCCTTAAAGGCACAAACAACTCCAAACCCACAATTTACACTCAGAAGATGGTCCCCTGTTACTTGCAAAGAAACCAAAGAGCCCAATTCATTATATGTAAAGAAGCTAGAAAAACTTCATTTTTGTAATATAAAGCATTAAAAACTCTAGCCTTGTCTACAACTGAAGACTGGTAGCAGAAGGGACGAGTGCAATTACATCCCAGGGGACTGCAAACTGAACAGAGATGGGAATTGCAAGCAGAAAGATTTTTATCAGTGTGACCTTCTAGAGATTTTAGAGAAAGGAAAGATTTCATTCAAGATCCAAAAGTGTTTGACACTTCTGTGGCACTTACCAATTTGAAACAAGAATCCTGGAAGCCATTCAGCAAGAGACCAGCCTTGTTATCCTTCAGATCCTCAAGCATAAAAGAAGCATGCAAAAGATACTTGACAGGAAGGTAAAGAAGCACAAATCAAAACCATTGCCAAATTTCTATTATGTAAATGCTTTATGATACAATCTAATTACAGGAACAAATACACAAAAGCTAAACAATTGTCTACATGAGATGCATAGCACCACAGTGTACTGACTAATACTTATAAAACCAAACCATTTAGGTAAGTTTACACAGTAAACAGTAATTAATCCATAGTCCAGTCTAACACAGGATTTGGTAGAACCTGATAGCATATAAATTAGCAACTAGAACAGCTAATTACAGATTTAAATGCTTTTAGGGCTGTACTACTGGTTGAAAATAAGAGTGCCTTTAACACAGTACTGGAGATGTAAACAAAACCGGAAGAGTTCTGCACAATAATGTCCATATTAGGTACAATCAAAATGAAGTATAATGTAAATTATGAGAAGCTACATACATGGAAATTAGGTTATTACTACACTGCATTTTCTGAAAGGTATTGTTGAGCATCTCATTATGCATATGCAGAAACAAACAGTAAAATTAAGATTTGACACACAGGTACCTGCCACACATCTAAGTGATATAGTCTTCCTAAAACTTGAGTATGTCCATTCTGATGCACTGCAAAATGACTTCCTAATAATTATACTTAGTCAAAACTAGATAAGGCGATGACAGAGGTCACATACATAGAATCTTCTTTACCTTATCGCTACCCAGAATAATTTATTTCTCTCCAAAAACTCCAGGAGGTTTAAGAAGTTGCAAGTGGGCTACATGAAATGGATTTCCTCCAAGGACAAAAATTCTTCAAGTTACTTCTTTCCCTTTCAGTGATCCTCTTTCCCCCCCCCCGCCCTTGGGATTGCCATGCTCATTAGCTGCTACTTCTGACTGGAACACAGCATCAGAGTTTCTTTTGTTTTGGCGGTTTGTTGGGAGTTGTTTTATTAATCTGTTTATACTACACCACCTAAAATAACATAAGCTTATAAAAGGATTTCAGACACATAAAGGAAATAAAGAGGAAAGGCTTTCACTTGGTACATTCCTCCAACATCACTTTCTGCAGTACCAGCATGCTCATTAGAGGTATCTCATGCAATTACTGAACTGCCTTTGTACAGTATCAGCTAGAGGGGAGAAAGGCTGCAGGTTAACACATGCCATTTATTGAACACCCACATTGCCTTTGCTAATACATTTGTAAGGCTTCAGGAGGTTTATTTAAAGCACACAGTGTTGGTCATGATATTCCCAATAAAGTTGATGGGAATGTTCCCCACCAACTGCAGTAGGAACAGATTTGAGCCAGTGCTTCTGAAAATAGATCATTATATATATCCCCCTATCAAAACCCATCTTTTCATTTAGGAATATGCTGTAAGATAGGAAAAGTTTTTTTTTTTATTTATAGATGTATAAACCAGAATAAAATTTAATATTTATTAGAATTTATTCCAGTAACAGCATTCAACATCTTAACAAACCAAGTTGTGAAGTCTTAAAAAAAACATCTAGAATTACAAAAAATGTTAAAATAAGTTGTTCCTTATATTTAATGGCAACAAAGGGTGAATTTTCTATTTAAAACCAAACTTGTATAAATAGCATTATTTTAAGAAAATTATTAATATATGTAATTTTCAGAATTAATACCAATCTGAATCAAACGGAGGGACAGAACACACTACTCAATCTCAAAATAGACTACTACTTGAAGAAAAGGGAGAGCAGAGGACCTTTCTAGTGAAATAACTTAGAAGATATCACACAATGGACAAAAAATGCAAGAGTACAAAAGACATTACATGACACTCATTATAACATCCCCTCAAATCTGGTTATACAGCAAATAAAGTTAGTAAAGTGCATCTTTTAAAGACTTGTCTAGTGAAATACCTTTTCCAAATATAAAACACAACAAGACGTGCAGTAACAGTTAAACTGTAGTGTAAATTTTAAAAATTTACTATGTTTTAAGTTTTGATTTGCTAAAGAAATAAAGTTTAAATTGCAGTAGTGTTCACATCATTCTTCGGTAGGATGTACCCTCGTGTGCTTCTGTTATTTGGCAGTTCTGTTCTTTAAATACGGAACATGGCAAAATTATACGGTTTAAGCAAGTACTTGTCTCAATGTTATACAATTCTTCAATAGCAGAATGGCCATATGCAGCACAATCATGTTAGATTTTGGGGAGCTTTGGTGCACTAACGACAGGATTGGACTCCTGCAAATACCTTCGCCCTGCACTCTTATAGTCGTAGGTGCAGGTGTGAGTCTCTGCATAGCGATGTGTTGCACAGAAGTTGTTTCCACATCTGAAGAATCAAGAATATTAGAAGTTACAAGCTTTTAAAAGCTTTTAACTCTGACATGCTGGCAGCACTGTAGGCTTAATCACGTCTTGTTTACTTGATGCATCTGCTAGGATTCTAAAAATTCTTAACTGGTGACATTATCTATTGGGGTAATCAAAATGACCTTCTTGTAACTGAATGCTGCAGTTTTGACTCAACAGTCTCTTCACCTGGGAAGTTATCCAGCTATCAAGAATCAAACACACTTATAGATTAAGAATGTCAGGCTTTGATTTATTTCTTTTTAAAGACCTCATACAATACCAGTTGGTAGAATTCAGAGGACAAAACCATGGAACTAAAATAATAGCATTAGGTGAAATTCACATAATGCATTTCAATTCTAAAGCACCACATCATTCAGACACCAAAAACAGATGTTTAGTTCAGCACAACTTCTGCCTGGCATAAACTCAAATTAGTCATTTGAGATTAATAAGTACGGATAGTCAGCTGCAAAGACATCAAACTAACTTTAAGGAACAAGACTTCCTACATGACTGGATAATGGTGCATTTTTCCCCAATGTCAGTTGCTATTTCAAGAAATTAAGATTATGATTTTTGCTTTCAAAGTTGACACTTCGGCTTCTAAAACTCCTATCATGAGGAAGGCGTACTCTGGATGTTTTATCTGATTTGGACAAGTGCTTGAAGTGGAGACTGACATAATCAAATAATTAGGCAACAGAACATTAAAGTTGCTTTTTGACATAAAACAATGACATACTTAAAAACCAGAATGTACTTGGAATAGTCTCCCAACTTACTGACTCACTATTAGATTGTAATCTTCTGTTTATCTGTCTGGGTTCATAATAAACTCTCCATCTGTCCCTGAGACTTTGTGTGCCTGGTAGTAAATAGTGTTTTCTTTGGTTCTTGGTCTCGTAATCACCAGCTCTCTCATACAACTGTATTCTCTATTGGTTCATGTTCCATTCTAATAAAAGGTCATACGGTTGCCCCTTTTGAAACTAGAACAAATGCTACTGTTGGAGATGGGTGACTTCTCTTTTCCTGTGTTTCATTTTTAACTTTCAGCGAGCTGCTTAGTTACTTCTAGAAGATCTTGCAATTATTTGCTCAGCAGGGAAGTGTGCTATGTTCAAAACTGTTTAAAAATCAAAGACTGAAGAGTCTCAGGCAATTCCTGACCCTGAAGCTCTCCAACACAATTCTCCAGTGGCAGAAGTCTTGTCCATTTTACTGCTGTTGATTGTCATGAACAAAGATGAGCTTCAAATGCAGCCCTCAGAGTGTAGCAGTTCCCAATCTCATGGAAAACAGCTCAAGGAAAACAATACTGAAAAAATAATATCTTGTGGGAAACTATACTTTGGGAACCAAGTTCAACACAGAAAGGTGTTTTTTTTTTTTAATTAAAGTTTCCACTGATCATCATTAAGTGCCAGGTTGAGGGAGCAGTACTCTGGTGTTCTGCTTTTGAGATGCTCAAAGGTGACTGAATTCTCACAAGAAACAGAACACACATAAAATCAAAAAGTTGCCAAACAATTTTGTATAAATTCACAAACTTTGTAGATGTGTTGCAATAAGGCCAAATCTGATAGAGGTTTTCTGAAAAATTGTAACCAAACTTTTTCCTCTAGTTGTTAATGATAAAATTGTCAATAAACTTTGCAGAATACAAATCTGTAGCAAGTTGTCCTCCAACCATTATGAAATGCAATAATTTTTTTGGTAATAATATTTTTTTATTTCCTGATATCTTGCATTCTGATATCTTCCATTTCTTGATTTTCCTGGGAGAACACACATCTCAACAGCAGCACAGGTATGATATTCCTGAATCTTAATTCCTGTAGTTTGCTGAACTGAGAATTGCAACTTTTTTCAAGGCTGACTTTTGATTGCTATGCTTAAGGAATACCATGCAGTATAGAAAAGCGTTTTTGTTAACTCAGCTATCAATTTTAAACAACAGCTGGTTATATGCTCAGCCTACCTGCACTCATAGCTGGTTGCCAATCCAGTTTTCTTGCCACAAAGAAAGCAATGCTTTTTTGCTTGCAATGAGCCATTCACAGGTGGAAGACTGCTTGCTTCACCTGCTTTCAGAAGTAGAAAGACAGCAAAGACATTTTAATTTTATTTATTCCTGATGACAAACTAGTTAAATGTTTTCTTTTGAAACTCAGATTAATTTTGCTTTTCTTAGGGTACTTCTGGTGGGAACCCCAAAGTCTGAACAGAGGAAAAAAAACAAACCCAAAGGCCAATACAGAACACACATGTCAAAGCCTATGAACACCTTTGGAAGTGGTAAGCACAAGGCAGGATTTAATCCATTATTTTTAACATCTCTTAAAATAAGCAAGAAGCTACAGATGAAATCAAGAAGCACATGTCCCAGTGGTCTTCCCCTATGCAAAATGAAGACACATGAAGCACTGCATACAATGGCTCTCCAAAGAATCAACTGGGCATTCAAGTACCTAGCATCTAGGTAACAGCTCAAGTTTGCCAAATAAATACAGCAACATTCTAAAATCTTGTTTATATTTCATAATTGCAAGAAAAGTATTCTGGCTTCTATTTAGCTATATGGCTTCATAAAACACTTTGCAAATATCTGTAAAATTTCTGTACTCAGACTTTTTGCCTTGCAATTCTTGACTGTAGGTTTAGTAAGCAATGTATCCTCTCAAACGTTCTTTCAGTGCTTCTACTGCTGTATTGTCAGGATGCTGCAAAAAAGTTCTTACGAGTGTAGAAGTACTTTTTGTCCGGTGCACCTTTAATCCCAACAGTCATTTCTCAGCTGAGATATAGCAGGCTATATTCAATAGTAACACCAAGCAGTCACTACACATTGCAGTCACCCCTACCAATCAGTGCTATCATTGCTATCTAGAATCCCAACTTGCAGGCAATGTTTATCTATGCTATCAATTTCACCATCTAAAAACCACACTATTTCAGAGGGATCAGTTAGCCCAGTCTGTGAAAAAGACAGAGGTTGAAGACAACTCCTACTGTGGCCCATCATAGAACAGAAAAAACAATACACCTACCCTTACATTTACAGTCCCTACAGCAATTCTATGTAAACTTTCCCATTATGCAGATGTGGCTATTGGGGTATCATCTATTTTACCATGGAGTAAGGAAGGACAGACCTGTTTATTAACTGACTGCCAATTAAAAACTGCATCCCTAGTTGTGAAACAAAGGCAGAATCCACTATTTAGAAGCCTTTGCTCTCACATGATTTCAATTACATGTTTTTTTCCTGTTGCAGATTCTATTTGATATGTATTTGCTAGTTCATTCTCTAAAACCAGATCTTAAAATCCTACCGTACACGCCTGCCTCTTTCCTAAGGTCATACAGAAAGTAAGAAAACTCGTGAACTTGTCAAAGATGTGCAGAAGAAAAGCTTATTGTACTGAGAATCTTGAGCTCAAGGCTAATTTACCCAATTCCATTCCTCTCCAAGAGAGTTAATCATATAAGAAATTATTATTTAGGCACAATCATGTTGAATAGGCATTAAGCATCCTGCAGTTACCACAACTACAGCAGAAAAAATGATGCCCACCACAAAAAAATAGAGAAAAATATGCACTTCATCAGTAGTCTTCAGCATCCATGCCTTTATTACTTCCTCCTCACTTCTCTTATGCCAAATCCTTCTAGCTCAGGCCATAGTCCTAAAGACAATGCTACTGATAAATTTGGCTCTGATTTTAATACACCCAAAAGTATTTACAGAACTGATCTTTTGGGAGCTTCAGAGCAGAAAGTAATATTTATGTGTGCAGATGACATGCAAGATTCACTAAATACTTTTTTAAAAGCTAGGAAAGAGTCAGACCTATGTCTACTTAAGATCTGGATGACAGCTGTGTGTTAAAGATCTGCTTAAAATATTAAAAGTTATACAAGTGTAATACAAGTAAGAAAACTGAAAGTCATACACTTTCCAAAGATAAATGATTCTTGTCTTCTATATGTGTGATATAGCAGGAAAGACTGAGGAGTTATCTTCAATTATTAAGTTACATTACTTACCTACTCTTTTCCCTACAGCTGCAATACTTCCATTCATTCCAAGTCCATGCACAGACTAAAAAAAGAAAATTTCCACAAGGAAATTACTAGCAGATGGAAACTGAATGAAAAGTTAGGCAGTCTGGTATCAGCTTATTTGAAATCAGTGTTTTATCAATCAACACACCTACAAATAGACCAAGATGACTTCTGTGCACAAAATTAAAAAATTCCACATTATAAAGCCTGACTCAAAATGACTATTAAATGTCTCCCCATACTTCACAACACACCAAAACAACAGAGGACATTAGAGATCAGAAGCTAGGCACATATGATGTCAGTCACAGGGCAAACTTAGAATAAATGACAATTGGTGAGCAGCAGAAATCAGATGACACTTCAAACACGGACACTCATAATTCTATTATTACAGTAACTGAAAAACTACATAAATTTTTATGAAGAATTACTTCTAGGACTCACTTAGATAAATGGGCAGTTAAGACAGCAACAGCAAAAGTTTAAGACTGTCAGGGATTTAAGTACACCTCCCTCTTCCCATCTGCCTTCCTTGAAAAGACACAGACACACACATGAAAGTATAGTTTGCATAATGCCATTAAGAGAAAAGACAGGAAAATTATAATTTGTTTGGAAGCATTAGTACTCACTAGGATATATTCAGCAGCTTCATTTCGAGGAGGAGTTTTCCTAAAACTTTCTTCCTGAAAATGCTGCAGGTTTGTAGGTAGTGTAATACCAGAAGTCTGAAACCTGCCCGCCCCAGAAGAACTCTGTAAACTTTCCCTGTTGGTGCTTCGGGCCAATGAAGCCAGAAATCCTAAGTTACTTACAGAACTCAAAGGTTCTTTTGATGATTTGCTAGCAAAATCAGTCATGTCTCTAGCCTCCACTTTAGAAACGACATCACGTCTTTTGCCAAGCGACTCTACTTTCATGCTACGAAATCTAGTAGTCCTAGAAAAAGAAGTGTCTGCTATACTATGGACTTCCAGTGACTGAAGCACGTTTGGGGAGGCTGTAGATCTCAAGTTACCAGCCTCAAAATATTTGGGTTGTGCTTGTGGTTTGAGAGAACTGTGTTGTGTCACTTGTGCTGAATACCGAAGAGGTGACAAAAGCAAATTTTTCTGAGGACTTAATTCATGAGTACCAAGAAGACCAGCCCCCATTGCTGCAGTGCTCAGCACTTTGCTAAGAGGCTTTCTACGCTGCTCTCCAGCTTTAGAGTCTTCATCTCCATCAGACAGTTCAAGTTCTGGGTTCACCTTTCCTATGTTGTATATCTCACTACACTGTTCAGTAGTGCTTGCTTCTGTTAACAAAGCAAAAGCATCTGTTTCAGGTTGAAGTATTTCTTCTGTTCCATATAGTTCTACATTTGTTAGACTGGGAAACAAAACAGCATCCTCCTGACTTGTTGAGGTCATGTTTTCAGATGCTTTTTCTGAATTTGCAAGCAGAGTTGAAACAGGAGTCAGAATACTGTTTGTAGGTAGGTTTGTATTTTCGAGTTCAACACGAGATATTTTTGGTGGTAACCTGATGCTACTCACTGACTGAGACCAAGAGTTGCTCTGCCAAGTGTCATCTTCCCTAAGAAAGTCATTACTTGTGGATGGCATTGTTCTACCAGCAGTGGCCAAAGTAGCCAATGCTGAAAGTGTGTTTTGGGAAGACTCTGAGTGATACGAATTCCCAGGAGGAGGCAGGCAGGATTGTCCAATATGGGGGAGCACTCTTAAAAAACGGTGACGAGTAGCTGCCACTGAGCCACTAGACAGTCGAGGAGACACTGGAGGACGAGGTTTCACCTTGACAGTTTTCTTAGGCTATTAAAACCCAAAAACATAACAACAATTAGTATCTCAATTATGGTTGCACTCAAAGACCTGATTGAGGTCATACTCTCAGGAATTTGAACAGTGTAAGGCCAGAAAGGACCAAATAATTCTTTCCAGTCCCTCATCTCTTACTAGCCATTAAGATTCCACCCCCCACATCTTTGATAAAATCAAATCTTATAACCAGAAAAGGGTTTTTAGTAAACAGGCCACAATCAGAGGAAGAAAAAAGGAAAGCCAGAATGCAATCAAAGTCATCCAAAAATGCTTCAGGTCTCAAACAAGATGAATGATTAAAGCAAGTGTATCGTCTACATTTCACATCTAGGTAACACCGACATGAACACCAACGTAATGTTTTATCTTCTAGGTAATCTCATTCTCATATTGAGCTTCATAAGCTTTTCATTTATAGTATATCTAATGAAGTTTAATTAAAAAAAAAAAATTGGTTTTTTAACAGAGCAACACCACAAAACCATGATACTTTCAAGTATTTTAAGAAAAATCAAAAACCCCAAAACACACACACAAAAAACTTCCACACTTATGCAAATAAGTTCAGGACCAGTAGTGAATTCTTTGAATGATCCAAGTAAAGCCAATGCCACGGCAGAACATTATTTGTCTAATCAATAGATAAGAAATCATCTACCCTTGATCACTACCCAAGATAGCAGAGTTTCTGATCTGCCTTAGAAAAGTGAGTACTAGGAAAGTGCAAGCTGTTTCACAAGAGGAAAATTGAAATCACAACTTCACCTTTTTACTCAGATTCATGTTTTCCATCTTTGCCTTGAGCAGTTTCATTTTATTCATCGTAATTGAATTCTCAATAATCTGTTGGCCTGAAGCTGATGCCTCTGTCTCATCTTCTTCATCAGCACATAAATTATAAATTGAACCATCACTGAAAATAAAAGAAAGTTTGTCTTCATCCTCTAATCAAGGAATTTGTGTTTTCAATGTAGAATATTCTCACAACCAGAAAGTCATATCCGTAGTTGATCTGTTGACAAAGCATTATGTAAAACGGTATGCAATGCAAATCCATTTGTTTTAGCACATAAGCATTCCTTAAGATGCTCACACAAAGTGACGATGCTGAAATGGGAACATAGCCACGCTCCTGGGAAGTTGTTATACCATATACAGTTGGTTCACACTCACTATATGTTTTCCCCACAGAGGGAATATCCAGTTCCACAAATGTCTCCTGAAGGTATGGCCAAAGCTGTTAACTGTGTGACTCAAGACAAGCTGATCAGTTTTCCAATTAACCAGCCACTGGCATAGAAGGAAACTCCAAATTTCTATCCATCCTGAGGGGTGTTCTCACCATAAATGGAAATGGAGGGGTCACCCATGTGGATGTGATATTCTATTTCTCCTTTTCAAAATAAAAGAAAAACAAACAAAAAAATCAGTTTAGGTTTCCAAAGAGTCTCACATTTGGAAAGAAATAAACAGATTAGAATTGCTAGTCCCAAGACAAAGTATTTAAACTCAGTAGTCACTAGAAATGTATAGCATCACATTGACTTTTTCCATTCTCTGTTCTAACAGAATGCAAAAACTCAATGTCTTAAAGTCAGTACCTGACTTTTTTTTTTTTTCCTATGAATCAATGAAGTATTACTCTCTAACACTCATCCAACATTTGACAGTGAAATGAAAGAACCATTTGGAGTGTCCAATTCATTAAAAATTGATGCATTTTCAACACTCTAGATAGTGTGCTTTAAAGAGTGTTTTAATTCTTCCATTAAGCTGTCAGCATCTAGACATCACGACAGACAGGCAACTCCCATGTTCATAAAACTGTCTTAGTGGATTTGACTAAAGTTTCTACTCTCCAAAAAGAGACCTACAAAGAACTACAGGTCATGAGAAAGTCAGTAAAAATATTTTTTTTCTCTGTAATTATAGCTGGCATCTTACCTGATTCTTGGAAATACTCTGCTGCCCTTAGTCAAGAGACAGTATTTTTGCACTGACTCCCCAAAACCTTTCCTAAAATGTAGCAAAATTCCAAAGGCAGCATGGCTGGAAGACAGATCTTTAAGAGCAAGATGGCAGCAAATTCAAAGCAAGGGTAAGCAAAGCAGTCCAGTCCAGTCACTTCTTCCAAAAAAATGAGCAGCTCCATATAGGGTCAGTCAACATGCATATTACATACCTCTCCCAGTAAAGATTCAACACTAAAGAATTCTTAATTCAGCAAATATTTAAGTTATCAACTTAAAATAACTTTTTGAATTTCCCTTCTTTCTCTTTACCTTGAAGGAAAAGTGAAGTGTCTCACATGTCTTGCTGGGTTTTTCATTTGTTTGTTTTTTTGTTTTTTAGAATCACACAAAAAAGAACTGTTAGTATTTTTCTTGTATGTTCTGTCTAAATAGGAGTAACATTTTTTTTTTGCTTTAATGTGACTGCAAAATGACAAAAGTTGTACAGGGAGATTTGTTTTTGAACCCAAATCAATGCCCCATTTCTAAACTGGAGTCACTAAATTGTGCTCCACATATAAGCAATGTGAGAAAAGCTGATAAACAAGTGCCTCAACATGCTCAGTCACCAGTAGAGTCACACATATTAACTGACAGTTCACTAGTATTCAGAGTGATTCACAGCCTTCCCCTATAAAGATGAAATGAAAAGGTAGGGTTTGTTTCCATTCTCTCTCCCCTTTGCTACTTTTTCCATTTCCCACAAAGACTGACCTGGTCATAATAACATATAAAAAAAGATTTCTCCCCCCACCCCCTGGGCAAGTTACTGTCTACCCTAGTAGAAAAGCTAATAAATGAACTCCCATAGAAAGCACAGAGGAAGAGAAACAACTAAATCTAAATGTTTTCAACTCAGGTGGCTTCCCACCTATCATTCGATCAGTGACAGCACATTTCTTAAGCATAATGTATTTGACATTATTTATACATGCTGTTGTGCTTCGAAAGGCTTACCAAGATGTCATGCAAGAGTCAGAAGACTGCAGTTTATTCTGCTGGTTTGCTACATTTAGCCAACTTCAAGCAGTGTGGCTTGGATGAGTGGACGGTGAGGTGGATTGAGAGCTGGCTGAATGACAAAGCCCAGAGAGTGGTGATCAATGTCATGGAATCAAGGTGGAGGCCTGTGGCCAGTGGAGTTCCACAGGGACTGGTTCTGGGGCCAGTCTTGTTCAACATCTTAATCAACAACCTGGATGAGGGGACAGAGTGTACCCTCAGCAAGTTGGCTGATGACACCAAACTGAGAGGACTAGCTGATTCCCCAGAATGCTGTGCTGTCATTCAGAGGGATCTCGACTGGCTTGAGAATTGGGCAGAGAAGAACCTCATGAGGTTCAACAAGGACAAGTGCAGAGTCCTGCACCTCAGGAGGAATAATTGCATACACCAATACAGGCTAGGGTCGAACTGCTGAAGAGCAGCTCTTCAGAGAGAGACCTGGGAGCCCTGATTGATAAGAAACTGAATATGAGCCAGCAATGTGCCCTCGTGGCCAAGAAGGCCAATGGCATCCTGGGATGCATCAAGAAGAATGTGGCAGGTCAAGGGAGGTTCTTCTCCCCCTCTACTCTGCCCTGATGAGGCCTCATCTGGAGTCCTGTGTCCAGTTCTGAGCTCCTCAGCTCAAAAGGGACAGAGAACTTCTGGAAAGAGTGCAGTGCAGGGCCACCAAGATGATCAGGGGACTGGAGCATCTTTCATACAAGGAAAGGCTGCAGGAACTGGGGCTGTTTAGTCTGGAGAAGAGGAGACTGAGGGGTCATCTTATTAACAAATACTTAAAGGGTGGGTGCCAGGAGGTTGGAACATCCCTTTTTTCTATAGTAGCTAGCAACAGGACAAGGGGTAATGGGATGAAGCTGGAACACAAAAAATTCCACTTAAACGTAAGAAAAACTATTTCACTGTGAGGGTGAGGGAGCAGTGGCACAGGCTGCCCAGAGGGGTTGTGGAGTCTCCTTCCTTGGTGGTCTTCAAGACCTACCTGGACATGTTCCTATGTGACCTGATCTAGGTGAACCTGCTTCTGCAGGGGGTTTGGACTAGATGATCTCTAAAGGTCCCTTCCAACCCCTGCCATTCTACGACTCTATGATAATTTCAAGCAAGTTACTATTGAATCTATACACTAGGATCACCTAATTGAAGAGTACTAAGAGTTCCAGAAAATTGTCTCAGCTAGTTTTAAATGGGGAAAAAAAAAAGTAATCACACACACAAGAATTTGAACACAAAGGCAGATGCCAGGGAATCCATTATAATAGAAGTTCAAGGTCCTTCTAACAACTCTTTGCATGAACTCTTAGCATCAACAGCTCTTTGCATTGGTTTGAATGTTCTTTGTTGTTACAAGGGAACAAGTTTCTAATAGGCAGGGTATCAGCAGAGAACGAGAATTACACCAGTCTGCTCCTCTTTCCAGAAGTGGATCTACCCCAATGCAGCAGCAAGGTTCACAGTTATCACTGTGGTGGTTTTTACCTGTTTCAAATCAAATCTACACCCAACAGCATTTGTGGCAGTTTATTGAAAGAGAGTGCAAGGGTTGAAAGATAAGAACACAAATTTAAGAACTGTAGCTTTTCTCATCTTTCCCTTCAGTAATTACATATCAAACACTAGATCTTTCTACTCTATGTAACGATACTGGTATTCAACCCTGATATTTTCACTCAGCCTGTAGTTGTTAAGCACAGATCTCTTATAAGGGTTTATAATATCACCCTGAATATAAAAACACTTAAAATAAATCTAGTACAAAGCTCTTGCTTTCAAATCAAACAGGAACATGAATAGTTACTTAAACAGTGCAAGCCTTAGCCTTGCAGAAAATGCAGCTTGTCCCCAGAATAGGGACTCCTTTCCTTACAGTTGTATAAATATTAAGTTATTTGGAGGATAAAAAAGCCTACCCAAAAGCTGCAGTATAAAGACAAAAGACTAATAATTTTTAGGAAAACTATTTCCAAGCTTTAGTAGCTTAAGTGACATACTTGCTCTTCTGATGACAGCAGTACTTTGATTCTGTAACAGTGACTGAGACAAGTTTGGTTCCCCAACAGGAGAGTAACTAATCTGAGGCTTAATTACGTCCAAAGGCTCTCTCTACTAGTAATTATTTCAGTATCTTTAAGAAAAACAAAACTCAACAAAAACCCAAACTCATCCAAACACAGAATACCCCCAAAACTCCCAAACTAGAGCAACCCCATCTGTAAAACAAAACAAAGATACCAAAACTGAACACGGCTCCTGTAAACCACATAGTTTCACTGAATTTTCAGACAAACTCTCTCAGGACTTTGCACTGCCAATCTGCTACCTTCCTAACTAACCACTTGGTCATATCACATCCATACAAAACAGCATGTTTAAACATTTCTCTATTCACAGTATATAAAACTAAACAAGATGGAAGAGAAAGATACTAAAAACTTTTGTTAAGTACTTTTTTGTCATATTTACTTCCCTGTGAAATGTCTGGAAAGGGCTGGAATGTTGAGAATTGCTTCAAGCATGAGATCAGCTTTATCTCAGCCTGTTGACACACAGAATGATAGGCAACCCTCAGTATGACCACTGACCACAAAGTACTACTGTGTCGTTAGGCCACCCAGTTAGAGCATTTTAGTAGCTCTTAGGGCACAATTCTTGCAATATTCTAGATATTCTTTTGATAAAGTGAATAAATGAAGTTGAAAATTATACAGCATTTCCCTTCTGAAGAATAACATAAAGGTTAAAACCAGCTTTACCTTAAAGGTTCAGATAATGGCGTTAAAGCGCTGTCTCCCCGGTCTACCACACGGAAGAAATTCAACTTATCTCCTTCTCTGTATACTAAGAAGGTAACTTGTTTGTTGGATGGCCCTTTCTCCCAGATCTCATCTCTAGTGGGATCTATGTATTCAGCAATTTCCCTGATAGGGTCTTCCACAGGAACTACAAAGAAAAAAAAAAAAGAATAAAATATTTTTTTCACCACCTTTGAGAGCTCAGTTCAGTTTACAATGAGAATTCCTAACCTGGAAGATATGACCAGATTTTTCCAAGTGCAAATTACCAAGGGGGTTTCTCCATTTTCATTCCTCTATTGGCGACTCACATAACTGAGTTTATCATCACACTGAACCACCACTTGATTCCCACTAAACGTATTTTTAAAACTATTTGTAGAATGACTGCAGGTGAAGAATTGCTGATTTTAAGACTTGATGATTCTATACATACCAAGGTAATTGTTAAACTAAGGGTAAACAAAATGGGAAGGATGGTGCAGTTGGTATGCTAAGGAATACAGAAAAAAAACCCTCAATTTTTAAAATTATTTTCCCAATTAATTTCAAACTGAAGTCTGTTCATCTAAAAAGCTTTGCAAGAGAAGCTGTTTACAGTTATGTCGCATAAAAACCACATTTTGTAACCGAGTTAACACTCACCTCTTCTAGTGTTAATAGGTCCACCTCGCATAGCCAGAACTAACTTCAGAGTGCAGCCTTCTGAAATGCTGTAAATAGCAACAAATAAGTTTTTGTAGCATTTTCTATTGCTTACGCTAACAATCACTTAGAAACATTAACTGCGATTTTATTCCATACTTACTTATAATCATTCAAACAATAGTCATCCTTCAGTTCGGTATTATTCCAAATTAAGTTCTGCTGAGAAACAGGAATACCTAAATAAAACAAACAAAAGACTATTAAAATTAGAGCTTGATGAGAGTGCTTTTGGTGAGTTCTGCTTAAGAATGAGAGGGTAACAGAGGACAGGCAAGAAAGTGCACCTCAGGGAAAAGAAGAAAGGAAGCAGGACAAGGACAGGCATGACAGGAACAGCCTGGCATGACATTCAACTTCCCAAAGAGTTAGTAGAAACAAAATTAAGATTTTCAGCAGGCTTGTGCTCACACACAAGGTTAAATTTTTTCGCTTAACAAGGGGTCTGCAGAAGTATTCAGTTGCTTCAGGCTTACTAAATACTTGCTCTTTTCCAGCCATCAAAGGATTGATGAAGAAGGATTTTTCCTCTTATCTGTACCTCACAACATTGTCTTATGACAGTAAAGCCAGGATAAAACTTCTGATATTCTGTATTATTCACAGTCAAGACAAGGCTGCATTAAGATAACTGGTGGCAGGTCTATTACAGTGATGACAACTGTAAATGTGTTTTTATCACTACTTGGACTGGAACCTGAAATTTCACACATACAATGTAGTACCATCACAGTTGATCAAATTTTGTACTACAAACATTTTTATTCTGTTGTGATTGTTCTTTTAGGCCATCAGAACATTACTTACATCTGGTGATAGTCATTTCCAACTCAAGTTTTGAGACAGATAACTACTTTTTGTTACAAGGAAGTAAGCACATCAAATATTTGTTCTTTATTAAAAATCCATATTCTACACAATGATTAACTTTGTTTCCTTTTGCCTGCATAGTCAATTCATTTAGGTACATAGGTAGTACTTGGTAAAGATAAAAAGCATATGTTGTCACAACCTGAGATCTCCACACATTTTTACTAGAATGCTAGCACTTTCAAGTTTTGCATAGAATATAAACCAGGACAGTTACGAAAGGATGAGATCCTGGATACACCCCCCTGCCACCAAAAGAGAGAACATTTAAGAAGGCCAGTAGGAAGATGAAGAGTTGCCTTTTTTGCCTTTGGTAAAATATAAAAATTTTCCCTCCACAATCCAAAAGGAATACTTTTGTTCCATTTGTCTAGTGAAATCCAGGTAACTACAGTCTCACCATGCCTTCCTGACGAAGTTAAATTGAAAATTTGTAGAGGCTAAGAACTACTTTTTCAAAAACGTCTCAATGTTACCCCTCAGACTAAGAAGCAAAAGCTGTATTTTCTGAAAGATTATATTAAAATAACCCTATATCTTTACTCATTGCACATTCAGATACTTAAAAGCAGATGCAAGTAGAACGCTACACAGTAAGACTTCTCAAATTACATCTGGCAAGAGGAGACACAAAGATCAGTCTTCCAGGTGGTTTCCAAAACTAATCTCAGCTTCCCAAGGCTTGCAGGGGTGCTTCACAAGCTGTGGCAAAAAAAACCCCAAACACTAGTTAGGTAGCCTTTTCCCACTAGAAGGAAGGACAAAAATCTAATAACACTCATCATCGGCAAGGAAGAAAACGGACCATATTCTTGTAAGGTCAAAGCAGATTCAACAGGCAAGCAGAAGACATGTTAAGTGCACATCCCCATGCAGAAGATGGAATGCACTTTGGAGGAACTGTCATTGTTATTTGACTTATTGTTATCATTGTTATTTGGCTTTTTAACAGGTTATTGGTTATATTTGAAGTCTGCAACATAAGCAAAACAAGAACAAGCTGGCAACAGCTAGCAAGTCTACAGTGATGTTCTCTTCCATGTTGTTTTGCAGTTTTCTGATTATGAAGACATTCCTGTTTGCATTTGTTATGTTTTCAGTAGCCTCCAATGAACAATTTCCCACTACTTTGAGAGAATACTTGTTAGAAAGGCTGGCTTGCAAGTAGCAGCATTGCAGCCAAACATGATTTTGTTCCTTTAACAATGGCAATGTATTTTTGATGAAATGAATAGATAAAAAGACTACACTCTGCTGTAACAAGACACAGACAAGTCTTCATTACTAATGTCCTTTTATATTGCTTTCTAAGAATTCTGTATTTATACACAGAGGAAATTATATGTGCTTTATAGGTTTAGGTGCAGGAAAATACATATCAGCTGCCCTTTTTCTGGATTCTAGTAAGGCTTTCTTGAGGAGACATTTGCACATGGGATCAGCATATAATTAGCAACAATGAGAACTGTGAGATACCCATCCACTGTCCCCTGTGCCTAGGCAGCATATGACTGTATCACTGGCCTGCTCTCAATCAGTACCAAGTAGGACAATAAACTACATCTAGGTGCTCAAACAGAAGTGAGGTAGGCAGGTGATGCTACAGGAGGACAGAAGAGTCTGCAGACTGACTATTGAAATGGCTACAGATGCACTGACAATCTGAGCTACAAAAAAGGGGATGGGGATGGTGTGGCAGGTAAGGATGGGGAAAGGAGATAAGTAGGTTCTTGATACTATCTCTGAACCACTGTATCAGACTGAGCTTCATTTCATTAATCTTCTTTCTGGCATGTAAATAGGCTCACCAGAGAAACTGATGTGGGTCTGACCCAGAATCCCCCCCGCTGTAAATTTCAGAACAAACTTGATTTATGTTGTGGGTAGAAGGTTACTGTGTTTAAAACCAACACAAACATTTCAAAGTCAAAGTTCAAAAGAGTGTACTTATCTTTCCTCCAATGCTGAAATTGCTAGACAGTTTCTTAAACATTTACATTTTGTTCCTGCATACAGAGAGGCTGGGCTGACAGGCTTGTTTTCTCCCACAAACTATGTACACTAGGGAAGAGGTGCAGAGGTTCACAACTTACAGCAGCAGGACTGTCATCATAATTGTAGAAGCCCTCGGCTTTCATTTGCATTATAAGCCAGGTTAATTTAAATGGTAGTACTGACCCACTTTAGGGACTGACAAAGAGGAGACTGCAACAACGCAGAGTCACCAGTAACTGGATACAGGCCCACAAAATTTCCTGACAAAGGTGACCTTATTTACACCTTCCAGATGCTACTCTAAGCTTCTGATCCGGGCACAGGCTTTCCCAGCTCAGACAAGGGATAGCTTAAAAATGAACTTCTAGTCCCTATCAGCACAGTAAACAGGCAAATGAAAAGCAAATAGGAGACAGGAGAAAAGTAGAAGACAGAAGAAATGCAAGATTGGTTCTGTTAAAAATCTCATTACACTTGTGCAATCCACTTAGTCCAGTCTTGACAGATGCATAACTATTTTCTCTAACACAAGTAGTAATAAATAGCATTATGACATACTCTAAATTCACGGTATAATAAAAGAAATTACAACATCTAGAGGTCTGCTTGGTATTCACCCAGTTCATTTCACTCGAGGTGAAGCTGCACATAGGCAACAAAATAATGCCAGCAAATATCAAAAGAAAAATAACAACTCTCTTGATGAATTAAGAGTACACACATGTACAATAAAATGGTTGCATCTGTTGTTCCCCGACAAACAGAAGCACTTCAAATTAAGATGCACTCTGAAAGCTAGTTCTGATTTTTCTCTTCATAATAATATAAGAACAAGAGAACAGGTAAATTTTCATCTAAAAAGGTAAATGTTTTCATATACACAGATCATAAAATTCAGTTGCAAGCAGTCACTGAACAAACCATGACTGAAGTTTCCCCTCATTTTAAAGCTAAGTACATAAATGAGAACTGTAACTCCGTACTGTAAAATGTAAATTAGTTCCTGCAAATTAAATAACAGTAATACCACCAACAACAAATCCCAAATCCCATCTTCCCCCTTGAGACTCAATTCTTACTGAATAAACAAGTTCATAGGCATTATGTATGATTCTTTAACAGATGAAAGAATTAACACTGCTAGGAATACACTATCTGAATGTTCCGTCTATAAAATTCAATATAATAACTGGTGTTTCCAAATGAAGAATATTAAACTTTGTTCATCCAGTAGCTACAAAGACTTGTGCAATTAAGAGATATTCTCAGTTAAAAAAAAAAACCACCAAAACAAACAAAAAACCAGCTATTTCCTTTTTCCATTAAACCCTGCGATTTTTAGGTATCATTCATGGTTAAAGCTCAGTCTTTCATGTCACCTTGAAACTCATGGACCATCCTGTCTATCCATGTCCACCAATACACAATTTTGCTTTCAAATACAAATAATCAAAAAGTAAGACTGCTGGCAACACTATGCTATGCTGCTGGTGGTGTGTTCCAGCTTTTATGCTGCCAGTAGAGACAAAGGGAGCTACTTCTCCAGCATACCATTTTAAAAGGCTAATTCAGTGAATCTAAGACTGATTTACCCTAGGTAGCTCCAAAATTAATGCTATAAAAAAATGAAAATTTTTGGACACCAAGTGCTTACTTTGCTTTGAACATATTTTAGGACAAATGCCTGGATCTGATCCAAGCAAATCTTAGAACTGCTTTACCTTTAATTCATGAGTAGACTTGCACTGAATTTTCAGATGCATTAGAACTCATTAATAAATTTTTACACATATTCTTTACTGACTAAAACCAACCGGAAACAGAAAGCTAGAGATCTGGAGCTCCTTCTTAATAAGGCACCACTATCTACCACAGCTGTCTAAATAAACCCTTTCCATATCAGATCATTAAACAGGAACCAAGAATTATAAACAGAAGTATACAAAACTCCTAACATGCCATCCATACTAGCCTCTCTTTTTACAGTGCAGACAATCTACAGCTGTTGATGTTTCAGATGTTAAAGATCAGTTTGTCTTGATTTAGTTTTTTTATTAGCCTCTTACAATTAGAGGCATTGGTAGCATTTGAACAAACTTGTTAACTTCTGATATGATTCTAGATTTTCTTCTTGGAGACCTCAGGTCTCAAATAATTTCACAAAATTTGTCTTTTTGCATGCTTACACACCATCATACTCAACACCCAAACATGGAGACAATATGCATACTAGGGACCCTGCATAAGCCTAACAGTAGCAGAGGAGGCATTCTGCAGCCAAAAGTGTATTTTAAAATGAGAGGTTCATACTCCATGAAAGCTGACACAATACAATACTGAAAAGCGAAGAACATCAGAAACAGGAACAGATGTAAGCTTTCTGCTTCCCACACTAAATCACAACAGTAAAATTACTTTAGGATTTTCGCTCCACCTGGGTGATGCACTGCTTGAACTTGTGGATTACAAGAGGAGCTCTGTCACTGAAAAGTTGTTAATTATTTTTTTTACATGCAATAGTAACCCCAAATGCAACATAAAATCCATTTGTTATTGTGTATCTGTCCTCTTCACACACAGCTTATCAATCTGGTTTCACTCTGCCTCCCCCATAAACCATATTAACACAAACATTACAGATATTTTAACTCTGTTCTGGAGCAGCAAGGTATTTCAACTGACTTCTAACAATTCAATGACAAGCACCAGTAAACTCTTATTTTCCAAGTTTAAATTAAATTTACTTATAAGTGTACACAGTAGGCACCTAAGCCCTGAATTACCTTATCATCCTATGAACTACAACATGTGAACAAAATTCTTAATAAGCAATATTATAACTTTATTACTGAGCTGTTCTTCCAATGAGAAATTACGATACTTATGTAAGCTAGGGATATGTAGCCCACAAAAATAAGCCATAGATGTCATTTGATATGTCTATTTGCAATATTCCATTTTAGACTACAAGAAATTCAAATTCCTCTTATTCACATCTCCCCCTGGTCTCTTCACGCAACCTGTAAAGCTCACTCCAGCTACAGTGTCCAGACAGCCTTCCTTCTCCTCTGCTGCCAATGCTCCCTTTTACTTCACTCTTAGTTGGCATTCTATTGAGCATGTGCTTACATCTCTCCTACACCTATATTCAGTTGTGGAAATGAGAGTATTTTCTTGTTTCACCTCTAGCCTCCAGCAGCATCTCAATGCATTCTCTGACTTGTGATTAATTATGGTCACATCCACAGGACACATAGCTGTAGGAATGTGTCAATGACGTAAACTGTGTAGCGGAGCTTCTACTATGTGACCTTGTTATCGAAAAGTCACAGAAGCATTGCAACAACAGGGGTGTTTTAGGACTTGTGCCAGATACTTTTTTTGAGATTCAAGTCTAAAGCATTACATTACATCTCCCAGAGGGTGGGTTCTACACAGACAAAAGCACGAAAAACTTGTACTGGGGAAAGAGAGGATGCCTTTTCTTGAAACTGGGAACTCCAGTATTCTCAACCCATGAAGGCACCCAATTCTTTAACTCCTCACAAGTGAGAAAGAGGATGCAATGCTTCAAAGTAGCTAAAGTATGTATACATACATATTTCAAACCACATTCTTTCAAACAGACTTATTCTCATAATATATGGAAAGGGATGAGAGGACTAGTCTACTAGTTAGAAGACAACGTATGTCAGACAATCCTTTCAACCCCCAAAATCCTTTATAATAATAAAACAAATAATGATCTACCATAGACTTTTAAAGATTTTATTAATGATAGTAAAAAGGAAATAATAAAAAGTGAAAAAAACCCAATTTCACTGAAGCCTAAGCCATGAACTGATAAGGAAATCAACTCAAATCTAATTAAACCTAAGCCATAAACCGACTGCCTAGACATTTCTGAACAGAAATTATCTGGTTTGATTTTAGCAGTTATAATTTATAAAACAATACTTCCTCTAAAGTGTTGAAGTTTACAGTGAAATAAGAGAGAATAGTACCTTCCAGTCTTTGAATTTTAGCTTTCACAGAAAAAACTGTTTCAAAGGGGGAAACGCGTAGTTCAAAGCATGTTCCTGTGAGTGTTTCAATGAAGAGCTCCATAGCTTCATAAAAAGGAAACTTGTAATGAAATGGTCCCATTTTATCTTCATTGAAAAAAGGAGGTTCTTTCTTGTTGGCCATTACTAAGGGTTTACAACTTCCTTGTAAGAAGATCTATCAGGACACTATGTTCCACTTCTAGACAAATCAGATTTAAGAAGAGATGTGGTGCTCTGCTGCTCATGTTTGAGGTTTTTCACCTATAAAGCAAACAAGCATAAGTTTTAAGATCATCAGAATGCAGCTACTGAAGCAAGTTTCAATTTATTCTTGATGAACAATAAAATAGTCATTAAACAGCAATAAATTACTGTCTAGCCCGTGCAACTGACAAGCACAAACAGTACTGGTAATGTCATAGTTTTAAGACTCTAGTTTCAGCCAGGATCTTACCACCAAAGGTCTTACCACCTTTGTTATTTTTTGTTTTTACAAGTGACGTGATAAACTGACCTGTGATATTAACTCCTAAAACCTCCTAACAGGGTCAGAACAGGAGAGAAACTCCAGGAAGACGTAAACACAAGGACTCGCCACGCTCCCACCGGCCCGGCCCATCCCAGCGCCCGCCACAGGCAGCAGGCCGGACCCGGGCCGGCGGAGCGCTCGCAAACAAAGAGAGAGCTGTTGCCCCTGCCGCGTCTCGGGGTAGCCTCGCACCTCGGGCAGGACGCGGAGCTCCGCTGCCCGCGCCAGCCGTGCCCTCAGCCCACCCTCAGGGAGAAACCACTCCCCCTTCCCTCCAGGGACACACTTCACGCCGGCGAGGCCGAGAACGGGTAAGAGCACTGGCTCCTCTCCCCTCCTCTTGCCAGACGCTGCCGCCGCCCAGACTCTGAGGAAGCAGCACTCCCAAGGGCCCGGAGAACGCCAAGCCGGTCTGCGCCGGGAGGAGGGAGGGTAAGGTGTGATCTCACCTGCCCCCGCCGAGCCCGCTCGGGGGTAGACGTGGCTCCGCTCCCCCGGTGCAGCCCCGGCCGCTGCGCCTCACGGCAGCTCGCCAGCCCCGGCGCGCCTCACGGAGCCGGAGCCGCCGCGTGAGACAGGGACTGCCACCAGCACCGCCACCCAAGCCCAGCAGCCTCCGCGCCTAGGTAGCCTTCAATGACATCGCCGCCAGGCGTCCTGCTGTGGGCCAATGCGCCACCCGTTCTCTCGCAGCTCGCCGAATCAGCTCCCCGGAGGGGCGGAGCTCCTGGCGCCGTCAGGGGCAGGTGTCCGCGGGCTCGCCGCTCCCATTTGTTGTGGTCGTTAGGAAGCGGGGAGGAGAGTGCGCGCGCGGAAGGACCCGGATGCGCCGCCCCGCCGCTAACTGTGGTGGCCACGTGACGACCGCGCGGCAGAGCGCGAGGGCTGCTGGGACATGTGGTGCAGCGCGCCGGGGGCTGATGGAGGCCCCGCGGTCGCCCGCCGCCAACCAGCTTTCATACCTCAAACGCGACCTCAGAGGCACCCAAGGACTGGTAATGCGTACTAGAACGGGATCCCGCCCTGTGCCGGACTCCCCCGCGTCCTCATCCAGGACAGGGAGAGAGCGCTGCTCTCAGGCCCCTCTACTCAAGATCAGTATTGGGCTCTGCTCCCACTTCAGCGTAAGCCATGATGCCGGCGCCTTGTGGGGTGCATCCCTCTGAAGGTCACAGTCTTTTGGCAAAAGACTTGAGAAAACAAGCTTAGCTTATGCGGAGATGCTAACTACATTAATCGCCTAACTCTTCCATTAGGTTTTAAATTATGCAAGACCTACACTCACTAGCTGTTCGGCTTCAGGCCCAGGTAAAACATTACAAATAGTGCCACTTTTCACGTGCACGTTGTCAGGGTCCCCAGACCTGCTAAGCGAACTGAGTCCTCGACCCTGCAGCTGGGCCTTCAGCTCTGCCCTTCCTAGAAAATACACCGTAAGTTGCATGGAGCTCTTCATTGAAGTGCTTACAGGAATAGCCTTTGAACTGCGAGTTTCCCCCTTTGAAACAGTTACTTCTGTGAAAACTAAAAGACTGGAAAGTACTGTTCTCTTGTATTTCAGTATAAACTTTAGCACTTTAGAAGAAGTATTGTTTTACAATTTATAATTGCCAAAATCAAGCCAGATAATTTCTGTTCAGAAACATTTAGGCAGTTTATGGCTTAGGTTTAATTAGAATTGAGTTGATTTTCTTTCCTCATCAGCTCATGGCTGAGCCTTCATTTTTTCTTCTTTTTGTGAGAAATGCTGATGCTGTTTTTGCAGAATTAGAAAAGAAATGAAGACAAATAATTGGGTTTTTTTCCTGTTGTCCATTTCTGCAGTGTAAATCAGTGCATTGGCCCTGGGACTGTTATCTGTTTCTGTGTAGCAACTAACATCTGTTTGTTTGAAGTGTTAATTAGAGTTTAAATCTTAGGACTGTGGGGGGAATCCACGATAGGATACAAAAACCAGACATCCTCTGGGGAGGATTTTTAGATGCCTTGAGAAGTTGTAGATCTTGGAGTACCTAATCCATCGGGAAACAAGGGAGGGATCTTGCGGCCCGCATAGGAAATAAAAAGACGAATATTGTATCTATCAGGTGTGCCTACTAGCTAGGACACCCGCTCTTACAAGAACGCTTAATAAAAGTACTTCACTGCAGAGTCTGACCTGAGTCTTTTGCGAGAAAGCTTGTTTTTTCACATTTTTACCATCATTAATAAAGTTTAAAAGTCCATGGTAAATCATTGTTTTGTTATTATAAAGGATATTGTATTTTGGGGGGTTGAAAGGATTCTCTGACATAAGTTGTCTTTTAAGTAGCCGTTATAAACTTGAGTCCTGCATACTTTAAACTAGGGTTAGCCTCTTTGCAATGCTAATAGAAATTAGGAATGTGAAGGGCCAAGAACAAGGAAGGATGTAGGGAAAAAAACCAGAATTCACCCTCTTTTTCCTCCTTGCCCCAGTGTGTCTTTGAAGCCCTTCTAAGCACAGGAGTAAAGCAGCAGTCCAAATCATGTATAAGGCATGTGTAGCAGCCAATAAATAAAGCACAAGTGCTCTCACTCTAGACACCTATTTGCAAATAGCTCCCACATTCTTTTCCAAGCTGCTACTCCCAGTTTACCCCCCACTTAACATGAATCATTGCTAGGCCCACCTATGGTGCAAATCAACACACAATGTGTCTCCTTTATCCCTTACAACCTTTCCTTCTGCTTTACCCTTATTAGTGCTAGATGCTTCAGCTATTTTACCTCCTGTGCCTGATAAAGTCGACTGGACTTGAAAAACAAGAGACTGAAGCAGATGTCTCAGAACTGGGGCTTCAGCAAAAGTGGGAATTGCTCTCGAAGTCCTCTGAGCACGTGCTTGAAATTCCCAGAGAAAGTTAGGAATTGAAGTAGTACATCACTGTCACAAAAACTGCACATCTAGTTTTGAAGTCAGAATTGCAGGCAGTCACTGGTAACATAAGAGAAACATTTGATCCTTCTGCCTTTATGCATTTGTTCTGCTTGTAGACATGCAGAATTGCAAGTGTCTACCATTGGGCCCCAGTTACGGTTAATAGCATCAGTTCCAGAAGGGAAAGCAAGAAGGTTCAGCTAAATGCCTCAGACCATTAAAAAGATTCCATAAAATAGTGACTTGTAAACCAGCCTACAACGTGTTACGGATGAGAAAGGAAAGCAGATAGAAAGTCTTTGGGCACAAGCAGGTCTCCACACTAAGGTATGCTCATAGGCTTGGTAACCTGGAGGTGACTGAGTATGCTCAGTACAGATGGACTACTTGGAAAATGTTATCTGCAAATCCAGGCAGGTGAAAAATTTAATTTAGTGGCTTACAACTTGAACAGAAGACAATATTAGCTTTCTGTTATTTTCACGGAGCACTAGGTGCTCATCTGTATTAACACTATTTCTGTCAGAGATGTTATAACTGTTGCTATTTTTACAGACCACAGTAGCTGCCAATATGAAATACCTTATCTCTATGCAGTGTCAAGGCCTGCAGTAAGACTTGTTAACTGCTTGATTACATAAGAGGAGAAGCTGTACCAAATAACAGAACTCTGCCATACCCTAACATTAGCTCAGTAGATTAGCAGCTGACCCAGACAAGGCACAGTAGCAGTTTTGGTTGTTTTCAAGTCATGATGTGATGTCCTTAGCAAGTGGTAAAGAGGAAAGTAACTCATACAGACAGATCAATTTTAACAGACTCCATTTACTATTTATCAATTATTTTCTCTATGTATCTGTTCAATAAAACAAACTATACTTTGTGTAATAGATTACTTCATTTCAGGTATTGCACAGGCTATATTCATCTAGGCACCATGGAAACAAGATAGGAGGAGGTTACTGTCTTTTTTAAAAAATATATCATTTAGCACAATTAGACAAGAGAATACTAATTGTTTAAAATGGTTAAGCTTATTTAAGTATCTGTAGCCATTTCATTTCAGCTCTAGTGGATTAGAGAATTCAGAGCATTAGTACTGGACAGGGCATATGGAAGTCCTCTTCTCTGCAACACTTTCCTTTTGGCTACTGGCCTCCAAAGGCATTCAGCGGGTCATCAAATGTGCTCAGTGTCTTGCTTTCAGATTTTGCTTCTGAGGCTGCTTGTGAAGATCTGGTTTTGGGAGTGGGTATCTTGATGTGGCTGCTAGAGAAGATATCATCTAAAGGTGGGGCAAAAAAAAGAAGAAAATTTATGTAAAGTGACTGCTAAACAGAAATAACATTATACACAAGTGTCCAGCACACAGCATTGACTGCCAAGGACATTCTATCATAAGCAAATGCTTTACTGCTGCTCGCCATTCTAGATGCATTTGTAAGGGAGCTGTTATCTGTAGATCACATTAAGAATATTTTTTCTTCTCAGTGGAGCAGCACAATACTTTTAAACATGTTCAAGCTCTCATAAGCATTTGAGAAGTACTAATTAATTAAACCCCCACGATAAATTCCATTGTGCAAGTGCCAGATAACACCCCTTTATGTAGAACACTAGTGTCTGAGAAGTCTGAGATCCAAGAGCTGTGAGGTTGTTGCCAAGGAAATTCGGAAGAGGAAATGATGGTATGTGCTAGCAACTACTGTTGTGACATCCACTAACCGTGTAAGAGTCTTTAATGCACAATATGAACATAGCATAAACTCCTTGAGACCAGAACACAGCTAAGATGCAAGGAGGCAGAGAGCTACAACCACCATCCTGCTTAAAAATTTATCTACAGTCTTGAATCAAGATCTCCCACCACCTTCTTCAATACAAACATTTCAGTTATGAATAACTAGGACCACAAACCCCCTAACTTGGGTACCCTGTGCAGCAGCAGAGCTCACAGATCTGCAGTTCTTGCTGTGGCTAGTGCTGCTTGTGTTCAAGACTCTGCTCAGGGAAAGAGGTGGAACTGCTACCATACACATGCCGAGATTTAGGGTAACTCAGATCACGCAGTTAGATTATCAGAGGATAAAAACCTAACCATTTACATGACTGAGCTATGTGGATTCATGAGGCCAGTGTAAGTAGCACATAATTGGTCTTAAAACTCTCGTAAGGAAACACAGGTCTTATACAAAGGTTAATAGCCATTTACTAGTCTCAAGTATAAAAACTAGTATTTCAGCCTTCAGCATGTATCCTAACCTTGAGCAGAAGCCATGCACGAGGTGGCTTTTCACAACATGCTTGCCTTTCACTTCTCACTGGTCCTATGCCAGCACGTCTGCTACTGTGTTGATCACAGGGATTACACAGGAATAATCCAGAACAGCATTTCAGCACAAGAACAGTTTAGAAAGGCAGTAAAACATGGTAATCCCCTATTGGCATCATTCCAGAGCAAGAAGCTATCATATGGATTAGCTTCACTGCAGGAATTACAGTGAGTGCCATACTCAGTAGATGTATCACTCTTACTTTAAAACAAGGTTTAATGAATAGGAAAGCTTTGGCTATGGAAAACAGTATTTGTCAATGCACAAGAAAGCTCAGTAATCATTTTAAGACAGAGGTGGCATCAAGATGTTTGTGTATCAGCCATAATGTCACTGGAGAAGATAGGAGCATAAAGACCTGAGAGGTTTTTCTAGTATCACCAATATAAGCCTAACATAAGTGTAGTAAATAGTAACTAGAAGCTATAGTTGGCCAAAAGGAAAGCAACCTGCAGTCTCTAACCTTTTAAATTGAACCCATTTACTGTTTCATTTGCAGCAAACAGTCCTGCTAGAGTACTGCCATGATCACTTAAGCTGATCCTTGACCTGAAGGCAAGTGTCAGTTCTACTACTCTATTGCCAGCAGGTCATCCTCACCTTCAGGCATCTTCCCTACATTCCTCTTGGTGTTTTGGATCTCCATAGCATTGGGCACCAAAAAGCTGCATACTTAAGAGCTGCACCACAAAACATTCAAAGCTCTAGAGAAACATGCAGTCTATCAGATACAGGGTGCTGTAAATGCTATACAAGATCTCACGATCAGATGTGATATCAAAATGAAAAGCTCTAGCACCATAAGATACTCTGAAGTGGCATTCTACAGCTGTTTTTTTCAACATGAGGTTTGGATTTTTGTGCTGAAATAGTTGGAGGGTGTAACTGTTTGGAAAATACTTTCATTTACTATAGGCTACATGAAAACTGCAATTCAAACATTTTATTTTAATCATCCAATAAATATTTCAAATACATTACTTGCAAACTTTTAAGTCTTATTTTTTTACATTAATTGAGGTGGTTTTGAAATCTCAAGATGTTAATTCTGTGGCAAGTTTTCTAGCACATTTACAGACTTCAACCAGGTCATTCCAAGCAGCTGGAATGCTTAAGAACCAGTCCAAGCAATGCAGCAGTAAGTCAGATTCAATGTGAATTCGTTAGAAAGAATGAGGACTGACAAGAATTAAAGCTAGAGGAGAAGATAATTTTTTTTAATCTTAGAGGAAAAGAAATACATGCCATCTCAAAGAAGAACTGTAAACACAGGGAGCTTAGGAAAAGACAGATGCAATTGGGGATCAAATAACTTGATACCTCCACTGATGAAGAACAAGAAAGGAACATACTTTGTATCATTTCACATTACTATATGCTGCTTTTTCAACAAATTATACAGGACAAACTTTTGCTTTCAGGTATAGTATGTTTAAATAGTTCTGGGTATACATGAATGTAAACAAAACCTTATGGGATCCAAGGTAGCCAACTCAATAGTGATGGTGGTGTAGGAAGAGATGCTAATTTTTTCTTAGCAGTGACTCATCTGAAAGTATGATACGAAAAGTTGTGCAAATTGAAACACAGAATGTATCTCAGAGCCATAACAATGTAAGTCTCTTACTCCAGATATGAAAAGTTTTTTAATTCTCATGGGTAAGAAAATCCTGGAATTAAACTATTCCTTCTCTGAGAAGATTTTTGCACTCTCTTAAACCACTTGAATGCCATGCTAGTCCGACAAATCTGGCAAGTTCTGATGCAAAGTTAAAGTCCAAAGACAACCAGAGATTTCAGGATAGTCGAAGAGTTAAAGCAAAGAGTTTGAAACATCTCTGATGAATGCAACTCAGGTCAATATTATGAGATTAGCAGCAAGACACTAAATGCTTACCCATATCATCATCAAATATGGATTTTTGTTCCACTTTTTTCTTGGTCTTCTTTTCTTTTGGTTTTACAGTGAGATCCACAAAAATATCAATGTTATCGTCAAACAGGTTTGTCTCTGGCATTTTCTCTTTTGCTCTGTTCATTGGTTTAAGTGCCTCAGTAGCAAATATATCATCCTTGGAGTAAAGCATAGAGAAATCATTAATATATAACACACTTCAAGAGAATGGTCACATTATCTGTACACAGCTGCTGAGATGCTTAGAAGACTGATAGCATTGGGCTTCTCAAACCTGGGAAGTTTTGAGTCCCTTCTCCTCATGGAGGACTTGGCAGAAGTGCCTTAGTGTGGAGTTGTGTACAGGTCAAGTATAGCACACAGAGGCTTGTATTAGCTGCCCAGCCTAACAACTTTATTCTTTTTAAGAACAGAGTTAATTGAGCTGCCCTGTGTTGAACAGAAAGCTAACAGATAAGAACCAAATATTTATTACTCTGAAAAAGGACATAATCATAGGTGTGCTGTCAGAGAACATTCAATGATGTACCTGTGCTGTGTTAAAGTTCCACCTGTTAATCCACTCTTGCTAGGAAGAAGGTGAACAACCAAAGGAAGGGCTTCTAGCAGAGCACGACTGACAGTTTACCGCACACCCAATCCCACTCAGCAGCCTCCATTAAACCTATGTCTAAGACTGGTCTGCATAAGGCCAAAGATAGCAGGCTCAACTATTACCTCAAAGATATCTTGGGCGGTAGGGTCAACAGCTTGGTAGACTGCAGATTTCAATTCCTTTTTTTCAGATTTCTGACTAGTGAAGAGAGAGTCTTCCTCCAAAAAAGGTATGGGGCTGCTTTTTGTTGAACATTTTTGCTGTACAGAATGGAAGAGATCATTGCTGTCCTGATCACCCAGAACAGATAGATCAGGCTTTTTCTCCTGGCCCTTTATGGGTTTGTTAGCCACACTGTCTGCCACTCCCTCCTTCAACTTGGATTCTGCAGCTGGTCTGGTTGTTGAGCTGCTTGCAAAAAGGTCTTCTGATTCAAAAAGATCATCCCCTTGTTCTGTAGATTCTGGAGGAAGGAGTTTGTTTGTTGCAGCAGACAACACACTGCTGTGAGCTGGTACTAACAAGCCAGAGAGAAAGCTGTCTTCCTTGGACTCTGCTTCACCATCAAGAGGCTCCTTTATATTGACTACTGCTGAGGTATGTTTTGATACAGAGAACTGTGATTCTTTAGCACTGTCCACTTCCTCACTCTCTCCAGAATCTTGGGCTGCTAGACGGCGGGCCATTCTGCTAGGAGGTCTTCGTTTTCCTGTAACCTTGATCCTGGTCTGCAAGAATGGAGTAAAAACAGAGCAGAGTTATACAGAAGGGAAAAAAAACCCCAAAGACCTCACACTTCAAAGAAGGTAGGTTAGGATTCATGTTATGTTTCCTTGGAGCACTTGGTCCATCTTCAGAACTCTGCAATTAACATGCATTACACAATTAAAACTAACACACAAACTGAATTAACTACAAGTTCTGCTCAGAGTTCTGGTTGAATGAACTTAAACAGCTACATGTATATTTAAGCAAATGATCCATTTGGATTCTTGAGCAAGGAATGTTGAGCAGACACTGATTTAGATTATACGGAGAATCCGCAGGAACCATTCATCATCAGCTAGGCATTATCGGTTCTCCCCATTTTTCAGGGAAAAGATGGACAAGGGGGACATTTGAGCTTGGAGTAGTTTGCAATAAAGTTCAGAAAAATAACTCAGGTATTTTGGTTTGCTGCCCTCTAGTCATTTCATAGCAGGTGCAACTGGGGTACAAAAGCAACATCACTTGCAAGTAGTTAAAACGCAGGTCAGCAAACCACTCTAGTCCCTTGGCTGTAAGTCTGGTCTGACAGCTTGCTAATCCAGGGGCTTCTGCTGTGCAGTTAGTCTGTCCAAGACATAACTAATTATGTTTTCAGTTTCATTTGATGCATAGCTTTCTGCAGTTCATTGCTGCTTTTAAAGAAGCCCTTTAAGTTTCCATTACAGCCTCTACCATTTTATGTTTTATCTGTTGTGCAACACACACTGCCATTGGAAACAACTACATGGTAATGCATTAGTCTGATGTACAAACTTCAAACCCCTTTGACACTAAGAAGTCACGTCACCTGTTGTGATGACAGCTGCTGCATGTTCCAAATTCATCTCTGCTGCTCATCTAGTAATGAACAGCCCAAGCAACATTAAGGAAAGAAAGATTCAAAGTTAAGATCCTAAGTTATCTTATTCAAATTGCTGCTCTCAGGTGATTTATAAAATCATAAGCACTCAGACCAAATCTTAACTACATGGTTCAAGCTTCTTTTTTTTTCTAAAGAATCACTAAATTTAATTAGCATATCCCTTTTGCGTTCCATAAAGCAGAAGGTATAAATAGAAAGTGAGTTAGAAAGCAAAGATCTACCATGTCAAAAGCTGCAATATTTCTTTGTTTTGGTTTTGTGTGGGTTTTTTTCTTTAAAAACAAGGTTTTGTTAAGTGGCAGTTCAGCACAACATGACATTTTTATGCATAGAAGTAGTAAAGGTCAACCTATGGCAATGATGTGTTCTTGACATCTTGCCACAGCAGCTGCCCATAACATATTATACAGTTAGCTCAGAAAAAAAACCCCTTTTTTATAGTTTTCAGGTTGTTGTCTCCTGAGACAGAGCAAGATGTTATGCTAAAATATCTTTAATCTATAGGGAAGACCAGTGTATTTGGGAACATACACATGTACCTTAAAAAGGCAAAGAACTAGGCATATGAATGAGGCCCTGACAGAAATAAGAAATTTAGTAGTCTTGACTTTTTCTCTTCAGTGGTCCATGGAAGTGAAAGGGGATTAGATTTCCACACCTCCGTTTAGTTTCAGATAGACCACACTGTTGGCAAAATTTGCATACAAAGACACAAACTCCTGCACAAGGACAGACTGTTTTAATCCCCCCTTCTATCATCATAAATACCAAGGTTACCTTATTTGCACTGTGCAAGGTATCTGCTTGCATAGGTTGATCAAAGCTTACACCTAGTTCTTTGTTGTTTCCTGTAGCAGAGAGGGCTTCAATGTTCTGTAGGTCCTTGGGATCATGTAATGGATTGTCCAGAACTGGTAGGGGGGACTTCACACTGGAGACTTTAGGCATTGCACCAGGTAGCAAGGCTACAGGATTAATAGCTAAGGTAGCCTACAAAACAGAAAAAACCAAAAACACGTAATCAGAAACAGATCCTGTTAATATTGCTTGAAAGCAGGCATGGCTCCAGAGAAGCAGCAAGAACTAGCACACATAGGCATTCGAGATCTACTTTTACAAGTGCCTAGTTCTTCTCACACTATGCACTTCTGTCCACGTCCTCTGTCTCACTAAGTCTGTTGAGTGCTCAACACTATTATTCTGTATAGGAGTTTCAGAAACAGCATGGCCACATTACGTAAGACCAAATACCTATGTAGCTTAGTGTCCTGTCTGAGGACAACAATAATTCTGATGTTAAGAGTGATACTGTGATATAGCTAGCTAATCATTTCATGTCAGAAGAGGGATATAACTGGAACATCAAACCCCTAAGAGTCTCTAAACGTACTTAAAAGTGCTGAGAGGAGCCCACCCTCTTCCCCCTAAACAGACTAAATAGCATTGCTCAGTCAGGGCTGAAACAGGAGTGGAAAATAATATTAAACATGCAGTACAGAAAAAGTAATAGAAAATATGCCATCTGAAAAAAAATTATTGCAAGAGTAAAGCAAGGAAGTTCAAAGATTTTGTTTCAGGGAAAGCCATTGGTGGAGTAAGGAAGATTTTTTTTCTTTTTTTTTGAAAGTCAAAATGCCAGTAAAGTTAATTACTTGTAGCTTTCCAATCCGAGATGAGGGCTCTTTGGTTTTAATGGGAACAGGACCTGTAGATTTCTGCACAAAATTACACTGGATTAAATAAGTGAACAAGTTGTTATCAACCTGACTATAGTTTGCATTTTAATACATCTACACAAAGCAGCTCACTCCTTAATGTATCTTCAAGGAGAAATTGGCATTGTCACATTTTAGTGCCAGAACTACCGTCACTCCATTTTCAGCTTCAGTTCCCCACATGCCATAGCCCCATCTTCATTACCACATTTCATTCCATCCTCCTTCTACACAATTTTATATTTTGCCACAGTCACCCAACAACTTCCATCCTCTCCAGGTCACACACACACACCACTGGTCAAATTAAACTGTGACAGTCTCTCTCCTTATTTCCTCCCCTCAGACCCTCTGAAGCTATGTTTCCACATCATGATATAACTGACTTTTCTCTTTGTGACTGGCCACAGGCTTCAATGAAGGCCACATGGAAGCCAAGAAAGCTACAAAACTGAACCTCTCAGCTTGCAAGGAAAACAGCTTCAGAGAATGCATCATGAAGAGTGTGGCCAGGAGGTCAAAGGAGGTTCTCCTCTCCCTCTACTCTGCCCTGGTAAGGCCTCATCTGGAGTACTGTCCAGTTTTGGGCTCCCCACTCAAGAGGGATGGGGAACTTCTGGAGACAGCCCAGCGCAGGGCCACCAAGATGATCAGGGGACTGGAACATCTTTCATACAAGGAAAGGCTGCGGGAACTGGGGCTGTTTAGTCTGGAGAAGAGGAGACTGAGGGGAGATCTTATTAATATTTACAAATATCTAAATGGTGGATGTCAGGAGGTTGGAGCATCACTTTTTTCTGTAGTATCTAGTGACAGGACAAGGGGTAATGGAAAGTAGTTGGAACACAAAAACTTCCATTTAAACATAAGGAAAAGCTTCTTTACCGTGAGGGTGATGGAGCAGTGACACAGGCTGCCCAAGAGGGTTGTGAAGTCTTCTTCCTTGCAGGTCCTTCAAAACCTGCCTGGACGTGTTCCTGTGTGACTTCATCTAAGTGGACCTGCTTCTGCAGGGGGGTTGGACTGGATGATCTCTAAAAGCCCCTTCCAACCCCTACCATTCTATGATTCTAAGTGAGTGCTCCTCTATAGAAAGCAGGCCATCAGTGCCAGACATGAAACTAGACTAAAAGAGCAAGAACAACTGTTTGGTCTGAAGTCTTGGGTCAATTCTAGGACTCAGGGATGAACCAAATCAGCCAAGGTGTTTTTCCCAGGGCTTGCTCTTCTCAAATCTGTAGTCTACCTTGGCTCTGTTAGCTAGGCTTTACTGTTCTTAGTGTGACTGAGCAGTGAGAACTCCTTCAGCCAGGCTGAAGTAACTGAGCGTTTGCAAAGGGTTTGGACATTAGTTTGGGGGTCTTGATAGCATGACAGGGGAATCCTACTATCTGAAGAGATTGTTTTTCACTTAAATGAATGTGGTGTTCAGCTGAACTTTAAACAGGCAGAGATTATTCCTATCCCAGGCTGTCAATAGCTACAAAAATGAGATGGTAGGGAAGATAGGCTAATTGTTAGTCCTACAGACTTGCTCTGTATTCCTCAGCCCAGAGAAGTAAAAACACCTACCCCTCACAATGAAAAGCTAATCTTTTATAGATGGAAATCCAACAAACAGCTCTGGTAAGGCACAAGCCAGAATTCAGATCCAGACTGCCTCTCCCAGAAGCCTTTGGTTCTGCAAGATTAAGGACAGGAGTAGGAGTCTTATTTGCTCATCATAAAGTCTCCAAGGTAAGATTCTCAACAGCCACTGATTTGTGCTGTGTACTGTGATCTCCTTTCTAAAAAGTCTGCCTATACTTTAAAGATCCCATTTACTCCACCAAACACTGGCAATTCAGAGAATAATGAAAAACCCCTTTTCAATCCAACTGGAACTAAAGAGCAGTTCTTCACTGTATTGTACCTTGTCCTTTTAAGTGCGTGTGCAATAAATAAAACATTGTATGAATAGCATTTAAACTTCTTGCTAGTAAGGGTACACCTGCTGATAAGCAGATACAAGTTTGACCATTCACTGCTGCTTTGCAGCCACTGAATCCAAATATGAGTTGTGATCTTTTCAAGAAACTTATCTAAAACAGTATGATACATCTCCTTTTTCTTTGCATGCTGTTCAAGGCACGAGATTTAAGTACTTGCCTCTGTAGTTACTGCCTTCAGAGCATCATCTTGTTTAGCACTTAAAGCATTTTCGGGAAGGCTGCTGCTCTCCACAGATGGGCCAGTACTGGCCTTCAATGTTTTCTTCTCAGCTATTTTCTGAAAACATTAAGAGCACAAATCAACGTAAATCAGGTGAAATGCATGGTCTGCAGATGAAAAAAGAGCAAAGCTTTTTAATATCTTGCTTTATCTGACAAGAAAACTAGCCACATCTTTTGACACTGCAGTGCATAGTAAATATTGCCCTTTGGTTCTGCAATGACAAGGGCCTTCCACTCCTCCACTCCCTTAGCCTACCTCAACCTTTGCTGTCTATGCGATAAATAAAGAGAGTTTCAGTAAACTTCCAAATGCATACATATTTCCTCATGCACAGGATATCAGGGAAAATAAAAGCACAAAGTTAGTTAAGGAACAATGCTATTTTTAATCTTTTCAAACATCCAGCATTTGTTTTCCATATACAGCTGCCAAGCGCGAATTACTTAAGACTATCCCTTCCATAGTCCTCAAATCAACTGTTTCCAGAAACTATTGACAATGTTCTAGTTTTAATTTTCAGACATGGACATGACAATAGACTGAAGTAAAAGTTGCAATCAATCAATTTAATTAAGCTAAACGCATTTAAAA
This sequence comes from Colius striatus, assembly GCF_028858725.1. Lineage (NCBI taxonomy): Eukaryota > Metazoa > Chordata > Aves > Coliiformes > Coliidae > Colius > Colius striatus. The sequence continues at coordinate 18,992,068 of NC_084766.1, forward strand.
TAGCGTTTTAGAAGTCATGTTTGGACTTTAACCTCAGATCACCTGTAATACAGTCCAGTTCATTACTGCAGCTACTCACCTTCTAAACACAATCCAGTGTTTAGACACAATCCACAATCACAAGGACTCTAATACCACGTTCCTTACCTTAAATCAAACCAACCTACAGACACTTTAACTACATGAAGTCATAAAGCAAGGCTCATCAGTCATGCATGAACTATAAAGAAATAATATCAGCAAGTTAAAAAATAAAACACATAAATACAAACTCTACTACTCTGATTTCTGCCCAGGTGTGTTATGTTACACCTAAGCTAGTCCCAGTGATACATAAAAATACCCAATCCTCTCCCACGTTTGGGAGACCTATGTCTTCAGGTCACAGTGGCCATTTCTATTATCTCAAGAGAGATTTGAGAAGTCATTTCTTGTGGGTATATATATGGAAAAAATCCCTTCCATACACTTCTTTCCAATGTCTTTTATATAAACCATTTACAGTAGAAGAACAGATACCAGAAGGTTTGTTTCAGCGATACTGAAGAGATCATCCTCATCATCATCCCCAAAAAGCCCTCCTCCAGATGATGGCTTCAGGGTACGATTTGCAGACTAAGGAGACAAAGGATAAGGAAAAGATGTGTCATAGATCAAAAGCTCATCTCATTCAGCCCACGTGACCTGAACTGATATTAGCACTTGGGCCTCCCTGGACCTCTAAGCTATGTTCAAAATAAGGAATGGTGGTAGGGTACATATTTAAAATGCTGTTTTTAAATAGCAAGTTCAGAATAGAACTTTGAACTCACTGTTGACTTCTTGGGGCTGGCAAAAAGGTCAACATCAGGATCATTGTCCTTCTGAAGTTTGTGACTGAAGAGGAGCTCTTCATCTTGAAAGACTCCAGTGCTTTTGGGCTGAGCACTTTTCTTGGAAGTCTGGAAGGAGAGGAGAAAGGTCCAGACAGTGAGAAACTCCTTCCTTAAGGAGATTATTTGCCTAGTGATAAGGCAGGTTGCAATTCACCTGAGGGTACACTATGACCCTGGTAACAAAAATACAACTTTGCCAGTTATATATTTTACTTTGATCAAATTTGCAAAATTAAAACATACATATTTGTATTCACAGTTCAAGTTGATGACAAGAAATTAACCAAAATATATCTGTGTCAGCTGACCTGAGATCCAGCCACTACTATTTACTTGTAAAGCTTTCCCAAAAGGTTTTCAGTATGTTATCATGACTGTACATTGAGGTTTAGATTTCACGAAGACTCAAGCCTTGAATTTCTCAGTTGATAGTGCAGGACAGAAGTGAGAGAAAGAGAATCTGGTTAATTATCTTCCTAGGCTACCTTTTAAAAGAAGAATAAAATAAAATTTACAATAATAAAGTCGAAGGCCTGTAAAGCTATTATTGTTGCTAGATTCTATATTTTTCTCCTGTTAAAGCATACACACCCCCACCATGAAGAACAGAACCTATTGTCTGTCTTTGGCAAGAACTTGTACTTTCATTATTTGCTGGTGGAGGAGAAAGCTGACACTCAAACCTATCAGCTTACCAGCCCTCCACTATCTGGCAAACCAGCTAACATCAGCTGCTTGGATACCAAAACCAATACCTTCCTAGGACCATGGTCACTGTATGCACCCAGGTCCAGCTTTCAAAAGACAAAGGCCTCACTGAATGTCAAGGTAAAGACCACCCATCTGTCTCTTCAGGACCTACACCAATGAAAGGATGTCTTTTAAGAGCATTGACTTAATGTCCAGTAGCATAACATCAGACTCAAAATCCAAGTAGCAGGTGCTACAATCATAAGAATAAAGCCCAATTCACCCGACCCCAGTTCCAGTCTCAAGGAGCCCCAAAGGGCTGCCTACTAAAGTTAGCTTCTAGCACACCATTTTGATTCATACTTTGTCTTCATTATCACTGCTCCATTTTCACGTCTCTCTGTGCAAAAGATTTAATTTTGTATCAAGAGCCAGGTCACGGTTTTAGAGCACTAGAACTGCTGTTTATGCCTAGATACATAAAATTCTAACACACATCTAGAAGTATCCATACATGAGATGTGTATTAAGCTGAGCTAAGCAAGGAAAATAGTAGCATTGTTCAGATTGGCCTATCAAAAAAGATTTATTCTGATTTTTGCATGAATATGCATTTCAGCACCTTAATGACCCTGTGACTGTCATATACTGACAGCTGAGTGCTTTGAAGGAAAGATTTGAAAGGATTTGTGTCTTTCCAGATTCATTGGACTAATGTAGCTTCTTGTAACTAGCTCACAATGTGCCTCACTCCCCCAACCAAATACAAGACATATTCACAACAAGTATATAAAGCTCTGAAGCTAACAATCCATTTTAACTCAGAAACAGCTGAAAACAAGTATTTTTCTCCAAGACTCATCTATTTAACTCAGATCCATGGACAACGGTACTTCAGTGTAGCCTTTAGAAGTGACAATGTACTTTACAGGGTCACACTAAGATGACAAAACCTTGTGCCATCCTGTAGTATAGAGTATATGCTTTTTGAAATTACTTCAAGTTTACAGAAAAAAAAATGGTACATCTGCATCAAGTAGAAAGAACAATGCCATGGATTCAAGGATATTGCTGCTAAAGGTTCAGTCTCTTTTTTTAAAAAGTAGACACATATACTGGAAAAACAGAATTAAGATGATTCTTGTTGAAGGTATATCTGCAGGCATCCGCTAAGCAAACTGCAACAATATAAAGAAAATAAAGGAATAAACCACAAGGCTTCAAATTCCACATCCTTTTACTTCCTAGCACCTCTGACCTTGAGGGCTAACTGGGGAATCAGTTCTATACAGCAGACATCAAGTAGCTGCACCAAAAATCCATACAGATTTTCTTTTCATACTAGAATGCAGCAAAACACTTTTGAGTCAGCGGGATGAAAAAATTTACAAAGGGATTTGGATCACACAGAAAATCAGGAATCATTTCTCACTCAAGAAACTGTAAGTTTAGAAATAGAGAAAGATTAGTCTCCATGACATGACTCTAGAGAGGGAAGGGTAAAAACAAAACCTTGCCTGGAATAGTACAGGTATAAGTACAGTCTCCTAGTGTTCAAGTACTTCTCTAAGACTTACCACACCAAGTTCTTTTTGTGCATTTTTAATGTCATCATCATCTTCCAGTCTCTCCTCTTCCTCCTCTTCAAACAAACTTAACACTTTGTTAGCTTGGCTCTTTACATCTTTCTCCAGGTCTTGTGCCAGTGTTGCAAACAGATCTGAATTGCTGCCTGGCTCTGAGGATGTTGCCACAAAAGGCTCCAATAAAAAAATAAAACAAAAAATAAACACATCAGTCTGTTACTGAGTTTGGGTTTTCCCCAAAACCTACTAAGTTTTCTTGGTTAAATGCCAGCAATGGTCACAGTTATGCAATCCATTACCAAGCAGACAGTTACATTAAAGTTATTTTTTGTAAGAATACAGAATAGCAATATGCAATACAAAGAGATAGTAAATGAAGAAGAGAACATAACCCACTCTGGGGAAAAAAAACCCAAAAGATTACATCTCCCTAATCCCTAAAAAAAGAAAAAAAAAAACAAGCAAAAAACCAACCCCAAATAATTTTCATGTATATCAGCTGGTAAACAATTTTAACATCGTTTTAGTCAATTTTCTATTGAAAAGTCAATCCACAAAAAAAAACCTAAGAGAAACACTGTTAGATTGTATTTTTTTTTTAACAAAATCTTTATCAAACTTCAGATTAACATTAAGAAAATCCCTCACTTTTTCCTTTGCTTGCTGCCCTGCAACATCTGTTCCTATAGGCACAGAAACTGCTCGAGACTCTTCTGAATACCACAATGTATCTTCTGCCTGGTTAGACTTTGCTGCCCTATCTGGCAGGTCTTCCTTTTCCTCCTTTTCTTCTTCATTAAAGAATGGTGGTGCTTGTGCTGGTTTCATTTTTTCCTGCAGAATTAAGAGAATGTTGGTGACAAAATGGGTGAGCATACGCTGCTGTGGGATAGCAGAGTCTCAGTTTGACTTCTGCGAGGGTTTAGGACATTGGCAACATGCTTGACTTCTATTTTCTTTTCATGAGATATTCTAGTTTGTTACTTCCAATTTCTAGTATTATAGGTTCTTGAGTCTGATGGACAAGTGCCAAGAAGCACTTGCAAGCTTAGAGCAGATGCCATGTGAATCTTGGCTGGTTGGTGCACCATTTGCTGTGACTACCAGCAGCTAGACTGTAGCTTGCCTGTTTCTTCCCCTGTTGCCAAGCCTATTATCTTTATGTGCCATGAAAACTGTTTTCCTGGTAAGCAGAAAGGCAAAGAGGGAAGGTGGGGCAGCACACACACGTACAGGAAATTTCCACTACAGATAGAGCTGAGTTAAGCTTTTGCAACTCCTACTCTCAATTTGAAAGCACAACCAGACAGGTAGTGCTCATATGGGCTAACCTCATAAAGACAGAGGAGAGCATAAACACCCTCAACAGAGGGCCAGTAAGAAGCCTGCAGAAACACCTGAATCCGTTTGGGTTGAGATGACAGAAAGGGTGAAGCCCTAGCTCCACAGTCAGCAGTAAGCTGTTGGTTCCTTTTAATGGCCTTTTAAGGTTGAGAGCTCTTACAATATCCTTGGGAAGAGCTTTTAGCAGAAACTAGACAAATTTAGGGTTAGTGGTCAAGAAGATGTTGAAATCTCTATTAGGTTGATGGTAGGAAGAAGTTTTACATGTAACCATTCAGTCTGTCCTCTTTCCATTACCAATTTGCTAAAACCACCGTTGTCTAAAACAGGTTAGACTTACATTCAGTACCTAACAAAGACTATAAAAAGACTAAGTGTTTCACGTTAGTTTTGAAGAAAGGGAAGGTACCACTGCAGCCTTAGCAGCTGAAGGAAGCAGTGTTGATTGGGAGCTGAAGAGTGATTTTCCAACAGCATCATCTTCAAACAACAATGATACTTTCTGTGGCTTTCTTTGGCTGTAACGAGAGAGGAGAACGTGGCAGATTCCCTGCAAAAGTTTCAGAGGCCATGCACTCCAGCTGTTTAAAAGATTCACTTAGGATAATCATTTTCAGCAAGTGATCCCTGTTACAGGACCACTCTTCCTCACTGTCTCAGCAATGCAATTACCCTCCCCCTTCTTGTCTGCAGAAGTGAAGATAAAAAGGGGTCAAGAGAGTTTTATATGGCAGGCATGGAAATGGAGAGCCCAATTTAGTGGTGGCAAGGGGAATGATCCATCACAGATACAAAAGCGCTAAAAGAGCCCAGCTCTGCCCATTCTCACTCACATACCTCTACTTTGTCCAGCAGCAGTAGCAAGAGACAACAGTTACAATATGTCTGTCTGTTTTTGAGAGTGCTGCTAGGTTGCTCCGAAAAACTGCCCCCCTCTGTCCTCCTGGGACTCTCACCTCTCTTTAGTGATTGCAAATAAATCCTCCTCATCCTCTTCCTCAAATAGGCTCATCTTCACAGCTTTAGCCTGACTGACAGCACTAGCTGGTCTTGCAGGGTCCTCTTTTTGGTCCTCTTCAGAAGGAAGTTTATCTGGCTTGGAGACATTCCAGTGGTCCTTAAAAATAAGGAACTCTAAGGTTTTTTTTTGTCTCGGTCAAAGCCACTTTCCCATCTTCTTTATAAGCAGAAACATTTCAGCATCTCTCTACTAGTTTATTTTCCAGCCTTTGTGGTAGGCATTGTAACCTGACATTGTTCAGGCTTTCAGAGGGCCAGGCCACCTTTTGGCACATAGTATTTGCCCAGCAAAGCTGCGTACATACACTTTAATATTACAGTTGCTGTTGACAACTGAGGTCAGTGTCAAATGCAGCCACAAGAGCCAGGAATCTGATTTGAGACATATATGTGGAAAAAACAAAGAAAAAACCCACAATCTACCAAGAAAAAAACACAACACGTACACCCAAGACACTTAATTACTAGAAAATATAAAGCTGCATTTCTCAGTTCCTCAACTTTCAACCGCGGTGTGTTTTTTTCTTCCTTCCCCTCTGGAGTTAGCATTTATTCAAGCCTACCCACTAAACATGTGAAAAATCTATGTTAGAAGATGTATGGGTTGACAGTGTTTTCTGGCTTCTGTATCTTCTTATTTTCAGGCTTTGATGTGGTTTGCTCCATTCCCCACCTCCATCTGTCCCCTTTCTGAAGGGGACTACAGGCATGTTGAAGTATGAACTTGGTTCATTCTACATGAAGATAAAGATGCATCTAAAGATATTAATAATATTTACTAAACCAGCAATTACAGGACAGATAATGAAAACCAAGTCTACATAAAAGAGTAATTTTTGGGGAGTGGGAGGGCTAAGAGGAGTATGGATCCTGTATTCATGTGAGTTAATTCAAAGGCTTTCCAGAGACATTTTTAATTTACTTAGTATCTCTGACTTTCATTTCAGATGGAAGACAACACCTAATCCACCCTTAGAAGAGGGCTGCTCTCTGTTAAGACCAATTATTTGTTTATTTTTTCCCATCCCTAGATTAAAAAAAAACCAAAACAACAAACCCTAAAGTCCTAGAATGAAAAAACATAAACCACCAAAAAACCAACCAAACAACCCATCAAACACACAAAAAAACCCTCACCCAAAAACCCAAAGCAAAGCAAAACATACTACATATCTATTTAGAACTACTAAACTTTCCTTACAGAAATTAAAAGCAGCAAGAGCAACTATTTTTCCCTTATAGTATTTTAAAGTCACATTTGTTGGCAGTAGCCTTTATTTGCTATTGTTCCTTCTATAAATGACATTGATAGTACTGATTTTCTCTTCCACATGACTTGTTACCTTGATCTTGAGATGATGTGGGCCAAGAATCAGATTGCTTTCTCAGCTACAATCAAGTCACAGGATTGAGGTAGGCATGGTGTGTGGACACAGCACAGTTTGACTGTGGTTCCTATCTCAACAGTTCTATGTTTGCCCAGCCTAAAACCCAGGACCTGCTTTCAACCAAATCTTACTCCTCAGTACCTCCTCATCACTGCTGAACAATAAGCTGGAGGCTTTTTTGAGTGGCTCTGACTGTTTTGCTTTCTCTTCCAGGGGCTTTTCCTGTTGCTTCTTGACAGGTACCACACCAAAGAGATCCTTAAAATAAAATAACATTTTCAAATGTAAAAAAATTTAAAGCCAAAGTTACAACAAAAACTTAGCTGAGAAGACATCAGCATGCAAGACACTGTTGTCATCCACTTCACTGATAGGTAGGATAGAGAAATGGTGTTTTGTGAACCCTTTCTGAAATATGATACAGTATTCTGGTACAGGGACTTCTATGCATACAACATTGACAGACCCGAAGCTTGTAAGCACGCAGGCTGGTTTGGGCCCACAGATGCTCCACCATAAAGCTCGACCATCAATCAAAACCCATCACATAGCAATTCTGCTGCACAGCAGTGAACACAATGAGACACTGTTTCTATATCTGCATAATTTAATCAAGAATGAATTCTATTCTGAGAGGACAGACAATAGGCAAACTGAACCAGTACTCCCAGGCAAGAGTCTGAAGACACTCATGAATATCATTATATAGGCACCATAATATACAAAAGCATAAGTTGACTTTGCCACCTAACACTTATTTATGCTTTCCTCCACTCATTTTGAACTTCAGTTCCATAATGACCTTCATGGCAGATACCAAGACCATACCACATTACAAAATGTTTCACTATCCTGACAGTTACTTCTGAACAGCCCTTATTCAGGACAGTGATCTGGAAGCAGCCCCTTCTTAAAGAGGAAACCTTTATCTTGAGATTGCCCAAGCCCTTATGGTTCCAAGCAGGCCACCTATTTCCCCTCAGTTTATGACTATGGTATAAGTTAACTCACTATGAAGGCAACAGCTCTTTGAACAGTGTGTAAGAAGGAGAAGAGGGTCCACTACTGAACCATCTACACGTCTTCTGGCTATCTCCAGGGATGGTGATCAACCACTTCCTTGGGCAGCCTGCTCCAATGCTTGACAATCCTTTCAGAAAAAACGTTTTCCTAATATCCAACCTATATCTTCCTTGGTGCAACTTGAGGCCATTTCCTCTAGTCCTGTCACTTTTAACTTGGGCAAAGAAACTGAAGGTCTGGTGAGGGATGTGATGGTTGAAGGCTGTCTTGGGCATAGTGATCATGAAATGACTGAATTCCCAATCCTCAGAGAACCAAGGAGGGGGATCAGCAGAACTGCCACCTTAGGTTTCCAGAGAGCAGACTCTGAATTGTTTAGGAGGTTGGTAGCCAGTGTCCCTTGTAAGACGGGACTGAAGGGTGAAGGAGTCCAGGAAGGCTGGACATTCTTCAAGAAGGAAATCTTAAAGGTGCAGGATCAAGCTGTTCCCTTTTGCAAGAAAGTGAGCCAGTGGGGCAGAAGACCACCCTAGCTGAACAGGGAGCTTTTGCTGGAGCTCAGCAGGAAAATTTACTATCTTTGGAAGAAAGGGCAGACAGCCCAGGAGAACTAGAAGGCTGTGGTAAGGTCACATAGGGAGAAAATAAGAAGGGCCAGGGCTCAACTAGAAGTTAAGCTGGCCACTACTGTAAAAGACAGTAAGAAAAGTGTCTACAAATATATTAGCATCAAAAGGAGGCCTAAGGGGAATCTTCCCCCTTTAATGGATAAAGAGGTAAACTTAGTGAGCAAAAATGAGAAAAAGGCTGCAATACTTAATGCCTTCTTTGCCTCAGTCTTCAAGAGTGAAACCAGCTCTTCTCTGCGCACTCATCTACCAGAGCTGGGAGACAAGGGCAAAGGACAGAATGAAGCCCCCTTAGACCCAGGGGAATTGGTGCGTGACCTGTTGCTCCACCTTGACATACACAAGTCCACAGGGGTGGACGGAATCCACCTGAGAGTGCTTAGGGAGCTGGTGGAAGTGCTCACCAAGCCATTCTCCATTATTTACCAGCAGTCCTGGCTCACTGGGGAGGTCCCAGTGGACTGGAGGATGGCAAATACAACACCCATCTACAAGAAGGGCCAGAAGGAAGATCCAGGGAACCACAGGCCTGTCAGTCTGACCTTGGTGCTGGGAAAAGTTACAGAACAGATCATCCTGAGCACCATCTGATGCACATACAGGACAATCAAGGGCTCAGGCTCAGCCAACATGGCAGCAGCCAATGGGCTGCTGACCAATCTGATGTCCTCCTATGACAAGATGACTCGCTTAGTGGATGAGGGGAAGGCTGTGGACGCGGACTTCCTGAACTCTAGTAAGGTCTTTGACACAGTCTCCCAAAGCATCCTCCTGGAGAAACTGGCTGCACATAGCTTGGATGGACTTGGATTTCCAGTGGGTGGAAAACTGGCTGGATGGCCAGGCCCTGAGAGAGGCAGTGAACAGAGTTGAATTCTGTTGGCAGCCGTTCACCAGTGGTGTTCCCCAGGGCTTGGTGCTGCCGCCTGTTCTGTTTAATATCTTTATCAGTGATTTAGATGAGGGCATTGAGTGCAACCTTAGTAAATTTGCAAAAGACACCAAGCTGGGCGGGTGTGTAGATCTGCTTGAGGGCAATAAAGCTCTTCAGACAGAACTGCACAGGCTGGATTGATGAGCTGAGGACAGTTGTATGAAGTTCAACAAGGACAAGTGCTGGGTCCTACACTTGGGCCACAACAACCCCATGCAACGCTACTGGCTTGGGGCAGAGTAGCTGAAGAGCTATCTGGCAGAAAAGGAGCTGGGGGTTTTATCAACAGCTGGCTGAACATGAGCCAACAGTGTGCCCAGGTGGCCAAGAACGCCAATGGCATCCTGGCTTGCATCACAAATAGTGTGACCAGCAGGAGCAGAGAAGTGATTGTCCCCTTGTACTTGGTGCTGGTGAGGCTGCACTTCAAGTACAGTGTTCAGTTCTAGGTCCCTCACTACATGAAGGACATTGAGGTGCTGAAGCATGTCCAGAGACAGGAAATGAAGCTGGTGAAGGGTCTCAAGAATAAGTCTTACAAGGAGTGGCTGAGAGAGCTGGGGACATTTAGGTAGAGGAGGCTGAGAGGAGATATCATCACTATCTACAGCTGCCTGAAGGGGAGTTATAGGTGGGTAGGGGTGTCAGTCTCTCCAGTAATGAATGAGAGAACATGAGTAAATGGGCTCAAGTTGCACCAAGGGAGGTTTAGATTGGACATTAGGAAGATTTTTTTCACGAAGAGGGTTATTAAGCATTGGAACAGGCTGCCAAGGGACATGGTGGGTTCACCGTCCCTAGAGATATTCAAGACACACAGCTGAAGTGCTGAGGGATACGGTTTGGTTTAGTAATGAGCTTGGCAGTGTAAGGTTAGTGGTTGGACTTGATGATCTTAAAAGTCTTTTGCAACCATAACGATTCTATGATTCTAACTCCCACCTTATTACAATCTCCTTTCAGACAGTTGTACAGAGTGATCATGTCTCCTCTCAGCCTCCTTTTCTCCAGGCTAAGTAAGTCCAATTTCTTCAGCTGCTCCTCATAAGACTTGAGATCAATTTAGTGCTTTAATTTACAAGCTTAGTGTTGTTAACTTCAAAAAAAAAAAAGCTGCATTTGCAACAGGCTGTGAAGGAGTGCTACCATACACAGGCAGTATAAACAAGTAGTACTCACCTCTTCATCATCATCAAACAAAGAGAATGGAGCTTTTGTCACAGACTTGCTGGTGGGGACAGATGTGGCTTTGGACTTTACGGTTTCACTTGATGAAAACAAGTCCTGTGTAAAGCAAAGAACATAACTTTGCAAAGCAATGGTATATCTTTAAGAATTCTAAATAGGACGTGTGTTTTTCCTTGTATAGAAGTGTTTAGTGTGTCTGTGAAATATGGGAAGACTGTCTTACTCAAATGTACCAATCATCTGCAACTCCATGGGGATTTCCCTCAGCTTTGCTGATTAATTGATCACTGGATGCTGAGGACACAAGATTAAATACATGCAGTCTTTCACAATCTTTGCTCTTGATTTGCTGATATCTTCTCTTCAGGCTTTCAATTTATACTTGTGCATACCACACACTTAACTCTCAGAAGACAGGGAAAACATTCCCAAAGATTTCAACTCTTGGAGCAAGAAAGAACTTTAAGAAAGACTGGGAGTACATGCATATAGATGTGAGAGTTCCCAATCCTACAGATAAATACGGAGTCCCCAGATACGGGTGGGTTCAAGTCAGTGCAACTCAGATCCCAAGGACTTCTGTAGGGATTTTTTAAAGAGATACTCACTTCAGAATCCTCCTCATCAGAGAAGAGGCCCCTCTGTTTTCTTGAAGGTGGTTCTGGTAAAGGCTGGAAGTCCTCACTTGAAGACATTTGACTCTTTAGGACAAATAAAGACACTGCATCAGCACCCATTTAGACTCAGTAAGGGCAGGCACATCATATGACCTTTCTAAGAGGCATGCTGCTGGCAGCATCTCAGCAGTTGAAGGAACAGAACACAAGCTTGTCACTCATGGGCTGAAGTCCCAAACTCATGTGCTGAGAGAGTGCCTCACGCAGCCAGAGCTATGCACAAGTGACTTGCAGGTTTTACCGTAAGTCTCTGCTCCTACCACCATCCTTCTCAGCAGAACAACATGTGAGGCAGCTCATGTCAGTCTCCCCCATTAAGTAAAATGAAAATGTTTCCTTCAACAGGCTGTGTCTTGTAAAGGAAGAGGGCAGTTTGTGCCAGCTATCATTTCCTGTAATAGCTCAGGACAGCCCCAGACTGCCAGTAGCTGTATTTGCCATTCAACTCAGAATGATTCCAGACCCAAGCACTACTGTCAACAAGCCTGGAGTATAAAACAGCTCTCATTTCCCAAAAGAGCAGCAGCGGTGCTGTTGAATCACTACTCATCTTCTCCAAGACAAACAAGTGCTAGGAGATCAGAGCAATGGCGTTGGAAGGCCTCCTACCACTACTCCTGCTCCATTGGTCATTAATACTCTTGCACTTTACCAGAAGAGAAGCTAGCTTTGGCCCTTGTGCTCAGCTGCTTCTCATAAGGCAATATGAAGAAAGTTTTACAGTAATTTGCATTAGACATCCCCAGCACTGTACACTTCTCGGTCTAGAGGGGAAAGAGTCACTTTAGCTCTTTATGTTCAAATACTCCTTGGACAACAAATATGTACAGAACAAGGATATACAATCTCTGCCATAGAAAAAAAGAGCATTACTACTTTCCTCAAGACACAGCTCTGAAAATGAAGGGTGGGCATTAGAAGGCTCTCAGAAATCTGTACACGTTTTCTCAGTACGGCATCTAGAGCTTTCTACAACTCCAAAGTTTTCTTCTGAAAACCAGCTTTTGAAATACTCCAAGTACTGAATATATTTTAGTCATTTAACCGCAGCAAGCAACCAAGCACTGCACAGCTGCTCCCTCACCCATCCTGGCCCTGTCAAGTGGGATGGGGAAATAAAAAGAAAAACCTTGTGGGTTGAAATAAGAACAGTTAAATAACTAAAATGAGAAAATCTAACAATGAAAAAAAAAAAGAATATAGAGATAAATAAAACCCAAGGGAAAACAAATAAAATCCAAGTGATGCCCAGTACAGCTGCTCATCATTCACTGACTGAAGCCCTAGCAGCCCCTCTCTGCCAACTCGTCCCAGCTGCGCATGATGTTTTATGGTATGGAATAGCCTTTTGTTGAGTTTGGGTCAGATATCCTGGTCATACTCCCCCCTAGCTCTGTGTCCCCAGCCCACTTTCTGGCAGGGCGGTGTGAGAAGCGGAAAAGGCCTTGACACTGTGCACACACTGCTCAGCTATAACCAAAACAGTCCTGTGTTATCAGCATTCTTTTCAGTGTAAACCCAAAACATATCCCTGTAGCAGCCACTCGGAAGATAGCTAACTATTGCAGTCAAAACCAGGATATATGCTTAAACAGAATAATGACATCCACCAAACAATTGGTTACCAGTTAAGTTGCTAATACCATTTGGTATAGGTGCAGACACAGTATCTGCAGCACAGAACTGTGACACCAAACATTCGTAAGTCAGGCTGGTTTCATTTCAGACGTGAGGTCATGAACATTTTTTATTATCAGAGGCTTCTCATTTTGCTCTCATTTCAATCCTGTCTTAAGAAGATTCTTCTAGTCACCATCCACACCAGAAAAAACCTCAAAACTCCAACGTTTGAGAGGCAAAAGGCACCTACAGATCCCTGAAGCACTCTGGTCATGGAAGACCCTATGAATGTAGTCCTGTTTCATAAATATGGCACCTCCATAATGTTGTACATGGGAAGACCACTTCAGCTGCAGTAGTAACTTTTTCCTAAAACCTTAGTCATACAATCCATTTATATATCATTACCTTTTCTTCCATGACTGGCTCCCTACAGCTTTCCATTTCTTTAGTTGTGCCAGCAACCACGGGAGGAATGGCAGGTTTTTCCTTGAATAAGTCACCTTCATCATCATCAAAGAGGTCAGCTGTGGACTTGACTGCATTAAGAGACAAAACAAGCAGGGAATGATGAGAACAAAATAGCCACTACTGAACAACAGAAGATACTTCTCAAAAGATACCATGCTCACTTTTTAAAGAAGACCAACATCAGAAGTCTTTAAGAGAAAGAGCTAGACAAGCTCCCAATGTGAAACACCACCTACCTGATAGCAGTGTTAACAGACAGCACAGCCAATGAGCTTCAGTGTAGAGTCAGTAGGCACCTCTACAGGCAGTGTTTTGTATTGGCTTGGCACTTCTAAAGGCCTAGAGCCTACCAATAGGGAGTTTTGGGCCCACAAACTCAAGGCCATGTTAATAAAGACTGTACCATTTCCCTGATTCAAGTCTAGAGAGTGACCTAACTGTAGAACGAGCATCCTAAGACAGGAAAGTCAGTGGAGAGCACATACAAATAAACCAGTCCCACATCACTCTGAAGAAAAGAAATACCACCACCACAAAAAAAAAAAATCCCCCAAAAAGCCACATCCCAAAAAACTCAAACAAAAGTAGTAGTGATGCAGATTTGAATCTTGTAACTCATTGGTTCTTCTCAGTTTAATGTTTAAACTACCACTGTACATGTCAAGAGGTACCTGAATCTGGAGGCTTTTTTTTAGTTGCTCCCATGAAGAAGTCATCATCATCATCGTCATCAAATAGAATAACTTTCCAAGGCTGTTTAGGAGTTTTCTCTGTGCTCTGTGCTGCATATTTCTTGTCTTTTTCCACCACCATAGTGGAACTGAACAAATCACTTCCTCCTGCAGGTCAGATGGGGGAAAAAAAAACCAAACCAAAAAAACCCTCACTATGAGATCATTGCCAAAGATATCAAAAAGCTGAATTCGTGCCACAGTAAGTAGAGACAGGCAGAATTTCCAGCACAGCAAACTTTAACGCACTCCTGCAACAACGCTATGTCAAAAGCATTTAGCTAGAAACTTGATAGTAAACCAAGTCACAGACAAATGGCCTTTCACTCTTGCTGCAATCATTTCTTCCTCAGACCTGCTCATCTCCCCTAGGAACAGGTTCCATGTTAAAGCTAGAAAACCCAGCAGTCCCACACTGTTTACTGTGTGGGCTTCCCAGGCCAGAATCCCAGATCAGTACGCCACACCACTGTGGAAAAATAAAAGTAGTAAGGTGCATAAGGTGCCACCAGTGATGTATCTTCACAAAGCATGCTGCAATTTAGGCTTAGCATGGTAGAAGCACTCATGTTTGTCACTAAGGATACGATCAAGCAATGCAGTGCTGCTGTACTTGAATAGTTTTCTTCTTTAAAACCTACTGGGGAGGTTTTAAAGAAAAGAACATTTTGTGCATGAAGCAATTTGCTATTGAACAAATCATACCTGGGAACAGAGATACTGCACCTGCAGGAACTTTCTTTAAGGACTTTGCAGAGGATGCTGAAATCACAGGAAGTACAATACAAATGCATGCCTTTTGTGTTATACTGTCAAAGCCTTCAGAACTTAAACATACAAACAGGAATCTGAGAAGTCTTCTGAGCTCTTTTTTTTTTTTTTGCAACAGCTCAGGACTCTTTAGACACTCTCCTTGAACTTCTGGGGTTTTGTAGATATATGTAACAGTCTAGCTGTTGTTTCTCCATTAAAACTCAAAAATCAGCTCTATTAAATAGAAGCTTATAATCTGTGTATACAACTACACATAGCCTTATTTACAAGGGCTGACATTCACACACTCAAAACCACTCCACTACAATACACTCAAACCAAAATGGCTTAGTCTCCCAATTTGTATCTGAAAATTCATCAAATGGTTCAGTAAAATCTGCTGTACAAAATAGTGGTCAGACTCCTTAAGGGCCTAGATATGCAGCTAAAGGGAAACTCAGACATGCATTCATCTACAAGAAGAAATCTTAACTCCACTTAGATCCACAACTGGATTCTGCAATGTACTCTCCAGCAGCAGGAATCCAGCGCATGTAGAGAGCAATGCTAACATCATAAGGACATCCTTTCAGATCCTTTCAGATCCAGGATAGCAGGTTTGTGTAACAGATCATAATGAACAAACATATTTAAAATTCAAGGAAAGCACAGCTGTCCTCTATTAAGACTGGGGAGAAGAGACTTGCCAACAATTGCTACTGAAGACTTTCTAGTTTGTAAACAGAAGAGTCCAGCTGCTAGCAGTGATAAATCACAGCATAGACAGGACTACAGGAGGTAGAGTGGTTCTTACCTTCACTTATTGGGACTTTGTCCTTCCTCTCTTTTGGTTCTTCTCCTTTTGGTGCTTCATCAAAAAGATCACTCTGATTGTAGATGATAATGCAAAGGGGGAAAACAGTACATTCAGGCTTTTTGTAGGAAGAGAGCTGCTGATTTTTGCATGTAGAATATCCACTTTAGAGCCAAAACAGAGGCAGTAACCACCACTCCCTTCTCAAAAAGATGTCTGTCCATGTAGACTAAACCTAGGTACTCAAGTATTAAGTGCTTACACTCAGAAGAGTAGCCTTCTGTCTTGTAAAACTTATTTTCCACTAGTTATAAGTTTGTTTACTGCAGAGATGGAACGACCTTTTATTTGCGTACTTTCAAGGGCTTACACAGATTACTATACAACTGTCTAGGTCTTGATTATACTTGTTCAATGTAATGCTGGAACCATCACTGCAGAAG
Source organism: Colius striatus (assembly GCF_028858725.1). Taxonomy (NCBI): domain Eukaryota; kingdom Metazoa; phylum Chordata; class Aves; order Coliiformes; family Coliidae; genus Colius; species Colius striatus. The sequence continues at coordinate 19,008,254 of NC_084766.1, forward strand.
AGAGATCTTTGTGCCAAAAGGAACATGAGTACCTCACTCATGCAGTTCTGTTTCCCCAGTGGAAAGGTATACTGTCTTACTACAGTTGACTATCACCATGAAAATCCCGTTTGCCCTTCCTGCCTTCCAGGGGTGTGAATTTGTGAGGATCTTTTGTTTTTAAAAGGGAGAAATATTCAATTTCTATCCTCTTCAGCATTCTCACCTCTTCGTTGTCAAAGAGACCTGTTCCACCACTGAAGAGGCCACCTCTAGAACCAAATGGTGTGAAGTCTTCATCAGTCAACTTAGGAGGCTTGAAGATGTCATCATCTTCATCTAGAAAGCACAAGAGCCAAGAGCTGTGGTGTGACCGACCATGTTTCAGGAAAGGGAATTAAAAAGAGATAGCCAAAATAAAAACTGGTTTGATTCCATCTCATCTCTCTTATAAACATAATATATATGGAGAAGCTGCTGTAGACAGAATGGGTTGTATTTGGTTGCTCCACAAGACTATATTTAAGGAGGAACTCTCACTAAGCCTGTTTCTAGCCTCGAATTACATGCACGTCACAATATAGATTTCTTTAGACACCCAACTTGAAGGATGCTCACTGATATCCAACCTAGCTTCTAGAGTAAATGCCCAGATTCTAGAGTAGAGCGTTGTGGCATCTTAGACTAAGCAATTAGTCTACAATTGTCTCACAATCCAGCCCGCAACTCAGAAACAGGAGGAGGATATCCTACCATGTGATGGAAATTCAACTTCTTTCTTCTCTTTCACAGTTTTCCTTGTTTTTGTCTCTGATGACAGAGCTTTAGGAAGAAAATTTTAAAGCAAAAATAAAATAATACCATAAATCTGTGGAACCTGACGGTGCTAATACATTGACTGCTGTCACCTGAGATGCCAGAGAGCAACACAGCATTCCAGATGGTACAGATCCCACACAGAACGTGCAGAGCCCTTGAGCATCTCAAATAGATCCAGACACCAAAAGCAAAGCTGGACAAGGTAAGCTAGTAGGTTTTATACTGTCCTATCCACAGACCTAGCTTAATTGTCTGAATCTTGCAAGAACACATACACACACCGTTCTTGTCTGTTTATGCTCTCAAAATTACAGGTCAGTTTATTTATTCCACAAAGAGGAAGAACCAAACAACCCATTCCATGTGAAAACATGGATCTAGTGCTTGAGAGGTTTTCCATGGCAGAGCTCATGGAAAGACTACAGTGACCAGTGGCTTCCACATATTTACTTGAAACAGAGGGAAGTACCTGTGGTCAAAAATGCAGTTTTGCAAGCAGAGGGAGAAGCAGACTGGAGAGAAAACATTTCTAATAACGTGTACTTGTCGAGTGACTCATCTCACCTGAAAGCAATGTGTTTTCCACTATAACAGTCAGTGGATCCCAGTTCAATCCTATAAGTTATTGCCAAAAATTTTCTCAGAACACAAATAGTGTCTTTAGTTCCTCTTGTTGGGCTTCAGCTAATACATATTCAAACAACAGATCCGTGTACCTTCACATATTGTTACATACAATCACCTGTCCAACTCTCTCACAAATCTACCATTATCTCAAGCACTAATCAAAACTGAAGAGTTTACTTACATGAATGGTCCTTGTTTTGTTTGACTGGTACTTCTCCTTTGATTCGGGCTGCTAGCTCATCAGCAAATGATGTTGGCCTCTTCTTTTTCTGAGTAAGGCCAAATAACAGCATATGCTTCACATACAATCTGATTACCAATTTGACGCAATTGCATTTATAAATGTTGTATTCTACAGCCTGCCTTTATACAATATCTTATCTAGACTTTGATTTAAGCCCTCAGAAGAGGCACTACAACTTTCTAATATGAGTAAAAAAAGCCATTTCTAGTCCCTTGTGACCACATAATTTTTAACATCTTCTCATTTTGGGAGCAGGACAAGCAAGAAATATTTATCACACAAACGCAACATATAATTACTTAATGACCTTTAAAGACAGCTGTGATGTCAGCTTAAGGTGCAAGATAATCATAGAACCCATCCAAGCCAAGAACAGACAATTTCCCTAAGAGAATGCTGTGGGAAACTTTGTAAAATGCCTTACTAAAGTCAAGGTAAACAACATACACAGCCTTTCCCTTTATCCAACAAGTGGAGATCAGGTGTGTTAAGCATAAACCCATGCTGACTGGGCCTGATCACCTGGTTGTCCTGCATGTGCTGCATAATAGAATTTAGGATGATCTGCTCCATCAGCTCCTGGGCACTGGAATTAAACTAACAGGCCTGTAATTTCCCAGGTCCCCAAGCTTAAATGGGGAAAGCCTGAACAATCATGATGAAAGACCATTCAGGGGTTTTATAGGCCCTCTCTACACAATCCCATTGCAGGTAACCACGAGCTTCCATTATAATACCTCTAAGGACAGATTTTTCAAGAGGTAAGTCAAATCTCTCCCTCCAGGGAGGCAAAAATTACTTACAGGCCTTGTGCTTTCATCTAAGTCTCCATCCTCCTCTTCCTCTTTTTCAGAGTCAAAGAGATCACAGCCATCATAATCATCTTCATCACTCATTTGTGCTGTCCTCTAAAAAACAATAATATCCTGCTGTGTTCTCTTGAAATAGACATACAAAACAAGCATAAAACTATATCTGCTTATATAAAATATTCAAAGAAAACTTATGAAATGAGGGAAATATTCAGGGGTACTTCACAACGTCTGAGAGATAAGGAAGGAGTACCTCTAGCTCCAAGCAAGTTGCCACAGTCTCTAGTACATCCCTATGCTGTGTCAGCAAACACATCTGGACCAGAGACACAATTAAGGACACTAAGGTTCTCCTCCCAAGGAGCGTACACAAGCCTGAACGGCTTTGGCTGTGCCGCATCCCTTAGTTTACCATTTCCTCTCTACTAAAGATCTCATATTTAGCCTTAACCCTGGAATACTGTAATCAGCTAACAATAAATTGTGTTATCTTGAGTTGCTCCTAAGGTGGATAGCAAATGACAGACAACACATGCCCACATGTTGGCTTTGGTCATGTCAGTAAGAGAATGGAAAAGATGCAGTGAATTGTGAGCTGATGGCTAGCACAGACAAGGACCCAGAAGCGAACTAAATTACAAAAAACCCAAAGATGCTCATCTTAAAATACATCAGGCATACAAAGTTATCCTATGAAGGTCAATACAGCTTAATGTACTACCTAAATAACATTGTTTTATTAATACATAGGTTAAAAAAGAGTTGTTTTTTGAAGCATTGCTCTTTTGCCACTAAATCATTTCAGATGGAGGAACCCCATCTAAGAGCCTTTTGCAGTGGCACGTCTAAAAATGGCTAGGATTCCTTCCACTACTACCACCTATGACCTATGAATAAATCTAGGCTTAAATTCTTTCAATCTAAACATTTATTTTCCTTTTTCATTTGTTATCCAAATGGATATACTTTTGAAACATTTAATACTATTCAGATCTTTGATTTCATATCATAACCAAACTGCACTGTTCCTTACTTCCTGCAAAGCAAGTTTAGAATTTTAATTATAGGCCAAATAATCCCACAGGACACTACTTTTCCTGGGGTAGATTCTTTGAACTCTTACAGCTCCAAAGCAATTCCTGAGGAAAATACACATCAAGCAATGTCATTCCACATACACTTTGCATAAAACAATGACTTGTAAGCATGTCTTTAAGCCCAGCCCAGATTCAATTTCACAACACAGTGCCATCCTATATGGGAAGGACAATATTCCCATACAAAGTTATACAAATTAGGCTTAACCAAAGTTTTAAATAATTAATTGTCTGGATCTCTTATCTCCTCTTTCTTGCATCCTCACTGTGTCACACATGTAAAATGTTTCAAGTATGAACCAGGGTGTACAACCATACCGTCTTTTGGTCATCTTCACTAGGATTTCCAAATTCATCATCTGATTCCTGGAACACATAAGATCCAAACAAAAGTATCACACATTAGTTTGTCCAGTGGTTAAAGGAGAGGGCTCAGAAACTTTGGACTTGCTTGGGTTTGGACATTCAGATCTCCTCACCCATTGTTTCCCCACAGTTGACCATCTTTATGAATGGAACTCACTAGAAAGTCATTAATTTAGCAAAGACAGCAAGCTCCACCTGACAACGCACTGCAGTAACTCCAAAGAGATTTAACTTCATTTGAGAAAAGACACCAAAAGCAAACTTCTTAGGAAAAATGGAGTGCTTCCATAGCCTAGTTACACAGATATCCCAACCAAGGCAGGCAAAACACATCGGAAAGTGATAGTCCAGTGCAGCAGATTTGAGGCAAAGCCTGGAGGTGCACTACTGACACCTATTTAACTTTTAAACTTATTCCTGTTAGTTTCCATCTCATTCTTTGTATTTGTGATTCTACATGTGTATTTCTGTTGCTCATAAATGATTAGAATCTGATTAGCTTTACAGCGTGAAATTAGACTATGCTAACTTGAGTTTGAAGTTTCTACTACAACAGTCAGAATCAGTATCACTTTATTGCTCCTCTGAAAAGCTGCAGGGGAAACTAGGCACAAGAATAACAATAAAAATCACATTAACACAACCGGTATTGTGAAGAGAAACTATGCAATATTATCTTGAGACCCTATATAAAAATACAAAGTAACTGAAGGACTCACATACAACCAAGGATTCATGAATGCTTGTGCAAAGTAGCTGGTACTCTGTCACTTACCTCTTCATCCTTCTCTTCACTGTCAATTACACTTCCACGATCACTATCTACTGATCCTTCTGTTTTAAAAGAAAACAGAAAAGTTAGGATCAGACATGACATCTGTACACAGAACAATATGGTCACCAGATATATCAACAGTAACTGTGAAGGCCTTGTGAAGAGAGCAAAAAAAGAAAAAACAGGTGGAAAAGAGTGAAGAGCTCTGAAGACTGCTGAAATTTTGGCACTTAGTTTCTAATACACAGAGCATAAGTTACTGCTTTGCATAACAGAAAAGTAGTTGTTACAACATGATGCACATTTTTTTCTCTCAGACAATTACAGTGTGCATCTAAACATGTAAGAACACTAGGCAGTACAACCCAAGCTGCAAGTTAAAACAGACCAAAGTCTCAGATCAGGAACTAGCCACTTGCATAGGAATACATGGTCATGCCAGCACTTACCTTCACTAGAAAGATCTCCAAGGCCGACATCATCTTGTTCCATAAACTGCTGAGATCCAATCAAGTAAGGTAAAGGCCTGTCAATATAGAGATCCTGGGAAGAGACAACATCAGGCATTTCTGGCATCTAGGAAGAGCTCTACCATGCTGATAAAGACACAAGTCTTACATCCCTTGTATTAACTCAAGAAAGACACAAATTTGGTTAAACAGAGTCCACCCACACATATGTTTCAAGTCAGCATGCAACTGGGTAGGGCAGCTGAGGTTTATTTCTCTTTAATCCTGTCAAAGAAGAGGGCTACTTATTTGTGTGGTCCCAACTTGTTTTCTAGGTGTCATCTAACAGAAAAATACCCTTGCAAAGATTTGTAGGCATCAATCTTATCCCAAATCCTGTACCTGGGAGAATAAAAACCATCTACAAAGATATGTTTGTACCTAAAAAGCATTAAATATAAAAGGTCCTGCTCCATCCAGAATTGAGGCTTCCCATTCCAAGTTCAGTGTCATTAAAGTAACTGTCTTTGGGGTTCCATATGTTTAATGCTAACCCAACACCAAGACAAGAATGCTATACAAGGAGTAGCTCAGCAAGGAGCGCTTCTGCAGATATAGTCATCATTTTTTGGCAACAAATATCAATTTCACACCAACACAGTGATATTGCTGTCAGAAGCAAGTCCAACAAAGCCAAACACAAACCCATGCTCCCAGCAAAAATAGGTCTCTCTACCTTTGGCTCAAGTATCAGTTCGATCCTTTCGTTACTTTCTTCCTCTTCTGAGTCAGAGTTGCCTGCTTTGACGTCTAGCTGTTCAAAAGCACTGTCCAGGACTTGCAACCCATAATTCACTGCTTCTTGGATTTTAGGGATTAGATCAGCTTCTTTCTGTTCTCGTGTCTTTTCCTTTAATACCAAGAAAAATATATTCTCATTGCATTTTACTCAAGACTCAATCTCATTGCAATGCACATGCAAAATTTTAACTTCAAATTAGTACAATGAAAGCTTTCTCACTATATGTTAGAGAAGACCTTTAGAACCCTTTTTTTGCTTGACTCAATCTTTATCACTCAGAGAGACAGAGAGGTTTTAAACACCTACTCCAGCACAGTACTATCTTCCTTGTGCTTCAAGTCCCTCAAGGGAACATTTATGGTATAATCATAGAATGGTAGGGGTTGGAAGGGACCTTTAGAGATCAGGGAGCGTGAGCAACCAGGAGCGCGGCGAACAGGGCCAGCAAACAGGGAATGGTGTGGCAGTTCACGCAGGCAGGGTGAGCAGGGAACAACCCTGCAGCCCTTTTAGAGAAGCAGAATTCAGAGAAGTGCCCCAGCTCCAGCTTCTACCTAGCAAATACATCCAAACTGTAACATAGAGAAAAACCTCTTTGAGTTTTTATCCCTGGGAATTGCAGGCAGATTCTGCTTCCTTAATTCACTGCCTCTGAATCCAGTATGAAGGCCTATGGACTCGGATCTTTTGCTGAAAATGCATGCATAGTTATTTGAAAACAGAGGCATATGTCTTGTCTACTGGACATCATATTAAGCTTTGGGAGGCCCTAACAGATTATCGTATACTGTAGTAGCCTCTAATGTTAACTGTCAACTTTATATTTGAATGACATACACTACCTGACAGAGAGACTTCACAGAGAAGGGAACTAGTTTGGTCTGTAAGCTGTAAATATTCACAAAATAAGTTTGGAAATGTTAAGGTAGCTGCAAATATATTGCCAGCACAAAAGGCAGCTTAAGTTAACTACCTGCTCTGTTTTGTCTCCAATGTCAGCTTTCAGAATAGGATCTTCCACTTCTTCATCATATACCCTCTAAGAAGTCAAACAAAATTAATTCAAGTAAGAACAACATATTAAACCAAGAGCACCATCAACAAAATAAAATACACTGTTAATATATAATTATTTACACATTAATACAACTCATTTGAAAAAAGAAGCCATGGATGATGCTAAGCATCTTCATGGTCTCCTTCATGCGTTAAAGTCATCATCCTGAAGTTACCATCAGTCTCAACCCAACTGAAGTAATTCAAGACTGCAAATGTTGCTGCAGTAGCAGCATAAATTGACTATTTAATCTTGTTCACAGATGACCTAAATATGTTTAAGTACTGCTTTAATTCTCCCTAACATATAGCTACTCTAGAAGCTTTTGAAGTAAAATTTAAGTTTACTTTCAGTCTATTTTCCTTTTGTTTTCTAACATTTAGTAGTTTTTCTTCTTTAGCATTTTCCCTTCTTTTGTACTCAGAAAAGATTTCCATCCTCCCTCAGTCTTGTTCTAGTGATCCCTCCCATCCAGCTCTTTTAGCAGCTATAGGATCAGCTACAAGGAGACACAGTGGAATAGAAAGTCTCCCTTGAACCTGTAAACCTAAATCCAAATATCTGAAATATAGGTGCAGTTGTTCCCAAGGAAGAGGCAGATCTCTCACATAAATTGAGAGCTAAAAATGAGGACCTATTTCTGTGTGAGAACAAACAGCTTCAAGCACACGAGATTTGAGATGTTTAGTACAAATTGCTCTCAGAAGAATTGTTATACTGAACAGTAAAGGTAGGCCAGAAAAGACAGTGCAGCCCGAAAAACACTCTCATCGCTATCACCAAAAAAATCCACAAGAGAAATCTAAATATCCACTGTCTTGTCCTCTGCCAGCATATTTCCAATAATAGCACAATGGCTTCAGTTGAGACATACGTGGCCTGAGAACAACGCTGATCAATACAAAATAACAAATACAACTCACGGTGCTAAAAACCCCTCCACAAATGTGAAATACTATTAAAGCTTTACCTTTTAATTATTAATTATTACTTAATTACTATTAAAGCTCTACATCTTAATTATACACATGCTCTTAGTATCAGGCTTTCAATCTAGTTTTTATCTTTCTAAACTAGCAACATCTGCAAAGCAAGAATATTAACCAACAAATACGCTCATCATGACCAAATGTAACAGACAACTGCCTGCAGTCCAGTATCTTTAATACCAACTGCTTTTAGTCTGAAGTAACATCACTGGGCAGATTTCCAGCATCATATAAGATTCCTCATATAACATAGCCAAGTGCTGCCAAATACTATATTCATGCTACCTGTAAAGATACACAAGACACCTCATCGATAGTCCTAAAAATGAAAGTCTGATCTCCACATCATACATAAACAAGGAGGGAAGGTACCTCAGAAGAGGTGAATGAGGATCTACCAGTACCAGATAATATATCACTCACAAAGGAATTAGGATACCCTTTAAGAGAAAACAACTAAAAGCCACTTCATCTCTAAATGTGAACATTAGACTTTTCAAAAAGTCAAATAACTTCTCGACATTACAGTGAGGGACAACACATGTTTGGGATACAAGCTTGATGCTGTACAAGAACATACTCACATTCTCTATGAACTGGGTATTGGACAACATAAGAAAGTCATTGAAGACATTATGAAGACGACAGTCTGTGGCTTTTGTTTCACTAATTAATCCATCTACTTCCTTTTTGATTTCATGAGTCCTGGAAATGGTTTGCTGTGAAAACTCTTGTAGAAAATGCAGAAGCTGTTTACAACAGAGGAAAGCAACAGTCAGCACCAAACTCCTTTTTCTTTCGGGACTGTTGATTACATAGGCAGAGCTGATCTCACTGAACATCAAAATAAACACCACTTAGACTAAAGCACCCTCATGTACGTCCCGGACCGGGCTTCATCCTACTCTGTTTCCGCTTTCGCATTTATTTTCGAGGCAACTCCTCACTGTAGTTTTCCCGTTCGGCCCAGGGGGTTAAAGCAACGAGAGCTCCTGCCAACGCCGGGCCCTGGCCGGGGCTGCCTTCCCCACGCTCCGCCCGCAGGCTGCTACCCCATTTCCCAGCCGAGTCGGGCAGGCCGAGCCACGGCAGCAGCTCCCAGCCACGCCCGCCCGCCACTTCCTGGGCAACCCTCCAGGCCCAGACACATGCTCGGTTCCGACCGCACCGCTCACCCCGGCGTCCGAGGCCAGGGACCAGCTCTGGCTGCCCTTACGGATCTCCTCCAGAGACCACGGCCGCTCCCATGCCGGTGCCGGCTCCGCCGCGTCCTGTGGGGCCCCGTTCATCTGCGAAAAAAGGACAGTGAGCCAAGAGGCTAGCGCCGTGCCCCCTCTCGCTATCCCGGGCCTCACCGCGCCCGCAGGCCGCGCCGCAGCCGCTACGCCGTGCCCCGCCGGCGCCATTCGGCACGCCGCGCGCCCGGCGGTCAGCTGAGCGCCGACACGTGAGCGCGGCGCGCACGCGGGCGCGGCGGCAGGGGGCGCGAGGCAGCTGCGCGCGGGCGGGACGTTCCCGCGCCTGAGGGAAGGGCGGCCCCGCGGCTGGGCGGCACAGGCGCCGGTGTTGCGGCACAGCGATGTGTAGGGCCCGGCGAGCAGAGGCCTCAGCTGCGCGCCCACTCGCCAAGTCAGCCGTCAAGACGGTGTCAAAGCGGAGCCGTGCCGTGCCGTCTGGGCTAGCTCCCAGCTGGGCAATAGACGGTCACGGTGTCTTTGCTACGGGTTGTGTATCTCCCAGGCGGGGGGAATGAAGAACCGGATGGAAGATGGCTTCGACCGCGGCAGCTGCTTTGGGCCTCACCCTTGACTGAGAGACCGCTCGCGACAAGACAGGCCTTGCACTGCGCCGGGTGCAGGGTCGAGAGTGGAGCAGCATGCCCACGGCTGCATACCCGCATGAGCACTGCCACCCCCCACCCCCCACCCCGCTCTTAAAAGTAGAGAAGGACCCTTTCTTCTAATTTTTCTTACGAAAGACAAGTCAGGTAAAATCTCCTTTGACTTAAAACTGGATTAGTGTCAATAGGCCCACAGCAGAATTCCAGGATTTGTTTGATGAAAACACTATATCCACTAACATACATAAGTACGTGCTGCAGATCCCCAAACTGGAATTCACCGTCTATTATCCCATGGTCTTTACAGGTCAAACGTCACCTTGGACTTCACACTTTCTCGCTGTTTCCCAATGGATTAAAAATCCTTGTCATATCAATATATTCCATATGTTGTTTATTAGAAGTGAATTAACCAAAAGGAAATGACAATAAAATCAACTATTTTTCCATCTGGTAACTAGATAGTTCATGGGAAATTGACATCTTAGACATATTGACACATTTATTTATTTATTTTATTTATTGCACGTGACTGCACTGATAACACAGAAGACCTCATGAGGAACCAGGGCACTGATTGATTTACTCCTTATTTGGGTTCTCAATTTAAATGAGAAAAATTGCCCAAGATATCCAGGTTCTCAAATACTGATGTGAATGGCCACACCCAGATACTTGAGGGATATTATTAATTTAGGGACATAAGAACTTCATTGTCACTGTATTCCTTTCTGTTCTTTTTTTTCAGTGATTCTGTAAGAAGATGCTATTACTGAACTGTCTCAGACCTTTAACTGCGGTAGAATTTAAAGAATTTTAATATACTGATAATCAAGCAGAAACTAACAAAGTGCAAGTTGAAAAATAATAGCCTAGGCTAGTTTCACAACAATGTGTTGAGCAAGGTTGTTAAAAAGCCACACAGATGGTATTAATATAAAATTATTCTCCAGAGCTTTTAATGTTTAGTGTTCCTTCCTTACTAACATATAAAAAACCAGAAAAACTTGGTTTTGGTTACTATAGTTACTTTCCGTATTCACTGAAATGAGGCATAAAATCCAGTAAGTCCTTTGTTGATTGTGCAAAATTCTACTGGCACATAACTTTGTGGATTATAAAACATGAGTACTATATGCTCTTTGTGTACTGATGCTCAAGAATGTAGGGTCTTACTGTCTTGCTGTCAGGCAGCTTCAGGTCTGGGGGTCTTAGAGATTAGTTTCCAAAACAAAGCAAAAAAGACAGCAACCTGAATGGTCCCTTAAGGGAAATTGCTTATTTGTGATACATACACCAATCTCTGACTACAAATAGCAAAATTAAAATCTGCTTTCTACAAGTCCCAAGCTAGACATTATGGTCAGGGCACAAAATGCATTTCAGTCCTAAAATTCCTTTTAGAGAGAAATTTGGTCAGGTTTCTTTTAAAGGTTAGAGAAAAGATGGCAACAAGAATGTTCACTTGCTGTTTCCCTTAGAACTTTCCAAATGAATGTGTGATGTAAAGGTATTAAAAAATCATATATGTCACTAGGAAACAGGACATCTAAGATTGCTCTCCGTTATCCGTGCTTACAGGCACGACTTAGCTCTGTGGCATTACTTGCCACTTGTATGTCGCCATGAGATCTGTGTCTGTGCGGCTCAGACTTCTCAGGAACTTGCAGGGCAGAGTGCTTCTGGAATCACTTTGGGGGATAGCTGTTTTCAAGCATGGCCACAGGACAAGGAAGTTACTGCAGGCTGGTTTTCGCTGTAATTCTGCCAGTCCCATGCAACTGCTCAGCCAAGTGCATTTGCAGCGGTCTGAAACAAGCCAGGGGTCTTTTGATGGGACGCTGAAAGGCTGCAGTTAAAGTGTTTGAGGTGGGGTCTGGCAATCAGGTTACTGGAAGGCCCCTGTGGGCTGCAGAGGTGAGTCAGAGTACAGGACACAAAGGGTTTGAAGAAATTTACACAAGAGAGATTTGAAAAGTATAGCACATACTGCAGTTGCTGCTTTCATCTGCCCTCCAGTTTCTGCAGAGGAGCTAGCACTGCATAATGGGATGCTATAGTTCCACAGACATGGTACAAGAGGAAACAAACCTTTTTGAGTCTCTTCCTGGTCCCACTTCAGTCTGTTTTCTGCCGTTTCTCCATGGTGAAAGAAGCCACTGCCTATCCCGAAATCACTTGTTAGCGCTGTCTAAAAGTTTACTACTCCAGACTGCTTCCAGACCATAAATCCTCTGGTTAGTTCTGATAAGCCAGCACTCAAAACTGGAGACCACAGTGATGAAAGTTGGTTGCTGTAGTGTGAAAACTTGCTTACATACACATTTGTCATCAGGGATATGCCTGAAATTACAGCTGGCTCTGAGATCTCCCAAGTGAATTGGGAATACAAACATAAATATGTGACTGTAGTTTGCCTCTTCAGTGTAGTAATGAAGTTAGCAGAGTTTGGATTGAGTAGGGGAGTGGGCTGATCCTGGCACACTTCTGGGATTCTGTGCTGTAGCAATCTGGACAGTTTTCTCATGGCTTAGATTCCTCTGCTTCCCTCCTTTGAAACCAGGGCATGGAAAGGGGTAAAAAAGTGGTAGGAGTGGTACTACAAACAGTTGGAGTCAGCCAGACCAAAGAGTATTCTGGAACTCCTTAGTCCACCAGTTTAAGCATAGGTTGTGTTAGCCTCAAAGCTTGTTCTTCATATCCAAAAAGAAAGAGAACATCAGCACAAGAAGCAATTGCAAAGGAAAGGAGGAAATCTGGTAATTACATTCTTGCAAAAGCTGACACCTATTGCCTCCCATGGATGTGGTCCCCAGTGGGTACCCACAATAATTTCCACAGGCCCATAGGACTACAAAGAACTTTCAGCAGCTGCAGAATGGCTGTAGAATACTAAAGGCAAGATGATGCAACCCTGAAAATAATTTAGAGGACAGTATGGTACTTTTGTTATGTATCACCACAGCTTACTTTCTCTTCACAATTTCTGCAGAGCTGAAAGAGAACATTTATATTTGGAGTGGATCCTGACTAGTCTCAAATCAAGTAGCAGATTGTTTTGTCCATAAAATACCTCTGTAAACAACATGGTATGCTATACCCATTCACTAATATGCCAGATGCAACTCAATAACAACAGAATTATTTCTAACACACATATACAGCCATTCAGTGGGATCTCGACTGGCTTGAGAGTTGGGCAGAGAGGAACCTCAGGAGGTTCAACAAGGACAAGTGCAGAATCCTGCATCCAGGAAGGAACAACCCCATGCAACAGTACAGGCTGGGGGTTGATCTACTGGAGAGCAGCTGTGGAAAGAAAGACATGGGAGTCCTGATTGATAATAAACTGAATATGAGCCAGCAATGTGCCCTCGTGGCCAAGAAGGCCAATGGCATCCTGGGATGCATCAAGAAGAATGTAGCCATGTCAAGGGAGGTTCTGCTCCTCCTCTACTGTGTCCTGGTGAGGCCTCATCTGGAGTCCTGTGTCCAGTTCTGGGCTCCCCAACTCAAGAGAGACAGGGAACTGCTGGAGCGAGTCCAGCGCAGGGCCACCAAGATGATCAAGGGACTGGAATATCTTTCATACGAGGAAAAGCTGCGGGAACTGGGACTATTTAGTCTAGAAAAGAGGAGACTGAGGGAGGATCTCATTAACATTTACAAATATCTAAAGGGTGGGTGTCAGGAGGTTGGGACATCCCTTTCTTCTATTGTAGCTAGCAACAGGATAAGGGGTAATGGGATGAAGCTGGAACACAAAAAGTTCCATTTAAATGTAAGAAAAAACTATCTCACTGTGAGGGTGACGGAGCCCTGGCACAGGCTGCCCAGGGAGGATGTGGAGTCTCCTTCCTTGGAGGTCTTCAAGACCTGCCTGAACATGTTGCTATGCGACCTGATCTAGGTGGACCTGCTTTTACAGAGGGGTTGGACTAGATGATCTCTAAAGGTCCCTTCCAACCCCTGCCATTCTATGATTGTATGATTATGAAACAAGAAATATTATTTACTCATGCAGGATTTTTAGAGCAATTTGATTTTTCTTTTATTTATTTTTTTAAACATTAGATGTAAAGTGGCTACTAAAGTCCTATTAGGATTTATCCATGAAGAAATGACATCTTATAGTGGAAAAACGCTTTGTGTCTTGACATGCCATTCAATATTATTTTAAATATAATTCTCTCTTTTTTGTAATCCAGGTAAAGATATACCATAGAGCTACCCTGGGTAATTTTTTTTCCTGTGGCTAAAAACTTTGGCAGAAATACTGCTTTCTTACATTGAAGGTGCTAACAAAAAGTTGAACAGACACAGCACTTGTTTAAACTGATAAATATTTATGAGGCAAAAAATGAAAGAGGATACCACAGCCAGCTTTCCTAATAGCCAACGGAAAAAAAGTTTTTTATAATTTTAGATTAAGATGCAAACAAAAGAAGAGTCAAGTTTCAATTCAAATAAAATATTCTGTATCACACAAGAATGAACCCCAACACTATTTGTGCATTCCTGCTCTCATGCATGAGTTGTGTTGTATGGCTTGATACAGATATGGAGAGATGTGTTGTTCAAGCCCTGCAATTACCAGAACCCCCCCAACCTCCAAGAGATATTTCCAGCAGCTGTGTTATCTGCAGGCTGCAAAAGCACTTTGGGGGTAACAATTGAAGTCAGGGCTTGAAGATGCCTCAACCTCTGGTGCACAGTGTAGAAAGGAATGTCCATAGCTGGAAGTAAGTACATATGTTCTGTCACTGAACCAGCATAGGAGCCTGAATTCCTCAGAGGTCCTTCCACTCCTGCTTGGGATTCATTGCTGGTTAACGCAGTGACAGAACACACTGCTTGCCTACACTGTGTTTATTCATTTCAGGGAATTCAAAATCAACTTTCTTTTGAAGTAATTAATTTTAACCTGTGTGTCAGAAATAAGCAGACTCTGATTATCCTCATCATGTAAAAGACCTTGCTGGCATGTATTGAGTAAAATGACTTAGAACAGTAAGTTGTTGTGCAAGCAGAAAAAACCCCCCATGCTGATAAACTCAGTTCAGATAACTAGAAATCCTGAAGACGGAAAAATTTGGAGCAGAACTACTCATTCTCTAAAGGAACCTGGGGAATTCAACACACGTGACTTTATTGGTTCATGGTTTATCCCTTTGTGTTTGATCCTTTTTTGATCCCAGAAGTTCATCTCTCATAGTAAAATCACAATATTTGAGGACAACTGTTACCCTGGAGTCTTGGTGTGGAGTAGGAATACCTAGTGTGTGAAGAATGGGGGAAGTTGACTTTTGTGTTCTTTCTCTGGGTTCTGTCAGTCCTCTGCAGTTAGGTAATAAGCTCAGAAACTTGAAGTCTCTGATACACTTAAAGGAGCCACAAGTCATGCATCAAGTCAGTATCAGAATGAAAAACTAAAAAAGCTCCTGAATCACAGTCCCATGTTATTCTTCTTCAGTGTTTGTCAAATCTTTGAAACATGAAACTCATAGGACTAGTGAAATAGTGAAGTAGTGCTACTCTCCCACATTTGTAAACAGGTCAAGAAATTAAACTTCTCATATCCCATGACATATTGTAGTTCATAGAGCAACACAAAGCCAACTGTGAACTTACATTCCAGGTTAGATCTAGCAAAGATTTCACCAAGTGTATGCTTGAGAGTGAGGAGTGGCTCCACTGGAGACAATGGAACTAACTATATGGCTAAAGCTAAGGATATACTTAAGTGCTTTGCTTGATCCAAGCCCTAAGATCTAATCTGAAGGCTGAAGTTAATGGGAGTTTTCCAGTCTTCCTCAGTAGGCTTTGAACTTATTTAAGCTAAAAATTATATTTCCATATATATTAGTGTCATGGGTTTGTATGGAGCTGCTTTCGCTTTGTAGAAAAGAGGAGGGGGCTGCAGTGGTGGCCCCCCATAAACAGTTTGTGAAACTTTTCCCAGCTCTGAGGTGCATCCACTTCCAGCCCAGCCATGCCAATCTGGTGCCTCTGCCGTCACTTAAGAACAGTAGAAGTGTGGGACAAGATGGACATGACCACACAGACCCTGCAGTCAGTGAGGGAATAGGAGCACCAGACTGGAGACCCTCTGCAGCCCATGGTGAGACAACAGCTCTACCTCTGTGATCCACAGATGGCATTTACAGGACTGATAGTTGCCACCAGCTCCAGGAGGACCCTATGTCAGAGGAGTCTATTGTTGCAGACCCTGTGCCACAGGATGTGGAGAGGAGCTGCAGCCCTTGGGACAAATGCATGTAGGGGACATCTGTATGGGACAGTGTTGAAGCAGGGAAGACTGGTGAGGAATCCTCCTCCCCTGAAGCAAGATAAGCAGTAGGAGCTATAGGAACCAAAGCGTTCTGTCTGTGTTGGGTTCTGGGTGGTGAGTGACTGTGTCACACTAAACTGTTCTTGTCTCAACCCATGAGGTTTTTTTCCCTTTTCTCTAATTCTCCTCCTTGTCCCTCCAAGAGTGGGAGGAATGAGTGAGAGACCTTGTGGTTCTTTGTTCCCAGCTGGGCAAAACCACAATTCTGTGTGACTTAGGTGGCAGCCCCAGAGCTGAAATCACAGTGGGGTCTCATAAGAGCAGAGTGGGGGAAGAGAATCACCTCACTCCGTTTTCTGGCCATACTTTCTTTGATGCAGCGTTAGGTGTGATTGGCTTTCTAGGCTGCGAGTGCCTATTGCCAGCTGACATTCAGTGTTTCATCCAGAAATACCCCTAAGTTCTTCACTTCAGGGCTGCTGTCAATCCACTCATCACTCAGCCTGTAACTGTGTCTGGGATTGCCCCAACCCAGATGCAGGGCCTTACACTTGGCCTTGTTGAACTTCAGGAGGTTTGCATGAGCTCACCTCTCCAGCTTGTGAAGGTCCCTCTGGATGCCATATGTGGGAAAATAGTAGAAGATTGGCAAGGAGGATCATAAACATGCTCAAGTGACTTGTAGTTGGGGTGCTGAAAAACACTAATTGTTTTTTAGTCCTGTGTGCTTGACAAGTAGAACATCTCTGTTTAGATAACACAGGCCTGTGATGGACTCAGAGGCACCTATTGGACATTTTTGAGATTCCTGCCTTGCTATGGGAAAGATTAAGCACAGTGGAAAATTATGCTTGAAAAACAATTCCTCATATATAGGCAAAAGCAGCAGGTTTGAAGTCTTTTCTCTCTACTGCTAGCAGGACTGAGTTCCATGCTGCCCGCGTCCCTGCCTGCCTGTATCTTGGCATGCTATCAGGGGTTCTATGGTTGTTCCTGTGTCCTGCCTGTGTTGGCTCACACACCATCTCTTACCCCTAGAGAATTTCTTCCTTTTACAAACATGAACTTTATATTTAAAAGGAAAGGAATAGCATCTTCCTTTTTGTGTGAAACTGGACACATCATAATTATACATGGTCAGATGAGTAGCTAAAGACAAAGTCAATAAAGCTGCAGGGCATTTCTAGAGGCATACCAAAGAATTGGTGCTGGATCCTGTATACATTTATTCATGCTCAGAGGATTTACTCCCATAAGAGCAACATTGCCTCTAAATCTATTAAAGGATCATGACTTGAATTGCTACTGATAGACTGCTTCTGCAGAGTATACATCAATCCTGATACACAGAAGCAGCCTCTCTTGACCATAACAGCGACCAGTCTAGCCTAGCATATTATAATATGATGTTTCTCTCCAAGAATATTATTCTAAACTTGTCCTGGTTTAGGCCTATCAGGGGACAAAAGACCACGATTAGCCTCAAGTACCAAAGAACTGAGAATTGCCAAAGGGCAGGGAGGCTTTATTCATCCCAAAGGCTGCAGCTCCTCTCTGCCTCTCATGTGGGGCTGCTCTGCGACGCGCAGGCTCTCCAGCATAGCCTGTGCCATGGCCACCTCCTCACAGTCTCTCACCTGTCTGGACACACTCACACGGAGCTGCTGGTGGCTCTCAGTCCTGCCATGGCCCTCCATAGGTTGCAGGAGTACAGCCTGCATTCTTGCCACGAGTTCAGAGGGATCTCTGGTCTGGTGCTCCTCCTTCCTTCCTCCTTCTCTGACTGTGGGGTCCACGTGGTCGCCTCCATCTTGCACCACTCTTACACCTCCTCCCAAGCACTTCAAATTCTCATCCTTAAATAGTGATGGCAGCGGCGTCAGATTGGCCCAGCTGGGGCCTAGGTGGGTCTGAACCTAAGAGCTGGGGGAAAGTCTGAGAACTCTTTACTGGATCTTCACTGCAACCGCTTCCCTCTGTTACCAAGCAAAAAAGTGGATCCTCGCTAAACTATGACAAAACTCTTGCTTTTATTCCAGATTTCCCTAACAGTAATGAATTTAAATTAGTTTATTTAAGCCAGTGTGAAAACATTCAGTTGCACTGCTAGAGAATCTTTAGTTGAAAGGGAGTTTACTTAAACTGCTATTACCAACCTTCTGCTAAAACCTATTGCTAGGTGTAAATTGACATAAAGTTTATTAGTCTTAAAATAAAGAAGCATCAACCAGATTTTACATCAATTTAACTAGAAGAAGTCTAGAAGTGAAAACAGAGGAATGAAGCTTTTCTTTCTCTCTCTCCAGCTCTACAAACAGCCTGGTAATAATAGATTACCTTGAGTTACAAATTGCTGATTAGTCTCAAAGCAGGATTGTGGGGACAGGACAAGGGTAAATGGAATCACCTTCCTTTCCATTGTTCCATATCACCCTGCCTCTTAGAAGCTCCTAGAAAAGTAATTCTAACTACTACAAAATAACGTCATAACAGTTGGACAGGATAACCTTTTCAGATATTTCTCCAGGTGTCAACACTTCAGAGAAAACTGTTCCTGAGGAGCTGGAAGAGACTAGATGTGTTCATCAGCATTCAGTTGGGACATGAGGAATGGTCTAAATGTGAAGTCCTTAGTAGTCATCCCGTGAACAAAGCTTTAAAAATGTTTCCTGCTTTTTAGTCATCTTGCGTTCAGAAAAAGCAGACCTTCAGTGCTATGTGTTTTCATAATCCAGCTGTTAACTTCATAGGAATATTGAAAATGATCAGAAATGGCTGAGCTGATCACAAAGATTACACACTTTTCACGGGAGTGATTGTCAGACGTTTTTTTCCCTCCTCATTCTATATGACAACTGGTGAAGTGAATTAATGCAGCACTATGGAAGAAATCATTATTGAAAAAAGTGTATTAAAAAAGCAACTCACTGGAGATATAGCCAGATCTAAGACTTTAGGAAGAGACTAAATTCTCCTAAAGCAAGATCTACATATCCTGAAGCAGGAGGAGGCATTCAGAGGAGTGTCAGTCTACCAACTGACAATCAGCAGTATAGCTGGTGGGGCTCCAGGATCTTTGATGGAACTCATTGGCAGAAGAATAAGGTGTTCTGCCTAACAAGTGCTTTGAAAGCAAGAACAATCTTTGAGCTCTCTCAAAAACCACAAAAGGACTGACATAAAATTTCCTATCAAGCCCAGGGTGACCTAGACACAACAAAGCCTGGAAATGTTAGGTGAAGGGAAAGGAATTCTGTAAAACTAAATGTTTTTAAAACCGAATGCTGCAAGCCATGAGTTGGTGTACATCATCTATAGTTTCTCTAAACTTATGTGAAACCCTTAAACCAGGAGGTCTGTGAGAAAATACAAAGTCCTTGCTGATAGAGCTTGCAAACAAAGTTTAATGTGACAAATAATGACTAATCCTGGTTGTCGTGATGATGAAATCGACTGTGCTTAGTCCATGCTTTAGAGATTACTTTTTTAAAAAAAATTTTGTAGGAATAGGATTTGAAAAAAAACCCCTCTGTAAAACATAAAATCTGCATTAACAACAGTGCACCTGAGAAGAATTTAGGAGTGGAAAACATACGTTTTATATCTAGAACAATATGGCGCTTAAAAGAGCAGATGTGATCCCTGGGTATATACACAGCAGAGGTGTATGTCCTTCATAGTATCTGGGGTCATTTCTATAACTCTTAAAAGCTTTCATACCCTATTCTATACTCATATTTGAAATGAGATACTGTCTGATTGGAGACTGTTCAGAAATTGGTTACAAGAATGAAAGGAAATCTGTACTACACAACTGAAGACCATTGTACTCACTTGAGACATGTTTTCAGCTGACTTGATGCTCTGAAAGCACAGAAAAGGAGAAGATTTTAATGATAAAGTACCATCCTCTAGTATGGCAGAAGCAAAGGATGAGAACAGAGATTTATTGAATTTTCTCAATGACAAACAAGATTTTCATAAAATGAAAGTTTTAAAATACATAGTGATTGTATTAGAACCAAAAAAAGAGTAAGGTATATAGTCAGTAAAACTGAATGCTTAGTAACCTTTCAGGAATGATGCATTTCTTACTAAAGGATTATCAAACATGCACAGACTTCAACATTTTTTCCAAGAAGGTTGTGAAATTATGTCATGCAATGTACTTAAATTTATTTGACTCCTGCTGAATACTTTGGATTGAATACATCTGAAACTTGGATTTACTATTATTAGTACTCAGAAATACATGGGAAATGAACTTTTCTTGTGACCATTCCACTATTACAAAGTATTTACAACTCTGTGTTTGATTTGGTCTAAAAAATAAAAACAAAGCCAATACTTATTTTGCTTGTAGGAAAACCAAATTTTACTGGATTTCTTTGTCTAAAATGTTTAAGTTTAATCTTGAAATCTTACACCAAATTGTCTGTAGCTAGTGATAAATCTCCCACAGGAATGACTTTCATATTGCTTGTCAACATCTGTAACAAAGTATTTCTTTTTGAAACATAGGATAGGGCCATAGTCTGTTATTTCATTCCAAAAAGAGGTTTCAGGAGCAAGAAAAAGCAGATTATTTGGTTAGCACTCTGAAATTTATTACTACTTGTGAAAGTATTTTGCACTTATAGAAGCGATCATACATTCTATCATGATTACTCAGGTCAAAGCCTGAATAGTCCCAAAAGAACAACAGCAGGCTTTTGATTTGAGAGTAAATCCTTGTTTTAATTGAGAAGAAAGAGAAATGTTGTAATGTGACCCAGCTTTGACCATGATCTGAATATTAGGAATTTTTAATACTGATATTGGCCACATACTGTTGGTTACCTTACAGTGCACACTGCAGCACTAAACGTGAGTGTGCAAAGATCTGGGGAAAGCTCACTGAGGTACCAACACTTAATTCCCTATTCTAAGCATATTCTGGCCCACTGATAGCAGAAGTGATCAGCAGGTATTCCTGCCACAGCTAAAAATCACCTAACCATACTATACTGCCTATAGCTTTCCTATGAATACTTGTATTTCACCAGAAAGGCATTTATTCTAATTATAATGTTTCCGAGGAGTACAAGGTTTTAGGCTCAACTTTTTACCCAGGTCAGTGCTCTACAGAATGAAATATTTTCTCATTGCGAGATG
This sequence comes from Colius striatus, assembly GCF_028858725.1. Classification (NCBI taxonomy): domain Eukaryota; kingdom Metazoa; phylum Chordata; class Aves; order Coliiformes; family Coliidae; genus Colius; species Colius striatus. The sequence continues at coordinate 19,029,556 of NC_084766.1, forward strand.
GTGAAATCTCAGTCATTTCTTCAGAAATTTCAACATAACTGCATTTGAGTTGAGTAAGCTTTTTTTCCCGCCAGTCTTGAATTGCTCAACATAAAGGCATAATTAAATATTTGCTCTCAGATTTCATGTAAAGCACTTGCAGAGTTCTCCTGTAGGCTCGGAGCTCTTCAAAAGCTGAGCATTCCAAAATGGTGAGTCAAAGGTTTAATTTTTTTTTAAAAAAAGGATACAGATAGCTATTTGCTTTAAAACTGGAAGAGAAGGATATTTAAGAGAATCACCTAGTTACACATTTTTTATTTAAATATATGAAAAAACTATTTCACTGTGAGGGTGATGGAACAGTGGCACAGGCTGCCCAGAGGGGTTGTGGAGTCTCCTTCCTTGGAGGTCTTCAAGACCCACCTGGACATGTTCCTATGTGACCTGATCTAGGTGAACCTGCTTCTGCAGGGGGGTTTTACTAGATGATCTCTAAAGGTCCCTTCCAACCCTCCCATTCTATGACTCTATGATTCTATTAAGAACCTACAAGATGCAAAGAAATTAATATAGCTTTGTGAAGATTACTGTGAATTGCGTTCTTTTTTGATAATACTTTGCAAGAAACTAGACATGCATCTTTCAGTCTTTCATTTGCTATTATCCTTTTCTCAAAAATATTTGTGAAAATATTCAGAATTTTTTATACATTTATAACTATGTTTTAAAAACCTATAGATATGAAATACAGTTAAAATGTAGTCCTTTTGCAATTATGTGTGTAATATACAGTGTATTTTGTCTGTATTTATTTTTTTATCTATTAAGTTTTATCTTGTTTCAGCTCTTCAAGCCTCCAAATGTGTTTTCAGAATCTAAATCAACTGTTAAGTAATGTCAAATAGATAGACAAAGCCTTATGGCCCGGTTTTCCTCTGATTTAAGACAATGTAATCCCCAAAGATGCAGACACTTTTGATGAGAATTTCAGGACTGACATAGTTTTACAGAAGAGGCAGTAGTTTCTGTAATGCATGTAGATTCAAAAATAAAGGGAGAAATTATATACTTCTTTCTCTGCCTAAGCTTTCCTAAGGGCTTGGCTATGGTCAGTCAAAATGTAGTTGGACAAAATGATCTGAGATCTCATTCCACATTATTTTACGCCCTTTCAAGGGCCATTAAGTCCACTTTGGAAGATTCTGTTTTGTGAGATGACTGATGGCATTCCCTTTTTAAGAGAAAAAATAGAATTCTTTGAAGTCTCACTCACAGAACAACATAATTGATGTTTAACTAAGAGCCTTGGCATCAGTGTAACAGTAATAATCTCTGAAATTACAAGTAAAGGATACTGCTTCTGCCAGTGCTTTCTTACCTGTTTGGTACCCTCTGTGTTCACACTATTTGTGTGTGGGCCCTTTACTGCTAACTCTCTGTTGCTTAGCTGGCATATCTTTTGGTTCTTCCAACATAAAGCCAGTTCAGGCAGTGATTAGACACCATAGGTTTCCCTTTCTGTTCCTGTCTAGATTCAGTGGAAGGTCCAGAACTTTTTTCTTTAGAGATAGGAGCATGACTAAGTTCATCTTGCAGGCATTTCTAGGAATAGCAAGATAAGGACAAATATTAGAGCAAATATAGATAAAACATTCACAAAAGGCAGCACAGCGAAAGAAGGATTTTAAAGACACAAGTGAGACCTCTGGTAGAACTGGCCTGTGCTATTGAAAACACCTGAAGCAGTTTGGAGGAAAGCCACCACCAAACTCAAGTTGGATGGCTAACATATAGCAAGCAGTATCCCAAGCGCATTGAGATCCTCTGTGGAAAGCCATGAATCCCTGAACTCGCTAAGTCCCTGATAGCTGCACAGCACAGACAGCCCCATAGATCCATGCCAAACACCCATGGACCCTCAGCAGAGGCCAGATGCAATGTTAGATCCTACTTCATGAAACAACAGTTGCTTAGATGACTTTCCTTTGGCAAGACACTGCAAAATAGCACAGTTTAAGGAGTTTCAGGCCTTCTTTTTAACTTTTGTTCTGGTTGTAGGGCTCAGCATGGGAACTGGCTCTGTTCAAATCTAAAGCCTCAGAAACTCCAGATCATAGAACCACTATGGAAATTATGCATTTCAGTCTTCCCAGACCACTCCATAGACCCTCTTCCTCCCTTTCACTACACCGTGTCTCTCAGCCCTGTAAGAATGCAGCATATCAGGGATTAAAATAGCAAGTTTTTTTTTCCACAGAAGACAGAGGAGATTCACCTTGGCTCACCATCTGCCTAAGGTTCAGGACCTTTCGGTGTCTTTTGACACTTTTGATACTTCATAATTCAAGTAACATAAGGTAGACAGAAGAGCTGCCTAAAAACAAAGCCCCTCACTGCTACTTTAAACACCTAGTTTCAAGTACCAACAACCTTTGGAGTTCAGAACAGTAACTTTGAAATATCTGCTCACTTTACAGTCCTTTCATGTTAATCTGCAAGTGCTATAACGAAAATTTAAATAACTTTTTCCATTGCTTCTCAGTCTCTGGCCATTCATAAACTTTGTCCTCAAGTTATCCAGCTTGAGCAAACCATCAAAATGACCTCTCATGCTTCTCCAGTCCTGCTACCCCAGCATAGCTGCCATTATAAAGTTATGCAAGTGTCCTGGCTTAGGTCCATCAGAGGACAAAAGACCACGATTAGCTTCAAGTACCAAAGACCTGAGAATTGCCAAAGGGCAAGGAGGGCTTAATTGCTGCTTATGATCCAGGACAAAACAGACCAGGCTACTGGGCTTGGGGAAGAAAATAGAAAATAATTTAATCCAACACCAACTAAAGCATAACCATAAAACCTCAAAACATAACCAACACAAAACAACACAGAATGGTACAATGATGAAGAGTACAACCAGCCCTTTAAGACCACCTTCTCCCCACCCCTCCCTTCTTCCTGGGCTCAGAGCCCTGATCCCGGTGTCTTTATCTCCTCCCCCACTGAATGGCTCAGGGGGGCAGGGAGTGGGGGTTTCAGTCAGTCTGCTCCTGATGGCTTCTGCCATTTGTCTCTCCTCAGGGCAGGTGGACTCTGCACCAGTCCTCCCTGCAAGTTCGTGGGGTACCTCACACACACGGCAGCCCTGCACAGGCTGCACCGACGTGCATTTATCCCAAAGGCTGCAGCTCCTCTCTGCCTCTCGTGTGGGGCTGCTCTGCAGCACACAGGCTCTCCAGCATGGTCTGCGCCATGGCTGCCTCCTCACACAGTCTCTCATCTGTCCAGGCACACTCACACGGAGCTGCTGGTGGCTCTCAGTCCTGCCATTGCCCTCCATGGGTTGCAGGGGTACAGCTACGTTCTCACCACGAGTTGCAGAGGGGTCTCTGATCTGATGCTCCTCCTTCCTTCTCTGACTCTGGAGTCTGCATGGTCACCTCCATCTCTTACACCTCCTCTCAAGTACTTCAAATTCTCGTCCCTAAATAGCGATGGCAGAGGCGCCAGTTTGGCCCAGCTGGGCCCTAGGTGGGTCTGAACCCAAGAGCTGGGGGAAAGTCTGAGAACTCTTTACTGGGTCTTCACTGCAACCCCTTCCCCCTGTTACCAAGCAAAAGTGGCTCCTCACTAAACTATGACAGCAGGCTTTTTGGAAAAAAGTCCTGGTTGTTCAACACATCCCAGCAGACATCTCTGAAGAGCTCTTACACAGTTTAACTGTTGCCATCACTAGACAAAAAGAAGGGTGTACTGTGACATGTCAAAACCTGTGTATGCATGGTTTGACAAGATGGTTCATGCACTGCTAAGCATAGGGTACAATGCTGGAATTTTGCCCTAAGACACTACTTTGCATGTCTCTCTTCTCTTTCTAGACACCTATTTCAAAAAGATTTACCGGAATATAATTAGACCTCCAATCCACTGCCAAATGTGGAGACACATTTTGTTATTTCTAGAGAGTGGACTTTGTCAGAGAGTGATGCTGCTGACACATTTATGTCATTTTGTCTATTCCCACCTAAAGGAAAAAGTCATCAATGCAGTGAAATGTTAGAAGACTCCTTTTCCACCACTTTAATATACACAGAAGGTTATTTCTAATATTTGCTTCAGATTCAGTGACTTAAGTTTTTAAAACAAAACCAATCCAAGTGGAATTAAATTCATGCCATGGGCTCTGTCTCTCTTTTACAGAAGAGCTTTCTGACTTTTCTTGTTGCAATGGGCATCATAGTGACACCAGGTGATGCATACTGCTTTACTAAAATTAACAAGCCAGGGGAGTCCGACAAAGGTAAGGACACAAAATGCCTCTCACTTGATTGTTCTGCAGTAGCTTGGCTCCATGTGGAGCTTCCAGGAAGGGCTCAAAATACAAGGGAGGGGGGGAGATGTCAGAAAGACACAAGTAAAATGTTCAAGCACCAAGTTGCCAAAAGCAGAGTTAAAACAAAATCAGCACATGGTGCTGATGTAGGACTTGAAAGTAGTCTGGTGCCAGGAGGCAGGCTTGGCTATTTGATTGCTCTCTATCATCCCAGATCTGTCACACTGAAACTGTCTGTAATAAGTAAAGATGAAATAAGTTAAGACTAAATAGTCCAGACAATAACCTGGAGAACAAAATGGCTTCATTTTGCTATTGCTTGGAAAAACATTTTCAGAAAAAATTAAATAATTTTTAGACTTTTCAGCCTTTACGTGTAAGTTTAAAGAACATCTTTTGTTGTGCTTCTGTTTTATGCAGGCTGTATCCTGCAAGGAAAACTATATCCCTTTGGAGAGATTGCAAGGACAGAAAGTTGCTTCAGTTGCAGCTGCAGCCGTGATGCAATGCGCTGCTGCTCCCTGTAAGTTTGAACTTCTTAGTAGCATCATGGCCCTTAGGAAGACCACAGCCTTCCGTTTGCTGGAGATAAAACAATTTCTAAGAGCACAAAAAACCTTTCCTCACCCATGCCACAAAACTAGAGCAAGGCATATATAGCTCTTGATCATTTGGATCCTTGGCTGTGTTTACCTTATTTCACTTTCCACTGATGGAATGAACACAGGCCCTTCCACAAACATCTAGTTGGTACCTGCCTTTAATGCTGAGAAACTTATGAACACCTCTTACACTGCAGTTAAGTCTTTCCTTAGTAGGGAAAGTGAAGAAGGAAGGAATTAATTCCACAAGGGACTTAAGTGAAGCTCCTCTAAAGGGCTTCTGATGGTCTGGAGAATCCCTCTCAGGAGGTGCTTTTCTCCAGTGTTACCTTAGAGTAACAAAGCTCTGCTCTGAAGTATTTATCTCCAACATTCCTCTTATCCTGCCTTCTTAAAGGGCCAAAATGATTTGATTATGATCATCACCTTTGTTCAGATGACAGTCTATCAGGAAACAGCTACCACAGTCTAAGCAAACTCGCATTAAGAAATATGTAGTGCAAAAAAAGAGATAAAACATGCCAAGACCATTCTTATGTCACACTATGGAATGCTGCACTAGAAATTCCTGTGCTGTTTCTTAGCCACATGTCACAGCCACATATCATAATGCAGCAAGGCATCATTTGAGGCCCTGGAGGCTGTAGCTGTGTGGCATTCAAGCTAGCTAGGCTGGTCTTAGCCATGGATTCGGAGATGTCTAACTCAGCATTAGCTTAAGCTGTAATCCCTGAACCCACTGGAGTACTGAATCTTTTATTGCTCTCAATCTAATATTTGCTTTCTTTGCCAATGACAGATTTCATACTCCTATTGGTTTTGACGAAGAGAACTGTAAAGTCATATTCAACAAGAGAAGGTGTGACTATGATTTGGTGCAGAAGAGTGACCTCTCAAAGGCCTGTGATGTTTATTCTCGTGTGGGCTAACAACTCACGTGCTCCAATCTTCTCTGCATTCTGGAATCCCTCCCCATCCTACAGATGCTTTGACATTACAAAGAAGCTTCAAAGTATGGGAGATCTTGTAAGAGAAAGTTCTTAACAGCTCACTTATTATTTCCTAATTGATGTGATTTCATATACAGGTTGCATAATCAGATTCAATGTCTCATTTCTGTCATTACTTGTACTGATACCACTGAGGTTTTTGGAATTCAATAAATGGAGCAATGTCGCCTTTCTTTGAGGAAGGTCTGTATTTACCTCACGATTCCAACATGCCATACAGCAATGCCCTGGCACAAGCTGCTCTCATGCTTTCATAGAATCATAGAATGGTAGTGGTTGGAAGGGACCTTTAGAGATCACCTAGTCCAACCCTCCTGCAGAAGCAGGTTCGCCTAGATCAAGTCACACAGGAACGCATCCAGGCAGATCTTGAAGGCCTAAAGAAAGAAATTCCACAATCCCTCTGGGCAGCCTGTGCCAGGACTCCCTTACCCTCACAGTAAAATAGTTTTTTCTTATGTTGAAATAGAACATTTTGTGTTCCAGCTTCATCCCATTACCCCTTGTCCTCTTCCTAGGTACAATAGAAAAAAGGGATGTCCCAACCTCCTGATACCCACCATTTAGATATTTGTAAATATTAATGAGTTTCCCCCCTCAGCCTTCTCTTCTTGAGACCTGTTTTGCAGATTCTGTTCTAGCCAAGGGGCAGAGCAGACATTTTAGCTCACCAGGTGTCAACATTTGTCATCATTTGGAAGAGATGCATTGTTAGTGGCATGCCATACAATGACTCCTACTCAGTGCACAGACATAGAGGGCACACCTGGGACAAGTCACTCGCTATCTGTGCCCCTTGCCTGTAAATTAATACAATTATTGCTAGTTCCTGTGCCAGGAGAGATCTGAGGGCATAGACTTTGGTGTTTGTAGGTATGAGCCTCAGAGTCAATAAAAATGTTCCCACCAAGGAATAACTTCCTTCTACCATATTTACAATATGTTTGTGTTAACAGTGCACTGTATATTTTAGTACTCTTTGCTTGTACTTTTTCTTAAAACAGTTGTCCTCTCACACACAAGGGTAGCAGACTTTTCAACAAATGTAAAACCAACTCAGAGTATACATAGCATTGTTGGTTTATGAACAAGACAAAACTATATGTAAAGTTGTGTGTGCTTATGACCTGTGAGCTGGTATTATGTTTTATGCTTCCTCTTTCTTTCCCACTCTCAACGGCAATGGTAATCAACTGTCTGGTTTTAATGACCAGATATGTGAACTTATCTTCCATAAGGAGTCCTTCACTTACTCTCTCCTGCAGAAAGTCAATCCCTCTCAAGAATGAGAGAGTAGTACCAAAATGCTAAGTTAAGAAACAAGGTTCCTGGAATGCTCTCATTCTAGTGTGTCTCTTTCAGCTTTAAAGTTTTTTATAGAATAATGCTTTTCATCTGTAATAACTAGTGTGTCTGGGTTTTTAGAATCATAGAATAACATTTAAATAGCATTACTGCTCTGAAATTATGCCACATTTCTCTGTTGATTGCCTAATGATGAAAGATACAGAAAGAACAAGGCTGATAATTTTGTGTTACTCTCATCTGTGTTAATCATTAATACGTAAGCAGAAATCTCATCTGAAGAATGACTATGTAGAATAGCGAGGTAAATCTTCAAGAAAGTCCAAGATTTTTCCTTACTGTAGGAAGAAAAAGCATAAATGGAAAGAAGGCACATAATTTGTAAGAGCACTGATATTCTTAGAATGTTTTTAGTAAGAAATAAACTAGTTGAGATTTCATCAGAACAGTATCTGTTGGAGATAACTGTTCCCCGCATGAGTAAGGTATATATCATCTTGTATATAAGCAATGTGAAGCAGCAGCACAGCATAAAGGCCACAAATGACCTCAGCAATCAATATATGAATAGATTATCTACATAGAGCTTGCTACTCTGGTGGTTTCAACACCACAGTATGTTGTTAAGGTCCCCTAAGTTCACAGATCACACTGAGAGCTTCCTCACTCTCCCTAGAGACTGTCCAGGCTTAGACGGGTCACTCACTGCTGTGTCCCAAAGAAAGCTGCCTGTAAGAATTTCTCTCCATGACTGGCATAGCTTGCATCTAGAAAACAGGGGGGTCCTACAATGGCAACAGTTGGGTGATCACTGCTTGTCTGAAAGTCCAAAGTTCCTCTCAAAATCTAGATGGTTCAAACTAAACGTGCAAACTGTGTTGAGTGACAAGCACAGTTTTTCAGGGTAAGTGCTAAATACTGCTTCTAGGCTTGAAACTCCTTTCCAAGTACCTCCCATAGCTGCCTTTCAGGTTTAGTGTAACACAAAAGTCATCTCTATTTATTCAGTGCATTTTAGAACTAATAATTTCTGTATATAACTTGACTTCTTCTAATAATGTCCACCCTATGAGGTCATTTTGCAGAAACTTCATTGGTGTTATTCACTTTGTTGAAGGACTGGTGTTATATATTCCCTTTCTATATAAGCTGTCTGAGAAGACAAGCTTCCTACAGGAAGATCTCACTTAAAGGCTCATAATTCTGCAAGGATGGTGAGTCCTTACATCTTATTATAAAATACCCTGATTTGATGCTATAGATTTTAAAGGAGGTTGTCTGATTTCTCAGTCTTCAGATCTAAGAAGCTTGGAGAAAACATAAATTTTGTGCTTTGAGAACAAAAGTCAGACAGATAGGTACAGGCAGGTAAGAATCTTGGGTAAAATATATCAGCATGTATATGGCAGAAGATGTCTAATAAGGCTCCAGCTAAGGCTTTTTATTATAAACTCTTTTCACTTAAATGTTTGGAGATAACCTCTTTTCTGGCAGAAAGCAGATCTGTTGCGTCTAAACCTAGAACTAGCCTTCATTTTTGTGTAGAGTCTGGATAACATCTGAATGTTTAGCTAAACTCTAAAACACTGTCTTGATTTTTACTCATTTGCAGCTCTGTTGCAGGTCTGTGGGGTTTAACATCTCTTCTGCAAAATAAAATGTTAGTTTTTCATCCTCATCTCTCAGGTATGACTTCTTTAAAGCACCAGTTGCATTCTGCTGTCTTGGTTTTGCCTGGGATAGAGTTAATATTCTCCCTAGTAGCTGGTACCACACTGTGTTTTGGTTTTAGTATGAGAATAATGTTGATAAGACACAGATGGTTTAGTTGTTGCTAAGTAGCAGTTATCCTAAGTTAAGGACTTTTCATGCAGTTCAGTGCTGCTCAGAGACTGCCTAAGCATCAGTAGCAGGATGGTGAACAAGTGCATTGTGCATTACTTGACATTCTTGGGTTTTATTAATTTTTGGTATCTCTATTACAATTATTGTATTTTAGTTAAACTGTTCTAATCTCAAACTATAATTTGGGGATTTTTTCCCCCAATTATCCTCCCTATGCTGCAAGGGCTGGAGGGTTGGAAGCAGTGAGCAAGGGGGCTGCATGGTGCTTCATTGCTGACTGGGGTTAATCCATAATATCTTTCTAAAAGACACACACACATTGTACATGTGACCACTTCTTCCTGGCATATTTTTCCTCCTAAAGATTTTTAATTCACCACAATTAATTCCTTTCTAGAGTTCTTGCACTTCCTTCATATCCTCAATGAAAGTCTTTAATGCATTTAAAACTAACATTGAATGATAAGAGACTAACCAGGGAATTTAAGCTGAACTTTCAGAAAAAGCTGCCGAGAAAGGTCACAGAAAACAGAGTTATCTAGGTTGAAAAGGACACTTACAAATCATTTGGTCCAATCTCCTGCTAAAAGCACTTCACTTTCATTGAAGTTCTTCAGCTTGTTCCTAATTCTTCAATATTAGGATGAAGTTTCCCGTGGGTTCTTCAGACTTGAATGAAGTGCTCTGTCTCCGCTTCATCTAAATGTTTCAGGTTTGCACATTCAACTATCTAAGCTGCAAAAGGCAATTACACTTTTTTTTGAAACTCCTGTTTAAAAAAAAAAAATCCTGTTTCTAATGAAGGTATGTATCATCAAGACACCTTAATAATTACTTCAGTGTTCATAGAAATTCTACTTTCTTGTTCAGAAAACTGTCTTGGCCTGCCTTCTTGTTCTTGCCATTGGCATGCCACTGTCCAACGCTTCTTGCTTCATTTGGCCATTTAAGCCGGGGTTGTCTGACGGTGGTATCATAGGTAAGAAGTCAACTGTTCTTAACTTGAAAAACCTTACCATAAGAACTGCCTAATTTGATTTGTGTCTTCCATTCCATTTATCACAATTTAGAAAAAAGTGGAAAAAAAGGTGCTTTCTTCCTGAAACTGAGGGTTGGGAAAAGTTTTCCAGGCAGGTTTAGTCTTGCATTAAATGAGGAGTCAACAACAGCTGGTGTTAGTAAGGAGATGAAATCAAAGCCTTTTCTTAATTCTGACCTAAGACCATGCCTACTTGTCTTTCTGCTGGGTGCTCCAATTCCTGTACTTAAAGATGAGCTACTCCAGGAAACCTGATGCTGCCAAGGACCACAGGAAATAGAGAGACTCTGGATAACCTTTTCCATGCATTAGAGTAGTAGCAGTCCTGCTGTGTTGGGGAGCATCTGTTTTTTCCAGATGAGGATGTTAATGTAAAAAGCCAAAGATCCCACTCATTTTGTACGAGCAATAGCATTGTTAGTACAATAGGTCTGATGCTGAAGGCTGCTTGCACACTAATTACATTTTCAGGCTGCCTTGACTCAGATGCAAAGCTGTATGAATTTGATTCCCAGTGGAAGACAGACAACTGCTATGATTGCTCCTGTTCCAGGAATGGAATTAGATGCTGCACCAGGTGAGTTTAGAGCAGCAGTGGGGGTAAGACTTCATAGTTTAAGTGATACACAGATGCCTGTAATTTTTCATAAAGCAACACCCAACCACTCATGTACTTTTTATTCTACACTGTGGCTGAAGAGAAAAAACAATCACACTGGAGTAGCAAACAAAACAAACAATACCTTGGTTGTAAACCAAATGAATAAACTACAACTTTCTTCTCACCCTGCAGTAGGCTAACATTTGACCTCGAAACTTTGTGTGAGCCACCTTTTCTGCTCCAAACGACCTCAGCAGTATAGCCTCTTTATATTAAAAATGGAGGTACAACTTGAAACTGAAGTTGTTTATTTTGTCTCATCACCTCTTTGTCTCTTTTCTCAACGACAGCTTTATGAAATCAACTGGCTATGATAAAAAGAAGTGTGTAAGCATTTTCAACAAGATGACCTGCACTTACAAAGCAGTGGAGAAAGATAATAACTCAAAGGAATGCCCAGTCTTTGACTGGGTGGGATAACAGTGAAGAATTTGTTTGTTTTTTTGTTTTAAAGGAAAGGCTCTCACACAAATTCAAACACACTGAGAAATGCAGTTGTTGAGTGGAATCTACTCCTAAAACCTAACACAAAATAAAACCGAAACGATTCTATATCACGTCACAGAAGACTCTCTTGGTTTCTCCATCTTTTGCTTCCCTATGAAGAACGAACTGACTTGTTCCTTCCTTAAGATCAGAAATTAAAGCTGACATCTTTAAACAGTAGCTGTTAATTTTAATGCTTCCTTAGTCACGCTTCAGTGCCAGGGAGTATATTCTGTTACGTGTGCATAGCTACATCGTAAAGTTAAAATAAAATCAGATGAAACATCAGCAATTTGTGGCTTGTTTTCTTTAAGGATGGAAATCTAAAGAATAACATTACAAAAAACATAGGAAAGAAATAAAAACAACTTAAATTTAAACGTTTTTCTAGGACAATGTTTTATATGAGAGTCTTTTATCCTACGTGGCTCCCTAGGACCTGTTCAGCCTATGAACTGGAAGACCTACCAGTCTTACCCAGCATTCTACTTCCATTGAACTCACAGCACAGCAACCTCAATGTGGATTTTGGGTAAAATAAGAGCTTTTTGCTTAAAATTAATGCTTAACATTAAATAGCGAATGGGCAGTATTGTGGCTGGACTGATCTGGACTGGGCTCAAATAGAGAAGAAGCTTAGCAAATCAGCAAATACTTCCCAGTATAAGCTCTCCCTTGGGGCTCTGCTTCATCTTTATAGGTACATGTTTTTTATTTGCGTCTTTCTACAAGTGAACATCAGCGTCTTGTGTCTCCATGCTCTATTTCCCTGCAACAGAAAGAGTATGTCAGAGCTTTCAAAGGTCCTCATTTCAAATTTTAGAATGAGAACAAACCTTATCAGGAACTGGTCCTCCTGTCTGCAGGGGCAAAGCGAAACTCAGCTTTAGTCAGCCTTGATTACATGTGCTTCAGTGAGCAGAAGACCTTAGAGGCTGCACCCCAGTGTTATGTTCTTCCTCTTCTTCCCTTCCTCCTTTCCCCAGGAAGACAACCCTATTGGCTATACTTTGACTGTCATGTGTCATCTGGGAAGGAAATCCACTGTACTGTACTTTCTACAACAGTTTACAAGCTAAAGCTGCTAATGTCACTGTGCAAATGGACTGTGTCACAAAGCCCATAAGGCCCTTGTAAGAGCAGTAACAATTACATCTACTTAGAAAAAGATAAGAGGGTTCCACATAATGAGCTGCTTTTCTATTCCACTTGCTTCTTTCTTGGCTACCAAAAAAATATGCCACAGTGGTTGAGGTCCTGTACTCCATATCAGGTAAGACACAGGTGTCAACAGGCTGCCCAGGAAAACATACAAAATTGGGTTGTAACTGAACCAATTTTCTTGTGAAGTCCAAGAAGATACTGTATCTAGCTCAGAGCTTAACACTCAAAATACTAGTATGAAAACAAAAGATCTCTCTTCTCTCATTATCTTTAGACAGTGGGATTTCAATCAAGTAATTAGCAGACCTAGCCTGACAATTTATCAGTTTTAACACCCATTTGGTTTGTATTTTACCTCCAAATTTACCTGAAACTGACTGCTGAAATAGTTTGTTGTTGTGGGTTTTTTTTTTTTCCTAACATCTGCCCATATCTAGGAGCTACTTCTGATGTATTTATGCGGTCAATTATAGTGCAATGTTGAACAAGCTTTGTAACAAACTGGTTAGGCACATGATTATTTTCTGACTTGATCGGATGTCCCTTAATGATAAAGAACTATTTTGTAGAATGAGACAAAAAATAAGACCCACAGTTCATAACTACTCAGGAAGACTAAAGGTTAGAGAATACAAAGACTAAGAAGATAACAGTAACCAAAAAGCAAGGTGCTTTGATGACATTGTTGAAGGGAGTGATATAAATTCTCAGTATTTTCAGAGACATTCTTGGTTTAGTATGGAGACGTCTGCTTCTGAACCTTTGGATTATTCCTTTGCTACAGTACCACAGCTTAAACAGAAAGTGTTGATAAGTCTGGAATTGTGACTTGCATTTGACTGAAGCTGAGCTTTGCATTTATGGTCTCTGTGTACTAAATATCAAGTTCTGTGCAGTCTTTCAAAATATGTAATTTTTCTCCTTCCTTTCATCTTTCTCCCTCAGTTAATTTCTTTACTGTATTAATTTCTTTTTTTACTCATTTTTTTACTGAAATTCTGCTGATTTCTTCTTCTACGCTTGTTCTGAGAGCACCAGTATTTTCTAGTCTGAGGCAGATCATGAACCGATCTGTGAAACAGTATGAAATGCACTGTAAACCATTTACCCCTGAGCTTCTCACTGTGTGCTTAAGTTTGCCAGCTTGAATACTAGCAGAATAAAATCAGATAAGGTATCTTGTTATGTACCGTCTGAAAGTTAACCAAAGGCTAGGAGCATTACAACTTCTGAGCTATTTCAGATGGCTCTACCTAAGCATCAAAGCCATGAAAGGAAGTTTTAAAAATAGGCTATTATTCTGTCTTGTATCTTATGAGTGCCATCCATGTACAGGCAAGATTCATGTTTTCAGATATGAATCTTGCTACTTACAGCAGGTAGAACATTCAGATTCACAGCTTATCCCAATAGCCAACAAAGAGATGAAAAAAGTTTGGCTGCCAAGACATGGCAATTGTGAGGTCATCCTGATTTTCTGTAACAGAATAGAGTGCAAATAGATCATTTCAGAACTTGTCTTCAGCATTTTCTATATAATGCATGAGCAGGCTGTTAGTTTCCTACTAGCTTATATCTACCACCTTCCTTATTCTAGCACTAAAATTTTGGGTTTTGGTGTTCTAGTCCAACTCAATGTTCTGATGACCAAACCCAGGATGACCTGCCAAGGATGCTCAAGTTAGCTTAGAACCATTTTGGAACTTCACTCACATACTTGCACGTACAATCACAATTCACCTACCACAAAGCCCATGTGTTTCTTAGAAAAACTGTAAGATAGCATGACTGCAAGCAGCAATACTAGCTTGCCTTTGTTTCTACTTCCTACTATTACCTGCTTGGACAACTCAAAACTTACTACTCAAAACAACATATCCACTTTCAGTGACATTGCTTAGAAGACACTGTCCCCATTAGCAACTGGGCCATGAGCCTGTTTACCTCTCTTTGCAAGCCTAAGCTAAGAGAAAGCATATTTGAAAGCATCTAATGACACCATGCCTAGCACAGATTCCAAAATTTCAGGGTTGCAACTAGAGGACTTGGCAATACTTTTGGAAAAAAATTACCGCACCATGATGCATGGAATAGTAGGGTTGTTATTTCTACTCCTCCACCACCAAAGGAGAGGACATGGGAGAGTAGCAGTGTGGGTGGAGGGACTTTTTACCAGAGTCTGTGGTGATAGGATAAGTAGTAAAAATTTTAAACTAAAAGATGGTACATTCAGATTAGAATCACCAAATCATTATGGTTGGAAGAGATCTTTAAGATTGAATCAAACCACTAATGTCACTCTGCCAGGCCCATTGCTAAACTAAACCATATCCCCCAGTACCTCATCTGTATGTCTTTTGAATATCTCTAGAGATAGTGACTCCACCACCTTCCCTAGACAGCCCCTTCCAATGCTTAATAACCCTCTCAGTGGAAAAGTTCTTCCTAATGTCCACTATAAGCCTCTCCTGGTGCAACTTGAACCCATTTCCTCACGTCCTATCATTCATTACTGAAGAGATCAACTTCTACGTCACTAAAACTCCCCTTTACATAATTGTAGAGAGTGATTATATCTCCTCTTTGCCTCCTCTTCTCTAGATAAGAGACAAGGAAAAACTACTTTATTATGAGGATGCTGACACACAGGAAATGATTACTCATAGAGGTTGTGGAGTCTTCCTTCCTGAAAATATTCAGTGACATTGGATGGGGCTTTGAGCAATCTGATGTAGTAGAAGTAGTACCTGGCTATGTCAGAGGGGTAGAACTAGATTATCATTAAAGGTTCCTTCCAACTCAAACCATCCTATGGATGTCTTTCTGTCTGCAAGAGATTTGTAGATTCAGTTGTAAGGCTCGTCTGTAGAGAAAACCAAATCTTAAGTAAGTCGGGACCAAAGATTTTTCTTTCTAAGGCTAAGTAGACATGTCCACCCAAATTTCAGAAAAGCCAGCCAGGACCAGAACTCCTATATATTCCAGACCTGTTTAACCACATTTTGAATCCACCCAAGCACCTTTCTCCACTGTCTGACAAATCTTGTTATGGATCTACCTTGTCAGCTATGCAGAAGTAGGAAAGATGCATTTCATGTCTGACTCAAAAAGCCTCCAGGAAGCAGTCTGCTCTCCTCGTCTGCTCCAAGTTTCAACATGGAAACAGATGACCATTGCATCTAGTTTCAGAACACCAGAAGCACAGCAGGGACTTGGCTCCCTTCTGTAACAAGGAGTCTTGCTGTGGGATGATGACAAAACATTCAAAATTGAGAAAGCAGAAACAGAATGTACAAAACTCTGCTTTACTTTTCACACTTTTGCCAAGCAATGTTTTGCATTATAACTTCTTTAACACACACAGATATAGTCCCATACAAAGAATAGATTTCTTCACCCTCAAAGCTTTAATTCATAACACCACTAGCTCCACATAGTAGAAGAGGTTCCTCAGTTATCCTGACATGTTAAAGGTCTAAGAGACTCTGCAGAACCCTGGGAGGCAAGACAGCCCAGGCAGAGCAGAAGAGGTAGTGTGCTCTCTTCCCCCTAGTTTCTCCTCCCCCCACATAGTAGTACACGTCTCCTGCTAGCCCTGCTAGAAAGGGAGGCAGTTTCAGATAGCTGGTCCTCCACTCCTAGTAATTCTTTACAAGGCAAGTCTTGAGTACTGGAAAGATGCTCAGCTTAGCAACTAGTAAGTATTTTTAACTGAACACCAGAACACACATACAAATCAGATGTAATTTTTCCTATTAACAGTGTTTATCACCTGAAACTTTATGGTTTTGTACCTGTTTTGTTTCCATTAAGACTTAAGTTAGGTTTTAAAGATTGGGGCAAACAAGGAAAGTGCATATTTGCTTTGTGCCAATTAAAAAAAACCCCAAACTTATATACATTCCATTTATGACAATTGCACTTATTCACTCACTTGCTCTTAACTAACTCTTGTGTTGGTATGCAGGAAAGTTTACATTGGCACTTTCTGAAAGTTTCTGTTCAAATCTATTGTGCGCATATTTCCCTGGGCCAAACTGTGATTTACTTTGGGGCAAACTGATTGGCTTTATTACAGGTATGTACATGAAACTCCAGATCATGCAAGTCATATGACTAATCTAAACCAGCAAGACTGGATTATTTTAATACTCTTCCCCACTTCCAAAAATTCTGTTTTCACATTCCATTTCTTTCAGCATGTCTCAACTACTGACTCACATCTTCAGGGCCTCAATGCTTTTGCATAGTCAATACTTCAAGTAGACGTCCATTAAGGAGCACTGATAAGCTGTAGTACTTTGCCACCACAAGATGACAACCTCCTCCAAAATATCCCAGTGTTTTCTCCACTATAATTCCAGAGGCTTCTCTCATTACTGCCCTGGCCTGACAAAGATGAGGCAAATCTACAGAGAGAGAATTAAGCAATTTCATTGAACAGTAGACAGTAATGGCTCAAGACTGTGGAAGAATTCATCCCCTAAGCTGTGTAACACCGAAGTCACTCCAGTCTGCTGTACGAAGGACAGGATACCTGGACTCAGATGAAGTAGCAGCTTGAGACTAGTGTCTCTTCCCTAACATACTATTCTGGACTAAGTTAGTCTCTTTAGAGTACAACAGCTCTCTGAGGCACTTTGCCCTCTATTTTCAGTTCCTGGTTTGGGACTTGATCTCTCCTAGCAGGGCTATCCCTTAGTCTCCTAATATTCAGCACACAGAGGAAGCTTCTCAGGGGCTGCAAGAGGTTTTTTTTTGGAGCACTCTCCTGTTCTTGCCCTGAAGAAAGGGACGGTGTCCCACACAACACAGATTGTGGTCTAGGATAGGTAAACAGGGATCTGGCTTGGTGTAGTATTCATTCAAAATTCTTTAAACTTCTGCAGTCAGACTGAACTGTTCAGTAAAAGTCCTTTTTTCCTGCTCGGTTGTTTGTTCCTATTTGAAGTATTTGGCTAAGGCAGACTGTTGAACAAATTAGTTCAAAGCATGGTCCACTAATACTAAACAGCAAAATATACAAATGGGCCAGATAAGAGACCAACTCTGCTAGAACTCATAGTGTTGAGACATTTGTGAGCATAACACTCAGTTCAGCATCTGCTTAGGCTATATGGCTGGCTTCAGGTCTGTATTTTAGGATATAAGTCCTGCTGAGCAGCCAATATCCCTCCTTAACATCTCCATTTTCTTCCTTGTACCTCTTAAATGGGGACTTTTCCATCTCTCTTCAGTAAGAAGGGGCTTAAAAGTTAGAATGAGCAAAATTGTATCAGAAATGAAGAGAGGTACGCCAGTATTCTCTGCTTGGTGCTCACTGACAGACTAGAATTTCAGAGGGTATCTAAATTTTTCAATAAGCATCGGGAGCTTGATTTAACAGATTGCTGTAACTCCAACACAGCTACATTAGTGCAGCTTATTTATGTACAGATATGACAGCTGTGGAACTTTGTTGCTGAGGTTTTTGTTTGGTTTGTTTTCTTTTTTCTGCTATAAAATTCATTAGTCACTAGATGACCTCCTACTTCTGTCACAGTGTTCCTGGACTAGGAGCAGTGGATGGACAAGTCAGAACTATAAACAACACAAAAACCTAGACTGTGATTTAGCTGACAGAGTTGAGCTCGATTTATTTGCTCTAGTGAGGTTTAAGAATATAAGTGACATTTTAGAAATGTCTATATATTTAGTTTATATTAAAGCAGAAACCATGGATAGAACCAAGTAGTTTTAAGTGTGGTTTTGAACTTAAGCTTGGGCTGGTCTGCCTAAATTGTCCTTAATATAGGAGAAGGAAAAGAGCAATAACACCACTTCAGAGTTTCATTCAGGGAACAGATTCATTAGCAGCTCAGATTGTTAACAGAGGAAAAACAATCTCACCTTGCAGTGCAGAAGTGTGAGTTGAGTCAGATGTCATGGCTTGTGAAAACACCACTAAGGATAAAAGGGGAAGTCTAATATTAATTTTGAAATAGCCTGCTTCATATGGGGAAAAAATAGTGCTGGGATCAATTCTGATTGGGAAGAAAAATGACTTCATAAGTTTTCTTAAGAGTAGAAACTCTGATAGGACAAGCCATGCTTTAAAGTTTATGGTAGCCAACTACTTTCTTACTCTCAAACTACAGTTTTATTATATCCATTTCTGGCTATACTGCCTTTTTACCACTGTATTTTTCTTACCTTTCAAGAATGGAGAAGAAAGATACCAGAAAGTAAATTCCTAATCCTTTGGAGAAAAATCTTTGCCCAGTTGATAGAGGTTTTCAAGTCCATGCCAGTAACCATATTTAATATCGGCTTTAGAAATTAACTGACATGCATTGTGTTAGTGCAGTGTCCCTTAACTTTGAAGGTAATAAGCTCCATTTGCTAACCTTACCTCTGCTTGGGTCATAAGGTTATAGTCTTCCTAAATATTTTGCCACAGGCAGAAGTTCTTTCGGCACTCCTGTTCTCCAAGATTTCCAGCCAAACTCCTCAGAGGTACTACCGTCAGGAGTCAAGATGAAGACAGAGAAACAAATGCTTGCAATAATAAGTCTGTACAACATTTCTTACCAGTCAAAAATCTTAGCATTTCAGAGCTGATAAGGCTGTGGGTATGGAAGAAACACTAATTGCAGAACATGCCATTTCCAGCTCGAGGCACACATGAAACCAGCCGTTGCCACCCTTCTCCTCTAGCATTAATTTGTGAGAAGGATCCCAGGAAGCAGTTGCCGGCTGCCCGGACACTACTGCACACAGACATTATTTCGTTGAATTGCAGGGCTTTGTAGTTCACGGACACATTTGGAAGGGTGCAAGTGGATGGAAGACACATAGACAAGACCAGCACCCTGACTGCAGGAGACAAAACAGGAGATGCCAATTTTAACACCAAGTTTGCTCTCTAGAGTTTCTACCAGACTCTTGTTACTTCATAACATCAAGCATTTCTGGAGTGCTGGAGAAGGGAGTCAATGCAACAGTTGAAAGATGCCATTGCCTGGTCTGTATAAAGCCAAGTGCACCATGGCAGAAATACAAGATAGGGGGACGTGAATGGACAGTGCAAAGCAACCAATATGATTTATATGAATGCCACTTATTGTTCACTTTCTCCATATATATATATATATATATATATATATATATATATATATATATATATATATATAATTGTTAGTTCCATACAGGTGATCACACAAAGCTTAATTGGTTGCTCTATCTTGTTCACATGCTGTGCATGTAGCACTTGCTCTTTAATGATTGGAAGCAGCTTGCCAACTCCAGCCCCTCAGCATTCCGTTCCTGTATCAACTTGTTCCCTTATCTCTTTCTAACTCCCTTGTTATATAACACCCTGTTTATTTAACCATTTCCTCTCTTCAGGCTAGGGAAATATCTGGTTGGTACAAATCATGTCCTCTTTCAGTAAAATATACACCCACAGACAGATTTGTCTGCTTAAGCCACATGATAGGCCCGTGATCATCACCCAACAGATGGTCACCTGTTCATGAGCAGTTATGCTCCACTCACCCCCATTCCATCCATTGGAAGACCCTCTGAGAAGTGGAGCAAGACACCCCTCTGGATGAAGGGAAGCAGTGACAGTAGTCAGCTACCTGTAGACCTGCACTAATGAAAGAAGGCGGAACTCTGACTCACTAGGTCAGAGAAGGGAAAGATATATAACCTTGCTTTTTTTCACCATCTGCACTTCAATATCACTGGCACATTCAAGCTTCCAGTGTCAAACCTGGACTAGAGTTATTTCCTTCTATAGTCATTCAAGCTAGATTACATCAAAGATTGTAACAGATGTGATTACTGTCTTCCAGTATTTTTCTAAGAGTAAGACAGACACTGCTATGTCAGCCTGGCAGAGCCCATTTCATTCATTTCTGAGCAGTGACTGAGGGACGCTGTCATCTAAGTATGGTCATTAGCTGTTTCTTCATGTCATGCCAGTTCAGACCTACATGTGTGCCTGTTCCACACCAAGTTCTCTGTGCTCTGTAGTGTTCTCCAAGGGAGAGATGTCACAAGTGCAACATAACCAACAAAACATAAGGGAGCTGCTCTGGACTTGGACTCAGGGTTTATACAAGGGCTACTTCCTGCTGAAGGCAACTAGGACCTTGGAATTTAAATAAGTTGGTAGATTGAGACCGAAACTACTCCGTCAACAATCCCAATACTGAAGGAAAGAAAAAGTAACGTTTACCTCTCCAAGGCAGCACAAGTGTTAACTGCCTTTGTGTTATGACATTTTGCTGACTAGATTAAAGAAAAAAGTCAAGCCTTTTACACAAGCAGCAGTTAAAGAACTCAATTTTTGCTCCAAAGTGAGAGTGTTTGGAGACTCAGCCAAGCTGGACAAAGAGGTGGACACGTAGGCTAAATAACTTGAATTAATTACTCCCCGCCACCACCCCCCTTCCCAAAAAGACCCAACTGACATCTGTCCCAGACCAGTAAAGGTCTTAGCTGATGGGAAAAGAAAAGGTAAATTAGAGACATGTCTTCTTTAAACTTCCATTAGGGAGATCTGGGAATTATGCAATTGCATTACCTAAAAACATCAGAAAGTCAATCTTGAATCCCTCCTGCAGAGGGAGCGCAGTATAATCTACCGTGAGTCATGGCCGCAGTCATGCTTCTGCAGCCCTCCTAAGTAGCAAGCCACGTTCTCACCAAGAAAAGCCAGATCAAGCAGCTGATGTCTTGTTTGTTTGTTCATAAAAAATGGAGGCAACTAGCTGTCACAGCCAGAAGAAACTTCAGTTTCCCTTGCTAGCCTCTCTAAAACAGATTGACATAAACCATTTAAGTCAGGTCAGATTTATCCATGTACTTTGATCTTGAAGCCCATGACAGTGTTAATCAGCACCTTGATGTAGTTTTGAATCAGAAAATACATGGAAAAGCAATAGACATCCAGCAAATCATGTCTAAAGCCACTAAAGGCTACTGAATAAGTGTTTTCAATGCGAGCAAGTTTTAATCAGATTATGGAATTGACACTGTAGTCACATCTGGAGTCATTAGCCAGGTAGCTCTCTGGTTTGAGGGAGGCCTGCAGTGAGACCTTTGAGGCATGTGCTCAGGAAACTCACAATCCTTTTCATTGGCAAAAGCTTCCCAGGGCAGAATTGCCTTCTTGGCTTGGCACAGAGTCACTGTTTTATTTGACTAGTTTAGTTTGGCAGCTTCCTTAACAGACCCAGGAGCTAGATAAACAGGGAAAGGCAGTGCTGGGTGTTCCTCTCACCGCTTCACAGACCTCAGGCTGAGGAGACCCATACATTAACTGCTGGCGTACCTCCATAGCCATAGAAGTGAATTGTTTGACTTAAGTCAGTATGTCTAGAGTGAAGCTGCAAGTCCTTCCAGCACAATAGAGCCAAAGAGAGAAGATGCAGAGTGAAAGCAGCAAGTTGTTGTAATTTCCATGTCATATGTGGACTTAAACTTCTCATCCAATGCAGTCATTAACTAGGCAAGCTAGGCTAGGACAACTTAACCTTCCCTTACAGAGGAATCCCCAAAGGAACTTGCTTAACACTGCAGGCCCCAGAAGATAGCTTCATTTACTTCTGCACAATAGAGAATCCTCTCTACTCCTTTGTTATTCGACACGGAAAAAAATGTCTGAAGAGTAAAGTTCCAAGCAGGTCAGCAAGGACATGAACAGAGACAGGTTTAGCCTCTGCTCTGCTACAGGTCCCATAGACAACTCACTCAGTATTACAGCCTTTCACAAGCATTTGTTTTTTTCATACTCAAGTCTGCAATCCAAGAGGCTTTAAGCTGTGGGGTGTTTTTTTAGACAAAAAATGCACAGTATACTTTAGCATACACTTCAGTTTAAGGACAGAGTTACCAGGAATTTCCTGGCACAAACAGCCAGAAAAACAGCTCAACTTCAGTTTCCTTTTTCATATGTAGATTTTATACATTTTTCTGCCTGAGAAACAGCAAGAATTACAAAAAAGTTATTAATATAGTTATTTGTCTCAAAGGAAGAAAGGATAATTAGCTAATTAAATAAACTAATCATCTTAAGGAAGAGATTAATTTAGAATCCACCATGCCCCTTAAGTCAGAAGCTGCTTGCTATATTTACTTGCAAATATACTTTTATTAGAGAGTGCACTATAACACTGCTTCTCAAAAAACATCACAAGATTTGTCAAGAGCTACAGTAGGGACAGAGTAAAAGTGTAACTGGAGGCCAGACCCATTAGACCCTGATCAAATGAATAAATAAGTTAGAATAAAAGGAAATTCACATCACACACTTAAAGGCTTAGTAATGTAAGAGTTATATTATGCTTTCACCTTGCTGCCTCTAGTTACTAACAAAGTCACTTTGAGGAAATCAATCCCTTCAAATAGAAATTCATTCATTTAAGGATTACCAGAGGAGGACTATTAGATATCAGAACTGTTTTCTGCAGTAGAATCACACGCAAAGAGTACAATCTATAAAAAAAACCCAACCCACCAAAACACAAGGTAATACAAAGCTTGGCAACTGCTCTGCAGACCTAAATGCAAAGTACAAGAGAAATGCTAAAGCCTCTTGCTAAGTCCACACAAATAAACAAGAAACTTACATAAATCAGACCTTCTGTCTCATCAGACAGCATCCACCTCCTCCACAACTGTCTCTTCTTCCTAGATCCCTAATCAAAGTGCCTAATTAAACTCAGATGTGCTGATAGTGCCAGGCTAACAGAACTAATGCAACTCATTATGCTGGGAATCCTCTATTAACTTCTAAAACTTGTTATGCCTATGCTCCAATTCAGTAAAACATTGAATTCCTACAGGCCCTGATGCAGCCACAGGGATCTGTGCTAGTTTTGCTGACTGCTTTTGAGATGCAGTCTCTCATATTGTGTGTTGCAACAGTCTAATGGCACAAAAATCTGGATACCTATGGCAAGATGTATATTGAAAGAAATGTCCTCATTTTAGCGTTACAGAAACACTATCATTGGTGTTCAATTCTAGATGTGTTAGAGGCAAGGCATGCATACATGAAAGAAAACTGGAACTTTTTCTTTCTTTGCCTCCCTCAATCCTTAGCATCACTGTTGCTGTCAGGAGAAGAACCATGAGGGACAATCATCCTGACTGTTCATTGCTGTACTGAGACAATCTACAGATCACCTCACTTTTGTTACCACAAAGGTGTTATCTGATTGTGGTGATCCATTTCTATTTACTAGGCCTGACTTTGCTTCAGTGACTGAGAGTTATGAAATCACAGCCAGTCCCTGAAGGAAAAGAAATAAATATGGAAAAAATAATGTGTCTTTTATAAAATAATTTAAATTTAAATAAATCAGTCTGGGAACAGAGTACTCTCCACACCACTGCACTGTGTGAATGGCTTGTTCCATACCTGGGGGTGATGTCTGTGTAGCAGGTCAGGCGAACAATAGTGTCCCGCTGCCTTGCTTAGCATGCGCCCTTTCCCCACTATTCCTTGATGGACTGCCAGTTCTGAAGACCTAACTTTCTGGGGTTTAGACTCTTCCACTGACACCAATGGTGAATAGTCTGTCTACTGGAGTTTCTTCAGATTTACACCAGCACAATGGTGACCAAGATGCTAATGTATGTTAGGGCACTAAAAGAGCCTTTGCAAAACTTTCTGAGGTGCCACTTTCTGATTGATGATCTGAACAGGTTAAAGTGTCCATTGGCAGCCAAGGTGCTCACATTTACATCACCTCCCTTTGCACTGACCATTGTTCCCTCACTGTATATAAATACACACAACTCCTCCTTATGAAATGTGAACAGCCTATGCAACTATGGTAAGTTGGCACGTATGTGTGTATGTACACTGGAAGTATTTTTTACTCTGAGTTTATTGGGAATAGTAGGGCTCATCCTTAATTCTGTGTGAGTTATTCTGCTAGATCTTGTTAAAAAAATCCACCTAGTTTTAAAAAATAATTCTTGTTTATTTTATAGAAATTCTTGCTGCTCTTTTGCTTGATCCTTTTCTCAAGGACTCCATGTGATGCTCGCTGTTACTTTAGATCAGCCAGCAAGTATGGTAAGAACGGCAAAGATCATCCCTAAGACATAAATTTGGAAATTCAAAGATTTATTTTCCTAAAAAACGTTGAAATAGTATAATAGGCTCTTTGCAGAGGAATGATCCAACCAACTGCATACTCAGGTATCAACCCACCTGGCGACACATCTGGACACATATAGAGACTGTTCAATATTTACCCTCTGTGCTGATGTGTAACTGAAGTCCTCACACATATGGCAAAAAAATCTTGTACTTTTAAGTAGCATTGAGTAATGTGAAAGGGATATCTGCCTTAAAACCAGAGCACAGTCAACACAGATTATGTTTAAATTCAATTTATCAGAGCAAGTTCAAGTTAACAAAAATTGGGGAGGAGGGAGGAAGGAGAAATTAAAGTCTAGACCTGTATATTTAAAGGGCAGAAAGATCCTACTTTTGCCATGATCTAAAGCATTTCTCAGTTCCCTTGTAATAGCAAAATAATACTTCCCTGATGTGTGGTTGCTTTATCATGCCACGTCATACACACTTCTGGAGTGAAAACATGGTATCTTTTCTGCAGAGAAGTGTGTTACATTCTTTTGTGGTGTGACTCTATGCAAATCAGTACTTCAGTAGTTCACAAATGTAAGCCTATGTGACCAGGTCTTTTGGTACATGTTTCTACTGCTCTACTGACTATCATTTTCTGGTATGTACATGCAGGGTGCCTTTCAAACAGAAACCTCTATGTTTTCGGTGCGGTGTGGAAGACTGAAGATTGTTACCAATGCAGGTGTAAGATGACTGCAATGATTTGCTGCAGCTTGTAAGTTTACCCAAATTATTGTTTGCCTTTTCAGAAGCAGACTTTATATACTTCACTGAAAGCACTGGAATTTCATACTTGCATGAGCAAAATCCCTCTTCCTGTTTCACAGTTAGCTCTAATCATGACTAAACAGCGTAATTGGGATATCACATAAGACCTCTTTGGGAAGAAATTAAACAAAACACAGACAGTGTCTTTCCAACACACGTCTCATCCTCATAAGCTAGTCCTTCTTTTGATTCTGAAACTAACTGGTTGTATGGTCTCTTTTCTTTTCTTACTCCTTCTGTTCAGCATTTTATCTCAAGATATCTAAACACCCACAACACACATACATGTAGGCTTCTGCAGCTCTGCAGCAGACCAGTGGCCTGCTTGCAAGCATCTAATGAGGCCAGAGCTGCTCCACATCCTTTCCATGCTGCCAAGAGCTCACCCTTCCTGATTATCAAAACAGGATACGCATGCCTTGCTCTGAAATAATTCGCTTTCTGAGTCTTCTTGTGTCTTCCTGCCTCATGGATGGCAGGAAACACATCAAGGAGAGCTTTTTCTTCCTGAATATAGTGGTGTGAATTGATTAGCTCCCCAGAAGGCTGGAACAAAATCTTCTTGAGGGGAGAGAGAAAGATCTGTGAGGAGGGATACAAGGAACCTTTGTTGGGAAATATTCCTGGCTGTCCTCAGCCATAGGAGGTACAGAGTTGGCCTGTGCTGAGAAGAGGCTCCTCTGGGAGTTATTCATACTGGAGTGTTTCAACACTCTTTAAATGGTTTATTATTATCAAGAAAGTCTTAGTTTGAATGAGGAAGATAACCCCTATTTTGTCTCTGCATAGGAATTCATGCCAATCCCTAACAGAATGACCAGCGAGAACTCCTTTTAAACCAGAACATTGGTAAATCACTTCAGCTGTTAACAGCCATGATCAGGGCTCTGTATTCCTCCTGTGATAATCCATAGCACTTATATTAATGGAATCAATGAGTCAGTTTGATCCATGACATAGCTTCCTCCAGACTGGCTGTGGCTCAGTAAGCATCTCAGTCCATGGTTGCTGATTTTCTCTTTGCCTTTCTCAATCACAGGGTTTTAATCCCCAAGAACTATGACAGGGTGAACTGTGTTGGCCTATTCCACAAGAAAAGCTGCTCTATCCAAGTGGTGAAGAAGACTAATCCTGACATAAGCTGCAAAGTCTACAATGGAGTTGGTTAATACTATCTCTTCTGCACCGACCCCTAAAGCTGAACATGCTCTGGATCTGTCCTTTAGAGGAAAGCAGCAAAGCTGGTTTCAGAAGCAATGGATTCACCTCGTGCCTTTCATAGCTCTAATTGTGCCATAGCTCTCTCATTTCTGATGTTAGGTGGTTTGTCTCTTAACATACATGTTTATAACCAAGCTTTGCCACAGATAACTTTGTGAGTTTTTCTTATTGGGATCCAGAGTTAAATAAATGTTCACATACATCAAATCATTGCTTTTCTTTTTAAGTAGTCACTGACTGGTCTTGTTGAAAACAGAAGAATTCAGGGTGTCTGTAAATGTTTGTAAATCTAATTATTGATTTGAAAATCATCTAGCTTTTAGAGTAACAGGTATTATAAAAATTGTTGCCAGACAAATGGATTCATTATACTATTATGCTTGTCATTTCCCTGTGAACATGTATACTGAAAGAATGAGTTGAAACAAAGCAGAAAACAGCCCTTTGAAAGCCTCCCCTCATCCTAGTGCCTTGTGTAGTTTAACCCATTAGTATAGATGCACAAGGGAACATATTCTCCAGGATATGATTGATATATTACAAAAAAGGCAAGCTCATGCCTGGGACTCCCAACCTACTGGAAATGCCATAGAAATAGTTTTGTAGCCTTCCATACCAGGGTAGAATTTCCTGCAATAATCTTGTTTGGATCAAAGTCATAGAAACATAGAATCGTAGAATGGTAGGGTTGGAAGGGACCTTTAGAGATCATCTTGTTCAAACCCCCCTGCAGAAGCAGGATCACCTAGATCAGGTCACATAGGAACATGTCCAGGCGGGTCTTGAAGACCTCCAAGGAAGGAGACTCCACAACCCCTCTGGGCAGCCTGTGCCAGGGCTCCCTCACCTGAACAGCGAAATAGTTTTTTCTTATGTTTAAGTGGAACTTTTTGTGTTCCAGCTTCATCCCATTACCCCCTGTTCTGTTGCTAGCTACAATAGAAAAAAGGGATATCCCAACCTCCTGACAAAGTCCACTGACAAACAACCCCATGAAAGCTGTTTGTACACAAAACCTAGACTATAAAATGTGTTTAGCCAGTAGACTTCAGGTACTACACCATGCTTGGTACGAAGTCCATGAAAGTAGTTTATATAAGAAATATCCTATAAAAGATATTTATACAATATTGAGAACAATTGCAACAAGAGCATTATATAACTCAAAAGGCCAAGATAAATAATTTGAGTGTGTTCAGTTTGTTCAACACTGATATCATAGATGTTTTCTTAATCTGCCTTTCCTCTACCTTGCTGAAATTATTACAATTAAATATTTTAGCTCATGGAACCAACAGTTTCTTTTTAATATCTGTTGTGGAAAATCACAGTCGTATGGTGTATTTTTAAGTGTGATGCTGAGAGTATACAAGAGTATACAGAAAGTCATTAAGATGATTCCAGGAAGTAAGTAAAATGAGAAATACAATTGCAGCTTCTTAGCTCTTTCAAGATTAGTTAGAACTAGTTAATTGCAGCTCTCTGATCATATCCCCCTATGCCTTCATGGGACTAATGGAGTGGACATCACTGGAACTGGCTATGACCCTTCTGTGAGTAGCAGACAGCGGAGAGTCTCACTTTTTTGCTTGCTGAGAGTGGATCAGAGGATTTCACTCAGAGGTATATGTCTCTCTCTATATAAGCAGGAAGATACAGATACAGACATAAGGGATCATGCTGTCAACTTCCTGAACACTAGTTGCATTTTTAAGGGCCTGTATACAGGGCCTTGAGTAACAAGGCCACTTTTCTGAAGTTCAGAAAAATCCCTTGGAAGATACATCAGTTTCATAGCTTCCCCCATGGAAGGAGAGTTGTTAACAAATTGGAGAAGGCTGAAAATGGTTAAAATATCAATTCTGCTTCAGAAAGATGTAGAGATTCTAACAAAATGGAGCCGAACCAAACTTGTAAAAAATACCAACGTGTAGACATGATAAGCTTAGCATACACATGAACTGTGCACTGTTCCAAGGTACGATTTCTCCGTATGCTCTCATCATCACTTAGTACTACTCTTTGTGTACACTGTTTGCTCACTGTGTAACAGTGCCAGAGAGAGCAAGACTCCAGATGCTGGACCACAATTAGGTTTGCTAAATGTGCTGGAGGAGAATTGGCCTCTGAAATTCTACACTCAGAGGAAAGAGAGACAGAGCATCAGAGCTGCACCAATGAAGGCTGATATGGCTCAAGATCTAACACAAACGCAAGACCTTCAAAGCACCCGGACTGCAGTTGTAATCCCACTGCTGGGACAGTCCTGTCACTCCCATAGAAAGGCTAAATCACACCTAATTAATGTTTGTTGGTAGAGGCCTTATTGTTACCATAATAACTTGGAAGTAGTTATCTGATCAGAGCAGAAAGAACTATTTCCTCATGTAACTGTACACCCTTGAAACACATTGTCACCATAGAGTCCAACTGTTTTATGTAATAAACTGCAGAGAAAACAGGACAGTTCCCCAGTGCTTTCCCTAACAGGAGCACATGCTGTGGGTTGAGAAGGTGAACAAGCTCTCTTATTGCTCTGTGGATAGTAGGACAGCCTCGTGTCAATCCAGCTACAGTTTCTATACTCCATTTCCTATCAACAGCAGAGAGGGGTTGGTCCAATGGTTGCTAAAATCAATGCAAGCCTGCTGATATGAACAGGAACAGCCAGTCTGGTAAGCACATGACTTGCAATGACTGGGACTACAGCATTTTCACATTGCTTTAAAGCAGCAAGTGTCCTGTATACAGAGGAATTCCCACCCTTATGCACCCTCATACAAATACTGCTTGCAAAAATCTTAACGGGTCAGGATCCTCACAGATACTCTCTATGGATACATGTTCAGTAGTCCCCACTATACAGTGAAGCTAAACATGGCCAGATTCAAAACAGTCATCTTGGGTGCCAGCATTCCTTTCAGAATTTCATTCCTTGATGAACCAAGCTTTAAGACCCAGCTGGACCATCAAAAACCTGCATCTTTGTCTTGCTGCTAACATTCTCACTCCAAGCTAGCTCCAGTATTGTCCCCTTTATGCTACAGTCCAGATAGCTATGGCCTGGCAGCTCCAGCTTCACCTTGGCTTACACTCAGTGACTCCTGTCTGCATGTAAGTCCAAGCTACGAGAACTAACACAGGATTGGAATGACCAAAGGGCTGCTGTCACATTAGCATGTTAATAATGACCATTTTCTCCCTGTAGCTTGGACACGGTACAGAAAAAAATATGGATGGAATAGGATTCTAATGGAGCCTCATTCAGCTCATCAATAATAGCCAGAACCTTGCTACAGCACTTCACCCTAAAAGCCTGTCAAGACAGTCCCAAATGCCATACCAAAATATTGGTGATTAGATCATTTCCTGATCTCTGGGCAGCAGTGCCCTGAGCAGTCTTTCAGGAACAGTGCTGCAGCTGTTCACTGTTGACTTTAAGGGCAAAGCAGATGCTAATTTGCTAGTTTGCAGGTTCTGCCCAAATGTCTGAATTGAGAGAATAAGTGACACAGTATATCTTTGAATATTTGGAAGGAGCAAGGACATAAGGCTGGATGAGGAAAGCTGCAAGCTAAGGGGAATGAGAAGTACAGTTTCATAAATTAAAACACCCCTCACTAAAAAGACTGTTTCCTAGTGATTTTCCTTCCATTTCTTTAATGCTTTGAACAGCAAAACAAATTAGCATATGATAAATAAATTAAGGAAGAAACAGAAGTGAATAGATCAGCTAAATACATAATTTCAGTTTTTCTGGCTCCAGTAGGATAGCAAGTTTCTACTTCCTAAGAAGCTGGCAAATGGCTCAAGATCTGAGTGGGCTAATGCCTTTTCAGCTGGAGCACAGACTTCATGTCCTCTTCCCTAACCAGATCAGAAGGTCTGTCTCCTTCTGAGGCAACTGGGTAAAAGGGGAATGCTGGGATGTGGCATGCTGGTTTAAACTAGCTGGTAAATAAAGGTTCTGAAGAAAAAAAGGCTGGGCAAAAATAAGTAATACAAAACAAGAAGTAGATAAAACAAACTCTGAAGAAGGAATCAGTAACTAAGAACAACTCTCCAGTTTACACTTTTCATTCTGCAGACTCCAGTTTTATGCTTCTCAGCACTATAAGACATAAGAAATGCCAAAATACTCTAGAAAAACCTTAAATATTCTTGCTTCTGATTTGATTACTTCTTAATGATGAAAGATGTCAGATAAGCTCTTGAAGTAGATGACCAAACCTGTAATAGCTGGTACTAGGGAAAAAAAAAGACTATATTACAAATGAAACATTATTTTCACAGTTAGTTTAGTTGATAAGAGCTTGTTCTTACTTTGATATTGAAATGCTTGGAAACGTTCTGTGTATTTTCCTGATTCAAGAGAAAAAATTGTAACTCTGATTTTTGCCTTGGTTTTTCAAGAGAAAGATCTGGGAAAAATCAAAGAATACTGGCACTTTCTGCAAATCCTTCTTTTCCTCTATTTCCAGCTTTCTTTGTGCTCTCAGATTTCTAAGTTCTTTGCCTGAGTAACTGTATTTCTCCCTCTTTCGTAATTTAAGGACTTGTAGCCTGAATCCTTCTAGAATAAAATTTCAATATCAATCTGTGATTGAATAGAAAAATTGGGGAAACGGATACTGGCAACATTTTCACACATATGAGGCAAAATTCTCTTTGAGCCTCTTAGAAATCAATTAGGCTCTGATCCTGTATTTTGTCCCTTTATTTTACTGTGCTTCACCTTGGGCACACATTTGTGTGCAACTGTGCTTCGGATAACTTCATAGCTCTTTGCTGAAGTTGCTATTCCTCTAGAGTATCCATAGAATTTCCATATTTATGTAACAGCAGAGGGAGCTGGAACTTCAAAGTCAAACCATAGTCATAATATGACAGAATACATTGGCTAAGCTGAAGGGAGGGAAGGAAGGAACAAGGGGGAGAGAGAGAGATGTCATCCAAGTTACCTACAGAAACAGTGGGGAGAGCTGCTCTTCTGCATTGCTAGCACACAGAAGCCCTTACTTTCCTGCTACAACATTTCTTCGTTCTTCCAAGATAGAAATGTGCAGCAACAGCAGTGATTTTCTCAATCAGCAATAGGTAAGAATTTTTTAAATTATCTGTTTCAGACTGATAAGAGCTCCGATGTCTTCATTAAAGTTATCACTTTTACTGGGAAAATGTATTCTGATTTCAGTCAAGTGACTGACAGCTGATGCCATTGTTAATTCCCTTTCTGCTCAAATCTTCCCCTGCTTTAGACTGTTTTCTGATCAGAAAATGTTAAATGATTTACCTGAAACTTAACCTAAGATCCATGAGAAGTTACGTATCAACAGCTTTTAAAGAAGAGGTACCGAGTAGTGGCTACATTAATGTAAGTTTTAGAAAAACATAAGAATATAGATTACAAACAGTTCAGTTATGGCTCTTCATTTATTTATTTAACTATTAGGGTAAACAGCAGATAATGAAAAGCATTCAGTTAGTATTTAAATTATAAAATTGATTCACTGGTATTGGCGGGGACATAAAATTTGCATTCAAGAGAAGCCCTGGATTTGTGCATATTCAGTTCCTAGAAACAAAGAATTTTTGCACCATCTTTCAATTCCATGAAAATGTTGTAGATTTCTTTATGTTTTTTTAACAATACAGAAATGAGGGCAGAAATATTAAGTGAACTTGATCCAAAGTCCTCTATAATCAATGTGCTCTGAATCCAGTCACAAGGCAAGGGAAACAGTAATAAATACTTTGTCCTCTTTTCATAATTTTTAAGCTCTTGTCTGTCAAGAGACTTGTCTGCTCCTCTAGACCTGTACAGCACCAAGCACAAAAGGACCTTTTCTCAATTATTTTTGAAGATCACCATAACAAACATTAATATAATTATTAATGTTAAGAATTTAGCAAGAAAGGTTTTAAAAAACAAAGGAAGCCTTTGCTGTTTACCATTCCGTTTTGATTAAGGCTATGCAAACAATAACTTTCATCATTCAGCGCCTGAACCAAAACATCAAACGTATAGCTTTGAAAGTCTGCATGTTTTTGAGCCAAAGAAGGCATTTTCAGATGAAAAAAAAAAAAAAAGGTGTGAATACAACATTTTGTTTCTTTGGCAACAAAATAACCCTAATCATCAATTTCTGAGCTGCTGGGTTTTTTTTTTGCTAAACCAAAAATCCTGAACCACTGTGCAGGAGATGGTGATACCAAACCTAGTGTTTAACCCAATGGAGCCTAATGATCGTCTGGGTTGTCACTCCTTCATCTGATTCAGAAAAAGTGTTTCAAATGCCCTCTTTCAGCTTCATTAAATGTATTGGTACAACGAACCAGCATTTTCCACCAAAGCAGGCAATTATGTTTGAATTGGATACAATCTGACTTGTCATGAAGGGCCCAGCTCTTGTGTATACCTAGCAGAACTTTGCAACTTTTCAGGGTGCAAGAGGGTGTTGTGGTTTAACCCCAGCTGGCAAGCATGCAGATGCTCACTGACTCCTCTTCCCCTGAGGTGTGGGATGGGCAGGAGAATTGGAAAAAAAAATTAATAGGTTGAGATGAGAACATTTTAATATTGAAATAAACTAAACCATAATGATAATAATGGTAATAAAAATAAATAAATAAACCTTAAGAAAGACAGTGATGCACAGTGCAGTTTCTCACTACCTGCTGATGCCCAGCTAGTTATTGGCCATGATATCCCATGGCATGGAATATCCCTTAAAAACAATTCGAGTCAGCTGTCCTGTCCATGCTCCCTCTCAGCTTTTTGTGCCTCTCCTTGACGGCATTGGAAACTGAAAAGTCTTTCACTTAAGATAAGCACTACTTAGCAACAGCTAAAACATCCGTGTGTTATCAATATTATTCTCACACTAAATCTAAAACACAGCACTACACCAGCTGCTAGAAGGAAAATTAACTCTATCCCTGCTGAAACCAGGACAGAGCGACCTGGTAGCTTCTTGGGTGATTTTTGAGTTCAAGTATTCTCCCTGACACCTTGCAGGTGACAGACTTCCAGGCTACCACTGGTCACTAGAAAACTCTTCTTATCTCCTAGTCCCTGGGAATTCCTGGTCCTCATCCAACCCACGCAGTCTCTAGCAGTACACATTACATTACTCTCAAGATTTGGATTTCTGCTAAGATGCCCATTACAAGGATTTATGGATTCCTCACCTCCTTTGGTAAAGATTGCATTTGTAATTTTTTTTTTCCCTCTTGGGTACAGGACAAGTCACAATGGCCTTTACTCTTAAGGAATCATTTTCTTATCTGCTGACCTGCTAGTCACATTTTACTTTCGTGAGCTGACTCCGTGTCTCTGGTAAGATTGTTATAAGTGTAATTAAAAAATCCCCAAAAGTTGGAGTAGGTGCTTTTGTAAAACTTCCCCTATTTCTGCAGGATCAGAGAAGGTTAATCCATAGTATAAGTTCATAACTCTCAAAAGGTTTCCTTCTGAAAACATGCAGATGTGTGAAGAGGGAAAAATGTTAACTTTCCTGGGCCATCCCCCAGTGTTATAGACTTGTTACGTTTTAATACACATAATTTGTGCTATACCCTAATTACCCAGGTTTTAGAAACAAAGAGTTAAACAAAAATTAAATGTCCACCATTACATTTCATTATACCAAATCCCTTATAGTTTTAACATTGATGTGGGATGCCTGTGCATACTCAGTGGCAGGTTTCTTCTCCCAGTTAAATGTTGCCTTCCTGGGAACATATAATGACAGTCAAATGACTTTTAATCTTTTTCTAAGATGTAAGGCTAAACAGAACAAATCTATTTTACTGAAATAATATCACTGCCAGCACTGTTAGTTACCACTACATCAATTAATATCTGCAATATGAATTTCTGTTAAGCCTTTCCATTGCTCCTTGGTTTCCAGTTTATGAGGAGGATGATAGCTGCTTTACTCCAGATAGTTGCCATAGCTCTTCAAATAAGATATCCAATCACTTAATGTCTTTAGGAATTTCTTCCCTCAGGTAATGGTATACATTGAAAGCAGCACGTGTGTCTTGAGCAATTAAGTTCTGAGCTAGGTAAGTGATTGCTTCGAAGTACCAGACAATAAAGCCAAACACTGAAAACAATTTTTTGCTTTGGCTTACGTCTCATTGAAACCCACTGAGGGTTTCAGTTTCTTCCCTAACCCATCTCACAGAAATCCCTTTTCTTTGAGGATTGTTTTTCTGGGAAATGCAGGATAGTCCTTTGGGGCAAGGCTTTCAAGCTGACTGGTGA
Source organism: Colius striatus (assembly GCF_028858725.1). Lineage (NCBI taxonomy): Eukaryota > Metazoa > Chordata > Aves > Coliiformes > Coliidae > Colius > Colius striatus. Next base: position 19,064,395 of record NC_084766.1, read on the forward strand.
TAGTTGCTTTCTCTGTTTTGAGACAAGTTGAGTGACATTTCTTAACTTAGAAGACTCTGATTTTCAGCAGGACAAGTCCTTCAAATCTTTGCTGCTCTTTTTCCTTGCCTCCAGCAGACAGCACAATGTTGAATGTCTATAACAAATGCACGTGAAGAATTTAATTTACACTGAGAATCTGAAAGCTCCTTGTCTTTTTCTTTCTGTCTCCTGTTAACTTGCTGCAGACTTCTGTGACATTTGCTTTTGATAGAAACTGTCTTACACTGCATCAATTAAAGAAAATCCTTGCTTTTTGAGCATGTTGCCTTTTGTTCCTGGCCTCTTTCCTAAAGTTCATTAAGGTTTCTGAAGAGGACTACTCTTTCCTCTTTAGCACAAACAGGAAAACAAAACAATCTAACTTTTCCCCCACTCCCTCTGCAAACTGATTTAGGAGGCATGTTTCCTACCCCTTCAAGCCAAGTGAATATTGCTTCACTTTCTGGAGACAAAAGCCATTTTTTTTTAGTTCATATGGTTTTTGCTGGAAAATCAACAAACCTCTGATTCAGTGGAGGAGTCTAACACCCTTTTACCCACTGCATTGGTGATTCAGTATATTAGCTAACATTTGATTCAAATGTCTAAACAGACTAAGTGCACACTGTTCATTACTGGCACTTAATTTAGGCCAAACTGAAAGGTGGTCGAATGCTTTGAGGTAACTCAGCATTTGACAGTGACTGACCTTGAGAATCTGCCATCTAAGGATCCCACATTAGGATACATAAAGTTACCATAACATGTATTTTTTTAGAATAGCTTCTATTATTTCTGTTTTTTTCTAGAACTCTTATTCTGATTGCCAGAGTAAGTGATTCAGAGAGCTATGGACCTAAGTGATCTAAGCTCTGATCTTCTCCAAGACATTAGGTTGACAGGTAGTGTTAAGTTTTTGAGTCCTGCATAGTGCACCACAGGTTCCCTTGAGACACTGGACAACTCAGGTCTCACCTACCTCTCTCATTTCCCCTATCTGTGGCAAGAGGATAATAATTTCTTATCTACTGCTGGGCAGTACCAGCAGAAAGAATGCCGAGGAGCTGTTTGATAGTCACCTTATGGGAGGCACCAAGGAATGCAAAGTGTTAAAAGACAGGGAGTTCCAAATGCAAACAAATGCATTGCAGAACCTTCAGAGATGTTCTTTATCCCCCACCGTGTTTACCATCTGTGACAAATGCGCAGCCATGCTTTGACTTTGACATTCCTCTTTGTAATGTGTCACTTAAAGCTGTGGGATCTGCCTTCTGCTTTTCAGGTGAATCCACTCCTTTGGGTTTTTTTTGCTTCTCCTCCCTGATGCCTCAGCCTGTCCAAAAGCATCTGAGATCCTTCAGAGGGCTTACTCCATTACAGATGTTTGTAATAACTCAGCACACATTTTTCAAGCAACAAAAGAGACCATCTGTTTGTTTTCTAGGATATTGTAGCTAAGGACAGTAGGCTGAGACCATATAAAAAGCTAATGTGTTTATTTACAGCAGTCTGTTTGTTCTGTCCAAATGACAAAATGGAACATTTTGACTGGTACCAAATAGTATCAGCTGCTGATCCCTTTACTCTGTTTGCAGCACCTGTGCTGGCCAGCGATCATTAAAAGTTAAGAGTCTGGTTGATGGGTTTCATTCTATATCCATTTTCACATTGAAACAGACCACACCATAGGTGATCATGCAATCCATACATCATCATTGCCTCTTTTTTTTAGTTCTGGGACATAAATCAATCTGTTTACGTGATTAGAGTAACAACACAACAGTGAGTGGACAGAAAGAGTCATAACTATGCCCACAATTTGGAAAATTTCCTTTGCCTTCTTTAAGATTTAAACTACCGAGGAAATGAAAGAACAAGAAGAAGAAATAGTTATTCTGTTTTAGTCATGTGACTGTCTTGATCGTCTCAGGTTGCTACAGATAGATGGCATATAGATATAGATAAATAAATCAACAAATCTAGTAAAGAACAGAATTGACTACACTAATATTTGCTGATCAAGCAGAAAAATGATCCCAAAACATCTTTCAATTACTGTACAGAATTGCTATTGTTAGTTCCTGAGAGGCAAGATCTCTAGAAGTATACAAGAAGAATTCATAAAGAGAAAGACATGGCAACTAAAAAGTTGTAGGAAGGTGGGTGCTTTTTTCTACAGTACTAGTTACCTTTGTGCATACAGTTGCTCAGCAATAAATGCTACTCAAAGCACTAAGCTCATTATACCATTTCAGTTATGTATTTGCATCCTGAACACTTGTTTTTCTGAAGCTCAGATGTTTTTCACAACCCTACAAATTTGTTTGAGTTGCATTTTATTGCTGGGGAAAGGCTCATGCAATGTGTGAATGATGTTGTATTTATTTACTTTTCACATTACAAGGTTTTTTACAACATGAAGCTGCCTCTGGCCTGAAGACAACTTCCAGTAGAGGTTTTTTTTTTTTCTTTGATTCCTGAACATAGAGGATCTGGACTCCAGGATCAAGATTATAAAGTAGGCTCTGCTATGGCAGATCATGACAGTTTCCCAGGAGCCATCTGGTAGAGTCCAGGCAGTCCTATGGCTGAGATTTCAAGAAATGTGCATCCCTAATTAACTCCATGGTTTCAGCTGCCAAAATTCTATAAAAAAATCCCAGCTCAGTGATTAAGAAGCAATCCCAGGTGCCTGTGCAGGAATGACATCCATGAGATGGCACACATTGTAACACTTGAATTCTCTTTGTTAAAGAAAGCAAAATTATACTGAGGGAGAATCAATAAGAAGCTTCTCACATGCAATTAAGAGCTATTGTTAAAATAACATACTCTTAAAGCCAACCAGGAGACTGGATTCTGCTTTCTGATAAACCCTATGGTGGCTGCATTAGCCACAAAGAGGGAGAGAACAGTATTTCATGGGCACTGGAGTTCATCCAGAACGGGGAAGCAGAAAATTTGGGCTGTGGTTCCCGTGATCTACAATGGCTGTGCAGACTCCAAAAAATGATGAAATGGTTTTGAGTTATTCTAGACTCTTTCAAGTTATCCTTCCTGAGAATATGAGCCTGAATTTTTGCATGATGATTGTTGCATGTAAATGTGATTCCATCTGCAATCATGAACGTGTTCCACATGTTAAATCACAGTAGGTATTTCAGTGTTAGCTTTATTCATCTAATATGCCTTACCTTTCACATTGGTGTTTAGCTCAACTGAATGTAAATGCAGCCCCACAATATGTCTTCTGCTCAGTTTTGGATCAGAACCTTGCGAAACCAGAATTACAAACAATTTTTATCTCCAAGTTTGTTTTGATCCAGCTTTCTTGAAACACCACTTAACTCCATTAGTGATGTTCAAAATCCTACACTGAGTTAAATGGTGAAGATATTCTTGATCTGTGAGACAACCTTATAATGAGGAAACAAAATCTTAACTCAATAGAGTCACACAGACATCCATACCACAGTTTAGAAAACGGTTCCATTTTATGATGTAATAAATTATATAAAAGGGAGCTGCAGAATATACACAGAATCCCTGGCATTTGCTTCCTTGTCTCCCTTCTGCCACCCTTTTGACTAATTTCTTGCAGAATAACTAAGCAAACTAATTTTTCTTTCCTTTGCAGATATACCCAGACCTTCCACAGCCAAAAAGAACAGATAAAACTTTCCTTAGGCTAGTTCCAGAAGACCTGGATTCTGTTTGACTATCAACTTTTTGGATAAAGATTTTGGGGTTCAAGATGAATAAGACAAAGGCTATTAATGATGGTTTTCCTTTCCTGAACAGCAAGAACTGGAGCTCAAACCGAAGCTTCCCCACACATATTTCTAATCAGTGCAGGAACATCACTGACCTCACTGTCTTTCTGGCCACCTCTTACAGCTTGGAGACTGTCCTAGGCATTGTGGGAAACATCTGTCTGATTGCTGTTATCGCCAGGCAGAAAGAAAAGGCCAATGTCACCAACGTCCTAATTTCCAACTTAATACTTTCAGACTTGTTTATGTGTCTTGTCTGTCTGCCTTTCACCATTGTTTACACCATGATGGATTACTGGATATTTGGGGAAGTCATGTGCAAAATGACCTCTTTCACTCAGTGCACATCTGTGACTGTGTCAATTCTTTCCCTTGTCCTCATTGCTCTGGAAAGACACCAGCTCATCATAAATCCAACTGGCTGGAGACCAAGTATCTCCCAAGCCTATCTAGGAATTGGAGTAATTTGGACTTTAGCATGTCTCATGTCACTGCCCTTTTTGACCACATCCATCTTGTCCAATGATTTGTATGCCCAGCTCTCACATATCATGAATTTTTCCTCTGACAAGGCCATATGCATTGACTCATGGCCTTCTGAGCAACACAGACTTATCTACACTACCACTTTACTGCTCTTCCAATATTGCATCCCACTGTTCTTCATTATACTTTGCTACCTGCGCATCTACTTACGTCTACAGAAGAGAAAGGACATGTTTGAGAAAAGTGAATATAGCAACCGAGTGCTTCAGCTGAGAAGGATAAATATTTTGTTAGCATCTATGGTTGCTGCTTTTGCTGTTTGCTGGCTACCACTGCATGTTTTCAACACCATTGTTGACTGGAATTACAAAATAATTTCTCCTTGCCACCACAATCTGATCTTCTCATTGTGCCATCTGGTGGCTATGGCTTCCACTTGTGTCAACCCTGTTATCTACGGTTTCCTAAATAGCAACTTCAAAAAAGAAGTGAAGTCATTGATTCTGAGCTGCCAGCATAATTCAGTAACTGCATCAATGGAAGAATATGATCATTTGCCTTTATCCACCATGCAGACTGAAATTTCCAAGGGCTCACTGATGTTGAACTGCAGACATAATTCTATTTAGCTATTAGAAAACATTCCAGAGGGGTGCACTGACACCACACACTAATTATTGGTGTGGGTATAAAAAGCAACTGGTGATGTCATAGATGGGATGTGAATGGGAACCCATTACAGCCTGCTTTGTGGAAGAACAGGCAAACGAAGGTCATATTATCAGTAGCTCCTATGGTACACAGGTTGTTTGTGTCATTGAGATGGTACAGACATGGAAGAGACTGGCTGATGTATACATGGCTCCTCTAACAGATTGGTAATTAAGCTGTGGCTGTACATAGACTGACACGGGATTCATCACCTAAGCTCACATCTCTGCTGTGGCTGGGGTAGTAACACAATTTCAGCCCTGTGGGCCAAAAGTTGCATTGTTGGTCTCTCAGATTTTCAGTGTTATTAAGATTTTAATGAAAGGCTGACACATCAGCATAAGAGAGAGATGTAAATATCTAAATTTTTGTGCTTTACCAAATCATAGCTCATTAGACAACAGTAATCTTTCAGCAGATCTAGTTCACATCAAACAGCTGGTTTGTATGAAACTTCTCTCTCTGTCATATAGACTTGGGAATGGCCATTACCTCTGAAAGTAGGGACACAGAACAATGACTCTGGTATGTAAAGATCATTGAGGGATGGTGGCAATTGAAAATGTTACTCGGTGATTACACTCTTCAAACACATTGAGATGATGCCGAGCACTGTTTTTAAGCAAACAAAAACCAATAATAGATCTATATGGAAACAAGTCTGGTTGACTTTGAAACTTTCTCAATCACAAAGCCCTCCAATACTAAAACTCCATGGTGGTACAAGGCAGCTGGATTGCTGGAGTTGTCCTGGATCTTGGTAGCAAGATGTCCCCTGCTTCAGCAGCATCTTGGTACTTTAATTGCAGTGCCTCTCATTCAGAAAGTCAGAACAGACATCAAAACTTTTTTTTTTGTATAAACTGTGTGTTTTCAGAGTGGGAACACTCCTAAAGAATCATATGTATGAAGGCTTTCAGCTTCCTGTTAAAATAAAACCAGATGTCAGATACCAGTCCCAGTCACTGCCATCAGCAAGAGACGGAGCTGAAATTCTAGCTGATCAGTAGAAGGTCAACCAAAGTACACAAGTGGAATCCAAGTTGGGTTGAAGCCAAGTTACATGTAAATAGACAGTATTGTCAACTGCTCTAGAGTAAGGGTTGTGTTTTTTTCACATCTGTGGTATTTTTAGTCTTTGTCCTCAAAACTTACAAACCATAAACTCATTTTAACCTCTGGAGTCAGAGACTTTGCTCAGTGACTACTGAGAAACCAAGAAATAAGGATGCTCAAAAAGCCCATACTGAGGAATGGGTTAATAAAAAACGCAGAAAATGTGAAAAGGAGACCAACTAGGTCAATGCTAAAGAAATATTGAAGCACATTCTGTCCTGACTTGTTAAACTAACCTTAGCAGAAGACTGGAGTAGGTGACCACCTGAGGTAGTTTCCAACCTGAACTATGCTACAAGAAGCAGTCGTTACTCATTGCAGTCAATGGGCTTGCACTAGTTGAAGCTATCCAATGTGTAGTTATGCACACAGCTAGAAATCCCTAAGCTAGAAGGTCTCTGCTTAGACATCTTCTTTAATTATCTGGCAAGACATTTTGATTCTTTTAAATGGACTTCTGTTTTCTTTGTTATGCGCCACACTAGTATGAGTAGTTGTTTCTCTTATTTGTATTCCATGTTATTTCTCAGCTAGAGATTGAGCCTATTAGAAACAGATGACTCTCATTTTATCTTATATGCAGCTTGATATTTCCTTGTGTAGCTGAAACCAAAGCTGATACAACCACATGATGCTGAGTAGTACAGAATACAGTAACTCCTCCTCATCAGCTTGACTTATAAAGAAATGGTGTTGTATTATTTGAGGGCTGAAATACTGCTTGAACTTTGTAATGTTTTTTTGTATTTAGGATCAATTTCATCCAATTAGCCTTGAGTAATTTTGCCTGTTTCCCGCAGTGGTTATAATCCCAACATTTAATTCAAGTGTGTGTCAAGCTCTTGTAAAAATACTCTGCTAAATACGAACATAGACTGTTATCTCATTTATGAACTTAAGTATACAACTTTTCAAGCATCAGTGCTTTAGAATTTGTACTTCCATTAATGTGTCCTTGTCACTAGTTTTATGTGATTTTTTTTTGATAGAGTACTTACAGTATGTCAGAGACCTGCCACTAGAGCTATTCATTTGCATTGTTCATCAGGTCATAGTTTTTTCTGCAAATGGTGGAAATATCAGCAGTATTTCCAGACTCTTTGTTTGACTGTGATTCATGTGGCCATTTGTATCCCATGATCACAAGTAAATATGTAAAGCAAGCAGATCCAACTTTACAGTAACTGAAATAGACACAAATGGATGTATCTTCCTCGAGTGATTAAGCAAAGTGTCAAGTCTGGAATCAAGTACTATTTGTTGCTAACAGACTTTAGACTAGATAAACTAAAGAATTTAAACACTAGAAGTCAGCAACACATCTTAACAGCAAAAACTCAGATCCTCAAGACTCCTAGCCAGCTGCTGCCTATTCCTCTACTCACATACCATACATTTTCAACCTCTAAAATTCCCTAGGTCCTTTAGAAACACAGGAGAAAAAATTATCAGTTCTAAAGAATTACATTTCTACGCTGTGTGTAAGCAATGTCTTTACACACCAGGCACTCTGCTATTACAGCTATTTGTGCTAGCAAAGGTAGCTTATCATCAGCTCTTCATTCTGTGTGGACATCAAGGTTTATGCAGCTGTGCACTAGAGGACATTATGCTGCTAGTTTTTAAGAACTGCTCTAGCAACTGTCCCGCTCCCTTTGAAGGCAAAAGCACAAGACTGGATGCAATCATGCCTGTGTGGTTCAATGAGCCATTTTTTTTGTTGCAACCAAGACGGGGGTTATATCTTTCTGGTACCAGCAGAGGGTAACAGAATAGAAATAGCTTACATACATTACATACAGGGTAACAGAATAGAAATAGAGGGTAACAGAATAGAAATAGCTTACATACATATCCATTTGTAAATAACAAATGAGGCTTAAATCTAGGAAGGATCAAGCATTTTTGTGTTCATTGTATAAAGTGATGGTTTTAAGTGTGTTCTTTACAAAGTTCTGCTACTCAGTTAGAAAAGCAAAGTCAGGGAAATATGCAGAAGTTGTGCAAATCATGAGTTTATACAATTCTAAGACCTTATCCAGGTTTTATTTTGTTTTAAAGCTTTTTATAATCCTGCCTCTTGTGACGTGTTGTGAGATAGTAAGGTTTTGCAGAGCAAGAAAATAACTTACTGCTGTGATAAGTGGCATGCTATGGGGAGTCTAATAACAAATAAAATATTTCCTGTGTCACTTCACTTCTCTATGTCTGCTTCTGTAAAATGGCATAATAATTCATAGTATGAAGTACATAAGACTTAGTTTTCAACTAATATTTATCAAGACAAAACAAGCTATACTGTCTGATAAGAGCCACTGGTAGATTAAGGATTATTAGCTTGAGGCATTATTCCAAAGGAGAGGTAACAGTACAGTACAGACAACTGAGGAGGAGACAACAGGCTAAGTAACAGAAACTCAACAGGAGACATTGGAATGTTCTTATACTAGGACTCAGCATATTTTCACAGGCTTCTCAGATTGCACAGGAAAGTGAGTCCTACACGTCATACTGTCCTGAACCCTGACCAGAATCCTAATCAGACAGTAACTAAGACTGCTGAGATGAAAAATTATGTGGGACATTTATCAGAATGTTATTGAACCTCAGAAATGCTTGGACTGAAGTAAATGAACTGGTAAATTTCTCTGAACTGAATTACCTCCCTGAACAAAAGGCAAACCAAGGTAACAGAGATGACCATGGGTTGTGCCTAACCAGGTTATCTTTCTTGCATTTATACACACAAGAGTGTAAAAGTTGTACCTACTACCTGACTGGCATCTTGTATGTCATAGATGCAATGTAATCATCAACAGCAGTTGGTAAAAATGTTGTGTCAGTAGTCAATTGGGGTCTGCAATATAGGTTTGCTATTTGCAAATGAAGTATATGCTCACAGGAAACATCAGTCTAGGAGTTTATTGTAAATTAGGACATCATATCCTACGGACCCCTTAATGGGTTCTTTTACTTTAACCTCTGTGTCTTCTCACTAGATCATCTGCTATTGCTGTCACAGCCTATTATTTTCAAACTTCTAATTCATTAAATACTGGCTTGTTTTTCAGGCCAGCATTGATTTCAACGGAAATTATTGTTGCTTAGTGCCATGGGTAATCCAGGTTTACATCTCATGACCAGGTAGCTTTCATGACCTTTCTTCACTTCCTCAGTTTGCTTTACAAAATAACCTTGAATTCGGGAAGTCTTAAGTAGAGTAAGATTGAGATTTACACTTTTGTATAACTTTTCCTGACAGCAATGCTCATTAGGCTGCAATCACAATAGCTTTAACCTTCCAATAAATACTTAGTAAACATGAAGCTTAGTAGCAGCATACAGATTATATGATGGAAACCTGGGATGAAAACATTTAAAACTTATACTCATTAAAAAAATAGTGCTAAAATATCGATTCCATGTGATAGAAAAATATGTTGTTCAATAGCAACTATAATATAGATTTACAGCCATAATACAAAAAAAAAATTAGAGTGCATAGAAAATACAGCACTGCACTTTTTTTCTACCTATTGACAATATGCGATAGGTTATGTTAAACATGGTGACATGATAATAATAAGGGGTTTTTGTAGAATGTTGCAAATACAGCCCAATTTTTTTAGGCTGAAGATGCCACCTCTGGCATTATAAAAGATAGATTTGGTCAAAAAGCTATGATACTATATAGAAAAAGAAACTTGCACTTTAACTCTTAAAAGCAGGGCTAAGTCCTTAAAAGTCACCCATAAAAATTCCTGTCCTTTGAATACAACAATTTTAGCTCATGAATTACTGGGGCCTCATCTAGACTACAGGAATACAAAGTCTCACTGTTGGCAGCTAGTGGGCAAATACTACTTCATTTTTCATAAATATTTGTCTTCATTACACTTTATTAGAGCATGACTGTATGGAGATTGCACTTGTACTATGCTATGCCAGAAGTAAGGTAATGAGCATTGATTCATCTAGTTAATAGGCTGGCTTAATGACTGAAAGTAGCAACATGTACCATTTCTTTCTGTAATTTGAGGGAGATTGCAGAAGAGTTCTTGCTGTCCTAAAGACCATTGTAACCACTTTCTGAAACGCTACATTCACAGCAGGGACAGCTGAAAAATGCTGGAAAGCTCCTTTCTCCTCAGCAGGTACATTAAACTCACAGGAATTAGCACAAGTGGAGAGTTTTGTTTAAACTAACATTTAATACACAGACTGCTTCAGGAGTATAAATGAACATGTACCCCTTTGCCTTGTGTCTTGGGAAGGCTCACAAGACTCAAAGACAGCAGAAGCTGTCTGGCACTGTGGTTATGATTTCTAGAGACAATGAAATCTAACAACCCTGGTTCCACTTAAAATGCAGTGTGTACTCAACTCCATTAATCAGAAATACAGCTATATAGTTGTAAATTGTAAAAGTGTTCCTTCATAATAACTCACATTTCCACAAGCCACAAAGTTCCATGTTACATGACACAATGTACATGGTCATGCAACAACTTCACACCAAGCAAGCTAATCTTCACTAGCAGGCCAAAAGTCCGCTATTAAACCTAGAAATTGCTAATATAGTTCATCTCCCACATAGCCTATGAAACATGGATCTTGTATTCCCTAGACTTTGCAAGGGAAAGCTTCATGGTATCTGTATCTGGGTGAGTTGCTTACAGACAGTGGGGCAGAGAGGTACTAAATGAGGAGTATCTTAATATTTGCAGGAAGGTCACAGGGAATTTTATAGTTGAAACAAAAGGAAGTGTTCTACCTGTACTCAGAGTAGCAGGCAGTATGTTTGCCAACAAAACCCTCATACAGCACATGCTCAGTTATTTGCACTTGAAAAATACATTGCATTCCAGATATGCGAAGGTTAAACTTTAAGTGAGGACAATATGAGGCTTCATGCTTCCAAATATTTTCACCTATTAGTTTTTCACAAACCACAACCAATTAGAACAATGATTCCAGGATTAAAATACCTTTATAAGATGAATCATAAGCTATATAATTTCTCAGCATCTGGGCAGTGGCAACAGTGTACACTATTTTAAAAATAATTAATAAAATTAACTTTTAGACAATTTCCAAGCAATGATTTACAAGGATGAAAAGCAGTCTCTCGTTCCTCAAACATCTTGAATGCAGTAAAAAAGTTCATTGACTTGAAATTATGTCAGGAATAGAACTAGCCTGGTTTTAGACTTCCTGCTATATAGTATTTGATAGGTTAACATATTAAATTCACTGGAAAGAACATAAATAGTACAGTGGTGATAAACACTGCAAAGCACACATGAATGCACTATTGTGACTGGACAGTAAGTTAATAGCATGACGTGGGGCAACACAGAACACCTAATAGCTTCTTTTAAGTACAATAAGGAGTTTATTTCAACCAACTTAACTCAGTATAACTTTTTATAAATAGAAGTAGTAGCTCTGTACAGAAAGAGTATTTGAGCATAAGGAAGAGATTTAAGACATTAACCTTAATTCTTTTGTATCTAGGAGATTACGTAAATTCTTTAGGTTTTTTTAGACCTAGAAACAAATCAATTGATGCTGTTGCTATGATTCAGTCATCAGCTGGACTGACTACATTCGTCTCCACAGTCTGTTCTTACAGTTAGGGAATGAAAGTAACCACTGTGGTGCTCATTTTAAGTGTGCTTATCAGTGTCAATCTCCCATTTATACTAAGATAAAAATATGTTTAGTATTTCCTTTAACAACTAAATACCAAATAATAAGAGGTACAGGGCCAATAAATAACATCAGCTTCCAGGAACATACATTCCTTATCAAGCTTTTTAAAAATAGCATTTATAACATCTATTTAGGAAAACACTGTCAAACATTTTAAAAGAGGTTTACAAATCACTGCCCTGTAAGGAAAGAACCTGTGTCGCATCCTCCATTAACATACATAAATTGTAAATACTACCAGCAGTATCTCTTACAATGTGTTCCAGGCCTCCCAGTGCCATCATGGTACACATAAATTAAGTGCAGGCAGCTACAGAGAACTTGATTTCCAGCTGCAGGAGTACATTGACTTGAACACCACTGGGCATTTTCTAAACATGCCACAAGCACATGCATGACCGTGCACGTGCGTTCGTGACTGCAGACACACAACTGCAAAGCACCTGCTCTTTACCATGAGACAGCAGTGATATGCAGATAATTAACTCCTGGGAAGAGCTTACATTAACAAATTATGTAAGTTTCTTTTCAGAGCACTAATGACAGAGGTAGATAATTTTTCTTACCTACTGGTGCTATAAACACAGTTCTCTGCTGCTTCAGAAGCTACAGAAGAAATGTACTGCTTATACATCAGCTACTCAGAAGTCATGAGAGATCAGGGGGAAGATATTGTCTTGCCCAAGCTACTGATGAACATCTGATAGATCAGGCCTTTGGAGAAGCACAGGCTGTGCAGCACCTGCTCTGCAGACAGCAGAAGGGACTGGGAAGATGAATAGCTCATTGGTGGCGGTGAAACCAAGAGAATTCTGCGCATGGCCACAACAGGATTTCAAGTGGACAGGGGAAGTAGCACAAAGCAGAGGTGTAAGGTTAGGAAGAACTTTGAGGATCCCATTTCAAAATATAGGTGCCTAAGGTCCATCCAACTCTAACAGTAAATTCAGCTCCAAGGTGATATGCCAAAGTCATGCAGGAAGTTTGTACGTGAAACAGTGTTGAATCCAGTCCTACACCAGTAAACTAATCAGTGATCCACTTCCACCTTAATGTCCTGAATCTCTGAAAACTGCAACCTCAGCATCTTCAATTCAGAGTAAGCACACTTACATGAAGTAAGAGCGCTGAAAGAGAAGATGTGGCTGTACAAGGTGACCTGAATAAGGGTGGACAGTCACACAATTAGAACAATTCTGCTTCTTGGGGAGTCACTTGATTTTATAATTAACTTAGTTTAAATTAGTTCATTTCTTGCAAGCTCTGATGTACTAATGGGCCATTCAGACCCTGAGGAACACATACTTGTGTGGAACTTGCTACATATACTTTCATGCAATTTTAATTCTTATTTGATTAACTCTTAGACCTCCTCAGCTCCACAAAAACAAAGCACACCTGGTTTTGTATGTTTTGCCTATCCCCATAAGAAGAGTACCCAAGAGCTACGGTCAGCAGAAGACTGAGACCTTATTTTTTTAATTAACGTCAGATAACAGTTACTCTGGCTTTTAGCAAGAGACAATGTAAGTGTGTAATTATATATGTCAGATCCACATTATGCTGGTCTCAGCTTTCTCCCCATCCACTTTTTCAGTATCCCACGTGTGGTGACAGTACTTTCCAGCAGAGCTGGGAATTGGATAGCTGAACTGACAAGCATTTAAAAATAAATCTCAAAAACAATTTCTAAAAATCCCCTAATTTTTAACCGTGTTTTATCATTCCTACAGTTAATGTTGTGGCTCTATAAATAGTTATATTGCCACAAGTAAGACACAGTGACCTTGCAGCATGGAAAAAATCCAGAGGAGGAATGTTGGGGGCTTGGATTTAAGCCAGCTTCACCACTAAAGTCAACATTGTGCCTCACTAAACCCTTAGTTTCGGGATTTTTTCTTTGCTCAGGAGACTGTGGTCAGAACCTTTACAGAACAAGAGCAGCTGAGTTTAGAAGGGACTTTTTGAGGTCATCTTGTCCAACCCATGAGCTCAAGCAGGGTCACCATAAGCAAGTTACCCAGGACCACATCCAGATAGGTTTTGAATATCTGTATCATCTCTCTGGGAAACCTTGTTCCAACGCTGCCACCTTACACAAGCAAATGTATCCCTCAGGGTCTTAAGCTACATTCTTCATTACATGAAGATGAGTATATCTGCTGCTGACATGCATCAACTGGAAGTCAGTCTCCTACTTTGTTTTCCTTTACTCCAAATTTCTCACTAGCATTTGAAATTGTAAATTCAGCTCTAGGTCAACTGCAGGTTCATATTGCCTTTCAGGAGTTATGTCAGCTCACAGGCCAAGATGGAGTCTTAAGTTTGCTCACAGAAGGCAGTACCTTTGAACTTCTTACTAACATTCAGGACTAACTTGCATGATTGTTTCCTTACAACAGCATCATTTCAGTGGTGGTGTCTCATTGGGCAATTGTGTAACCACAATTACGTTAACTATCATGACATTAATTTCAAAACCTAAGATAGAACAAATAGATTTTTTTTACTAGAATTGAAACAAAAGCTCAATGACAAAGTTTCTACAGGAATCTGAACATCTCCTCCTTTAAGACCTATTGTTGTTTTAGTATATGTTCTCGCAAATATCTTCATGATTAAAATGTGGTGGTATTTTCCACTTTTTGCACTTTGCCTTTGTATGCATCAGAGACTTTCTTCCCTGTGGGTACAACAAGAAGTTCACGGGTCTCATGTGCCAGAGTATTCTGTTGTAAGGACATGGCAGCCAATAGCAGGAGTAGGGGTTGTGTGTGGTACTTTCGCAACAGAATGATCATGCTTGTTTTCTGCTACTTTAAGGAGGTCATTCCAGAGGCTGCTTGAACAGTGCTGCAATCCAAAACTTTAGGGAATGGACTGGATGCATTCAAGTAGCATAGCATCAGCTTATCTTTTCCTCTACTGGGGTCTTACTTTTCTAATAGCAAATTTTTTCCTAAGCTGCCCTGATTAAATAGTCCTAGTAACATTAAGATAAATTAGTTCCTTGTGAGATGTCCCAGTTAAATGACTATCCTAATTAAGCACATCCTGATTAAGCAGAAGATCCTATAATTACAATAATAATAGTATGTAATAAAAAGTGGCCCATAGTTCTGTTCAGACATAAAGTATTTTGGATGCCTTATTTACAGCAACCACTTTCTCTAGAAATGAAACCCAACTGGCTCTTGGGTGAAATGCTACATCTGTTTAACGATATTTGGTAGAACTAAACAGTCTTTCAGAGCAGGAAATGAAAAATTCTGCACCATACTGACAATGCAGACAATGTTATGATAAGACTGAAGGTACTCGACATGTAATTGGTAAGAAATATTTTGATTGCTCTTAAGAGAGCTGCTGTAGTATTTACAATTGTTACAAATGATCCCAAGTGCACCCAAAGAGGATTTACGGAAGCTTCTTACAAAGGTTTAAGTTCCCTACTAGATGGAGGAAAAGTACCCCATGTTGAACCTTTACCCTCTAAGTTATGAAAAAAGTATTTCATTTCTGTATCAACATCATGAACTTTTCTGAGCTTTACAGTACTGAGGATAGTGCAGCATGGGAAGATAGGCTATCCTAAGCTTCTGTAGTTTTGCAAATGTATGGCATGTTTTTTGAGTGCTACTGTGTCAGAGGGAATTTCTACTGTGTGTTTTGGATGTTGCTCATGTTCCAGCTTGCATAATTGTGTGTGACTAGCTTGGTTCATCTCTGCATCACAATGGAGTATGACAGCCTCATGTAGTTTATCCTACACATTATTGTAGAGAAGACATTGAGTAACTCTCAAATAGTTATGGGAGTTGGATACATAAATATATTTGTTCAGATTTGTTTAGTAAAATTATTTTTTTGCCTCAGTGACAAGAGAGCAAAAACAAGGAGTCAATATGAAGCTCAAATGCTCACAAATGCCAGTTGTTGAAAACTGAGTGAATACATGTGTAAGCACATATTAATTGTTAAATTATCATTGAACAGAAAAATTGGTAAAGTCATCACAAATCATTATTCCACCGAGTACTAGCACAACTCTCTGTATCTTCTCTAATTGTCCTGCCATTGTCATGTCTCAGTTCTTGAGTGCTACAGAGATATTACAATATCTATTAAATATTGTGTAGATGTGGCATCTTTAAGCTATGCAGCATAACCCTGAGGAGCAGAGTCTGATTCCCTGCTCAGACTCAGGAATTATTTATAATATGGTTGCAGAAGGTGTATCGAGGTGATGCTCTCCATAAAATCAAGGTAGACACAGAAGTCTATTTTCTGAGATACCATTATAAGATACTAGTGTCCCATGAAGAACGCAATAGTTGCTGCTGCTAGATAATGATGTAACACAGCAATACCATGACTTCGTAACATGAGGCAGCTATGTGAAGTGCAAATGTAATCTGAGGATATGCCGACCAACACACTTGTAATACCTGACAAAAACATCCTGGTTCAACATCATGCAGAAGACAGAGACTTACTTTGAAGGGAAGAGCTACAGAAACCACGAAAAGCTGCAAAGTAAGGTTACTGCCATCAGAGAAAAAAATCAATCAATATACCAAAAGTGACTTTAAGAGCATCCCTATTCATTCTGCAACCACCATTTGTATCTGCATCAAACAAATTAAATCAGAGAGAAAGAAAAGGCAGCTTAGGTAAAAGGGCAATGTTAACATGAGAACAAGCTAATGTAGGGCTTGAAACTGGAAGGCTCTCCTTGAGGTACTTTCTAACCAAATTAACCTTTAGAACAAAGCCTAGTTAGCTGGTAAACAAACTTACTTGGTGCTGTAACAGATGACATCTGTGGACCAGCTCCTAAAGTTCTGTGTACTGCTGCCAGGTAGTTGTGGTTTCAGTCTGACCACCACAGCCTTTCTTGGAGTCTCCTTCCTTTACCTCAGCCTGTCAAGTCACAAACTTCTCTGTGCCTTTACATGCCTTTTTATGATGTACAGATAAAAAATTAACAGTTTTGTGGGGAAGCTTCCCTGAGGCAGTATTAGCTTAGGTCACTCTCCTTCACAAGAAACTAGCATAAATATTATGATAGCTCCCAGCAGCACAATAATCCCTCCTTGCTCTCTTCTGGTAAGGATAACAAATTTTTCTTTTTTGATAGAACCACACCTTGAAGTTTCCAGGTGGTGTTCTGTAAACAACAAGTGCCTTAGACTAGACACTTGTAAAGTGCATTTAGTTAGAGCTCTGACAATAATTACTTTAATGGGAAACATGTTAGGCTTCAGTAGTAAAGACTATATTAAGCTCCTACCTCCTTTCAGACCTACCTTTCACAGCAACTCACTCTTTCCAGCCCCTTAAATAGCATAATTGAAAGGCAAGGCTTCTGGGTCCCTTCCTTGCAATTAACAGTTAATCAATTATCTTAGATTGGAATTACATGAAGTTTGATTTTCTTGTCTCTCCATGCCCAGATGTCTTAGGTGGTGATTTTCTACTCAGCTGTTCCAAATAAAATGCAATCAATGTGCATCCTGACTTTATTACTTGTTTTTCAGCCTTAAAGGCAGTAAAAGTGCATCATACTAAAGATACCTTCTGCAAAACATAGGGCATTTTTTTTGCAAGCATTAATAAAGCCTTACAACAATCTTGAAAGTAGGGTGAAGGTTATGATAAATCAAGTGGCAGCTTTCCCAGTAGGGTAGGCTGAAAGAGTGTTTTATTTTTTTAAAAAAACCCTATTTCTAGGCAGTCAAGACTTTCCCAGCCTTTGAGAATTACATCTGGTTGAATTCAAAACAGATTTTCATTTCATGTAAAGTAGTAGAGCATCATTGAAGCTGGTGAAACAGGCTGCACTTATGCAAATGGAAATGGCTTCTGCAGCTCTAGCAAACCATTGTCGTGAGTGCAGATGGGCCAAAGCTGATTTTGAACCACCCTCTAGTAGACTTAGTCAGAAGGTTATTTTATTCCTTATTTCACTTGAGGCGTCTTGAATTGGGAGCTCAGGCATGAACAAACAGGTCATATTTCTACAAATATATATATCATGAAGTGCAGCTGTGTTACAAATTATTTTTGTTCTGTCAAGCAGAAATCTATTTCCATCTACTTTAAGTTGAGATCTGCTCAGATATACATTCCTAAGGGATTCAATGGCTGCTGAGAATTTAATTCTTAAATCAGGATTTTATTTTCAAAGGAATCTCATAATTTGGAAGTAACCTTAATAGTGCTGTCCTCTATTCATATGAACCTGCTGTTTTTTTCTCCCAACTATATTTTGTCTCACAGTCTAAAGAGCAAAGTTTGTTTGCTTTTAACAGTACCACTCTTATAGGATGGACAAAGGCTAATGTTTTCATTATTATATTACAAATGACATTGTGCAGGCCCTGTTTTCTCCAAGAGGCCTTCTGTTAAATTGTAAGAGCTTCAAAACTTGAAGGGAATTTTCCTTCCTGCTTTACACACCTTTGGAAAATGGAGCCTTTTTTCTCACATGTGCTCCGTCAAAAATATATAGCAATTGTCTTGGGAAGTAGCATGACAGACTAGAAGAAGCTTTATTTCTAAATTGAAGCCTCAGCCAGCATGAACTGAGCTTTCTATGTTTTCCAATTACCTGTGTTCAGATTTTGGAAGGCCCAGTGCTAAGTACACTACAGGTGGCAAAGTTAGGTTTGTGTTTGTGGTTCTGTGCTTCTGCTCATGCTGACTGAGTGACTGGGTGCTGCTTTAGTATAGCTGTCTTCAACTCGTGTCATCTCTGTGGATCATCTATGAAAGGAGTGACAGACATATGGAGTTTGTGAACTAGTCACAGTATATATGTTACCAGTATTACCAACTTCACAAATGAGACTCTAAGATACCCTTAATTAATATATTGTTCTTAAAAATATCATCTGGTGTACCCAGACAACACCAACATCTTCTGATCACATAGCCTGTGCTGTGTCAGAGCAGAAGTAGATGCAGACTTCATACTGGTCCAGCCTCTGCCCTAACCAAGTAACCACCACCAAGAGAAGCTGAGTGTTCAAAGTATGGTCAAGATTGCAGAGTAGGAAATAGCTCTTAGGACTGTGTCCTGATATTTATATGTAAATCATTTAGACCTTTAGATATAAAAATATTGTGTTGCATACATTTATAGTGCAGATATATAACACAATCTATAGGGAAAACAGGACCCAGATAGCAATCTGCCAGAGCTTGCAGAAAATAGGGAATATTTTAAGAGCTGTGTTGCAAAATCAGTCTGAATGCCTTGACCACTGGGATTATTTAGCCTTAAGCCTGGATGTAATAACTTCACTCTTCCCTCAAGACAGAAATGTTGTTGTGTTTGATAGGATGTCTGTCTCAATACAAACTTCTGAGATTTCAGAATATGATGTCTCCACTGATCACCAGGTGAGGGAAGTGTAATAACAAATGTTATAAAAACGACTAGTTGGACTGTTACCAAATTCTGTAACAAATAATGACTCTCCAAACCAATTTTTATAGTTTGAAAAGCCAACATTAGTTTATTACAGTGCTAGGTGCATGTAAGAAGAGATTTCCCCACGTCCCACACTGCAATTTATGTTGGCTTTCTAAACTATAAAAACTGGTTTGGAGAATGATTACTCCTTATAGATTTTGATAACAGGAAAATCTCACTCATTAAAATCAGTCACACCCAAGTATTTTTTCTTTCTGCTGGCTCTTGCAAAGTAGGACTTATATTGGTAAACTCTCAGTTCCTTGTCTGGCAACTCACAAAACCTGCAGGCTATGTGCAGACATACTGCTGTGTAACTGGTCTGTGAAAGGGAGGTCTCATAGGTTATTTAACTTCACATGTCAGATCCTTAGAGGTCACCCTTGTGTAAGAGGCAAAAGGTAAGCATAACTAACTTTGTTTGTATGTAATACACAAGTTATTGAAAAGGTCTGGTTACAAACACAGTTGATTTGAAAACTCAGTTGCCAGGGTGTGACAATACTCAAGACCTGGTTCCAAGTAGACAGAAAGGCAAATCGTACTGCAGCTCTATCCAGTGGAGTAGCAGGTTTCTTTAGAGCTCAAACCCCATTGCCTGATTCAGGGAGCACCAAAAACAAGACTGTGCCGTGTATGGTTTACAAAAATTATTTACCTTCCAGCAGACTTGGTGACTGTCAAAACCTTCAGTTCTAGGAAGTAGAGATTTCAGTTTACCTAGAACATACTACAGGAATAGCAACAGGACAAACTTTCCTGACATTGCTGCTGTTCTTACTCTGGAAAGTATATAAACCTGCCATTTCATGGTCTCTTTGACACTCATGTCACCTTAGGATTGATTGTGATTAAAGTTGTTTAGAGACTGCAGAAGTTTCCCTCAATCCACAATAAAAGTGGAAGATGTAGTTGGACCTGGGAAGATGCAATGTTGTTCCTTGCAGCATCACAGGTTTTCTGTGTGACAGCAGCCACAGCCAAGCCCTGCTGTAGGGAGTGGCAACAGTCCCCATATTCAGTTCTATAAAACAGGTAAAATATAAAAAAACATTACACACACAAGGAAGTATTCAGATACTACCAGAAAGGTGATGTGTAAATACCTCCAAGTAACAGCAAGAGATGTCATGACATTAAAAACTCACTTCATGAGCTTAATTTGTCAACAAGACACAATCATAAAAACATGATGTCTTTCAATCACTGTGACATTCCCTTCCTGCAGATGGCTGGAAATGGTCTTAGATACAGCATTTGCAATTAGCTTGCTGATGAAATTAGTACTTTGAAATGGTTATTTTTATAGATGTCCATGTTACTCCCTCTGTGGCTATTACTGCTTTAACCTCTTTGAGACCTTGACTGAGAGTACTTTCTCAGGACTGCAAAATATTGAGAGCACAGGTCAGAAAGAATCACAGCCCAGCACAAGAGAAACAGATGTGGACACTCTAGATTTGCCTGTGTCTCTGACAAACTGTGTCCTAATCCTTCCTCCATCGCTCTCCTTGAACTGGTCACTCACCTCTGTTTCTGCCTAAGCAAAAAGAGGATAGTGCTACTTACTGCCTTCCATACCTCCTGCCCCTGGCAGAGGACATGGGAAAGCTCAGTGACCAGTGTTCCCAATGGCCAGTTCTGGCACCTCCTTTTTGCATCTTTCCCGACATGTGCTGCCCTGCCTCTCTCATTTATTCACCAGGAGGGTTTGGGGCATGTGTTCAAAACATCCTAATATTCCCCCAGGTGAACCATCCTGGTGCACACACTTCTCAGGACACCTGCCCTTTACCTGCTGTCTAGAAGAACATCAGTGATGGAAAGAATCCATCAGGAACACAGGGACTTCATAGGTCACATCAGGGATCTCTGGGGGTGCCATACATTCAAGGCACAGTTGTTTCAACACACTTTGCCACTATTCACTGCTTTGTGCCATTGGGGTGTGTCTCTTCCATAGGAAGCAACTAGGAAACTCAGAATTTAGTGAAGCTTGGATTCATACTCTCTTTGCAACCAAGCTTATCTCAGACTGAATTTCACCTTTCACTGACAGTAAGTAATTTGCTCACGACAAACATCTCATCTGAAAGAAGACTGGCATGAATCATAGCGGAGGTATGAATCAAAGAGGACTAGCATGAAAAGCTCATGTTCAGATTTAAACACTGCATTATGCCCTGATAAATTGGCAATGGCTTATGTCTCTATCAATAGAACATGCTCCCTGGAAGAAAGACACATTTCTGAGAAACTCTTAACAGACCTGAGCATTTATTATTGATGAGCTAGGAGAAAATCATCTGGGTCTTGCTACAAACCCGAGGTTTAAATCAGTTTTGCTGGAAAGTCTAACAGCTTTTTTGGCTCATGGCTTCTCTCTGAAATAAAGTAAATTTTCCCTCAGGTAAATTTAGTTATGCCACTAGTCTGCCTCTCAGAAGATGCGTACTTTCCGTGGTTCTGCATCAGACACCATGGGTGATTCTGGACAAGACATGTTGAAAAGGTTTCTGATGTGTGCAGAGTTTGGGTCCCATTTGTCAAAAGTCAAGGCAGATAATCTAGGGGGCTGACTGGCATGGTCCTGTCCTACCCTCTGTTCACCCTGCTGTTTCCCCTGTAGTAGTACTGGCATCTTGATGATCTGCCGAAGGAGATTTCTCCCTTGCTTTGGTTATGATCTTGGGCTAAGTTGATATAATTCCCTTCCCAGAAGAGTGTTAAGCTATTTTTTTTTGCTGTTACAACTGTCACGTGGGCAGACAACGCCTGTGAGCTGTGACAGGCAAGAGTACATGATGGAGAGTAGAGAATCATAGAATCATAAAATCACAGAATGATAGGGTTGGAAAGGAGCTCTAGAGATCATCAAGTCCAACCCCCCTGCAGAAGCAGGTCCACCTACATCATGTTGCATAGGAATGTGTCCAGGTGGGTCTTGAAGACCTCCAAGGAAGGAGACTCCACAACCCCCCTGGGCAGCCTATGCCACTGCTCCATCACCTGAACAGTGAAATAGTTTTTTCTTATGTTTCAGTGGAACTTTTTGTGTTCCAGAGTCATCCCATTACCCCTTGTCCTGTTGCTAGATACCATCAAAAAAAGTGATGCCCCAATCTTCTGACACCCACCATTTAGATATTTGTAAATATCTAAATCTGTCTCCTCAGTCTCCTCTTTTCTAGACTAAACAGCCCCAGTTCCCACAGCCTTTCCTAATATGAAAGATGTTCCTATACGCTGATCATCTTGGTAGCCCTGTGCTGGACTCTTTCCAGAAGTTCCCTGTTCCTCTTGAACTGAGGAGCCCAGAACTGGACACAGGACTCCAGATGAGGCCTCATTAGGGCAGAGTAGAGGGGGAGGCAGAATCTCCCTTGAACTACTGGCTACACTCTTCTTGATGCAAAGAAAGAAAAAGGGAAGAGGAACAGCTTGGTTTCACCATTTGTGAGCTATTCAGTTGGTTCACGCAACCCCTTGAACCCCCCTCAGTTCTCTGCTGATTTGTCCCCAGATCAAGCTTATCACTAAGCCAGGAAAGTGCCAGAGTGAAAGAAGTACATCAGGTCTGCTAGGTCAGCAGATAGCTAGCACAGCAGCTAACCCATGTCTTTAAACCGTGTCCTAAACCACTCATTTTCCTCTTGGTTACATCTACCATTTTTTCCATACATTACGTGATTTTTCTATTTAAACTCAGCCTTGAAGCACGAGCTTCCCCTTAACACTCATGCCTAGCTCCTTGGGGAGCTGATCTTAACTGTATGCCTGAAGAGTATAACTACTCTTTAAGTAGTCTCACAAAAAAAGAAATACATACAACTGCTGCCAACAATCCTGGATATCTAGTAGTGCCCCCTCTTCACTGTAATATTTGCAGACCTATTTTATTTTGGAAAACTGTTCCACCTTCTCCTGTTTCCTGCAGGGGTATTATCTGTGCTTGCAAGGATTCAATTTATGCCATCGATGTGTAATGTTGCTCCATTCATCACTGGCCACTGCATCTAATGAATAGAATAATCTAATTCTCCCCAAATAAATATGACACCAAATTAAAAGAGTTCATAAACAGCCTCCAAAACGGAGTGAGTTTGTTTCAATTTATTACCTTTTAAATTGTACCGGATCCCTCAAGTACTGACCTATCTATAAACTAGTCAGTGACTGAGTTTGAAAGTTTATTATCACTAATGGTTGCCTTAATTTATACTACAATTGATGACTAGTGCTAGCTGGAAGAACAGCAAAAGGAAGGTCATCCAAATGCCACAGTTCTTAACTACAATTTTGCCAAACTAGCAAGAGAGCTTTAAGACATGATGTGTTCTAGACAATTATTTTTGCTGTGTTTACTGTCACTGAAACATTTAACAAAGCAGTTATGACCTATCATTAGAACCATGTGAAAAGTTCACCAGGAAACCAGAAAAAAAAAATAGTAATGCCTACTGAGTACTTGGATAATTAAGAAGAGACTTCTCTCTCTATCTTCCACCAACAAAACCCCAAGCATTTCTTCCAGCTTTTTGCCTGTTATTCTTTTATTTGTGAATCAGCTGTTAGACAAATAATTATGTACATGAAGACAGATGATCTTGTCAAGCTGTTTGACTTTAGCCTGGTTTTCAGTATCCTAGCTTGTCTGACTAGCCTTTCCAGAATACTGGGCAGGAAAAGAGATGTGGCTGCGGATTTCCCACAGAATGATCTAGATGAAAGAGGAAGAGAAAGGAACTATAGACTTAGTGTGGTGCTTATGAAGTACATCATATTGGATCACCAGTTTAACTGTGGACAATATCTGGTGCTTTAGGTGAAACTGATCAAAAATCCTATTTATTTAATAGCTGCTGTCATGAAAGCCAACACTTTCCTGAAATTAATCATTTTATAGCCTCATTACAGACAGTCCCAGCAAGCAGAAATGTATCTCTACCTGGCTTTTACAGTTAGTGTATTACACATGGAAAACATGGATCTGACTTAGAGATACAGAACTATCACATCTGCAGAGCAGAAAACTGCCTTGTACAGGATTTTCTTTCAGTCTCACATGCATGACAAGCAGAGAGGAATAAGCAGATTTATTATACAGCCATGGAATTATTTGGGTTGGAAGGACATCTAGTTCAACTCCCCCTCCACCCCATAATGAGCAGGGACATTTTCAATTAGATCAGGTTGCTCAGAGCCCCATCCAACCTGACCTTGAATGTTTCCAGGATCTGGGCATGTATCACCTCTCTTGGCAACCTGTTCCAGTGTTTCACCATGGAACCATTGTTGTCTTGGTTTTGAGTGGGATACAGTTAATTTTCTCCCTATTAACTGGTACAGTGTTGTGCTTTGGATTTTAGTGAGAGAATAATGTTTGATAACTCACTGATGTATTAGTTGTTGCTAAGTGGTGTTTATACTAAGTCAAGGACAAACGGGGGTCATAGCTCAGTGACAGAGCAAGTAGCAGCATGGTGCTTAGTTTTCAGCTGTTATTAAACCATGACAATTGTAAACAATTTCTTAAATCTAGTCTAAATATACCCTCTTTTAGCTTAAAACCATTACCTCTCATCCTCTTGCAACAGGCCCTGCTAAAAAGCCTGTCCCCATCTTTCTTACAAGTCTCCTTTAAGTATTGAAAGGCTGCAATAAGGTCTCCAAAGAGCCTTCTAATTTATATGACAATTATTGAAGACTGCAGGACATTTTTTGTTTCAGTTCTAGACTAACCCTTTAACACTCCATGAGTGTGGTATGTGGCTGTGTTTGTTCAGCACAGTGTGTAAATAAGTTTCTGCACCTTCCTTTTGCTAGTTTTCTGCTGCAAACTAGAAAGTTGACAAGCATTTCTTATAAAAATATTTCATATTCATGTGTCATAGTTGCTTCTTAGCAAAGTAATGAAATAAGATTAAGGTGAGATCTTGGGAACTGCAGAAAGGCTAAGTGACTAACACAGGAAGGTAGCAAAGCTGTTGACTGATTCGCATATGCTTCGTAAGTTTTGAATAGGAAGTTCTGGAAAGGCTAGAAGTTGACTTCAGATGTACTCTTCCTATTGCTTTTGGGATCTCTTTAAACTCAGAATTTAGCTTAAACAACACTGACCTTTTTGTTGGAGAAGATTGCTAGTGACATTTAAAACAACAACTTTTTGAAGAACATCGGCCTTTATTATGGCTAAAATTACAAGGACTATTTCAGCTCAGTGGCTATATCAAGGCATTGAAGGGAAAACTGGTTCTTTTGGCTTAAATAAAAATAGAAATTTAGGAGATATTTCAGAAAGAAAGAAAGAAAAAAAGATCCTGAGGTAGACTGAAATATTCAACTTTCTCTCCTCCAAAACGTTGTGTTTCAGCTTCAGACTAATGGAACCTTTTAAGAATCGTTTTTCAGCTTGAAATAGTTTTTAAAATAAAGTTGTCATTTTAAAATCAATACATGGAAATGTTGACTTTCATTTTCCCCCTAGTTTTCTGCCTGACATTCATTTTTAAGCTCAGTGAAATTTCATTTTTGTCAACCAAATGCCATTTTTCAGCAAATACACTACTGTCAAAAATATTTTGCCCACTACCGACTGTGATTCTCTGCTTCCCTAGAACATTTCTACACATGACTCAGTTCCTGCTTGGACTGTAACTCAATTTCTGAGCTAACTGTCATTTATAACTCCATAGAGAAATTTCAGCTGAAAGTCTAAATTTAATTACAATTTTGTATTGTATTGCTCACTATTTATTAATGATACCGTGCTCACAACGTATCCTGTTCTTCATTACCACAGAGAGAACAGTACTGGTTCCTCTGTGTGATCCAGAGCTATTTATTTCACCAAATGTTAGATCCCTGCACATATAGAATCTACAGACATCTGCAATTCTCTGTAATAAGTACTTTTAGATAGGCAGTACTGCAGAAAATGTTTCTCAGGACTATAAAACCACTTGGATGTACCTATAGGATTTATATATCACAGAAAATATCACTATACACATTCTTCTAGTTTCTAAGAAATACCAAGTATTGTGGCATGAAGTCCCCAGGAGCTTTGAACTGCCATATCAATGACACACTTAAGTGTCAGGCATACAATTTCCAGTCAGAAATGTCAGTCCTGAGCCTCCAACACACATAAGCAGTCAAAAGCATGATGCTGACGCATGGTGGCTAATTGAGGTTTGGAACAGGATGGGATATTGGGAAAACAGAAGCAGAGCTTGGATGAATCATAGTTTCCTCCAAACAGACAGGAGCCCATGTCCCCAGGATTGACTGTTTCTATCACCTTTCAGGAAAACAGATTAAAAACTAAAAACCTAAAATATGATTTTTTTCTGCAGCCTAGTTTTCCTGGTTTAGGTCCATCAAGGGACCATCATTAGCCTCAAGTACCAAAGACCTGAGAATTGCCAAAGGGCAGGGAGGGCTTAATTACTGCTTATGGTCCAGGACAAAACAGACCAGGCTACTCGGCTTTGGGAAGAAAACAGAAAATAATTTAATTCAACACCAACTAAAGCATAACCATAAACCCCAAAACATAACAGACACAAAACAACACAGAGTGGTACAATGATGAAGAGCACAATCAGCCCTTCTAAGACCACCTTCTCCCCACTCCTCCCAGCTGCTGGTGGCTCTCAGTCCTGCCATGGCCCTCCATAGGTTGCAGGGGCACAGTCTGCGTTCTCACCACGGCTTGCAGAGGGGTCTCTGATCTGGTTTTCCTCCTTCCTTCCTCCTTCTCTGACTGTGGGGTCCATGTGGCTGCCTCCGTCTTGTACCACTCTTACATCTCCCCCCAAGCACTTCAAATTCCCGTCCCTAAATAGTGATGGCAGAGGTGCCAGATTGGCCCAGCTGGGCCGGAGGTGGGTCTGAACCCAGGAGCCGGGGGAGAGTCCAAGAACGCTTTACCGGGTCCTCACTGTAACCCGCTCCCCCTGTTACCAAGCAAAAGCTGCTCCTTGTTAAACCATGACATTAATATAAGGTTTTTAGTAAATAACAAGCTCTCTACTGCGCTTTTCTAGAAATCTCAGGGACTAATCCTTTGGGTTGAAATATGTGACAGCAGAAGGTTGAGTAACAACCAGTTACAAGGGTAGTATTGTTTGCAGCATTGGGAGTGAAGTGACATTTTTGGTTACATGTGGTCTGAGGAGAAGAACTCACTGCAGTGCATCGAACAAAACAGTGCTTCTACAGTGCTTCAGCATCCCAGACACAGGGATGTGCTGCACTCATCAACCCCAACCACTAAATACACAAAGAGTTTTTGAAATCAGTTCAGGCATTTGAGTTCAGGTCAGAGTTGAAGGGAAGTTTGCTATGTCTTTGGCACAGTCTCATTCTAGCATCCTACAGTTTGGTACTGTCCTCCCTTCAAGACAGATACCATTCAATAGGTCCCAAGGAAGGTCTCCAATTTATCATAAGATGGTCATCTTGCCAGCAAAACAGACTCCTTCAAGAGAGCCAGACAATAAGCCACAGGACTAGGAGACTCCATGATTCCATCTGGATCTTCCATATTGCCCAACTAAGTTACTGTTCTCTTCTTCTACTTCGTGACAGGAACAACACTGGATTTTAAAAAAATTCAGTTTGAACACTTGAATATATTTTATCCAAATATTACTCCAAACTGAATAGAAGTGCAAGTGAAGCCAGACTCATCCAATCTTTTTTTCTCTCCAGAAGTCACAGTGATGATACCTCTTAAGCAGAGTCTTTGCTTGTGGCTGGCTACTGCCTTGGGATCCTGTGGTCAGTCTTCTGGGTTTGAGGTCACATACCACATATGCACAGGGATTTTGGGAGAATTAAGCAACACTATATAAAGTCAGCTTTCTCTGGAATGGTAGCCTTCAAGAGTTAAACATTATTTATGTGCATTGGCATCATAGCTGGAATAGATTTTTGCTTGTTTCCCCAGGTACAGGAACAGAGCTAACGGTTGGAGACAACTATTCCTGCCTAGACCTGGGTGTGAACTGAGCAGGAAGCTGAGGTACCTACAGCCCAGCACTCTGGGGGTGTGCACAGCTCCTGCTGCGTATGTGCTGTTGGCAGACAGAGCAGCAGGGACTCGAAGAGGAGGGGTACAGGACAGCAGTGTGGCATTGGTGCAGCCCCTGGAGACTTCCCGCATACAGGAGGTGGAAACAGGCTGCCCCACAGGCACCAGAAGGCCTGCACCAGTCCTGGGCATTTTTCACATTGCCCTGTTATGTTTTCCTTGCTGAGCTTTTATCTGATTTTTGTGCAATAAAATCATGTTAATTAAACTATGAATGAATAGAAAGGCCCTAAGTCAATATTAGCATTTGGAAAAGATGGGTTAGAACAGCTTAGGAATTGATTCTACTTTATTAAAGCACCTTTTCACCTAGGGAACATTTTAGCAACAATCAATATATAATTAAATCTTTATTGATGTTTTACAGTTGTTTTGTTTCCCAGCAATTATGGTGATAGAATCAGTGTCTCTCAGTTGTTTTTCTTTCTCAGCTTTACTACTGATCTGCCATGAGCTTATTGGCAACTCACATGTCCCAAACTATTATTAATAATTTGTGACCGCAATCACATTGAATCTGCTCTGATCCTAACTCACTGTGCTGAGCCAAAGCCAAGGAGAAAAGCCAAACTCTAATCTGAATTACCTGATAATAACAACAGAAGCTCCAAGATGATGTAACCACAAAAGTTTCAGTGAAATCAACACACAGCTCTGAACTAAAATATCTTTGAAAAGCTAAGCTTTCATTAGGCTTATCTAGTCAGATTTTGAGTCACTCAGAAATTGGCTTACTTCCCACTCCCTGTCTGTCCAGCTTCAGGAAACACAAATGTCATGAGTATAACTGAATAAATTATTCACATCCCCTTCTTAAGATAGTTACAAATATTTTCTTCTTTTTCACTAAAACTTCACAACATGGATTTGGCCAGATAAGAGTGTTTCTGCAGAGCCCCTTAGCCACACCAGAGCTCATGAGCTGCCTAGTGAGTCCCTAAACTTGGGTCACGACGGGAATTGTCAGCCGACACACCCCATCACTACAGATTGACAAACCCCCAGGAGGGAGAGCTTGCATTATTTGAAGGGGAGCAAATCTCACCACCCTACGCCTGTCCTGCTGGCACCCACAAGATGGAGGTGTCGGCACAGGTTTCTCTGCGGCAGCATCCCCCTCCCCAGTCCTGGCATGCCTCTCACTGGAAACCAGTGCCTGGGCCTGCTCAGAAGGAAAAACACAGGAAAGCTGATCATCAGTGACAATGAGAACAAGTGACTCTCTGAAAGAATACCAAGTGGGTCCTCTGGTCAGCAGAAGGGGCACGTGATTCCCTGTGCTTTGATGCCTGGAGCTGGCAAACATCCTGTGAAAAATGAGTGAAGAACATCCTTTTGATGGTAAGTCTAGAGACACATCTCTAAGAAGAGAATTTGGGATATCACCGAAAACACAAACACCTAAAGGATTGCAGACTGAAACTCCCTCCTCTTCATGTTCACCTTAGAGATACAGATATCTTGACTCCTTAAGACTTTTTGTACTCTCCTTGCAGTGGTTCCTGTTCATTTCAGCAGTTCAAGGGAGCAACTACACCTCTAACCAAAAATTCACCCAGTTGATCAGAAAAGCTGCTTTTTTGAATGCAATGGATTTTGGTAATTACACATTTAAATTAGTTGCTTAAGTGTGGAGGAGCATTGAACAAGGAATACCCAAACTTCTTGAAGCATTTAATCCTGTTCTTTCTGTAGCACTGCCCAAATGTAGGGTCTCACTTAGCAAGTGGTAGGTGCAGTCATGGATTTGAGGGGCAACTTCCAAGAGAGTCCTCTAACTTCTGTGAAGCTATTGTGCTATCAGGAGGAGAAACAGGTCTGCTCCCAAGAGCAGGATAGCCTATATTCACCAAAACCAAATTGTCTGCTTCAGTTTTGACTTCTCCACGGTGAGATGGATGTCACATCCTGAACTTTTCAACCTTTCAAACCCCTGCAGACGCACACATACACATACACACAGAGGGAGGCACACAGCTTTCAACTTTCACTCAGCCAGTCTGACTGTGCTATTCCTTGGCTCCTTGGGGAGCTCCCACTGAAGTCATACAGATACAGCTGCTAAACCAGCCCTCCTAGGACTGAATTCTCCACTCTGACTCATGCCCTAAAGCCTCATTAATATGTGGGACTTCTTCCAGACCCATCCTGCCAGCATCGAATGGTCAGTGTTGTACCAGCTTGTCCTAGTGAAGTTGGTTGGCAAGGCTTCACGACAGACCAAGCTCTGTGGGGTTATGCAGACTTACAAAACAGCTACAGAAGGATTTAAAATGGCTTTAATCTCACATCCAAGTGCCACTCTTCACAGTGTGTTAAAAGAGAGGGAAATTCCACAGAACAAAATGGAAACACAAAAGAAGATAAATATTCCCACTTGTGTTTGAAAACCTGTTGGGGAACCGAATAGCTTTTAATGTGTAATGAGCATCCATATCCTTCAGAGATATTTGGAAATCTTTACCATTAATATGATCTTCTTTTTCTCCCCACTTAGATCAACAGAGTGGTTTTCCACACATGCATCTTCAGACTTTTGTTCACTGTTAATTTTCTCTCTGTATCCATTTTGACATGTTCCTCTTAGATTTTGTCAGTCATCGCCACAGAGATTCAGCAAGGCTGTCTTGTAATCACCACTGGTGACATCCTGACAAGATAAAAAATAAATTAAGAAAAAGTAAGTGTGGAAGTTCCACGGACTGACAAAGTCAGGTCTTGAAGCATGCAGAGGAATTAGCCCACACAGGAAAAACACTTTGGAAAGAGCAAGCCAGACTTCAGCAGAGTTACTGCCAGCTGACACACCATCAAAAGTGAACAGAGAAATTGAGGCTTTTAGCTGCCACCTGAAATAACATTTTAAAGACCAATTATTTTCTTTGAAATCCAGGTGAGCAATTGATCAGGGCTCCATTCCACAGAGCAACACAGACAAAGTCAGCATGAGATCAGCCAAGCCTGCTGTGTTCATATTTTTCACCCCTGAGTATTTGTGCAGCATCTCTCCCCTACAGAAAGAGCAGTGCAGTTGTCCCTGACACATGACATTTTTTTTAAGCCACAAATACAGTCATTTTGGTCTAGAGAAGCACTACAGAGAATATCACTAAATAAAACATTGGTTCCCTTTGAGTGTTTTGTGACGACAGGTGTAAAGCCAGTTCCACTTCTCAGGAGGAATGAACATTCTGTACAGACCCTTGAAGACTGATCATTCATCAACATGACAGACATTGACATTGTCAATTAGAAGAAAAACCAGAACCCCAAAGGGATCTGAGTCCCTTTAGCTTGGAGGAGCCTGAGGGGTGACCTCATTAATGTTTACAACTACATAGAGGTTGGGTGTCAGGAGGATGCAGCCAGGCTCTTCTCAATGATGTTCAACAATAGGACAAGGGGCAATGGAGGTTCCAAAGAAACATAAGGTAAAAATTCTTCACTGTGAAGGTGACAGAGCACTGGAATGGGCTGCTCAGATGGAAAGGATTTGGTCTGATGTGACTATACTTTGAGGTTGGCACCAAGTATAAAGCGTGCCTGCTAACGTGCTTAACTTTGATTACACCCAGCATTATCCTTTTCTGTTCCTTTTGCCACTTCAGCTTTTTTAGGGCTCAGATTCAACTGGCTTTGTTATGGATTTGTACTGTGCTTTCTTCAGCCACAACCTTACCAAGGTGCAAAACATATTATATTTTCTGCATTCCTGCAAGACATCTTGTGACTCTAGCCACAAGTCTGTAGCCCATTGCTTCATTATCCTGGTAAATGGGCTGGAAACAACATGCACCTCATAAGAGGCTCCAAAGAAATACAAGGAAGAATTTATTCATTGTGAGAGTAATGGAGCACTGGAGCAGGCTGCCCAGATGGGTTGTTGAGTCTCCTTCTCTGGGGACATTCAAAACCCACCTGGATGAGTTCCTGTGTGACCTACTCTAGGAGGTCCAGCTCTGGCAGGGGGGTTGGACTGGATGATCTTTCGAGGTCCCTTCCAGCCATTGGGATTCTGTGATTTTGTGAAAATAACCCCAACCAAAAATAAAAAAAATCCCAGCCCTGCTTTGACTTCTGTAGCACTGGCTTGAGTTAGTTAAGGACAGCAGAGAGAGAGGAAAAATGGCACAGCAGTGTAGGAAAAATGTAACAGGGAGGATTAAATGAATCTAGATTAATCTAGGAGCCTAGTTCATGAAAAACCTGGCTCAGCTTTGGTTTTGCTCAAGTCACTTACAGAGCATACAATCACGTTTCAGGCACATTCTTATTTCAAGAGGATTGTTAATGACCTAATGAAGGGGAGCTATGATCTTAGCAGATCATACATTCAGAATTTTTACTGAAACAACCATGGGAGTGTCACACAGCAATGGATAGATTAGGAATGTATGTGATGGCTAAGAACTGTCATATCAAGATGCTGCTTACCAGAATCATACTGGAGAGAGACTTTCCTGCAATACGCTTGAATTCAGCCTTTATAAGATTTAAGTCAACTTCACTTCGAGATACCATCACCCTTATGAGAGTCCCATCACGGGTGCAAGTCCCCTGGAATAATATATATATATATATATCAGTCTGTGATTTCGTAGTGGATGTTCAAGCGAAAAGCTATTGCAAACTGATACAGGACGTGAGTTGTCAGCTTTCAAACATGGCTTGGCACATGTTCTGCAGCACATCTGCTTCTTTTTCTGGAGGGCCAACTCCCACGTCCCTCCTAGGGGGCACTATCAATACCACAAATCTGCAATGGAAGAAGATGTCTTTGCACATGTAAAATGCAAAAGCAAACGTGCTACAGAGTTGGAAGCTGGCACTGAATACATATTGTCCTTCTGCAGCATCACCCATGCAACACTTGAACCAATATTGTTTTATCTCTCACAGGTAAACTAAGATAACGATGATGCCAAAAAATAATCAGCCATCTCAGCGTTCTGCAAAGTTGGATGAGTTAACATAGCAGTTAAGAATCACGGGAGCACAATCTGCAAATGCTTTCTGTGGAACTCTTTCATTTCATACTACCATTGAAGTAATTGCTTTCTAAAAAGAAAATATTGTGGTCCAGCTGATTACATTAACATCATGGACAAATCTCCACCATGATCAAACTCCTATAAAAGTCTCTTCCAGAAGTTTTGCCCATATTCCAGAAGGTGGAGCTGGGCACCTTGCAGACTCCTAAGTCAGAAAAGCCAGACTCCCTTGGTATCTCAAGCTTAAAGGATACTTTTCTACCCAAAGTGTTTGAAGGGATTCTGCTATTATTTGTAAGAATAGCACGTAAACATGCTGGATTTCACCAAAATCTTGGCTCTTTTAATTTGAATTGGTGGAAGTCAAGTTTACAAGTAGACAAATATGTTATAATGAAGATTCTTACCTTTAAAGCATGGTACAGCCTCTCTGCAAAATAGCAATGGATGCTCCTGGTGCATTTCACTAGGCATACAAAAAGGCTCAGTAAGAATCAATGGTAATGCCAGTCCAGGGCAGCAGGTAACAGAGATTCCATATGCCTTCTACTAATTCAGTGTGCCCCTGGGATCTGAATTTATCTTATCCAAAAAGTAAACTTTACTTCCTGTCAGATACTCTTATAAGGTAGATCCATCCCATAACAGTGAACTGCTGCAGGAGAGAAGGCATCCGATTCAGAGAAAAGAAAGGGAAACATAGCCACTCTTACCAATAGCCAGCATGGCATCCTCAATTGAACCATTGGTTTCACTCTTGATAGAGTCTTCTATGCTCTTACCAGCTAGTTTCTGGTATTCTTCAAACACTGTTTCAAACACAAAGGGCTTTAATTTTTTTTTAGCAAGCAACTTCTCAGGCATTTTGTGCCCAGTTTTTATAGGTATTGCTTGTGTGGCAATACCAAAACACACAAACTGCTAAAGCAACAGCACATTTGACTTCAAGAGGCTTTAGTCCAGCCCAGAAATCAGCTACAAAAATGGATGGCAATGTTCACAAAAACCCAACCCATCCATGGATCTTAATTCCCCACTTTCATTTGAAAATTCAAGTTCAGTCACCTCATTCATTTGGAAACCTGGTGCTCCAGTGTTGTCTATAAGCACAGAAATAAGGCAGACAACAGAAGGCTAGGCATAACTGTAACATTTGGTCTTGTGTTTGTCAGTATCACCAGCTTCAGATACCAAAATAAAATAAAATCAAATCTAGGACTAAATTGCTAATGGCCCCAAGACTTGAAAGTGATGACAATAATTTCGTAAAACTTATTATTTCTAGCATATTTTTTAAAAAACAACACAGAAAAATGAGCAAAACACAGACTCAGATTCCAAAGTGTTTGAACTCCCACATTAACAAAAGCCTAGCAACAGAGTTCTTGTTCAACTTATATATTCTACACATTCTGAGGTTCAGAATTACAGATATCAGTTTTGATTCCCAATCTTCAGACTAACAGAGAGGGAAAATTGCTATATAATGTAATGGACATCTTAATGAAGCTTGCTGAGCATTCAAGATCAGATAGCTAAACGTTAATACTCAGATACTTCAGGGATAGGCAATACCACAGAACAGACAGATAGATAAAGCCTTCTCAACTACTCTGCATATTAAAAAAAATAAATGCTGCAATTATTACACTATTTAAAGATAAACATTTACAGTGCCATAGCACAGAAGAAATTACTTGCTTGGTGAAACAATAAGTCCCAATTAGGTCTCAAACACTGGTTGCATCCTGACAACAACCAGCTGAAATTCAGTTCTTAAAGGCAGACAAAGCTGAAGACTAGAGACCACTCCTTGTTTTGTTTTCTAAGTGATAGTGGGATGTTAAGTTTGAAACACAAGAGGGAGTTGGCCTCCAAGGTGTAGAAAACAGCCTGGAAGTCCTCAGCTTGAAAAAGCTCAGGCATATCTAATTTATCACCAGTTAGATTTATTAGTTTAAGTCCAGCTGATTTACACAGTATTTTATATACTTAGAAGTTCCTGTGTGACCTACTTTAGGTGTTCCTGCTCTGGCAGGGGAGTTGGACTAGATGACCTTTCAAGGTCTCTTCCAACCCTTAAGATTCTGTGATTAAGTTGACACAACAAAATCTGTTAGTCAGAACCTTGGACTGCCTCAGAAGCCTGAAGGTGACAAGGCCTGGTCTCTGTGGCACCAGGCGAAGGGATCCCTTAGATGGAGCTAGGTCAGAGTATTCCCCCCCAGCAGACTCTGATGTCTGCAGAAGTACCCAAGGCAGAAATGCAGGGTGTACCACATGCTTCTCCAGCACTGAATCACCAGCTACATTTACAGTGATTTTTTTCCCCAGAGGAACCCACATCAAAGTGGTCACAAGTCTGTCCTCTTTGTGCACCTACCTGGTTAGAAAGAGACTCTCCTATGGTTTATAAAAACAGCTATACCATACAGCCATCACCACAGTATAAGGACTCCTAGATAAACCACTTGATTTTCAGCAGCACTGTCTTCATAAGCTTTCACAAAAGCTATTGGTGGCTTTTGGTTACCAGGAGACCAAGGATTAGACGACAGACTCAGGTGCTGATTTCTGACTACCCATCTGTCCTGGTCTCAGATGGCCTACAGTTAATTTTCTCCCTAGTGGCCAGTGCAGTGCTCTGTTTCAGGCTTAGCGTGAGAATAATGTTGGTAACATGTTGACGTTTTAGTTCCTGCTAATTAGTGCTTATCTTGAGTTAAGGATCTTTCAGTTTCTCCAGTCTCTGGAAGCAAACAGGTGCAGGAGGAGCTGGGACGGAGCATGGCCAGGACACCTGGCTCAAACTAGCCCAAGGTCTATTCCATACCATAGGATATCATGCCCAGTAGGTAAACTGGAGGGTCAGTCAGAAGGTGGTGAGCAACTGCACTTGGCTTCATTTGTTGGGGTTTTTTGCAGGATTTTTTCTATGGGTTTTATTTTCTTTATGTTATATTCTTTTTCATTACTATTACTATACTTTATTCCATTCTAGTTATTAAAATGTTCCTATCTCAACCTCTGAGTTCTATGTTGTGTTTTTTTCCCCCAATTCTCTCCCCATCCCATGGGGGGCAAGTGAGCATCTGTGTTTTGCCTAGCTGCTGGCTGTGGTTAAACCACAACACATCTCTCCCATCTTTTTGGCCCACTTCTTTTTGGCTAGAGTGATTTCTCATTTCAGAGGCTTAGGAGTGTGGGCTCTGCTTCATACCTTTCAGCAAGTGTGTGGCACTCCTTTTGCACAAGATGGTGATGAACTGTATCTCATCAGTGCCTCGTATCTTCTCCCCAGCAGCATAGAGAGTCTGTAATTTAACACACAGTTGTTAGAGATGTTCTGTGCGTGCAGCTAGTAAAGGAAAGGTTTGGCTTAAGGTATTGCTAGGGTAAAGAGTTTGAAGTAACCCAAACCACTGAGCTAGGCTCCCCTAGAATGTTTGATTATGAAAACTCTTGACTGTGTCTTCTAGTCAAATTGGAGCAGCCATTATCTCCACCCTTTCTATCCTTCCTGCAGCAGCTGGAGCAGCCAACAATACTCTTTAGGTTTATTCCCTTTTCTTTGCTGTCCAGCTCCACCATACCCATATACTTTCATGTACTAAAAGCAGCTGAGCCCAAGCCCAGCTCTCATCACTCCTCTTTGTAGTAGCAAGGCTCAACAGTGCAGGAAAAACTGAAGAACCCAAAGTTGCTTCCACTTGAACATCATCTCCCCCATACTATTGTGGCTCTAACTCTCTGCTGACTGAAGCACTCTGAAGTTCAAGACAGATGAATGAAAGCACATCAGTGATTACCTCTGCATCCTGGAGAGCCAGTGCTGTGTCCACATAAAGAGTGGCATTGTCCCTCTCACCCTATAAGAAGAAAAAGAATAGTAAACATTTTGTCTCATTTAGATTCTTCAATATATAAAGATTACAGCATACGTTCTGGGCAAAGATCAATTATCCTTCTCATATCTGTTTCTGTAGAGTACTCAAGTAGCAACATTTCAGACAGAACAAGTGCTAACTCCTTCGCTGGAAGGTACTGACATGAGTCATGAGGTGGAACAAAAAAAAATGCTTAGCTGTTCTGCTGCTAGGCATGAAAATTCAGAAAACATGATAGGATAAATGCATCTGAAGGCACTCAGCATTCAGGGCACAGACCCTGGAAGACTGGTGAATCATAGTTGAGGGGCATTGCTTTTTAAGACCCTTGCAGAGTGCAATGGCTTTAAGCATATGTAAAAGTGAGGTGTCTTCCTACAGCAGAGCTGACTAAATTCCCAGCTCTCTTACTGCTGCCAAGGGAGGGAAGGTTCCTTGCTTCAGTCACATGGAGGCTGAAACACAAATCCAACACAAGTAACATGTTTGTGTCTGCCATTTATCTGATGATCATGACTGTATTGCCTTCTCTATTGGATGTGTTCTCCAAGAAGGAAGATAAAAATGTGAAGATCTTTATGTCCTCACTTCTCTAGCAGTACCTGAAGAAGGCAAACCAGAATCTGTTCAAAGTAGCCACTTGTTTCCGATTTAATGTCTTGCTCCAGATCAGAACCATATTCTGCCCAAGGGAAAGAGAATGAAAAAAATGACTTTGTTACTTGAGATGACAGTGAGAATATTAGCAGTCACCCAAGGACACACGATGGCCTGACACTAGTCAAGAAGGTCACTAAGGAAAGAAACCAAATGACAAGCTCAGCTCATAGCCTCAGTGATACCGAAGTTGGCATTTTCATCTGCCTGAGTCACTACCTCCACTGACATCCAAGGAATTAACACAGGGCTAATGTTAGAGAGATAGTTTAAGGGGGCAAAGAGATATCAAATATTTACAAATATATGTTTGATAAATTCTCATCTAGAATATATTCAATGGGAAGAAAAAGTCAAGTGCATCGCTACAGGTTTTTTTGCATTTCAACAATATAACGAGAGGTCAAGCTGAAAGAATTTGGTGATTTTGCTTTTCCTGTAGCTGGATGGAGACCTAGAAAGGGATTTTCAAATTGTCTCAGCATAGTCATGTTCATTTTGCCAGGCTGAAAGTAGAATTAGGTTGCACCTTCTTGCTTTTAAAAATCCATTTTCCTGCTGACAGTGCTAGTTGGCAACACCATTCCTCCTGTGCAATCAGGCAGTCACACATTGCTCTGACCACACTAACCACAGTCCCAGGCACTTTACCTTCTTTGTAGGCCTTGATTATCTCTTTGATCTGTGCTTTTGTACGGGATGCCAGGATCTCTATGAGAACACCTTCACTTGTTCCCATACCCTTTAACAGAAAACATAGTGGAGAAATAAACATGGAGGAAAGCATCTAGTCATGGAGTGTAATTTATTGATAGAGAGGTATGATGAAGTGAGGATTTGGATTGCAGCAAAGTGCTAGGCTGTGTGCTGGGCTGGGAGAAATTGTCTTTACAAAAGCTGGAGACAAAATGTTTGGTTTGAGCATGGTTTCTTTTACTGAGGAGACTCATTTGCAAAGGATGATGTATGTAACTTCTGCAAGGTTTTTCTGGATTTTTATCTTTGATGATAGAGTCAGAGGGATGTGAGTAGATTAATGCTTGCCTCGTCAGTCCACCTCTATACTGTTTTAATAGACCTCTTCTGCAGCTGAAACTTGAAACCATCCTGTGTCAATAGGTTCGATCCCAGCCAACCCCAGCCTAGTCCTCACATCTCCACTCCCTGATTTCTTAAAGGTTTCACATTTCAGGTGGGGCATCAGTGCAGCAGCTTTGTATCACTGAGCTCTCTTCAGGTGAGGCACTGCAGAAAGACAACTAAGAGACGTTTAACTGAAAACTGTAATCTCTGCATTTATTTCATGACTAAGCTGAATTTAGTTTTGCTGTTGCTTCCTTAGGTTCTGCAAGACATGTATGTACAAAAATTCTCGTACAGCCCTGAATATTAAAGCAACATTTCCCCCAGAATATGTATTAATAGTACTATTAACTATTTCTCAAAGGCTAATGATAATAGCAAATTTAATAATATAACAGTCTAGTTATTACCACTTGCATTAATACACATTTATACTGTATCTGTGCTACTACTTAAATATCAATATGTAATTCAATTACCTTCATAGCATCATAGAGCTCCTTGGCGTCATACTGGAATGGGGAGTACATCAGAGCTACAATGAGCCTCTCAAAATTGCCACTCAGCTCAGACTTCAGGCTTTCGACCAGATCCTGTTAAACATGCATCACATGGTTATACAAAAAGCCTCACAGGATCATTTTACTGCCCAGTGCTGTTTCTATCCCTGTCCCTGTGGCCTATAGCAATGAAGTTGAATTATAGTATTGTTTGTATTGTATTGTGATAGTTTATTAGAAAAGGTATTGGGACTGCAATAGGCATCTGACTCAAAAATGGGATTTATCTAGGTTCCCCTGTTGTCCCAATACCCAAGCTTCTCCCAGACACTAATTACAGAGTACGAAGATCAGTATCTTCCACCACCCTGCTTTACTCAGTGAGCAGAACCTGGCAGATGAAGGCCTTGAATTGAGAAAGGAATGTAGCTCCAGACATGCTGATTCCCAAAGCCTGCAAATGTGCACTCGGGACTTCTGCAGATTCAAGCATGTAGTCTGAAGATAGACTTCAAAATTTCCTTTCACTATAATGTAGTGAAAGGAAAACTTTTTGCCCCCTCAAAATTTCCTTCCCTTTGAGGCCCTTGCATAGAAGAATCCTTCCCAGCAAGGGTCACTGGAGTCTCCAGAGAGGGGCTGGTGACAATTTGCTGGTGGAAAAGTTTTCCCAATAAAGGTAAAATTTTATCAAACCTAAAGATACAGCCACAGGAGACCATGGTTGTCAATAACCACAGTTTGTTTTGATCTCCAGAATTTCCAAACAAACATAATTAAACAAGTCTTTAAATTCAGCTTTGTTTGGCGTTTAAATGGATTCCGATGCACTTACTCAAAATGCACTTAGAAAGGCATCAATTTATGTTACAGCTTCAAAAACAGTAAGAAGTTACACTTTAAGTAAAAATAGGTTTAAAAAATATTTCTGGTCAAAATGCTTTTTTTTTTAAAATGTCGATCTTTAGGGGAAACCCAGTTTTTCCAAGCAAAAATTAATTTTGCATATTCACCCCAGGCCTTACAAATAAATATTAATCTACTTATTTGCAGAGGACCTGCATATTGCTTGCATCATGCTTGCAGAATGAACTGTACACCCATTTGCTACATCCTGCATGTAGACTGAATATGGCTTTGTTTTGGAGTAACCTTTCCAAACTGTGCTTTGAAGGATTTGGCAATGTGTTGACGCTGCATATTGCTCCTCTTGGTTAAGACGTCAATTATAGCTTGTTCATCAGTCCCTGTGGAGAGCAACAACAAGCCATAAACATAGTACACAGAATATGTTGAGATTCATCCAAAAACCCAGTCTGCACATTCAGCCAGCCTTCCCTAGTTCACGGCCTTCGTGTAGAAGTTTAAGTATGTATTGAGGAATAATTTTTCATTTTTCCACATTAAAAAAGAGTGAAATTTGTAGCTGCAATTTTCTTAAGGAATGGCTTTCAACTTGTCAATCCTAAAGAGAATATAGAATTTAGACATGCAGTTGGAGTCAACTCACCAAGCCCTTTCATGGCCTTGTACAGAATCTGAGCATCAGGTGCGGGGTCGAAGTTTAAAGCACCTGTCACTGACCTGCCCTCTGCTTCACTCTGAAAGAAGAAAAATACAGGACTTTTCACCACTGCTTTTCATCAGCTGAAGAAAAACTATTTTGAAAGTACATTACTATTATTCCTTGCCCCCACATGGGGAAGGCAGAGAGGAGTTGAGGGATTAGTTCAAAGCCTCTTGGTAGAGCAGAACTCCAAAGAGAATAGAAGGCTCCTAGGTCCATGTGTCTTTGCATCTTGGCAGAAATATGCAGTGCAAAGTATGATTTACACAGCTGAAACAGTCATGAGTTGCAGCCAGCCTGGCAGCAGCAGCTGAGCAGGCTAGACTTTCCTATCCACCTCTTAAATACAAGGCTTTGCAGAATCACAGAATCACAGAATAGTAAGGGTTGGAAGGGACCTCTAAAGATCATCTAGTCCAACTCCTCTGCTAAAGAAGGTCCACCTAGACCAGGTCACACAGGAACAAGTCCAGGTGGGTTTTGAAAACCTCCAGAGAAGGAGACTCCACAACTCCCCTGGGCAGCCTGTGCTAGTGCTCCATCACTATTACCCCTTGTCATATCACTGGACACTACAGAAAAAAAGTGTTGCCCCATCCCCTTGCCATACACCTTTCAAATACTTGTAAGTATTCATGAGGTCTCCCCTCAGTGTTCTCTTCTCCAGGCTGAACAGACTCAGATCCCTAGCCTTTCCTCATAAGATGCTCCAGTCCCCTGATCATCTTGGTGGCCCTGCACTGGATGCTCTGTAAAAGTTCCCTGTCCCTCTTGAGCTATTATGGTGCATTTCACAGTGGTTGGGTGCAGAGTAGTTTTTACGCAGGTTTTATTGATTTCATGGAATAGTCATGCTCTTACAGACAATTCTCCTATGTAGTAGCTTTATTATTCTGCACAGCTGGTGTCAAGAAGTAAGCATCTCCACTAGAAGGATTTGGGCCAAGAGACTGCTTTGAAAGAAGAGATCCATCTGAAGGAGTGCAGTTCTGTTGTTCTCCCCTGAACCAAGCACCAGATATACAGGAATTCTCCAGACAGACCCCTAAGATGCTGTCAGTGCCAGAGTCTCAAGGTAGAAAGACACACCAAGGGTTATTCCAACCATCATAAGGTAAAAGCCATCAATCAGGATCCAAGCTTAAGAGCTTCAATTTAACAAAAGCTGCTAGCTTTTGAGAGAGACTGGCTTGAATATATTGACTCACCTCTAACAATAAAGTCCTATGAAAAACAGATTGAGTGGTTAGGAATAAACGGTCATCCCCACTATATTTCAAAAATGGACACAACCTTATTGTTCTTATCAGTAGGAACATTGAAGCTGTCACAGGAAATGAACTAATAATATCAGTAGGATCTGATGGAGTTCAATGGGAGTTGCTTCAGAGTAAGATAAAAAGTATTCTCAAATCGGAACTTGCCAACCAGAAAGAATCTCTATGGTTGTCAAAGCTGACTTGCATAACAAGTGTAACTCTTCTGCTCTTATTTCCTGTGTGACTGAGCACTCTACCCCTTTTCTCTTAGAGTCCTTCCAGGTTGTTCAAGTCACAGAATCGCAGAATCACAGGGATTGAAAGGGACTTTTAGAGATCATCTAGGTGTGTCTTGAAAACCTCCAAAGCAGGAGACTCCACATCCTCCCTGGGCAGCCTGTGCCAGGGCTCCATCATCCTCACAGTGAGATAGTTTTTTCTTATGTTTAAATGGAATTTTTTGTGTTCCAGCTTCATCCCATTACCCCTTGTCCTGTCACTAGCTACAACAGAAAAAAGGGATGTTCCAACCTCCTGACACCCACCATTTAGATATTTATAAACATTAATGAGATCCTCTCTCAGTCTTCTCTCCTCTAGACTAAGTAGTCTCAGTTCCCGCAGCTTTTCCTCATATATAAGATGTTCCAGTCCCCTGACTATCTTGGTGGCCCTGCACTGGACTCTCTCCAGAAGTTCTCTGTTCCTCTTGAGCTGGGGAACCCAGAAATGGACAAAAGATTCTAGATGAGGCCTCACCGGGGCACAGTAGAGGGGGAGAAGAACCTCCCTTGACCTGCTGGCCACACTCTTCTTGATGCATCCCAGGATGCCATTGGCCTTCTTGGCCACGAGGGCACATTGCTGGCTCATGGTTAGTTTATTGTCAACCAGGACTCCCAGGTCTTTCTTTGCAGAGCTGCTCTCCAGCAGGTCAGTCCCCAACCTGTACTGGTGCATGGGGTTGTTCCTTCCCAGATGCAGGACTCTGCACTTGTCCTTGTTGAACATCATGAGGTTCCTCTCTGCCCAACTCGCAAGCCGGTCAAGATCCTCCTGAATGACAGCACAGCCTTCTGGGGAATCAGCCAGCCCTCCCAATTTGGTGTCATCAATGAATGTGCTGAGGGTACACTCTGTCCCCTCATCCAGGTTGTTGATGAAGATGTTGAACAAGACTGGCCCCAGAACCCATCTCTGTGGAACTCCACTGGCCACAGGCCTCCAACTCAACTCTGTGCCATTGATCAGCACCCTCTGGGCTCTGTCATTCAGCCAGCTCTCGATCCACCTCACTGTCCACTCATCCAAGCCACGCTGCCTGAGCTTTCTGATGAGGATGTCATGGGAGACAGTGTCAAAAGCCTTGCTGAAGTCAAGGTAGATGACATCTGCTGCTCTCCTCTCATCTAGCCCACTGATTATGCCCTCATAGAAGGCTTTTCAGGTTGGTCAAACAGGATTTCCCCTTGGTGAATCCATATTGACTCCGTATGATAACCACCTTTTCCTTCATATGTTTCTAGGGGTGGAGGTGAGGCTGACCAGTGTGTAGTTTCCCAGGTC
This sequence comes from Colius striatus, assembly GCF_028858725.1. Classification (NCBI taxonomy): domain Eukaryota; kingdom Metazoa; phylum Chordata; class Aves; order Coliiformes; family Coliidae; genus Colius; species Colius striatus. Next base: position 19,108,307 of record NC_084766.1, read on the forward strand.
ATTCTTCCTGCCCTTTTTGAAGAATGGATTGACGCTGGCATTTCTCTAGTCCTCAGGCACCTCGCCTGTCCTCCATGATTCCTCCAGAGAAAAAAAGCTTTCCCAGATGAAAAAAGCCTTCAGTCTTTGCCAAGTAGAAAAGCTTGCACATATTCCTTCCAGGAACTGCATTCCTGATTTTTAATGAGAGACTGGAAGATTAGTGGCTATGCTCTCCAGAGTATTTGTCAACACATGTAAGGTCTAACCTGGCACTGCAGCTGAAGCATACCCACACTGCACTGCATAGATGTTCAGGCTGGCTGTGGGCAAACTGGCTCAGGTGTCCTTGTCAAGTGCTTTACCTATAGATACAGCAGGCACATGTTTGCGTGCCAACACATTTGCTAGTCAAGCTTTGAGAGGAGAGACAAGCAACAAAAAACCAATGACAAGTATTGAGAGAGGAAGTATATTCATCTTCCAGCAAGATCTGGAAGTCTGCTTTACAGCCAGCACAGAGACAGACTGCTGTGCTACCACATCTTGCTACCAGCAGAAAGGAACAGCTGTGAAGAGGATGGTGTCAACACAAAACTCAACAGATGCAGCTTTGAATCCCAATGAGTTTTGAGCAGCAAGTTTAAGGCTGTGACGAAGCTGTCACTGCAGAAAGAGCTGTGACAGACTGAAGTGTTGCCACCCTCAATAGTTTATCATCAGCCTGGAACATTTTGGCTGAGCTGACTGAACCACTGTAAGTGCTCCTTTTCTGGTCTTCCATGAAATCAGCTAGCGCTACCACAACTGCCTTGGAAAGTAGGTTACACTCTTCCATCTGATTTTGCTCTGAAAAAGATGGATTACCCTTTCTAGCTGCATGCAAGGACCATGTGAAAGAATTCTGGACCAATTCCTGGTGACTCAGTGAAAGAGGGAGTGTAAAGCTGAGCTTTCACTTGGAGGCATTGGAAATTAAACAATGGTCTTTTTTTGGTACTAATTCCACTAAACATTTACAGCCCATTCTGGCTCAAGTAGTGCACACATGATTCACTCATACATCTCATTCTCTATGTACATAATTGTTCCAGCATAGTTACAATCACAATGTTTCCAGAGAAACCCTGGGCAGTTTCCCAGACGAATTGATCCTATAGTTGCCTAACTGAAATTACAAGTCATCAGTGTAACTCATGTAAAGATGAGTAATTGGCATGAAAGCAATGGAATCAGCATACCTTACAGCTGGTGTAAGGTTTTAGCTGTAAATGAAGGAGAAGGGAATTAAAAGTCTTCTTACAAAAATGTTTTCAAACCTAAACAGTAGTTTATTGAAAAATGGAATTTGGGTACAGGTAGGGTTACTGGGTAGAGTTGTTTTGTTTTGTTTTGTTTTTCCCACCAGTGGAAAGTTTCTGAAAAAGCTTCACTTTCTTTTCATTCCTTTTGGTTCTCAACTGTATTTTTGAAGGATTTAGGAAACCAAAACATTTTTTACTTCCTTCCTTTGCCCCTGACAACATCTTCTCATGCCTTCACCCCCTACAGCACTGATAGGTAACAGATCACTGGAGCTTCAAAATTTTATCTTCTTTACTGTAACTTTTCAAATTATTTCCATTTTGAAAGGTAGCAGGGAGTAGATCATCAGAAAAGGAAACATTAAAGTGAGAACTACTCCAAGCATCGGGGTGGGGGAGTGGAAATCAATTTTACTATACTAAACTTCCAGGGGAACAAAAATGAGGTAAATTGGCAAAAAGGAAACTAAAATTTTAATCTTCATGTGGAAAAAATAAATCTATGTTTTGAGATCAGGAAAGTTTCCTATCTGAAGCCTACTAAAGGAAAGTAGGAATTAACTTGGTATTCCCCATCCCACAGGGTGTTTTGGTTTGATATTCTCCTCCAGTTCCCATCCCTCAGTTGCAAAATTGGTTATGGCCATACAAAGTAGTTTCTCACTCCTTGATGATGTATTGTGCCTCAGGTAATCTAATAGGCTGCAATACATCTTTCCTATGCTTCCTGGGTACCTCTGCTGGCATCTGGCAGCACCCTGACTTCACTGCCCCAGCTGGGAGGGGAACAGCAGCACTGGAGCCTCACCCCTTGCACAGGCTGCTGAAATGTGAAGTCATCTTCACAACAAGAAGCATGGGACTCTGGGACAAATCCTTTCCCACAAACAGGACAAAAGTAGTCCAGAAAAAGCTTGTGCACTACTGACAGTGAGGCTGGGCAAAAAGACCTTCTACCTATCAGTACTAATCTATCACGTCTCCAGCAGGTCTCTTCTGGGCTTTGGCTTGTAGTTATCTGGAGATAAAGTCTGGGTGTAAACCTGGCCTTCACAGAGGCTAACAGGAGAGCTGCCATGGATGGCAGCAGGGCTGTGAACATCACCAGACCTGTCTGCTGCCTGGCCCCTGGCCTGAGAATACTATGGAGGCTGCCTCACTGCACCCCATCAGCATCCTCCCACCCTCCCACATTCCTCCCAAAGCCACAAGAGTTTAAAAGACAGCATACATAGCACTTCTGGCTCCTAGTAGGCAGACCAACAGAGTATTTAAACTCACATTGCCATTGCAATGTTAGAAACCACCAAAGAAAGAGACATTGTGACTTGACCACAGCTTCCTCTGTGATGACTGCCTGCCAGCACAACTGGGGACCATAGTGGGGACGGATCAGTGACTTGAACACACTACCACAAGAGCAGGGAGCAGAGAAGGATCCCACAGTTTGCAGACCACAGCTGTATAACTTTGCTGTTCCCTGGTACTTGTCTTCTCACACACACAGGCACACAAATACTCCCCACACCACTCTCAACTGAAGGCCCAGGGAGAGTCTGCTCTCATGTTAACATCTTCCTTAAATCAAAGTTTTTGAAGTGCTGAACACTGCTTTATAGTCAGAAAATCAGTAAATAAGTCTTGCTGATTTTTAAAGGGAAATTTTTAATTACCACACAGTACCTGAGGCAACTTATAAGTTATCTTAATGTGGTGCCAAAAAAAGTCAGGGTGCCTTACTTCAACATTTTGTCTACTCACCCAGGCCTTCCACCATGCCATTGCAGTCTCAGTAGCAACACTTCAGTCTGTTGATGGAGAAAACCACATATATTACACTTCATGCTTAGGAAACCTGAGATTTGAAGAGGGTGGAGGGAGAAAAGGAAGAAACAAAAGCTCTTTTCAATGAACTTACCACAAGAAAACTGCAATAACTGTACTCCTCAGGAGGCTTATTCCCTCTGAAAGCTGCAGAATGTAACTGGTCTCTCTATGCCAGGAATATGCAGGTATATAACATCCTTACCTATAAATTCCACCGGGCAACACCCTCAGACATGGCTCAACCTGTTTTTCACATATGATCTCACAGAGAGATTAAGTTGCTTAATAAACAAGGCTTCACTTGTGAGGAGACCTGTTAACTAAGGCTCATTGTAGTTTTTCTACTGCTTCTCCCCACACACACCCTTCTCTGCTAACATTTTGGCCTCTGGCACAGACACAACATGCAAAATATAACCGCAGGTAATTTCTCAGCATAAAACTCCACTGAGACTCAGTGAGTTCTGCTACAACAGAATAAGCCACTCACTCATTAGTACCAAATCTTTCTATCTCTACCAACCCAGAACACTGCAAAATGGGACTCCAGAAACATAGCAAACCCTGCTCTACTTTCCTTCCTTCAAAAAAGCTCATTAAAAAAAAAACCCAAACCAAAAATAGGACACATAACATCACAAACACAGCCACAGCCCACATCATCCATGTCCTATACCTTACAGTAAAGCTCAACGCACCAGCAGACTGTACAGACACTTGTAAGGTCTCCCCCATTCCATACCTAGACTTGCACGGCATGAGTCAAAAAGCATCTCTAACATAAAGGCTAACAACTTTTAGTAATACCAACCCCAGCAAAGATGTCATAGGACTTGCACTAGCTGCTGTGACATGTTAAGGCTTAGGAGAGAAGGTGTGAAATGTTATTCTTTTTCCTTTTTGTGTTTGTTTTAAAAAGAGCTGAATAGTTCTTAATGCCTTAATTTGGCAAAATGTTTCTGTGAAATCAGCTGAAATATCTTATGGTTGTAGCAATATTTTCCTGTCTAGATTTTTGTCAAAATCCACCCTTGCCAGCATTTATTTATTTACTTAAAATGAAAAGCCATCCTGATGGAAACATTCCCATCAGCTATATCTTAACCCTTGCTATATAGTACTTTTGGCCCCTCTCACTTATGCAGAGACCCACACAGAACACTGGGTAACACCAAACTACAGGCCTCTCCTTTCCTTCCCACACACTGCTATTTAACTTAACCTGCAGGGTCCCTGGGAAGCTGCCCTGGCTATTCTCAAAAGAACATATTGTGCCAGCTCCTCCTTTCTCCAACGCATCCCTCTTAGGTGAAGGCAAGATGTGAAAGAGGAGGCATTGCCCTTTGTATAGTAAACCATGCCACTGGGGGTCTGCACTGGCTTGACTTCTAACAGTGTTCGAGAGGCAGGTTCATCAACAGCACATGGTGAGAGTTCATGAGTGGTTGGTTATTCATTCCTCCGCCTCTTCCTGAGGGTAAGGTGGATTCACAAGCAGGGTGGGTTTGCTTTTGCTAAATCTCAGGGCTGTGCCTGGCTTGCTACATAGACCTTTTCCATGTGTCAGCATTTATTTAGGTCGGCTTGCCACAGAGGTTAGCTTTCTTGAGAACTTCAAGGACAAAAAAGTCCTTCAGGACAGAAAATCAGAGCTAGGTCAAACAGCTGTAGGTTATAGGAAAGCAGAGACCAAAGCAGACAGAAAAGGTCCAAATGGTCATTGTTGCCAGTATAAACTACAAAAAGCTGCAAAGGCACTCAAGAGTGGGCTTTAATGCAGAGAAACACTGGCTGGATTTTAAGAAATCAATATGAGTGGGCTAGGAAAGGTCCAGAGTACCTGTGCAGCAAGGCTCAGAGCAGTGCTGCACAGTCTTAATACAGACCAGAGCACTTGGCACTCTCAGGCCAATGGAGCAGGAGACAGACTACAATCCAATATCCCTTTTTGCTGTTAAACTGAGCAGCTTTAAACATGGACTCATCTTCACAACATCTCTTGTCAATAGAAACTCTGCCCAGCATCGTATTAAGTGGGTTAGAATTTGACTCAGCGATCCTGTTGGCTTATAGTGTACTGTGTACTTTGTGGGGTACTAGTCATCTCTCAGCTATCTGTAGGAGCAGTGACCTTGGCAATGGGTCAATCATGCAGTGGGTATAGACACCTATAGAGTTTCTTCACAGTGAATCTTTCTCAAGCCTTATCCACAGGCCTCCTCTAGGCTTTCAGAGAGTCCCTGGTCCTGCTGATATGCCTGCACAAAACAAAAAATCAGCCAACAAAAGTGGGTGGAAACCTCCTGTAAAAGAACATACACCACAATCAGGGTTTGTTTTTTGCACTTTTAAGCCATTTGGTCCAAATCACTTTTCAGCTACACAAAATGAAGGAGCTACCAGTGTACTTAGCTTTATTTGACACGGCCCTTGGGACTAAGTTTCAGTTAGTGACATTGGAGCTGCCTCAATACACACTCAACCAATGTAAGGAAGATGATCAGGGGACTGGAACATCTTTCATAAGAGGAAAGGCTGCAAGAACTGGGGCTGTTTAGTCTAGAAAAGAGGAGACTGAGGGGAGATCTTATTAACATTTATAAATATCTAAATGGTGGGTGTCAGGAGGTCGGGACATCCCTTTTTTCTATTGTATCTAGCAACAGGACAAGGGGTAATGGGATGAAGTTGGAACACAAAAAGTTCCACTTAAATGTAAGAAAAAACTATTTAACTGTTCAGGTGAGGGAGCCCTGGCACAGGCTGCCCAGAGGGGTTGTGGAGTCTCCTTCCTTGGAGGTCTTCAAGACCCCCCCGGACATGTTCCTATGTGACCTGATCTAGGTGACCCTGCTTCTGCAGGGGGGTTGGACTAGATGATCTCTAAAGGTCCCATCCAACTCCTGCCATTCTATGATTCTGTGATTCTGCTACTTCTATAGCTGCTCCTTTTTCTTTTTTTTAACCCCCTCCCTATCTAGCACTACTTACATGGATATAATGAGTTAAATGCCTTCACAATTCTTAAGAGCAAATGCTATTACATCTGCTAATCAGCTCACCATCACCTGAAATCAGATCACTATATGGGAGAGCTGTGTAAATTTGCCAGCAAGCCAATCCAACCAAAAAATTACTGTCTTTTTCTGAAAGGTGTGAGCTAGGGAAAAGGAGCAGATGGGGAAGGCAGCAGTTTTAAGCAAGGACAGTGTCTGTAATGCAAAAATAAAGTAACTAAAGCCTAAAAAACCAGGTAGTCACCTACCTGGCAGTTTACTACTTACCTCGCTCTTTCCTCTTGTGCCTTTGAGCCATCTTTCACAGTGAAAATAGGATTATTTCCATTTAAAAATTTTATTAATAAACTTTATTACAAGTGGCTTTGTGCCAAGTATTGTAACAGAAATTTCACATCTATATGCTGTAGGGGGTACTCAATCACAGGAGCAGCAACAGAGCAAAAATTCAGGGCTTGACACCACTCAGCACCTTTGCAGCTCAGGAGGATGAGCCCTGGGGTCCGCAGGGACAGCCAAGTGCTGTAGGGCACTCTGGACACAGAGATTTGCAGACTTGGCCTGTACAGAGCACTTTTGCTGCACAGGGCCCCTGTGCTGCTGGTAGGAGAGCCAGGGTGAGGCACCAACACAAACAAAGCAGAGCATGTCTCCTTGGCTTGCTTTGCCTCTGCTCTGCTTCTGACTCAGGCTTAGCATTTTTCTACTCATTCCTTTCTTTTGCTAGTGCTGGTGCCAAGGAATTCTTCCCGGTTACCCTAACAACCCCACACAAAACAGGCAGTCACTGCTCTTATTTAACCCTAAAGGCCAACAAAGAAAGCACCCTCTGAATCAAAGTGAGCAAAGGCAACCCACTTGGGTCTGATTCGTAGATGAGAGGTGCCAATATTTGCATGCTGGCAGCAGGTGGTAGGCAGCATTTGTGAAGCCTTTGGATGCTTATGTGTGAAATATTCTGTGTATGTCCCCACCTACCTCTCTGGGGGGGTTTTCTTCATGTAGTCCTTGATGCAATAAGCACAGGTATCTGTACACGATTAAAGACAGTCTTGCTGTTCGAAATGACCTTGCAATGGAGGCAGACTTATATAGAGCAGCCTAAGGGAGAGGAGAAAAGGTTCTATATATATATCTGAAGTCATGCTGTTTGTAGCAAGGTAGCGACATGCTCTTTACTACTTGCATTTGTCAGATAGCTTTTCTTGGTGAGATGCTTTTCTCCAGCTTTTACACACTTATTAATATTGATGGAGATATAAATTAGGGTAGAAAAATAGCAGGTTTGTTACACTGCTAGCATGGTGTACAATGCAGGTATCCAACCTTCTTGATCAGCCAAAGTATCTACCAATATCATTATAAAGCACAGGGCCACACTACCTAGGTCATAAAGGAGAGAGAAAACTTTAGTAAGGGATGAGAGACAATAATAACTCTTCAGAAATCCTGCTGTTCTGCTGAGGGCTGGAGTAGGCTGGACACAGCTAGACCATAGGCCACCACATGATGTCATCTTTTGTAGCTCCTACTGACTTTCTTCATTCTGCAGTAGGAATTGAGCCAGCAGCCCCCATCACAGGGTCAGCTTGATGCTGATCATGCAGTAGTGCCCCAAAAGTAGCAGCTTCAGAATGGAGAGTTCAAGCATTGTGGAGTGATCTGTGCTGAAGGAGGTTAAGGTTGAAAAAACAGAGAACATGGTGTCATTTCCAATTTCCTGGTAAAATTAGAGGTTAAACTAGTGCTCCAGGGAGCATCCAGCTTTGGCATTGACTCCTTGTCTGCTTATATATCTCATTTTGATTGCAGTAAACTCTGTACAGAGTACAGTAAACTCTGTACTCTCTACAGATAGATCTGCCTTGAGCTTTGAAGTATCTATGTTCCAGCCTACAGCAGTGTACACTGAAGAGAACATCCTGGTGTACAGTCCATGATATGCTACTAGCTCAGCTAAGCTAGGAATGATGGGTTGTAATTGCTCAGTGCCACAGTATGGGAACACTGCATAGCAGTGCTGTGCCTGGGTGCAAGTACCAATGGCTTAAAACACTTTAGATCATGGCCTTGTTGAGTCTAAAGAAGTAGGGAACCAAAGAGCAATCGCTGTTTTAAAGACAGCACAGACTGGTAGGGCATGATGTTATCATGACATTGTCATCAAAAGAAACAGGTATAGGACTGGTATACTAGGAAGAACATTTCTATAAGGTGCAGATGTTTCTCTGTGTTCCTCTGTCACCGGTAAAACCAGTGGGAAGTCTCATAATGATTTCAGTGAGTACTGAGACCCATGGTCTTTTGGTTGACTTTGTCTCCTCCTCCCACTGCTGCAGAATTGCAGTGACACTCTTGAAATCAACATGGCCACGAAAGTTACACCAGTAATGTTGAAATTGGTATCCAGATATCTGTTTGTGTACATTCAGATGTCTTGTTGGACATAGTGAAGGCATTTGTATCTCAAAATCTTGGCAAAGGAAAACAGAGGCAGAGACATGAAGTACTGCTTTCCTCTTTTGGAGAATGGCATTTAGTCTCTACCCAAGTACCTATAATCTTCATCACCTAAGCAGACCACTGGGGACACTTTACATGAGCACTCCCTTATACTCATGGGCAGGAGCAAGGCTTTGATAAATGGGTCTGCCCATGACAATTTATCATTCATGGTATAGACAGGTTGCTGAGCCCAGTCTCACAACAATGTGGACACTTACACATCTTCCTCAGTCACCCAGGTGCCAGTTTCTAGAACCTGTAGAAGAATTCACTGCTACTGGGAATCTGTGAGGGTGAATTACTTGGTTTTGTGTTTTGTTGTGTGCTTCTATAATGGCTGTTGTTTTCTAATGGCAACAACATATTTCACAATTTTTTTTGTAGTAACAAGCACAAAAATACAGGGCAAACAATCTCATAACAGAGAAGGCTTTTACATTAAAGGCAGTAAAAATAGCAATAGTGCTGCTAAAACAGACAGCTCTCATTAAGATTAGGGCTGTGGTCTAGCTGTATTTGTTGAAAATCTTCCAAGTGTTTAAATATTTTCTTAGAGATCTTTGCCAGATAAGAGTGGGTGATCTAGGACCAGCCTCTCTGTGATGCTGAGGTGATTATAGTCCACTGGGTCAAACCAGAGAGGATGAGTTCAGAGTCATGGAGAGAGTAAGAAATGAAAACAAGCTCTCCCAAGAGCCAGATTCACAACATCATATTGTCTCGATTGCAGGTCGGCACGAAGTATACTACCTTGTGCCCTAAACTTTTCAGCACCAGTTTTTGTCATAAAGGCAATGTCACATAGGACTGAACATATCAGACATGGAATCATTGTCCTCAGCTCTTAGATTAGCTTAGTTAGGTGCAAGGATACAAGAGGAGTGATAGTCAAGGCTTGTTTGCCTGGAGAATTTTACTCAGCATATGTTTCAGAGTTAATCCCTTCACTTTAATAGTGATATAGCAACCCGGTTACAGCACACTAGAGTGTGTATCTGTATGAAGTGCAGTGCAGAAAACACAGCACGGGCTCATGCACACTGCTTCTGCGTTACCAGCTTGGCCCTGCTCAGAGACTGGAGGAGGCAGAGGCATGGCCAATGGAGTGACTCTGGGGAAGGTGAAGGAAAGAGCCTGGAAAATGAGACTCACCATGGAAGGAGGTGAGGAGGGACCAGTTGTCGCAGAGGTCTATGAGTGCTGGAAGGAGGAAAGGCAGCAGCCCCAAAGCCTGTCCCATGCTTCCTTCATGGGTCAGCCTACAGTGGAAACAGAAAGCACTGAGCAGTTGGATTGTCAGGCTACAGTTACCTAGCTGTGGTTCTGCTATTGAATGGCCCAGAAATGTTGAACTCTTCCCGGTCCAAGAACTAAACCTCAGTGGGAGCCTTTAGCCATCAGACCATTTTAAATTGCAGAGAGCTAGTTTGGTAAAAGACACATAACAACACATGTTGTTGGCTTAGAAGACAGTCATCTCCAGTGCTAGGCTTTAGAGAAAGCATCACATTGCTGCAGAAGTTGTGTCATGTCTGGAGGACTGCTTTTGTTAGGTAAGCATGTCTGGTGCTGGTCCTATGAGCTTTTGGCAATCTCAGCAGAGACTTGGACAATTCCTATACGAGCAGCAAAAGTACTGCATTGCATCCCAAGTCAATGGTAAGTGGGAGACTAAAGAAAACACTTTTTCCAGGCTACTTTTATGACTCACATTTCCAATCTTCATTTCTATCAAAAGGCAGTTCTCTCTCCTGATGTGAGTGCGCATGTGTGTGTGTGTCTATGTGAAGTAGTTTTATCATATAGATATGCATCTGCATAGACTCCCTTCTAAGATTCTAGGCATGCAGAGCTATGGACAAAAGAATCTGATCAACCAGGGTAAGCAGTAAGATTATGCAAGCTCCAGTGAGCATGTGGACCTCACACTCATAGTGTCTCAGATGGACCAGCATCTCCAAGGATGCTGGTTGGTGCTGAAGGTGAGGAGTACTAGAGAGAGAATGGCCTACAGGTTTTACAGCCAGGACAGGCTAGCAGAGGGCATCCCATATACTTTGTGGGTGGCAGAAGAAACCATTGCTGGAGTTGGAACTGCCAGTTTCAGCACAGCAAAACCAGCTTGAAACAGATTTATTTGTTTTAAAGCAATGACAATTTTCCATTCTGGTCTGGAGAAGTCTGAGTACGTTGCTCTGCTGTGGGCAATAGGCTGTTGTGGAGTCCTGCCCTTCAGTGACAGTGCAGCCAGGCTTGCCTTCCCGACCACCATGGCTGCCATCTGCCTCCTCAGCCCTGAGGAGCCCTGCACTGCCCTTACTAGAGCACTGTCAGAGAATCCCAGCCCAAATGGCCACTCTGGGGTGGTGCCATGTGTCATCACGTCCCTGTGACTGTGTGCAGTGGCCTCCCTTCTGCAGGTAACAGCCCTGCCAAGGAGCATCTCTTGGCTGGCATTGATTTGAGTCTCACATCATCCATACAGGGAAAGGCTTTGTCTGCCCTCACTGGTCAAACCATATGTCGTGGTTTGGCCCAGCTAGCACAACAGCACCACGACAGTTTCTCGCTCGATGCCCCCATTCACCCCCACCCTCGTTAAGATGGCGGAGGACCCAGCGAAATGGGAGTAAAAAGATAAGCAAGATTGTTGTGGATTGAGACAAGGGCAGGGAGGGCTCACTGCCAATTATGGTTCTGGGCAAAACAGACTCCAGTACTCGACTTAGAGAGGAAAGTAGGAAAGTTTATTCTACAAGAAACAGAACAGAATAAAAGCAAAAAGGGAGTAGGATGATGAGAAAATTACAACCAGCACTTTAAGATCTCCCTCCCCCATCCCTCCTTTCTTCCCGGGCCCAGCTCACTGCTCCCGATATCTCTACCTCCTCCCCCCGCAACAGCTCAGGGGGGCAGGGAGTGGGGGATGTGGTCAGTCTCTCACAGATGGGCTTTGCCGCTTCTGTCTTCTCAGATGAGGATGACTCCTGGCATTCTTCCCCTGCTCCAACACGGGGTTCCTCCCCCGGAACACAGTCCTTAACAAACTTCTCTGGTGTGGGTTGTTCCCAGCAGCTGCGGCTTCTGCCGATACAGGTTCCCTCACACGGGACACAGTCCTTGGTGAATATCTCTGACGTGGATTCTTCACCGCGGTTGCAAGGTCCCTCTCTCGGGACAAGGCCTCTTCTGGGCATAAGTTTAATGAGCTGCTTTGTCGTGGGTTCCTCTCCACAGTTGCAGCTGTGGATATTGGGTCCCTTCCTCGGGACAGGGCCTGCTTCGGCCATACTGATAAAGGGCCCCTCCTTCGGGACAAGGCCTCCTCCGGCCAAAATCACTGTCCCTGGCTTGGGGCCTTTAATGAAGTGAATCGCTGCCCCTGATGCGGGCTCATTATCAAAATGAGTCTCTCCCGCTGATGTGGGGTCTTTAAAGAAATGAAAATAAATCTCAGCTTCACCAGTTCTCTCCATAGAATGCAGGGGAGTCTCTGCTACAGTACACCTCCTCCCTTTCATCACTGACCTTGGAGTCCGCATGGTTGTTTCTCTCACTGTTCCTACTCCTTGCACCACCACCAGCCAGAAGAAGAGAAAAAGGGGCAGAAGAAGGAAAGAAGATGGAGGAAGACACCTCCCCTTCCGGCTTCTTCTTAAAAAGTGATCGTGGAGGCGTCTAATTGGCTCAGCCCCAGAAGTGGGTCTGGCTCAGAGCTGGGGAGAGTTGTGAGCAACTTCTTACAGGAGCCATCTTTGCAGCCCCTTCCCCCATACCAGAAAAGGCTGTCATGTCAAACCATGACACCATACAATAACAAGACAACAGCCTTTGGGGACTGATATTTGTCCTCAGCCCACTGTCTGAGAAGCAGCAGACTTGTGGAGGCAAGTGCTTCTCCACAGCTTGTCCTCTGCATGCATCTTTCCAAAGGCCAGTTAGGAAAGGGGGTGCTGGGGGCACATCTTGGCAGTGACACATCATGCATTTTGCTTGGCTACAAAGACACAGACATGCTATTTTTATGCTTATTTCCTGCTGTTGAGTTGGTGCTACTCCTAAACCACTGAAAATACTGGAATACCAGACATGAGTCTTGTGCATGACCATTACCAGGAGCCTCTCCTGCCTCTTCCCTCTGCCCCAGGGCAAGCTGTGAGAGGATTAAGCCACTGTAGCTACAGCTGCAGAAACTACTCGGCCAGGAATGCTGACTGTAGGGCTCACACAGACAGAGCTGGGCTCTGTTCTTACAGCAAGGGAAACTGAGGCCCAAATCAGAGGACAGAGAAACAATCAGAGCCTGATTTGCTTTCAGTAGCACAGCAGAAGGGAAGGCTTAATGCTGGCTGTGTCACCCCGCAAAAACAACTCTGCAGAGCTGGTGAATCCAGGGGCATTCCATCAACTCCTCAAGCCCCTCTTGTCACCAGCCAGGTGTAGCTCATGCCTCTGGAAGCAGACAACTACCACTTGTGGATGGCTCAGGATAAAGAACAGGATTCACGAGGAATGCAGAAAGCTCACCCTCCAGATATACTTCCAGGACACCATGGCAGAGCTGCTGCCTGAGGCCACCTGGGAACTGTTCTATCTGCTCTTCTCAGGGCAGTGCTGGGCCTGGCTGGCCTGGGTTAGAGGCAGGCCTGAGCCATCCCTCCTGTGCCTGGCTGGGAGGGAAATGAGCTATTTCCTATTTTGATCTGTAAGTCACTTCAGCAATGCAAACCATTAGTATTGCCAGAAATAACAGTGGGCTGGAAAACTCCAGAGCCTGCAGAGAGCTACAGTTTCTCCCTGCCTGCGTTTTTCCCTAAAGAAGGACAAGTGATTCAAGGTACCAGTAGTACCTGGCCATACCTGCTAGTTCGGGAAGAGATAGACTTCTCCAGGAGCTCTATGACTGTCCTTTTGGGTGGGCCGTTACTTGTGGTGTCTCAGGCTCAGGCTGTGAGCATTCCTGGAGGAGGTGGCTCCTGGTGACCCATGGTCATTGCAGCCTTTCCCAGCTGTAAGCAGGTCAAACAGCCTCATTGATGCATTATCATCCCCTTGTTGCCAAAGACTGCAAAACACCTTACACAAGTGGATCACAAATACAGAAAACAATAGAAAAAAACCCTGAAAACTGAACAGGACTAACCCTTACCTCTAGGTATACTTATGTATTCACATAACTAAGCTGTTCCTGATGTACAAGGAAAGAAAGGCACAAAGCAGTCCCAGTTGTGTTTTTTATGAGGGTGAGCTCCCACATATGCTTGCCATATTTTCCCATTGGTTTTGGTTAGCCAAATATGCCTTTGATGATGAAGGGGAATCTTGGCACTCCTCTTTTCAGCTCAAAACATCTATGTACTGAAAAAATGGAGACTAGACAACATTTGAGGGCATTTAGTATTTTACCATTAAGGGTGCATGATCTATGACCAATAAGGAGTCACTTTATTTTGTAACTTGTGTCAAACGTGTGTGTTTATTACATGTGATATATCTTCTATATGTCTATATATCTGCTACTTTTCCCTGTGTCCTCTGGTAAGACTGATGCTCTAAATATATATCACTCTGTTATCAGAGGGAAAACTGTATACCTCCAATGTGATGTCATGAACCTAGAACATTTCTGCAGGGCCTGTATTTCTATCATGAAGAAACAGACAGTCTGCACCTAAGAATCATGGCCCAGAGGCTCAGCAGAATGCAGGAGGTCACCAGCATGAACAAAGGGCAATTCATCTGCTACATGGTAGTGATAAACTGGCATAAGGAGAGTTCACCTCTGTGAACTCTGGTAGAGACACAGATGGGTTTTAACCTTCAGTGAAGTATTTATGCATGCATGACAATCCTACTCTCTGAAAGCTGAAAAGGAAACATTTCTCAATCTGTATCACAGGCAAAACCTTTCAGCAAGATGTTCTCTTTGTTTGAGGTAACTCTGTTGTCTCATCTCACAGTTCTGAACTGCAGTCAGAAATAAAATTAATACTTGGCTAGGAAACTTCCAGTGTACCCTCTCGTGCAGTGAAAAAGAGGGGTCCTCAATGTGCAGTAGGGGGGGAACTTTCCTGCAGAAACCAGCTTGAGATGAGTCCTAATCTAAAGGCACATTCACAGAGTAAAGTTCAGACAACTTCCAGCACGGGCAACGTGCTCTGCCTGTGGTTTCTTAAAGGATGGAGGGATAGGGGGTAAGGGCATTTTTTCAGTTCCTGACTCAGACTGCTGAAGCCAGTAAAATTCTTGCTGCTGACTTGCATGCAACGAAATAGGTTATCTTGGTGTAGATTCACACATAAATGTCACTTCTGAAACTCGTGAAGTGTGTTTGATCAAAGATGCTAAATCAGCACTAGAGGCTATTTATAGGCAAGTCCACAGCCAAAGCACTGGTTCTCTACATTCCCAGTCTCTGGGGAAATTCAGGTCAAATCTGAGTTTTGTTGTCTCAGACACACACGAACCTAACCAGCTGCAGCTGCAGCCAGTGTCAGGTTTTTGTTAATGCAGAACAAAAATGCCCAGAGCCGTGGCTGCAGGATTGCTTTTGTTTATCTGATTTCTTTTGAGAGCCCAACCCTGTTTTTTGCATAGAAGCAGATGGAGGAACTAAAAAGAGTGAGGGCACCATTCTGGGTGAGTATTGTCTTGCCAGCTTGGGAAGCAGAGTGAGAGTGGGCCAGGCTCTTTGCCAGAGACCCTGACTCCATGAGGGAGAAGCACAGCTCCAGGCATAGGATTTCAGTGTTGTTCAGCAGCAGAGCCAGTTGGAACTGCCAAAAGGGAAGAACGGGATGCACAGCTCAGCCACCACGCACCCATCTTTGCCACAATGATTTCATGTTGGTACCAGATCTCCGAAAGTCAATTCCCAGTGGTTTTGCAGATGAGGCTCACATGGACTCAGGAGGCTGTGTGTGTGTAAGGATCCGCTTCCTTCCCCATAGCATAGGGGCCCGTGGCTGCCATGCTGGGCAGACTGAGTGCATAGCACAACTCAGCAGCTTTGCAGCAGCCTTCATTACCCATAACTGTAGCCTGCTGGGCTTGGAGATTTTTGTGGCCTGCCTCTGTTGACCTTTTTACCTGTCTGATGTTTCCACCAGCACCTCCTCCCAATCCTCAATGAGGCTCAAAGAACTACTGAGAAAGCATTAGAAGTAGGGAGGGAAGAAAAAATTACCTTCGGAAACAGGGAGAAAGAGGCTCCAGTCCTGTGTTCTTCAGGCAAGACTCCTAAAAATGAGTAGCTGTGTTTGAAGTCTGGTGACTCCAGTGTTTTCTCAGGTGGAGAATTTGACATAAAATTCCTCTTTGCTAAAGTCTTGAGCTCTAGCATCTTATCTTGCATGGCTTTTGCTTTCCTTCTGTGCATTACACCATTTCTCCTCAAGATAGCAGCAACAAGTTCAGATCCTGCCCAACATGTGCGGAACAGTTACTGCAAATAATTTAGAAATCAAACTTATATGAAAGATACAGCATTGTTGACACTCTAAGGAAAGGTATAACATCGCAAAGGGTCCCAGAGAAGAGTGCAGCTGGTATGCGAGGAATCCCTGGTTCCCATGGCAACCAGCACAGAGGCTGGGATGGATCAGAGATTCTGTAGCCAGGTTCTGTGGGATGTTGCAAGAAGAAGGGTACTGCATGGTATGATTGGACTGATAAACCACAGGCCTGACCCTCTGGGTCAACTGCCTGTCGTATTTTGACAAAATGCCATCCTTTGAGTGAACTTTGCTCATTATAATGTCGTTATAATACCAAAACACACCTCCATCCCAAACCCTGTCTGCCTCCAAGGTGTGACTACCCCCCACTGAATTTTTCTTAGCCTCGCTACCTTTAAAAATGAAACAAGAGAATTTCATATCAATCCTAATAAAGGTATTTATGACTAGAGTCACTCAAGCCCCACTTTGAAGGTAAAAGGTATTATAAAAATGGCCTAACAAAAGGGAACCGTTAGGGAAGGTACCATTGTGAACAAGTCAGGGAAGAATCCATCACTGACTCTGAGTACTGGGATCAGCTGATGGGCTGAACCTGTCTTTCCCCCCTTAGAGACACCTTTGGGTAAGATCTGACCTTTAAACTTAGGAACCTCTATAGAGTGTCTCTCTCTCTCTTTTCTAACTTTGCACGTTGTATTACTCATATATATATATTTGCCTGTGCTTTTTCGTAGACAGTCACTATCACCAGCAATCTGTGTAATGAGTTGCTTTAATAAACTGCACTATTCATATAGCTGGGCATAAAAGTTTCCCACTGGGCACCACCACACTCTGAGTCTGGCTGTGTGAGTCCATGGAGTGCAACCAAGCCGAGTGTGCAGTGTGCTATTAGTGCATCCGTAATGACAGTTCACAGAAGCTGAATGTGACCAGACTAATAGTACTAAATTGGATATCACTCAGAATTTAAGCCTAGCCACTCCCAGCCCCTCTGATATCTGAGGGTAAGATGGAAAGCAAGGGGGGGTTATTTTCTGCCAAATTATTTTACTTCATTGGTCATCACTCAGAATTTAAGCCTAGCTGCCCCTAGCCCCTCTGACATCTGAGGACAGGCTGGAACACAAGGGGGTTTATCTTCTGCCAAACTCTTTGGTCCTTTTAATGCAATAAATGTGTTCATCAGTGTTTGAGCACTAACCCCAAGGAATTTACTCAGCATTTCTACCCTGCCACCCAAGATCTAAAAAAGTTTCCAACAAACCATGGTTTACCTTTGAATATGGCAAAGACTGAGATTCTCAGGCTAGAAACAGGAAACTGAGGCATGGAACATATCCTTGTCTATAGTCAAATAATGAACCACCAGAAACTTGGAGATGGTAATTCTGACAGCCTAACCCCACATTCTCCTCCTGACTATTAGATGCCTAAGATGATTAGAAAACAGGCACAGGTAAGCTTATCTCCTCTTAAAATGACTCTGCAATGAACTTATCTGTAGTGTTTAACCAGTAAGCACTTTTATTGTTGATTTTGAATCCATTAAGACTACATTATGTTAGATTATAAGACTTGGGCTACATCTCCCACATTTGCATGCAGGCATTACATTTGCAAGGTTTTCTCAGAAAAAATTAAGCAGGCACATAAAATGCATAAAGGTTACATGGTTATAGCACAGAAGCAGCATGTCAGTTACAGAAATTTGTACCACATGTACCAGTAACAAACTCACATCCCCTTCTTTGTCCCTCAAAAATCCAACTGTTTCCTCTGTCCCTCACCCATGCCCTGGTGGTCTGTCAGCCTACATCCCCACCATTTCTGAAGACACACATATTTTTTTTTTCCTAAAAAAACATTTAGTACAGTACATTTGTTCCCTTAAAAATGAAAACAATTCTCCTTTGCTAACCCCCTTTGAAAAATCTATCATAATCTACACATCTGTTCAAGCAGTGTTAGTAATCTCTATTGCATTATTCACAAGTATCAGATCAGTAACAAACTTCTAAACAAACAAGGGTGACCCAAAAATTCCCCTTCCCCCAAAACTACAGAGAACTGAAAATGCTATACAGCATTACCACACTTGTATGTATGTATCCTGAGCCATCTGTATTTATTCACCTTAAGCCCTTTTTAATAAATAACTGTCCAGCAGTAACATCCAGAAGTGTGCTGTCTTCTCCAAAGTAAACTCTATATTTACAGAAGTAGGGCTGTTTTCTCAGTGAAATGTGTTTTTTTAAAAAACAAAACAACAATAAAAACAATAAATGGTTAAAGAGAGAAAGCATATTACTGATCATGTTGTCTAGAGACCAATAGGAATAAAAAGCATTAGGAGCACGAGGTGCACATGCATTTGAACTGGTACAGTTCATGGAATAAAGTCATTCATTGTTATGCTCGCTCATTCAGATGAGGAGCTGATTTTTTTCCTTTTTACGTTTAAGGCCGTCTGCTCTGCAGGCTACTCCTCCAAATGGCAATACATGCACTGAAGTTGAAAGAGGGATGCAAATACACTTTGATCAATGTGGTTTTGTATCAGCTTTAAACACAAGGGATTTCCACCCCTCTGCATTGCACCTTGTATCATTTCACTTCTGCACTGTGAGCCAAAGGTCCCCCAAATCCACATTTTTCTCTAGGATTTGAGGAAGTATTAGATACTTTATCCAAGTGTCAAATGATGCTGTATGCTGGAAAATACAGAGGAATCATCCAACATAAGAATGCTTTTCAGCAGTGTAACTACAGTAATCGCAACTGACATACAGGCATACTGAAACAAACATCGAAATATCAATCCAGTTAGAGGGATTTTGTCCCTTCATTTATTTTGAGCCAGCTCTCAGCTGATTGACACCAGTACTACTGCTTCAATTCTGGCTGGCCTATGTTGATTTACACCAAGTATGGATCAAGCTCAACAGATGGTAACAGAGCAACCAGTTTCTCCTACTGCATTTTTATTGTGCCTGAGATCACTGCAAATAGGTACACTGCTGCACAATCAAAAGGCCTTTCTGCAGCCAGTGCGGCATGCTCACTGCCCCTGCCTTTGCAAAATCAATTCAGTTCAGGCTCGTTTTCTCCCCGCTTTACTAGCAAACTATACCTGCAGTGCTCCTGTCACAGAAGTTGCAGCCCAAACTTGAGTTCCACACTAAATGCTTAATTTTATATAGGAAAAATGCTGGGAACTCCATTTATGCTGAATCTAATTTTCAAATTCATGGTACTTTCTGCTTCATCATACATGGATCTGATCACTGCACTTGCAAGTTATGCAGAAACCGTTAGCATCTGTTATCTCCACAAGACTGGATATTCCCTCAACTGCAAACACTAGACATGTTGGAAATGTGATTGTGTGAAGCTCGCCCTAAGCCAACACTTCAATTCTCACTAGAAGTGAGTCAAATTCTATGAACATTAACATCAATGCAAATCTGCAACAACTCTGGGTTCTCAGAATCTGTACAGGTGCAAGACAATATAAAATCTGGCTCTCAGTCTTTTCCACTAACTAAAGTTTACTCCTTACCCATCAATTCAACGTTATTAGCAGATAGTAATTCTGTAAGCAAGTTTTCTCTTTTACTGTTAGATCACTTATGAGTGCCACTGTTGTTTTAATCTCATCACCACCTGCAGGGAAGAGACTTGGTATCTACAGAGCAGTGGTCTCCCCTACTCCCACAACCACCTTCCTGGCAGCGGAATTGGTTTTACGGCATTTCAATTCCTGGTTAGCATTCGTTGGCTAATTATTCTTAGACAGCCACCATGAGAGACTGTAATGTTCAAGTGTATGCACACATTATGACTGGCCTCAGACTCAGCAAGTTTATTTCACACAAACTTCCATATTACCCAAATAATGTCAGCCAAAGGTATCTGCTTGTAAAGTGTCTTCCCCTACACCCAGCTCCCTACCCCCTTGCTGCAGTCACCTGGTTCCTTTCACTGGTTTCAAAAGCGGAGCTTCACCAGAACTGCCATAGAAAATTGGATATGTTTTAGTTTCACACCTTTCAACTGAAGGATAAGTGATAACTCTGTGTCACACTGCCTGCAAAAGGCTTTCCTACTCACGGCAGTGCTACTCTCCAAGCAATTTTTGTAAAGAGAGAGAAACGAAACAAAAACCTACGCAGTTCCCACATACAGAAACAGACGCATGCAAACACATACACATACACTTCTCTCTCCTCCAAACAGAAATCCATTCTTATGGACTAAATTATGCAGACACTATTCAAGTGACCAAAAGGAATGAGGATAGGGTTGAGTGCATCTAAATTCTCCTTTTTGATCACAGTGAAGTCACTGGTCAGCAAAGTACTTGGGTATAAGGATGGGCATAAAGATGTTCCTCTTGACTTGCAGAACATTTTAATGCATGCAGTAATGCTTTGCTGGCTCAAGCTTAAATTAGGAACAGCTCCAAGGCCAGCTGGCACCCACAACTGTGATTTCACTACCTGCACCAACATACATGAAGTAAGAGCGTAACTCAAGAGAGTAGAGCAATGCTAGAAGAGAAGGAGGCTCTCTAGTTCTGAGTTTGAAAGCCTCAGCTGCATACATATGGCATGTCACAATGATAAGCATAGACCAATGAGAGCTTGGTGTTTTGCAAGTGGGACTTCGACTGGAAATGGTAAGCCTGGTTTCTATTTGTACCAGTGCAACTTTATATGCCTGTAACAACTGCATGAAGAAGCCTTAAATATGGAATAACTGCACAATCCAGTAAGTGTTTTATCTTGATCCAGCAACTACTATGATGTGCTACATGTGCACACCTACACACAGATGAAGGGATGCACTGCATCATAATACAACATAAACATTATTTTACAGCTATCCTAACAACATGGCTGGTGCCAAAGTGAGCCAGCACAGGGATTTGCAGCCACCCGCTCTGATACAATATGATAGGTAGTGGTGGAAAAAAAGCAAGCTTGGGTGTTACTGTGATTTACTAGGGAATGATCTGGGCACAACCCACATAGGTATTGCTTAGTGAACTCTATTGATGGGCTGTCCCACAGTCCCGCGTCACAAATTCCCACCTCTGTGTGGGTGCTCATATCATTTTCTGATGACACACAGAATTGAGGTCATCATTGGGCAAGCAGCCACAATGTTTGGGAAATCATCTAGCCAAATGCTTATATAAAACAGAGACAGAAGGTCGTACTGATGCTTCACACCATGACTCTCAGCCACAGGTAGAACGCAAGGTTACATATTAGTGGGATCTGGGCTGTCTAAAGAAAGAGTTGTAGAGGAATTCATGTTTCAATCACAAGACGTTCTAGTTCTGAGTGGCAGCAAGATCAAAAATAAACGTATCCAATTAAATAGCAATGGAATCAGTCCCTCATTCCTGCTAATTTAACTAACATATGCTGCATATTACAGCATTTATGCTCAGATTTCAGGTATATTTTCTCCATTTTGGACCATGTCTTCTGTAAAACAAAACTAGCCAGAACATTTTAATCAAAATTCATTAAAACTTTCGACAAATGTGAACCCAGGTCTTGTTCAAACTTTGGATTTCTAGAACCAATATCTGGCCTTCAGTAGCTATCCTAAGCAACCAAATCCAAACACGTGCAGAGATGGCAGGCTCAAAAGTGATTTTTTCAAGAGAAAATGATATCCCTCTTCTATGCTAGATTACTGTTGCTAGATTAGCACATTGGCTCATTTGACCTCATTATTGTTATAGCCTTCTTATAAACTTTCATGGAAATTCGACCTGCAGAACTAAAGGCAGAAAGTTATCTTTGCAATTATGGTTCCACATTAGGATCTGGATGCAGTACTGTTGGGAGAAAATAAAGTAAATTCCTCAATGATCTATGTTTAACCAAGTTGTAGGCGGCAGCTATCAAAACAACTGATGCATGTGTACTGGCTAAAGTTATTAATGAATGACCTGACGTACCAAGTCAGGCAAATGTCATAAGTAAAATGATCAAACGTATGTATACAAAAGTTGCTACTCTATCTAGATGATCATTTTTGTTTGTTTCTATACCCCATAGCTCTGAATCTATCCACTGAATGTTTACTCAGCACGTGTGATATAAATATATTCATACACTAAAATTGACACTTGGCAATATTTTTTTTTCCCCCTTTCTTCTTTTTTTGCTGACCAGCAACAAATTCTGATATCTTTAACTGTAAACCAATACTCAATAAATATGCTGTGTTCAGCAAAGAGCCATATTTTGTTGATCAGGGTTTTGCTGCACTCTAAGCCATGGGTTGTGGGGGTGGGCGTGAAGGAGGAGGTCCAGGAGGAGCTCGGGATGGGGGTGGTCCAGGAGGTGGCTGTCTGGAAGGGGGCTGCAGAGACACAGGAGGAGGAGGACTCCTTAGAGCATTGTTGAGAAGACCATCATCACGCTGTGGCAGCTTTGGTGGTGGGCTGTAAGGGGCAGAGGTTCCATCCGATTTCACCCGAGTGAAGTTTATGCATCTTCCCTACAGGTAAAGGAAAATTCATTATTCATAAAAAACCAGTATTTTGACTCAGCAGCAGCTAGCCTAAGAGATTATGAGCAGAGGGGGAAGGCTGTGCTTAATATTCATGCAGTATCATTCACTGAGTCCTAGACATGATATTCAGCCCACGCAGTGCTAAAGGTCAGCACTAGAAAACAATATTTTCCTTGGGTTTCAGAGCTCCTACCTACAGAGAATACCCTAGGACTGGTTTGAACCAAAAGGGATGCCAGTGTGACTTTGCTTACACATGCCCTCTGCTCTGCTGCTAGAGTTACGCAGATCATGCTGAAAGCCACAGCTCCACCAAAATTGTGCCTTCCTTGGTGAGATCCCTGACTGGCAAAGCTGGGCTTGAAAAAAAATCATAGCAGCCTTAGAACAGACACCATCTGTAACTTTCTTTTTCACTGTGATACTAGTCTAGCTGGTGGCAATGCTTTGAACACTACACTGGAATAGTACTGGAGTAGTCTCCTGTGCTCCAGTGTAGATGTGGCTTCCCTCACAAACAATAGCAAGGTGTGGGACTTGCACAAAAGACTCTCCAAAAAGCATGTTTTCAGAATGGATGCAGGATACAAGCAGGCAGGACCTGATGGGAGAAGACAGAGGTTTTAAAACAGGAGTAGCTTGGGTTTGAAAAAGCAGCAAGCACTTGGGATGTCCTAGTCAACTAGGGAATAAATGCAAATGTTTCAGGTTTCCTTTAGCCAAAACAAAGCTTTGCACTTAGCTTCCCACTAACCAAGTTCCAGACAGGAATAGAGACAGCCAGAGGCTCCTGTGCATTTCAAAACCTACATGTCAACGTCAGTCAGACACTAAGATTTCTGCTGTCTACTGTACTTGTTCCTCCCCACAATCCCTAATCTTTGATACAAATTGCCCCACTATTTCTGTGGAGGCCTCATGAAATCTTCCAGACAAAATCTTATGTGAGGACATGTAACACTTGGCATCACCGTGTCCAACTCCTCACCTAGGGAGGTGGAAGGAGATGCTTATGCAAGAATACAGCTGCCACAAGCTTGGCAGAAGCCTGTGTCTGGAAGTCAAAAAGCCCTCTCATCATCACTTACAAAGACAGAAGATAAAGACTGCCTGAAAATGCAGGAGTGGCGCTACCAACAGCCCAGCTGCAACAAAGATTAATCACTGGATAAAAAAATCAAAACAATTATTTGCTGTATCATAGGACTCAAGTTCTCATCAGCATCACAGAAAGCAGCCATCCTTGGCAGATATTTATTTTCTGCTGTGCTCCATTGTATTCAAAGTACACTAGGAAATTCAGCAATGTTTACTGCCATGCAATGAATGTCAGTTATATTTAAAAGCTTTGCTGCAAATACTTTTTAGCCTTGATATTTACAAGGTTATTGATTTAGAACAATAAACAAATACATAGAACAGTAATAAATAAATACTCGCCCTGAACAAAAACCAAACAAAAAAAGTCAGAGGTAGTCAGACAAGGTGCACCATTTGGGAAGGGAAAAAAATAAGGACAGAACAATCTCCCTCATAGTAAATGCAAAGCTGCAAACTCAACACTAGTACTTTCCTGCCTCTGTTGTGTCTCTTTCCCAAACATCAGTTCCAAATACATTCATAGTCTATAATCAAAGGGGATCCCATAAATCTGTTTGCATTACTTTCACTTCAGTTAAAGTGATAGGCGACGTCAAACTGCTGCCAGTTTCTGCCACACTCACTGATTTGTCAGACAGATGGGTAATTTAAAGGCCATGCACTGCATTGTGTCATGAAAAATACGTTTGGGTTGGGAGAGTCTGACAGATAGAGGCTTGGATGATCGATGTATGCATTGTGACACTTCCTCACAAAAGATTATTGGTGTTAGCCTACAATCTCATATATCAAAGACTTCTGGTGAATACTGAAGCAAATCCTCCCTAGCACTTCAAGCAGCCATTGATAAAATGAGGCCAAACTCTTAGATGGTGTTAGGATTAACAGCCAAAAGGGAAAGGAAGGATAATAAATCAGAAGTCATAGTCACAGGGCTATCAACTATCTTTCATCAAAGGATTTCTAAGAATTAAGCCCTCCACTCCTCACACTCTCCTAACAAACAGTGTCACAGCTATTCTATCTAACATGCACATCCCTCTGGGGTTAGTTTATTAAAAAAAACATGCTGTTCTTTAAATAAACATGCTAACCACAGGATTTTCAATATCCTGTGTTTCAATGGATAAATTAATTTCCTCTCCAAAAGCATATAAATGCTTTTAAACCATAGAGGGCATAGACAGAAATCAGGTGTCCTGCACTCTCATCTATACTCTCCCTGCACAGGGGATTGACTTTAGTAGTGGTAACTATTTTTTTTTTCCAGAAGCATGGTATATCCTAAGTGTTTTAGGGAAGGTGTTGGAGTTGCAAGGTGCAGTAATACCACCATGATCTCTGGCACAACAGCTGTTGGTAGCTGCTTCATTGTCTTTGAGGAAGCAGATGATCTGCACAAATCCAGTTCTGTCTGGTTTCAGCCCTGCTCCCTGTACAGCATCCCTCAGATGGTGCGACCCGCACTGCATACTGTCATTCAAGCACCAACTGAAGGTCAGCAATGTGCCATATGGAGTTATGCCCTTACTTAAGCTCACATCTGCACAGTCTTCCTAATGCACAATTCTGTTGTCTCCCCATATGTCCATCCACTTGTTAGGCTCTTGCTATGCTGCTTGCCAAATTGGCTTTTCAGAAAGTACAAATACTGAAGCAGCAGGATCTGCCCTTGTCATGACTCCAGCTTTTATCCCAGTGTAACAATCACATGTGCAATTCAGGCACTTTGTACTTCTAGGCAGTGCCTCCTCAACCACCTAGGATGCATTTTTGTGTGTGGTTTAAGGAGGTAGAGGAAGGGAGAACCTCTTGAAAAGCCACCATATCTTGTTTCTGGGCTACTTTCATCGTAGTGCTGAGTACATCATCCCCCAGCACTTAATTCTCCTAAATTCTTTAGCTACTACTCAGCAAGTTTTCAATTTAAAGGATCCAGACAATTCAAAGAGTGCCATGGGAAAGCCTCTTCACCCATGATGCTGAACGCACTTCAGCAAAAAGAATTCTAAAAATCCACCCCATCTGCCAGTAATTGCCCCTTCTCTCTGTTAATTTTAATACATACATTCACCTCTGCATGCCAGAATGTCCGTGTATAGAAAAGCGTGTCTTTCTGTTTTTTAGCTGCATTAGTTGACCTAATAAAAAATATTTTTGTTGCAAATTTTGCTTCAGTTTTCATTCACTCTTGATTTTGCTTATGGAATCTCAGTGCTACAATTCTGACTAGCAGACTGGGGGTATCTGGCTGAGGAAGAGTTGGCTTTACTTAAATGCTTCTTGAAATTTCTCGGTCTTTGTAAGAATATGATACTTGCCTTTACATTTTAGAATGGATTAAAATAAAGCCTTTCATTTAAAGTTTGAGCATAGCAATCCAAAACACTGAACACCAAACTAAAAATATAAAGTCGCTCCCAGTCAGAAGTACTACATCTAGGATGCTGAAATCTGAAATGAATATAATTTATTTAGGCTCAAATGAGTACTCACCTTTCTCCCCAGTTTTGTTTAAGGCTGTCACTGGGATGACTGCCAGCTTGCTATGGGCCTAGTTTGTGGTATGTGGCTTCACTTCCTAAATAACAATCAATAGTTCAGGGTAGAATTGAATCTCTAAAACTCAGAACAGAGGGAGGTTTCTATGTTACCTACAAAACCACATGAGTGAACATCTAAGGAGTCATAATCACTTTAGCTAAGTGAAGGTTTTGATCCACACACTCAGAAGCCAATGGGATATACACTTTTAAGATCAGTGACTTCTGCAAAAGTCAAATCTTTAAAAAATCAGGCAGGCATTTCCCTGTCCTCTAATAAACAACAAAACTGTGAGCAGAAACACCTACACCAACTATCCTAGAACAGCAACAACAAAGGAAACTTGTTTAGCAAATGTATTTATGAATGAGGGGGACTGTGGATGCAGTAATTTTAGATGGAAAGAACTGAACTGAGGTGGTACGGAGTTCCCACTATTCAAGCTCCCTGCACAAGTGTCAGCTGGCTCCTCAGGTGCCAAGATCTATGCACATCAGCCTTTGTCAAAAGCTTCCTTACACTGCCCTGCTTCATGTTGACTGTATGCTGAACATGTCATGGCTCATTAAAACCTTCACCGACCTCCTGGGAATTGCACTGATTACCCTGCAGCATACAGGCTAGAAATTAGTGTGTCGCTGAAACAGTTTGTCACATAAAACCTAAGCCTGACTGGTTTTCAGGCATATTCAAGCAACTTTTACTAACTCTTACTCTTACATTTGGGACTCAGATTCTGTTTTCATGTTGAAAAAGAAAGTATTGGAAACGTCACAGACACCCATATGAGCAGTTTGGTGGCTTATCATGCTTTCAGGTCAATAAATACGCAGTTTATAACTTCTAATTATATTATTTGACAAACATATTTTCATCATCACCATTAATTATACTGTGGTTATTCCATTAATCATTAACCTTACTTTATTAACCTGTAATTATTTTTTATATGTAGCCATTTAAATTTAATCTCAAATCAAAACATTAAATATTAAAACAAAAAATATCCATTTGCTTGAGAATCTGGCTCTAAATATCTTCCAGTTTAGTAAGTCCTTTCTTATCAGTAACAATTTTCTGGGGATCTATTTGACAGCTCAGCATTGATATCTAAATGATGGCAATTGAAAACCATGAAGAGATAAGAGAAAATGGGATTGATTTGAGAGGAAGATTTTAAAAGTAAGGTCCAGTAAAGTGGCAGTGTCCAACAATAAGAGTATAATTATTATTTTCTTTAGTGCTGCTTTTCAAAGGGAGAATCAGTTCAGCCCATTCTTTATCCAGAATATTATCTGGCCTCTTTATAAGTAAACTTGTATCACTTTGGCTCCCTTCTTCTATGATGGAGTAATTGGAGGGGAAGAAAATGCGTTGTGGATTGTGACTCACTCATATTTTAACAGTGAGGACCCTGTAACAGCCTTTGGTACATCACATAAATTCAAACAGAAAATTACAAAATTATGAATGCAAATGCTCAAGGATGATACAAGCAGCAGTAGAGGAAAATTCTGTTTACAGCACGGTGTGAGTGAGGTGGAGCTGCCAGGAAGTGTAACCTACTGGGCTCACTCAACGTGCTTCACACCACAAAAGGAACTGGGCTGAGCTTTAATATGTGAGAGGTAACATAACTTGAAACAGGATATATGTCTTGTCCCAGGAATGGGAAGTGATATTTAAAAGCAGTTAAGGCATGTGAGGATTTCTCATGCTGTCCACAAAGACACTCCTACAAGCAGACTTTGTGCCCATTCTCTTACTTTCTTTTGCAACCAAACTAAACTGCTCACAAGCCTCAGACACTGGCTACCTGGTGCAGGACCAGGGAGATGCAGCACAGAAAGTTAACCCTTGCTCCAGAAACTCTGATGCCAAAGTCACAAAGAAGAAGATAGCTGCATACAGGCTGGGTGCAGAGAGCCCACGGGCCAGGAGCCAACTAAGACCACAGTGTCAGTGAGACATAGCTAAGCAATGCCTTGGAATACATACTGACACCCCAGGGTCCAAGGGAGGTAGGTTGCCAGGACAAACTTATCAACAGGCCCATGGCATTCATCACTCATTACAGCAGCAAGAAAAGTCACCTTCCTTTCACTTGCTAGCCAAGGCGGAAATCAACAAGAAGTCTTCATTTTTGAGGTAAAAGAAATATGCCAAAATAACTTTCACTTGGGTTTGAAACATGTATGCTGTTCAACTCAAAACACCTTTTGAATTTAATACAGAAAGAGTATTTCAAAACAAAAATGGGAAATACTGATGCTTTCAAGGGTATGTTTTTCAGCTAATTCCACTGACATGCAAAAATATTTGCAGACCATCTAAAGAAGCAGTTTTTAGCCAAAACAGAGTCATGTGGAAAACAGTCTCCAGATGAACTAGGGAATTAAGATAGGAACTATTTTGCAGTAAGATTAACGGCTACAGTATCTCAGGCTGCTGTAGCTTCTTTAATCAGAATACCAAGAATTGAATATAACCAAGTACTGATAGGATCCTAGAACTTGCACATCTGCAGACACTGCTCTCCAGCTTCATGGTCCCAGCTGTGCATGGCATTGCTTGAAATCAGGAATGGGTCCTGTGGGAAGAGTATGTTTACAAGTTTGAAGACCAGTGCAGGAATACACTGAAGAGGAATGGTCTACTTCCGATTTCCCCCAGGAGAAGCCAGCCATAATGAGAAATATGAGGGAGGAATAGCTCAGCTAGAGAAATTGGCCTTTTAAGCTAGGACCAGGACCCTTCATCAAAATAAACTTCATACTAAACACATCCCCCACCATGTCTGGTACTACTTCTCCTGCTAAGGCACACAATGAAAATGACATGGAGACATGGAGCAGACGACACACAGAATCCACCCTAGTACTGAAGATAAGGCTATCCAAATAATTCACATCACACTTCATTCACAGAATTATAGAATCACAGAATCTCAAGGGCTGGAAGGGACCTCGAAAGATCATCTAGTCCAACCCCCCTGCCAGAGCTGGACATCCTAGAGTAGGTCACACAGGAACTCATCCAGGTAGGTTCTGAATGTCCCCAGAGAAGGAGACTCAACAACCCATCTGGGCAGCCTGTTCCAGTGCTCCATTACTCTCACAATGAATAAATTCTTCTTTGTATTTCTTTGAAACCTCTTATGAGGTGCATGTTGTTTCCAGCCCATTTACCAGGATAATGAAGCAATGGGCTACAGACAGCTCCTGAAAGAATGGTTAAAGTCACATGACGTCTTGCACGAATGCACAAAACATCACGTTTTGCACCTTGGTAAGGTTGTGGCTGAAGAAAGCACAGTACAAATCCATAACAAAGCCAGTTGAATCTGAGCCCTAAAAAAGCTGAAGTGGCAAAAGGAACAGAAAAGGATAATGCTGGGTGTAATCAAAGTTAAGGTCTAGCAGGCACACTTTATACTTGGTGCCAATCTCAAAGTATAGTCACATCAGACCAAATCCCACCCAAACCTGAGAAATATCTTAATCTAAACCTGAACTCACAATTTACTGCCTTCCTCTTTTCTGACCGCTTTCATAGATGAGGCTCCCAAGGTGGAGGAAGTGAGCTAATCCAGCGGTTCTTGGAGCATGGGGAGTGGAGGAAAATCGAGGAGAACCGCCAGGACCAGGCAGCTCTCGTGAGGGGGACGGTCTTGCTGGGAGGCGGAGCTGCAGCAACTGCTGGGGGTTTAATCATCCCCCAGGGAGCGTGGTGAATAGGGCGTGACACAGCACCCAGGTGTGGAGCAGCAGTTGGCGCAGGCAGGGCGAGCAGGGAACAACCCCACGGCCCGTTTAGAGAAACAGAAGTCAGAGAAGTGCCCCAGCTTCAGCTTCAACCTAGCAAAATGGTGAGCACTCACCTAAGGACTAAAGCCAAGGCTCAGGTGGACAAAACCCAGGTAAAGGTCAATGCATCCATCCAGACAGAGCCGGTTAGTAGAGAAGCTTCGGTCCAGGTGGAGTGCAGGGAGTGTTTAGACTGCTCAGGGACCTATGCCTCTGTGGCAACAATGTGTCATAGGTGTCCTCAAGTTCAGGACCTGCAGGCCTGGTGAAAGAGCTGCAGGAAACTGTGAGTAGGCTCTGCAGTATTAGAGGGGAAGAAGTGGAGAAAGATGGAGGCTTGTGCAATCAGGCGCAAGCCTCCAGTGATTCCAACAAGCCATGGACCCTGGTTACCAAAAAAAGAAGGACAAAGGCTCGTTTTCAAAGCCCTCCTTCCAGAGTGCCCACTACGAACAAGTATGAGGCACTGGCCACAAGGGACTTCGACGAGCAAGTTCCAAAAGGGGAAAACCCATCAAACAACCCACCAAACAACCCATCAGCTGCTCCACCTGCAGTAGGTAATAGACATCGCAGGAAGAGTCAACGGGTGCTTGTTGTGGGTGACTGGCTGCTAAGGGGCACTGAGAGACCCATCTGTGGAGCAGGTAGGGAGTCAAGAGAGGTGTGCTGCCTGCCTGGAGCCAAGATCAGGGATGTGGCCGAGAGAGTGCCATGGCTCATCAGGGATGCAGGCTACTACCCCTTACTTGTGTTCCATGTAGGTATGAATGATGTCCTGAGGTATGACATCTCCAAGATCCAGACGGATTTTAAAACTCTGGGGGAGCAGGTAAAAGGTAGAGGGGCTCAGGTTATTTTCTCCTCTATCCTGTCCACTAAAGAAGGAGTTTGCAATGGAAAAATCAGCCAAGTGAACTCCTGGCTGACAGGCTGGTGCTGGTGGGAAGGCTTTGGGTTCTTTGACAATGGATCCTTCCTTGGGGACTACAGCTTGATAGGACAGGATGGGATTCATCTCTCCTGTAAGGGCACTGGAATATTTGGAAGTAGGCTGGCAAATTTAATAAAGAGGTCTTTAAACTAAGGGACTTGGTGGGGTGGGAAGAGAAGCAAAATAGAACAAGCTGTCCCCTCTAGCTGGGATAAAGGGCAGGACAGGGAATGCAATGATAAGTGCCCTTCATCTGCACACTGGGCTGAGATACAGAAGGCTGACCACCCTGAGAAAGAGCCAAACTGGGGAGGAACCTCCTGCACCCATCCAGGGAAACCTGTGTGTTTGAGTAAGCCCCTGTGCTGCCTCTACACCAATGCACACAGCCTGGGGAATAAGCAGCAGGAACTGGAGATGTGGGTGCGGATGTGGGGCTACAACCTCATTGCAGTCACACAGACGTGGTGGGACAGCTGCCATGACTGGAGCACAGCCATGGAGGGATATGTATTGTTCAGGAAAGACACACTGACAAGGCGTGGAGGTGGAGGTGCTCTCTATGTGAGGGAGCAATTGATGTGTACTGAACTGTGCCTGGGTGGGGATGAGGAGCAGGTAGAGTGCTTATGGGTAAAAATTAATGGGCAGGGCAAGGCAGGTGATATTGTTGTAGGAGTTTGCTACAGGCCACTTGATCAGGAGGAGGAACTGGATGAGGCCTTCTACAAACAGCTCAGAGCTGCCTCACAATTACAATCCCTGGTCCTCATGGGGGACTTCAACCACCCTGATTTGCTGGGATAGCCACACAGCCAAGCACACGCAGTCCAGGAGGTTCCTACAGATTGTTGGCGAAAATTTCCTGTCACAGATGATCAAGGAACCAACAAGGAGGGATGTGCTGCTGGACCTGGTACTGATGAATAGAGAGGGCCTGGTTGGGGATGTGAAGGTTGGAGGCAACCTCAGTTGCAGTGACCATGAGGTGGCAGAGTTCAAGAACCTGTGTGGAAGAGACAGGACACAAAGCAGGACCGTGACCCTGGATTTCAGGCGAGCCGACTTTGGCCTCTTCAAAGATCTACTTGGACAGATCTCATGGGATACGATTCTAGAAGACAGAAGTGCCAATGAGAGCTGGTCAGTCTTCAAGCACCACTGATCCAAGCCCAGGATTAGTGTGTCCCAATGTGCAAGAAAGGAGGAAAAGGAGGTAGGAGGCCTCCATGGATGAGCAAGGATCTGCTGGGACAACTCAGGCAGAACGCAGCCATCTATGAGAGGTGGAAACAGGGGCTGGCTTCTTGGGAAGAGTATAGGAACATTGCCAGGGCATGCAGCGGTGCAGCTAGGAAGGCTAGAGCCCTTCTAGAATTAAATTTAGCCAGGGGTGTTAAAGACAGTAATAAGGCATTTTTCAAGTATGAAAAGCACTCCTGGTTCAAGAAAAAACCAGGATTGGCTGGTTTGCCAAAGGTTTTCCTCTTTTTGTTGGTGTTTTCAGGGAAAAGATTGCATTTGTCCATCACCTAGAACGGGGAAGGCTTTGGAGCACAGCAACAAGAGCAACAAACATTTGTTGAGTGCAACAGGTTCAGCCTTTAGGTCTTGGCAAATTACTGGGAGGAGCAAATTAGGCCACAAAGAACTGTAACTGGTCTTGCTCAAAGTGTAATTAAATGCCATCGTGCTTTCCACGGTGAATTATTTCATTGTTTTTTCAGAAGCAAGCTGAGATTATGGCTTGCACAGAGAAGAGCACAATGCTCTTTACCTACCTAGGTAGATAATGCTAGAGACTCAGAGACTTCTGGTGAAAATGGTTATTATTTTTCTTTGTCTCAGTAAAAAAACTAAGTTGTGGCTCACGACACAGACAGGCTGCTGCTTTATTTAGAGTCTGGGAACAGATACAAATAACCTCAACTAATCTCTGGGTAACTGGCCCTTAAATGGCTTTGCTGCTTCCTACAGCAAATAGATGGTAAACACACAGTTCTCAGGTTTCTCTGTGCTTATCTCACAAGGATTTTCTTTTCTAGGGATGAAACTCATACAGTTCATTATCAGTGATGGCATATTTACAAAGCACAGAAACCCCAAAGCTCTTATGTTAAGTTGGATAGAAGCATTCCTTGAGACACAACCACCTTACTATTTCTAGGAATGAACACATCAGGGAAGCAACTCAACATCCTGACATGAAACTTAGACGGAAGATAATGAGGGATGCTCAGCTCCCAGAAATTTAACTGAAATAAGGTAATATGGGGTCCAGGCATGCTGACAAGAAACAAATAAACACATTGGCTGCAGCATTATCTGTTCATTCACATGAGTAAATCATGGATCTACACATGCAGTCCTAGTAAGCAACTGTATATGCATTTGTGGATTTATCTTCTTTAAAAAAAAAGATGTACCTGTCCCCACCTCTTTAATTTTTCAAGTTTTTTAACATAATTGGCTTCAGAAAGGTTAATAAAAGAGAGAAAAGCCCCAGAACCAAGCAGAATACAGGCTGAAGGAGCCCAGTGCTGCTTTTCCAGCATCCCCTGTAGCTGACAAATACTACTTGGGCAAATACAACACATCTCCAAGCAAATGGCAGGGAAGCCTATTAAATGCTATTGCTCAGTCTTGAAAAGAAGTAATTAGAACTAGTTCCAATATAGAACTGGTGTGGGCAAACTACTGTGGAGTGACGGGGGGCTGCCAATCCCACGGGCTGCGTTCAAACTGCTGACCACCTGTAGGCAGCAGCCAGAAAGTAATTACTAGGCATTAATAATCCATGGATTTGGTATCCTAGCATTCATCTGTGGAGTCCCAAGTGCCTGGTGAGACTTAACCTCACAGCTGTAAGGAAGGTAAATACTGTGTTCTCATGATTACTTTGCAGTTGGGAAAGCTAAGGTATGTAGATGTCATAGTCAGCTTTACAAGGAATCACTCAAAATTTAAGGGTAATCATCTTATGTAAATTCTCTTTTGCAGAGACTACTGACAACCTGTCCCACCAGCTAGCATGGCTTCTATGACTCTTCAAGGTAGCCAGACATCAGTATTTCCCAAACTCCAATCTTCATAGTAGCTCCCTGCAAGCTCAGAACCAAGCTCAAGGAGACACCACCAAAGTGATGGTGAAGTTCTAGATATCTTGAGCAACATATCGCTTACCAGGCCATGTGACCACTCTAACATGTTCCCTGTTGCTGGATGAGCTGTGTCCCTGGCTCACAGCTGTCAATCCCTTTCTTGGGCCAAAACAGTAACTGCTGGTCCTCTAAGTCCAAAATGTCTGGGGGTGGAAGGAAATAGCAGCTTACCTCTAAGGGATCCCTCAGTGCAACAGTAGCACCAATGTCTATGAAGGCTTCAGCTTTACACATTACTGCAAGGCAGAAAGCCCAGCAGTCTGCAGGAAAGCCACTAGCCCTTTTTCATCTCTTTGCTCCTGTGCTGATGCTGTCTGAGAGCTTAGCAAAAAGGCATCCCACAAATAGCAGCCTCTCTGCTAATGATAGGATAGAGCTAAGTGTGTTTATCCCTTGCTGTCCCATCCCCGTGCAACAGAAGCTCCTAGTGGTTTGAGAAAGGCAAGAGGATCATGATGAAGGAAGAAATGAGAATGGATGGACAGCAGACCTGTTCACCCATAGCAAAGGACAACAGAAAGTCCCTTGCAGCAGTCAGCCCTGTATTCCTGCACACATGATCCAGTCTGAGCTTCTACTCAAGGCACTCATTCTGGAATGGGGTTCACCACATAAAGACTCAAAAAAACCCACCCAATACTGTTATTTTTAACTTAATGATGGGAGTGAGAGAAAAATCATGATTTGAGAACGTGAGATCAGCAGTGCCAAAGAGAAGAAGGCTGTGATGTGGGGAGAAGATGCTGAACAGCTCTAAAAAATGTCTAATGGACTTTTGTTTCTCTGTAATAGTCAGATACATTGGTGACTATACCAGAAACTGTTTTATTTCTTTCCCAAATAAAACTAATCATAGAAAGTTTTTCTGCAACTATTTTTCAGATATTTTGAGGAGAAAAGCACCCAAATGACAGTACTCAAATAAGAAATTACACATTTCAAAGAGTTTTTAAATGATGGTTTAATGAAAAAAAAAAAAATCTTTGCCATCTTCTCACTGTCCCAAAAGCCTCATGAAAAATATCTGTCTCCCTGTACTGTAGATGTTCTCTGTAATTAGTATTTTCATTATGTAGAAAAAAGTGTTTTGCTATGGTTTCTCCCACTGGTTGCAAAAAAGCAAATATATGTCCAACTAAAGCAGTAAAAATGGAAAATGATTTTTTTTTCAATGGAGATAAACTGTGAAATGGAAATTTGGAAAAAGTAATTTCAGTGAGTTATCTTGTTGCAGTGGAAACCCATCTATACCTCTGATAACAACTGAAAATGTAAAGATAATGACTATTTCTTGGAAATTCAGAGATAGTATTTTCTGAGTTAGGAATCTAAATGCCCGTCCCAAAACAGACTGAATTTGTGTTCCTTTTGCTTTCTGAGCTCCAAGTTTTCCTGAAAAGCCAAGACAACTATGCAACTACCCTAAAATCAAACAAAAGAAAGGCAAACTAGAACAACCCCCACCCCTCAAAACCTCCATAGTCCGCAAAGCAAAGCAGTCCCTCTCCAAGATCACCACACAGTCACTGGCCTCTGGATGGCACAGTGTCCAGAAATCAGAGCACCCCACACTGAGGCATGTTAGGCTGTAGCTTCATGTCTACTCAAGAGCAAATCACAATGTGACTGCTGTCAGCACACCTGCACAAGAGTAACCTTGTCCCTGCCTGGGCTGGGCTGAGTAGAGCTGTGGGCTTGCTCCTGGGCCTGCCGGGCTTCTCCAGCTCTGCACAAAGCTCCAGGCTCACCACGCTGCCAGGCAGTCACTCATAGCACTGATCTCATATTGCCATTCTTCATCCACAAAGTAGGTGTGTACATGTGTGTGTATATATTCGGATACACTTATGTGTACACACTCGTATATTTATGCCCTTCGCCACCAATGAAAGTTCAATTCACAAGGAGCCAGCTCTCCACTGAGTGACTGCTACAAGAGAAGTCAACAAAACAATAATAACCTTGCTCTTTTCTGTGCTAGCTTTCTCCATGAAATACAGGCCTGTGATGTCTTTTTTTTTTCTTTTTCCAAACAGTAGGGGAATAACTAGTTATTTTCTTGGTTTGCTTTCAATATTCTTCATCTTTAGTCATTTTCACAGGCCAGGGAACAGAGATGATCCTATTCTTCAACCAAATCTGGCTCAATAGGATTCTTTCCACTCTACTTCCCAGATGTACATTTGATTTTTCTGATGTTCTCCCTGATACAATAATCCTTCATCTCACTCTGTTTTACATTGCCTCTTTTGAGCCCCTTGTCCTCCCTACAGCAAAGCTGGAAGGCAAGGAACTGAGGATCCCTGTTCAGAGCCAGCCCCCTACATGTTTCTTGACTGTGTAGGCTAACAGAGGTTCTGTTGTGCTCTGCATTGTACAGCGATGTACCAACCAAGGGAGTGAAAGGCAGGGAATAGATTCATATTACACAATGTTAGTGCTATCAAAATACAGCTGGGCTAAAGAGTCTATTCAGAAGCTCTAGATCGTGCTTAAAAAGTAAACAAGGTGTCTTGAGCACAGCTGCCTTGAAAATGCAGCTTACTGAAACAGTTAAGACCATTTTATAAAGTAGCATTGGAAGCTGAGTTTGTTCTCTTAGTTTCCTTATTCACCAAAAGAAAATGGAAGAGACAAAACTTTAAAGACTGAAGCTGCACATTTGGTTAATAACTAGACAAATGCCATAATGATACAAATGCCAATGGCAGATTGGGATTGCAGATAAGGGCTACTTTTAAAGTCTGTTATTAGGTGTGAAAGTCACCCAGGCAAACAAGCCCAGCACAAGGGCCTCTGCACCACTCTTACCCCAGAAAAGCACTTTATGGCCCCTACTGCTGTAACTCTATAGCCCCTTTCCCTGAGAGCAAATGTGAAGAAACATCTGGATTCTGGCCAGAGAAGGGCCACAGGGGGAAGAAGGATGCTGCATCTCTGCTCAAATTCCCACTGCAGAAAGCCAAATCTGAAGGTGCAACAGCCCAAAGCAATTCTCATGGATATCTTCCTCCAGAACTGTAACTGGGCAAGGCTCCCATGGGGAAATTGTGAGAGCTCTGAACTAAGCTATCGCAGGTGACTCAGCAGTGCTGTGAGCAGCACACAGACATCTCCATGTCTCTGGAAGGCACAAACTCCCTGCTTCCTCCCAGGAAGAAACTACTCACAACCTATGTTTGGCTAATAAACTTAAGCCAAGTGATTGTCTCTACCTACATACAGGATATGACTGAGAAATATGTCTTTGCACAGAATTCTACAGAAACTTTATTTTCCATTAGCTTCACTATAATATGTTTCGTTGTCACCTGTCAAGTTCATGAATTCACTGATTACTCACTTAAATCTATTATTAAATCTAAGAAACATTTTTATGGAGTAGGAAGGATAAATGTTGTTGCAGTATGATAACTGTATATTAAACTCAAAATGAGCAGTCCCTCAGACAAAGAATCTATCCTTTTACTTCAATGCATGTGCCCAGGAAAAAAAAAAAAGCCAAGAACCTATACGACTGCAGCTGGCCATCCTCTTTCTCTGTCTTCTCAAATCCTCACAATGCTGCTGTTGATTTTTCAGGACAAAGCTTTTGAACAGATGACCCAGGAAACCTTTTAGCTCATTTTGAAATCTCCCGTTCTTGTGACAAGTTTTTAGCCTTAGTGCATGTGAAAACAGACAAGTTCACAAAAAAACCTCCACACTCCACCAAACCCCCCCAAGAAACCCAAAACCCAAAGAGAAGAAAAGATGGAGTAGTTGGAAGGGAAGAGCATTGCTGCTGCTAACAGAGAAGTGACATGCCAGTGTATTTGTGACACCTTACCTTATCCCCTGGCTGTGGTCTCATAAGAGAGACTTGATCATACCCTCGTCGAACCAAAGCCCACAGTGCATCAAGTTTACCCTGGAATTAGCAAAGAAGATTTTTTTTAAGAAGTGATATGACCAAGAAATTTGGGGAAAAACAGCACAACATTAAACTGCAGGTAAATTGATCCAGATGGTCTTTAGCTCTCTGTATATTGCTCATCTGGCAGTCAGAAAAGATATTTCATCAGGGTAACATACACAACAGGCCAAATTTCCCCTGCTCAAGACTCACTGAGGATGACTGTAGTTTAACTTGAAGAACCCCCCTAACACCTACCTAATTGTGCCTCTTATGTTAACAAAGTACACGAGTACTGTACTGATAGGAGGTGAGCTGGAACATGGATAAAGAGTCACAAGACTAGGAATCTAGGTAGGCTTTAAAATTCACAGGTACTTTCCAGACAATAAATTCGAGCACTGTGAAACTGATCTGTGAGCATGGTAAGGAGGGGGTGGTATGGCCACAGGTTTTTGGGATGAGCTGTTCCCTTAGCCTGCACTTGCCCTCCTCTCTAAGCAGAGACAATAGTTCCGCCCTGCCCCAAGGGCTGTGCAAGGATACATACATTAGAAGACAGGAGATACCAGATACTATAATGACATGGGAGAAATGGAGATAAAAGTGTGGAGAGACTAAGCAACTTGCCCAAAATCAAACACTATGTCTTGTGGTTGAACTACAGAGGAACAGAGCTGAATCCCAACCCAAGGCCTCAGCCACAGTGCAAACAATGCAAGGACAGTGCACTTCATCTGATCCTCTTTGTGTGCTGTGTTGAGATAGCACAAACCAGCATGTGCCCTCCCTATGGGCTCAGGTATCCGCTGTTGCAATCCAGGCTGTGCAAAAGCACACCAAAAGAAGGTGTGAGCTGAGGGATGGCAGATCTTTGCCCATGCCATCCAACACCCTGCACTCTCCTCAAAAAAATATGGCAACACTCTGTCAGGTGAAATGCACATTCAAAGAAATGGGCAAAGATGGAGGTTATGGGTGATTTTTCCTAAATAGATTCTCCCAGCTCCACCATAAGAAAGGTTGCACTAAGGAAGTGGGATGAAGTAACATGTGTGATATAAGAGACTTGGTAAAACTGGGGGCAGACAGATTACCTTGATCGGAGTGTACCACTTCTGCTGGGAAGGTGGTTTTCTCACATGCGGCTTCTTCGGCTTGGGTTCCCAAGGCTCATACTCCTGTTCTGGCAATTTAATAATAGCATTTTTGGGCTTCTCCAATTTTGCTCCTTCCTCTGTTGACCCCTTGTCTCCCCATCGCACCTGAAGTCAGGAGAGCACGCTTAAGTAGAGACACTTCAGCAGTCCCCACAAGTAGGTGGCTTTCACTGAAATTAGTTCCCTTCTAATGACCCAATGCCACCAGGTACCAAACCACTAAACTCCTGCTGTAATCAGAAATACATATTAGGATTCAAATAGGATTTGATTCATTGGCCAATTTCAATACAGATGTTTTGTGCATTAGGAGTTACTGCTTAACTCCTAATGTTAACTAGTTTTTTTCCTAGTTAACTAGGAAAAAGACAAGATGGGGGAAAAAAAAAAGCCATTCATTTAAATTCCCCAAACCAGGCAGCCAGTCACAGTGTAGATACCTGGCACCCTCAAGTATTCAAAAGCAGTTTAACTCTGCCTGAAACTGGAGGATTGGATGCAACTGCATTGAAAGGTTTGATTCAGTAAATTAGAACTTCTTTTGGTGCTTAACCCATTCCTCAATCTGCAAGGATCATACTGCTAGATTCATTTAATTATTCTTGTGAATGACAGCAGCATGATATCTGTTACTTGGACTGCAGATGCAATCAGGTGGACTAGCCCTAATTAAATTCCAGTCTCTAGTCCATCAA
This sequence comes from Colius striatus, assembly GCF_028858725.1. Classification (NCBI taxonomy): domain Eukaryota; kingdom Metazoa; phylum Chordata; class Aves; order Coliiformes; family Coliidae; genus Colius; species Colius striatus. The sequence continues at coordinate 19,148,235 of NC_084766.1, forward strand.
GGCAGCTTTTTAAAAATTCACATAAAAACATACTGCTAAAGAACAAGCCAAATACCTCCATCCTTTTAATCCCGCCAACACCTCGACCTCCGTAATAAGATGCATCCACGGTTGGCCACTTTTTCTTTGGCAACCCATCTTCGTCATCTGATTCCTATGAGAAAGACAGGGAGATAGAACTGCTTTTCTCACAAAAACAGCAGAGACTGTGGAAAACAACTGAACACCCTACAGTCCAATCCTTAGGTATCTAGCTTTGTGTGTTATACTGATTTGCTGACAAAAAACAAAAGTCTCTTGTCTCTGCAGCTGCAATTTTAGCTAGGGAAAGCAAAGAGGATTGCTTGTTTCTCTTTCCAGGCAGTTTCTATTTAGTCAAATATGCACTGAGCTTCAAAATCACAACTGACTTATAAGAGAAGGCAAAGTAGAGATGAATTGTACATTATACTGGCTTGCCACTATGCTACACAGAAAATACAGCAATCAGCCCAAAGAAATCATTTATTAGTTGTGCTTTTAGAATTTAATGTCACCTAACAGGGGAAAAAAGCTACCACTGTAAGTTTTCTAACACGTGCATCAGACTCTTCTCTCACGGCAGCTGTAACCAGTTATACTATGCTGCTTGATTCTTCATAGAGTCTGGCTGAAGCCACACAGTTGAGAACCAGGGCCTTGGATTGCAGCACCTCCAAACTGTCAGGAAACTCGGACACAGAGTTTTTGACCAGGACTGCAGATTATTTTTCTGGAATGTGGGAGAGTCTGAATCAGGATTTCACTTCGGGTTCATTCAAATGTTTCTGGTTCAACAACCCTTAGGATACATCTCCACTTCTATCATTTTGACCCAATAGAACTTGCTGAGATTTCTCAGATTCCCTGTCATTATGTTGAATCAATGCAGCTGAAAAGACACTCTTCAAGTACCCACATAATCAAGAGGAGGATCCAACATGCCTTCTACACTACTATTTTAATTCCTCAAACTCTTTAACAAAGACAAATAATTACACTTCATGCTGATACGCAGATATCTGCTGCTCTTGAACTGCTCACAGTGTTCTCCGTTGACTTTCATCATTACAAGTACATTTCTAGAAGCACAGCTTAGACTTAGTTTTTACTAAAGAAATTGTACATAATCAAGTGAAATCCAAACACCAGACAAGGAAGCAAATTATTTTCAGATTACTAGGTGACATTTTCTCAAAATTGCCCTCCATGTTTCTAGTGGAAATCTAAAAGCAACTAAGAGCTCAAAAACCAATAATAGCTTTTTAAAAAACGTGGCTTAATTTTTGTTTGTTCATATTTAACTCTGAAGTTATACCTTGGAGAAAGGTATTCCCACCTGTTATTCAGTGTCATTTGATCTCAGCTATCTCTGAACTCAGTTCATGGGTCAGTTTTTCCAACAAATTCCTTAATATGCCACACAGAACTATAGCTGATACTACCACTAATTGGTAAGGGTTATGTTTTTGGTTTGGAGTTTTTTTGAAGAGTATAACAAATACAGAAATAATTTTTATCTACACCTAGAACAGTATCCAGTGAACTACATCAGCACTTTTAATTCATTTCTATTTGCTTTCATTATCAACTTTACTATATAAAATATCCTGTCTCTTCCATGGGATCCAACATAAACTTACAACCAACAATCCTTAATTCTGGCAAATCTGACAGTAGCAGGTCACAACAATGGCTGATATTTTCCTATCTGACAGGATTTATATGAAATATCCTCTAAATTGAACACATAGCCTAACAACATCATCAGTTACCACACACAGTTTTAAAAAAGTAATGGTAATCTAACAGTTGTGGTTTAGAATAAGTTTTAGATAACTATACTGAATTTAACAGCAGCAATACCAGACTACATCAGCTAAAAGGCTGGTTGCCATACCTAGGGAGGCTAGTGTGAAACAACAACCCATACTGGATAAAGACAAGGCCAAGTAAACAGACAGATAATATCCATATTCTGTGTTATTCCTGGAGACTTATGTCAGGTCATAGTCTCTTTGATTGCATTTAAAACCTCTGCTGATCAGAACAATGGCAAAGCATCTGGGAACTCTGCTGCAGGTGTGCAATGCTCTCTGGAAGCTCCTTCAAACACAGCATGACTGCAGTTTCGTGCTTTGTGACAACACTAGTCACCTTAAAAACTAGCAGGATTTTTGGTGCATATTCTCAAGTTAAATTGTGACAGCACTGCTCCCCAGACAGGCAACAGGATCACATACACAGTAATGGTGGCCTCTGGCAACCTCAAAACAGCAGTTGTGGGTGCCTCCTGATATTCATGCCAAATTACAGCAAGTTAGCAGCAAACTATAAGCTTCTCTTGTGGGTTAGGCAAGTATTTTTCCATCATTTAACTGCCTATGCCTAGGAAAGAAATGAAGGCAGGCATGAGTCTGCTCTGAAGGTGCTTTTATATTCATGAAATTAGTACAGTGAAACTGAGCCGAGGTCAGGGTCAGTGTGTTACTATTCCAAGAAGAGCTAAATACAACCCTGCCCCAAAGAGCTCTCAACCTAAAGGGAGAAAGGTTAAATGTCCTTCCAAAGGTCACTTTGCAGCTGAGCCACAGCTGGAACAGGCTCTTGTGTCTCTCTCCTGTAGCAAACCCACAAGAATGTGGCTGTCACTGTCCTTTTTTTTTCCTAGCTGCCAGACTTTGTCCCTTGCTGCCAATCTGAGCTAAACTCCTGCTGAGAAAAATGGCAGTGGGAGGAGGATAGCTCTCAGCACAGCTTGAGAAGCAAAGGTTTGTCTACATGTCTGTCTGACGGGCAGCAGAAGGAATAAAATACCATAGGAAGTGTTGGTCTGTGGATTTTTGAGTTCTACAACTATTTTTTCTGTAGATGAAAATAATCTTTCTGTATGTATAAAAAGAGGCCAGAAGACAGAAATAATTGCCCCAACCCACAAGACTTCCTCTCACAGCCTTCAAAGTGTCATAAAGACACCTACAGCACTGATGTTTCCATGCTGCACAATGCAATGTCTGCAGCCACTGTAGTGTGACAGCTCAAACTTCTGTACTTACAGGCTCTGGAGGTGGAGGTGGCAGTGGCTCCTTGATCACCTGGAATACATAAACAGGAGAAACCTAAGGTAATGGCAGGATTCATCTATATCAATACTACACACTCTCTGCTTTCTTGCTCGTAGCACAGATGAGTTGCCCTGCTCCATCCCTCCACATTCAGTAGGTGCAAATAGATGCAAATGAGAAGCTAAATCCATCACATTGAACTGTGATTAGTCAAGATGAGTTGGAAGTTGGAAGTTTTAGTTTTTGAAGTTTTAGTTCAAGTTACTATTAAGTAACTCATAATATAGCTCCACATTCTGGTAGTTCTGCCTTAGAAGTGTCATATAACTACCAAGCTAGTGCAAAACATTCACTCAGTTTGCAGCTTCTCTGAATAAAAACCTAACTCTTGTCTTTAAAAAGGAAAAGCTTATGCTTTAAAACGCTTATGCACGTATTAGTAAACCAGTTCTATGACACTTTACTGAAGCAGTCTTGTTCTAAGGAGGTCTCAATCCCAACAGAAGCTTGGGCTGTGCACACAAGCTCACTTAAACTTTTCATTCAATATTAAAATCACATAGGCCCTGCAACATTCAAAAACTCAGACCAGAGTGACTTCAACAAGCACAAATCTGGCTTAAACTCTGCTTTCACAGAGAAGAAATGAAACCAAGTAAAAACATTAAAAATCTGTACTCACCACTGTGCAGCAAAGGGGCCAGAACCACCACAGAAGAGCCAGAGTCAGCAGCAGAAAGAGAATTAGGAGGGCAATGAAAAGAATGGTCCCAGTCAGCTGCAAACAAGAGGATTACTTCTGAGTAACAAGGCAGGACCCTGAAGTTACGTATTTAGACTTGGCAAAATAAGTCAGACTTCCCTCACTAAGAGGTCTTAGGTAGATTATGAAGTCATTGAGCTATTATTATCATCAGGGTCACACCAGTATTTGATGTGACAAATCTGTATTTGAAGTCATGATTCAGGAAAACATCTCCTGTTTGAGGCGTGTCCATGTACCATTAATGTATAACTTTATGGTGTTTTTAGCCTACTAGATTCAAGGGTGTTAAACTTGTATTCCACCCATTACCAAATCTGTGCTGACACATCCCTTTATACTGTCAGAGGGGCAGTGCAAACTACATGGCCGCGGACTGCCAGGTGTCCAGAGAAACTTTGCATGACTTTACCAATGCAGAATATGAAAATACTGATATTCAAAGAATGGCAATATTGGAGGTAAGAGTTTAGGGGCAACTGTTTACATGTCAACATCACAGTACAGATCACAACTCACTCGTTCAGCCTCATCAGCTTCCAAGTATGCCTGTGCTGCCTCTTGACTCAAACTGCATACACAACCCCAGCATGAGTAATTATGCAAACTAGTCCTTAATGCTGCTGGTTCTTGATATGCTTCCTAGATCTGGTTTGAGTATTTTCCATTAGATGCTGTAACCACGATCTTAATCGTATCTGATTCTTTCACATGTGATTCTTGCACTGCAGAGAACAGTGGGACTCTGGGGTTGGATAGTTAATGATCTACATTCAAAAATCAAAGTTAATTTTTTTGGAATTCTAGAGATTTAAAACAAAAGTTAAGTGCTAACACTTGAAATTAACTTTTCAGAGAAGCCAGAGGGTTTTTCAGAGGGGTTGTGGAGTCTCCTTCCTTGGAGGTCTTCAAGACCCGCATGGACATGTTCCTGTGCGACCTGATCTAGGTGGACCTGCTTCTGCAGGGGAGTTGGAGTAGATGATCCCTAAAGGTCCCTTCCAACCCAACCATTCTGATTCTATGATTCTAACTGTGTATTGCTGGCAGGAATGCAGGTTTTCATATGCTGCTTGGCCCCTACAGAGCACATGGCTTTTTGGAAATTAAACATTTGCTGCAGATGGCCAGTAACGTGCTGGGACATGCTGTTTCCCTGGACTGCATTGGGCTCTGGGAGGAGGTGCTCCAGCCATTTTTTTTATGATTTTTTGAGTTTGAAAAGAGGTTCGATTCACCAGCAACAGGAGCTCCAGAGAACAGGCAAAACCTGGCAGAAAACTATAGGACTGGGACTAGGAAGATGTGAAAAGAGTTTGGAGAAAGGTCTGTGAATCAGGCTAAGAAAACGGTATCTGGCTAGAGAGGAAGCTGTAAGAGATTTTCAGAAAAGAATAAGTTGGAGGATAAATGAAAATAAAGCAAATTTCAAAGAATATCTATACAGGATAAAGTCCATGAGATTCACCTTATTAAAACTGAAACTACTTGCTGAAATCCTAGAAACTGATGCTTAGTCTTCTCTTTCAACAGGATTTCCCTTCACTGTTTCAAATGGGTATGTTCTCTCCCCAGACAATGAACAGAGTGGAAGAGAAAGTACCAGTTGGTAAGAGCTTTGCAAAATCTGGGTGAGATGCTGAGTGGCTGACTTGGGTGGTACCTATCTGTTTTCCAGGCTGCAGCCCAGCATCTCATATTTGTATCACAGCACCAGTATCCCTCCAGTGCTCTGTGGCTTCTTGTTATAGATGCAGCAAAATGACCTGTTTTGGGATACATCATTTAGCTCATCTCATTAATTTGGTCAGGGAGCAGCTGAAAGCCAAGGTGGAATGCTGTGATGTTTGCCAGACCCCTGCTCAAAGGAGGTTTGTTAGAAGACACACTACACAGCTGCAGTTCAGTGCTCCAACCCTCCTATGGCCCCAAGTAGTACTAAAACAACTGGAAAACAGACACTTGAGAAGGATGAATTCCCAGTGAAGTCAGTTTGTTGAGAAAAGGATGAATAAAAGTCAAGTGTAACTTTAAGAGGTACTGTTGCACTGCTGAAAAACAAATCCAAGCCCAGCACCAATGCAGTGCACCAGACAGACATACATACCACTGTTACTCCAAACACACATTACCTCCTTGTTTTGTAGCCTTTGTTCCTAGGTATTGCTTTTCCCATGCAAAGTGCTCATATAAATTGCTATTTACCAGCAGCAGCTCAGTAGCTGCTGGCAGAAAGAAGCTAATGAGCCCTCTTTTAATGATTAAATATACAAAGCATCATAGTGAAGCTCGACTTTGAAAAGGAAATAGCAGACTTCATGCAGCTGAACAGAAACAACCACAGAGATCACACAGAGACTTTAGGAGTAAAGAGAAGGGAAGATACTTACTGCAGAGAAAGGACAGAAGAGCCAGCTGGGGAGGAGAGCTGAGCAGGCCAGCTGACTGCCACCCACAGAAAAGGAAATGGGAGGGGAAAGGAAACCAAGGGAGGCTCTAAAATGAGAAGAGTGAAATACATGAAATTAAGACAAAGTCAGAAACTGAACTGCCTAACTCCCTGCTTATGGGATGAAACAAGAGTTGAGACTCTGGCTTTGTACCAGCTGAGAATCGGGCTCACTGCCTCCTTCACATTCCATCTGCAAGAGGTTGGTTAAAAACTGACAGAACTGCAGACTGGATTCCTCTCTTTATCCCAAGACTACTGAGAGGAAAGCCTCTTCCATACATGTCCTGGCCTGTAGGAAGTTCAGCTAAGGCTAAGACTTCGGATTTAATCAGACGTAAGCTACATATGGGTAATTAAATGCACCAGTTAACACTTGTGTTTCACCACAGATACAAAAGGTTTTACCATACCTGAGGTAGAAGAGAGGAATAGAATAAAGTGTGAAAATACCAGTATTCGACATAGAAAATTTGGAGGAAAGTTTTGGAAAAATAGAACTAATGAGGTGAAGCAGCAAATGCATTTCTGCTAAATTCTAAGTCCTTGCATCCCAGACTGTTCTAGCAATCTGGTGGGAGATTTCCCAGCTTCACTGCCAAAACCATCAGAAAATTAGATTTGCATGTTTCAGTCACTGCCTCTATCTTCATTCCTGCCTTTCTCTCTGCTCTGCAGCTGTCAAAAGGCCAACAATGATCACAAACAACTATGACAGCATTTGACATAGGCTACAAAAGTCCTTTTCATAGAATCATAGAATGGTAGGGGATGGAAGGGACCTTTAGAGATCATCTAGTCCAACCCCCCTGCAGAAGCAGGTTCACCTAGATCAGGTCACATAGGAACATGTCCAGGCGGGTCTTGAAGACCTCCAAGGAAGGAGATTCCACAACCTCTCTGGGCAGCCTGTGCCAGGGCTCCCTTACCTGAACAGTGAAATAGTTTTTTCTTATGTTTAAGTGGAATTTTTTGTGTTCCAGCTTCATCCCATTACCCCTTGTCCTGTTGCTAGCTACTATAGAAAAAAGGGATGTCCCAACCTCCTGACACCTACCATTTAGATATTTGTAAATGTTAACAAGATCTCCCCCCAGTCTCCTCTTCTCTAGACTAAACGGCCCCAGTTCCCACAGTCTTTTGACCTTAATATCACTAAAGCTCAAATTTGATACAAAATGTTTGCTACTGGATACTTTAGCAAACTTTGCTTAGTCCACAAGCACAAGACCAATTCTTAAGCTACCACATTTGCTTGCACTAGTTATAGGCATTGCCTATCTTTAATCCAAAGCATGGAAGAACACTACTTACTTAGTGGCCAGCTTCTTCATTTTGATTGCTCTATTCCAAGATCAGATTTTGATTGAGGATCATTCAGGAACCTGTTGGTCCCTGAAACTCCACCAGGGAACAGGTGATCTTTTTGACCACGAGATGCTCATACCATACCCATTGCTGTCCCACAGCAGCATATTTTTCCTCAGCTGAGCTTTTACTAAGAAGCTCGTCCCAGGATCTGAGGTTACTGTCTCTTTCTGGTTATCCCCCAGGAAATTAAGAAAAAAAGCAACCAGGTCCTGTCACTAAAACTGTAAAAGTGAACCCTGAACTACTAAAGGCAAATTGAGTGGCCTAAAAAATAATGCTATAAGCTTCAACCAAAAAAAACCAACCATGTAAATTTAGAGGACCTTTCATGCTGTGGCCCTTCCAGATCCATATTCTGGTAGCTGCACTGTTGATCCCAGAAGAGATCCTAAAGCTCAGCAGGGTGTCATATCCTGATATTCCTTTCCTCATTTTGCCAGATTTCCTTCTCATCTGATCCTAGCTTTGAGAATCTCTTTCCTGTGACAGGAATAAGCAGGGCACCTTTTGTTATAATTTTTAATTCAGTAACTCTATCATGATTTATGTGCCATGAATAACAATTTAATCTTAACTAACCCTGGCTATTTTTCAAAAACTGCTGGGATTCAGTCAATAACTGTGACACAAAAGGTAGAGAACTCATGCTCACTCTAGGAGGCTTTGCCTGAAGACCCACTGTCGCTTTCCAAGATGTCATGGTTTGTCTGTCAAGCCCCATTGCCATTACTTACACATTGTGTGCTGGTGATGTTGACAGAGCTGGAGATGAACGTTAGCCCGTTGTTCATGCTGACTTGTAGGAAAACCACCCTAAAGCATAAAACAGATACACTTATTTTTAGTGTCCTTTATACCATTGTTCCTTTTATTCTGGTTGTATTTTAGCCATTGGCTCATCGGATAAAATGTCCTGCTGAGTCAAGGCGTTTTCGTGGCTTCAGGTGCCTACCTGCCTTCATTTCTCTGCTTTTGCAGGACCTAACACTTTTTATGTTGGGGCAATTGAGTTGGGGCATATTCTCTCTATTAAAAAACCTTCATCCCACCTGAGGCTAAAGGGCACTAGGCACAAGTCATAACAAAGTCTCAGACATTTTTAATACTACTCTAGATGACACAAGAAACTTCAAGGCTTTTTTTTTTTTTAAACCCTTTCTGCAGCTTAAAGAGCTAGAATATGTTTTCATTTGTATGTCAGAAAATCCAGAATACCTGCTCTGAGGACAAGAGGTAAAAACATTAAAGTAACAGTAAAATAAAAGAACCACAGGCATAGAGCTACACTGGCTCATACTAAGAGAGGATCTTAGCATAAAGGGAATAGAGGTAATCCTCACACACACACATTTATTAACTTGGCACTTTGGGCAAAATTCTGAGTCCTTGGCTCAAAAATAACATCCTCATCCAGAAGTGTCCTCTCTCTTGAGACATGCTGGAAAGCAATACTTACTGTCCAGCATCTTCTATCACTGGGGCAGGACAAAGTAAGTAAGTATCTTGAACATGAGTTGGCTTTTCATCTGAAAAGAAATGAATATAACTATCAAGGATGAAAAAAAACTCCAATAAATTGTCCCAAATAGGCCACTCCCTGGAGAAGCATTGACATCAATAGGAGCCACAGACAAATTCAGCACTTAGGCAAGTACCAATACTCCCTAATGGTACTGATTACAAAGCCAAGTACTAGGATGACCACTCTTGCTGATGTCAACATAACATTATCAGGCTACAGTTACCACAGCTAATGGAAGTACATCTCTGTTCCTGACAACATTGATCAGCCATTTTTAATGCCAGCTTTGAGCAAAATTCATCTTTTCTATCCGGAAAGTGCATGCAACCTCTGCTCATACTGAATACTCTGATCCCACAAGTTACTCAAGGGGTCAAAAGTTTATGGTTCAATTTTTGCCTAGTTAATTTCAAATACACACAGAGAAGAAGTTAAAGCTGCACTGTTTGAACCCAAGGAAGAACAGAGATGAGGTGGAGTTGAAGTGGATAGACACCAGAGTTAAACCCCAACAAACACCCATGGTTGAGATAGGCAGAGAGGGGTCATGACTGATGTTACTGTGAGGAACTTTCCTGCAGTAGCTGCTGCTCTTCAGGCCCCCAACCTCTCCTCTGTAGCAGCATCATGCAGAAACAGCCCATGTTTATGACGGTCTGCTGCAGGCAGAGTCAAAAGCAAGGCCATGGGTGTCTTCCTGTGTCCCTGCACTTTGCTCCTCCAACAGTCAGCAGCGCTAATCCTGTTGTTTTCAAAAACTACATCCAAAAGGCCAAGTTCCACGAACACAGAGAGTAGGCTCAGCTGTAACTCTGCAATGCCACTCTAATAGACGTGTAAAAACTGAAGGCACAAGAGTAGATAAGTCACTGCTGTGACCACATCTTAGCTCCAAATGGCTCAAAGTAGTTAAGGTGCTAGTCCAGAGAAAGACTGGTTCACAAAATTCCAATCCAAGTGAATTAGGGGCTGGTAAAAGCTGCCATCTTATTTATACCTTAGAGGTTAATATTTGAAAGCAATGCTCATTTCCATGTTCTGGCAGAGACAAGACCATGGAAATCATAGTGATGTGGTTTAGGGCCAGTCCAAGTGGAAAAAAGCCAGCCAGCATAGATCAATGTCTCATCTAACATCTCTTGCAGATCTAACCCAAGTAGAACACAGCACAGAGGAGATTGGGAATTAGATTAGTTTTCTTCCTGTTTACTTCCAGGCATAAGTCAGCACTCACTATGTGAAGTCCAGTCAAGGTGCCAGGGCATTAGGGACACGGCAGAAAAAAACTTAAAGTCTGTCTATTTGGTAAACCACAAGAAACAATTCCCTGGCTAAGGGCATCTGTCAATGGAATGAGACCAAGACCACCAGAGTTAATTTAATGCAGCCTCCACGTGGGCAACTAGGAAGGGAAATGAAGGTGCAATTCATGTGCTCCCTCTTGTAAGTGAATTCACTGTTAGGAAGGCACCAGTCTGACCACAACAGGATATGAAAGCCTCTACTGTGCACAGTCAACAAGGGAAGCATATACAGAAAAGAAGCAAAGTTTCCCTCTCTCCACGTCACACTTTACCCTGCCAGACATACATGGCTTCTTGGGAATAAGAGAGGACTGCTGAGAAACTGGACGCTCAGTATTTTTATCTTTTGCCTGGCTGCTGAGACAGTAAACAAAAGACCCTGTTTAGCACAGTGATGACAAGGAGTTTTTCCCCACTACATGCTTGCTGGGGTGAGACCAGCAACTGGTGTTAGAGGAGTAGAGCAGGACTGGGAAGGCCTTGCTTTATGGTGAGTGTCTCCTGAACTGGTGAATAAAGAGAATGAAGACACTACCAGGGATCAAGATACCACTGTTTCTTTCTATTGGTATTGATCAAGTGAAGAGGGAGCAATTTTATTTCTCTCTCTTGAAACTTGATACCCCATCCTCACTGGCTGTACATACCACCTACATGCACCACTCCAATGAGGCTGAAATTCATTGTGCAGTAGCACACCCCACGTAAGCCCCTGCAACACAGTGCCCACAGGTCACAGGACTGACTAAAGATGCATTTCAAGCTTTTGTTTGGTGTAGATCCCCACTCGGCTCTCCCCACATCCACTGCAAGGACTCCTCCAACACGGACAAGAGGTGAGCTGTGTCACCTCTGTCACCCATGAATGGCATTAGAATCCATCAGCCTGCAAACTTACTGATTGTAAGGCTGTCATTGAGCTTGAAGCTGCAGAGTACCTGGTCGATATTTCTTGCATGATAAAACCCATTGCCTTTTACCACAACTTGAAATGATTCTGTAAGTAAAAAAAAAAACAGAAGAGTAATGAAAATTAGCTCAGATACAGTGTTTCCTTCAAGAGTGATCTGAATTACAACAAGACAATGGCTGTCCTCTGGCTCATGCCTGAAACAAAACATTCACACTGACATTCAATATTCAGCAGCAATAGTCAAGAGTGCTATGGTGGCAATGATGCTCCACAGAGCAACATTTGTCTCAAGGTTGCTCCCACGGGCATCTCATTGACCCTCAATGCCTTAATTAAGGGTGTCACAATAATACTGTAATCCTGATGTGGCTGATGTAATCTCATGGTTCCTCCAAGGCTTTTTAGTCCAGACACCTTTGCTAACCATAAGCACTAGTTCTTCCTTCTATCTCCACAGCAGATGGCACTTGCTTTCAGCAGCAGCTCTGTCCAAACAGATGCAGACAAATCTCTCTGTGAATCAGACAGGAAGCTTTGTAAGCAGTATAAGTCCTGGAAAAATACGATCTTTCAGTCCATAAAACAACTAGGCCTGTGCACAGCCGTGTTAGCATTTGCTGTGCATGAGAATAACTAAAGCTGCAATTTTCTTTGTGCCCTTCTCCCACACTCCTACCCCAGCAGCAGAAACTACCAGTGGCACAAGAGATCTGCCACATCAAACACACTGTCTGCTGCCCAGAGCAAGCACTCCCAAGCCTGCCCTTCAGCTGCTCTCAACTTCTGTTGCTTCAGTTCTGATAGGGGGTGGAGGCACCGCTGATTTTTGTCATTACTGTGATAAGCAACTGTGATTCGTTCATTCAAGCAGGAAAAGCACTCATTTTTTTCAGCCAGTCTTTCAGTGGTCTTTTTAGTTATAGAGCAGTTTCATATCTGAATAAAATCAACCGAGGAAGGCTACTGTCAGAAGTAAGACCCCAGCTGCACATGCCCGCCATTGGTTTGGTCTTTCAGCTTCTCCATAGCCAGCTTTTAAAATTATTTTTTAGGAACCTATATAGGTAACACTTCTCAGAGCTCTGATAACAGCAAAACTATTTACTGTTCTTCCTTCCTTTTCACTACACACAGGTGGAACTTGACAGAGCCACAGTCATCTTCCTCTTGGGCCAGGCTAAATTGCCAAGCCACGGAGCAGACGCAGCAGGAGAGGAAGTGACAAAGGAAACTTCCCTCTAGGCCACAAGATGCTTTGTAGCCGCCACACTGATCACAGAGACAACATCTTTAACACAAGCAGGTGGAGAAATGTTACAAATTTGTTCTGTGCCAAATGTATTTTTGAAACTCCCTTTGATAGTACATGCAAGAGTCATTTAATGGCCGAGACCCTCAGCACGCAGTAAGGGAAAGCACAGAAGTTGCACTTTCACACATAAAACTCCTGCTTTACCTCCACGTAGCTTGCTTATACCAGCTGCCAAACATCATTTGAGATCAGTCCAGTATCAGGTGAATACCAGTGCAACAACAGGACCAACTAATTTTCAGGGTACACAGAAAAATAAAAATAAACTGTATAGAAATTATCTGCCAGCAGTAAGTAAAACTATGATCAGCTCCACAGTCTTTATCATTTCCAACATACTAAACATCACGGGAAAATAATGTTGACTACCATGTTATTTGTATGCTTTGGAGGAAGGATTTGTTATTGGATTACACTACAAAAGGCCCAAAGATGACTGAAATGTATATTCAGCTTAGTTTGCCTGCTCTTTGCTACCAAGTTACTGCAAGGCAAACTAGCATGATGATGTGGAGTGCTTTCAGTACAAACAACTTGTTCATGCAAAAAAACCACATTCTCACATTGCTACATTGAGGTCTAATGCAACTCTGCGTGAAGTAGACAAGGGCATACATAAGTTATGATCCACCACTGGAAACCTACACTTCAGTTTTCCTCATGGTAACTTTCCCTTACAGCAGTGCTTTAAGCTGCCACAGGCTGCAAGGAATATTGGAATTGGAGAAGATATTTTGGGAGGGGAAAAAGAAAATATGTATTGGAGTGCATATTGAAGTGAAACGTGCTGTGGCACTTCAGTAAAGAAAAATGAAAAAATTTGAGACCTCACTGAGCACATCAAGGGCCAAATGCACAATGCCAGCACCAGAATTTGGTCTCTAAGGAAAGAGTTGTATCTCTCACTTCCTACTGCAGGTAGAGGAAATTTCTTTAAACAAATAAAGAATGACAGTGGGGCAGATTCAACTGCTTTTTACTCCAGTAAGAATCTGGAGTTACCGCAAATTTGATTCACACCTTAAGCCATTCCACATCAAACCCAGATGATATGCTGAGAGTTACTCTTGATGAGCATCCCTTTTTCTTCCAACAGAGCTGAGAGTTATGACCAGCCCTGAGGGCAACCGGGCCTCTGCCCACCTGCCAAAACTACCTGCCTGAGACCATGCATTACCCCAGACTTTCTTGCAGTCACCGACAAAGACTTGAGCACTCAGCTAAGATAATTTGTAACAATAAACAGAGACAAAAACAAAAGCAGCATGATGAAGCAAAATTAGAATTAGATTCCCCCTCCGACATACCCCTTTCCCCCCTGAACTACTGGTCTTAAAAAGGCAGCAACCACAAAAGCTTAACTGATAATTATTGCAGTGGCAGTAAGAAACTTTCAACACAGAACAAAGGTAAATGGTACATCTAGAAGTTTAGCCTTGTCAAGACAGTTTACCTCTCCTACCCTTCTCTTCACTGTCACTGCCACTCTGCAGAGTCGGTTGTGAACAACTGACTGTGTAGTAACCCATCCACCAACACAAGTTTACAATACAGTTTTAATGCCAGATCTTCACGGAAATGTAAACATCTGGTACTGGATTTGGTGGCTGCTGTTAAGAAGCCTGCCCCTTTGGATGCTCCAGAGCATGTTCTGGACGATGGTCTGGTGAAATGGCTAATTCCATTTAATTTTGTGCCCTGGCTCTGGCTGCGTCCTTTTCTTCCTTAGTTACTGTCAGATCAGAGATTGCAGCTTTTGACAAGACAGTGAAGGGAAAAAGGTCAGCATTGAAATAAGCGGGCAGTGCTGGCAGCGAGATGGTAGGTTGAAGCTGGTGTGCACTGGCTGTGCTGTCGGCTTCGCTTCTGTGACTCTGATGAGAAGCTGACTGCTTGCATCCACACCTGGTAGTTGATGTGGCCACTAGGATGCCACATCCAACAAAACCTTTCAATCATATCTGCAGACCATAAGCATAATCAAAGCAATGATGCTGTCAAACAGGATACGAGGCACCTCCAATTCTGCACTGATAGCCTATTCACAGGCTGCACGTCTGGTCACTTTAAATCAGAGGGAACAAGAAGGATTCAACTACACTGCTCCACATTGGTGATGATGAATTTGCAGGGTCAAACAGCATTAAGCATCAGATAGCTGTCATAATGAGATGAGATCAATTTGTAAATGAACTTGCCAGATAGCTTTATAACAGAAAATCAGAGCCTCAGCTGGAATTGTCACCACATGGAAATCCTTTCATCAGCATTTTACTAAATCTCTGGCAAATAAAAAAAATGAAGCTGAGATCACCAGCAATCACCAGCACAGTGCTAATTAAGAGTTTCAAGAGCAGTTACAAGGAGTAGGTCAGTCTGCTCTAAGCCCTGATCACAACTGCCTTCCACTGAGCAACATATATCAGATTCTAAAAATTAGTAATAACTCTGCATAAAAGCCACAATGATTATCACCTCCTCACTCAGATAAGTTTCATCTAAAAAGCATGGACAGAGCCACATTTCAGGGCTGTAAACAAGCAACCTTCTTTGCTGGAGAAGGCCTGCCATTTTCAATGAGAATTTTGAAATGCAAATTTCAATTACATATTTTTTTAGAAACAAAATTCCCAACTTAGAAAAAAAGGGAATGTTGCATTTCCAGAAAAGCTTATGTTGTAATTTTCAGCCAGTTCTAAATGCAGGTGTATATATATATTTTTATATAAGATTCAATAGGTATGTATCACATGTAAACATTTTTAGTAAATCATATTAGTTATTACCTAAATTTAAAATGCATTAAAATTGTAAGATGACTTCATATGTTTCAGGTTAAGTACATTAAGCAAAACAAAACAAAAAAACCCAACCAAACAAACAAAATCACACATACAGAGTAGAACTGTATCTGACTGTCTAGTGAACTGGGTTCACGATCGGGACTCACACTACCATGAAAAAGGTTGCTGAATCCCGTGGAAATTCCCTGCAGGAGTCAGTGGTATGCACAGCTATAAGCATAAACCTCTGGCTATGTTGAAGTAAGTAGGATAATAAAAGATAATAAATCCAAGCACAAGTGTAAATATTTGCAGCCTCGCACTGTAAAATCTCTTGCAGGAGCTCACTTCAGATAAGGCTTCCAGGACTACACTCATAATAAAAACCTATTACAGGTCTGATTCCTGGTGCTGAAAACCATTTATCCCACAGCAATTGCTTCAGTTTTGGCTTCCTCCAATTTCCAAGATCCCTGCTGCTAGAAGCAAAGGCTTAAAGGATGTGAGACCCAAGTCTTCATGCCCTGATGATTCAGCACCACGCTTTGTCATGTGCCAGCCTGTGCTGGACAGAACAGATCTCAGAATCGAAGTGAAACTAGTGCAATTGTTTTCTGAATCAGCAGCAATACACAGAAACTGGTTCTGCCTAATTTATATTGGTTTGATTTGAAAGCAACAAAGACACTTAAGACTTTTACAGATGCAAAGAATGCAATATTTTTTTAAAGGAGGGCAAACTATTTTTAGTTGTATTTGGGTGTTTTTAATCATTTAATAATTTCAAATTTATTTTGAAAAAGGCTTCCTGATGAAATGTGTCCATTTTTGAAATTCAAATATTTACTTCAAAATTTGTTTTCACTACGACTTTCATTATTTTTTCAAATTTCCATTTCAAAATTCAAATTCCATTTAAAATTCAGCTTTCCAATATTCTTCTAATTGTTCCAAACAATTAGAAGAGTACTACTGAAATCTCTCCTATTGGAACACTGACATTTTCACGTAGCTAAATACAGTTTTTGGCAAACAGGAAAGCTTGCAACAAGCTGTTACACAAAAAAAAAAAGTGTGGTATAGAGTGAGCAACCAAAAAAAAAGGATTTATCACTATGAAAGAAAAAAAAAACTTTGACTTGTCAAAGCTTTAAAATTGTTTTATGAATTTCACAAAGATTTTTAAAAGCAAAATTATTTGCTTTCAAAATTTTTCCACAGACAGGATTTTGTCACAAACATATAGTCCACAATTATATATTTAGGAATAGTTCAAAAGATATAAGGATATTTCATTTGAAATTTAAATTCTTAGGGCAAGATCGTACTGTCATCGACATGTGGAAATGAAGAGTGAACAATGTCTCTGTGATATTTATCAGACATCTCCAGAGTTTCCTATTTTTATCTGTTTTCAAGATCAGCTTTCATGCATCACGGCTATTTTATTTTTATGTGCTCATTTTTAGAATGTAGAAGGAAATGAATGCAAGACAGTAAACACATCTGATTTAAATAACCATGCTGTAAACTGTACCTTCCAGCACACTTAGGGTGTCACTGTTACTCTGCTGCAGTAGCCTCTTCAGTAGACAAAAACACAGTCAGTGAATTGCTAATGTAAACCAGAACAAACCTAATCTAAATATACAAGACACGAAAAGCATGAAATTATCAACAGTTCCTGTGGGGATTCTTCACGTTTATCACATACACTTACTGTCCTTTCATTGTGAATAACTGAAATATTAGTACTTCAGAAAACAAGGTACTTTGGCCTATGCAGTTAATTGTATCTGGTTCAATAAATCTGAAATTTCCATGAATGTTTTGTTAATTAATCTTCTAATCGCTCACAAGTCCTAGCAGATCCCAGGAATGCAGTCTTTCCAGAAATCTGAAAGACCCTCTAGACCCTAAAGCACTTCTGGCGGCCTGGCTTTACATCACTTCTATCTTTCCTTCTCTCAGATGTCTTAAAAATCAGTATCCCCAATTCCCCGAGTGTTACCTCGGTCAACATTCCAAGCTGGCATTCAGCTGCAGTAGCTACATGTTTATCAGCACAGCTTTTTTCCTCATGTGAGAAGGAACACATAAGGCTTTAGCCACAGCCCAAGGTGATGCACTAACATATCTAGGGGCTTCAGCTCTAATACCACATTAGGTAGTTACTGACATTTCATCATTGCTGTTCATTTGCCTTACCACATTGTTCTTGTGGAAACTTACCTCCTGCACAAACACTCGATGGTTCAGCTGCCAGGATCTCAATGCAAGACTTCTTGAGAATCTAAAAGATTTATAAAATGGTATTTTTGGCAATCATTTTTATTTATGCTTTACTAATACAGGGAAGGGTGCCCTTTTCTGGTCTTTGGAATACCAACTTACTGAATCAATGGTTCCTCTCAGAGCATAAAAGCCTCCCGTAACTGGAAAAACATGATCAATGCTGTCAGCAATCGTTGAGAGCTGAAAAGAGAGACAATAATAAATCACGAGGAAAACAAAATTACAGTGAACAAAACTGGATCTTTTCATACTTGCTAAAAGACATCATACTGATACAAAATTATTCTCAAGTAATTAAATATATGCCTTCATCTGATGGCATTACTTGTGCACCAGTAAGAGAAAAACAAAACAAGAAGAAAGCAAAGTTACCTGAGTTTCATTGAAGTCTTTCACGCCAACACAATAAACAATAGCTCCAAAGCTTCTGGCTCTGTTGGCCTAAAAAAAAAAATTGCCATTAAGTGCAAAGCCTTATCAGCAGAGTCTGCAGTAAAAGCCTACAAGTTTAATGTAAGCTAGTTTGGGTAAAAGTGAAGGGGACTTACTTCTTGTTCTGCATAATAAAACTGAACATCTTGCAATTCTCCATCCGTCAGAGCTATAATCACACTAGCAGTCCGAACCCCTACATGGAAGATAGTTAACAGATTGTAAAAGTATGGCACAATATTCAGCAATGAAAAGAAAGCTTGAAGTGAGGCACTCCTTTTTGCTGACAAAAAAGGGCAAAACCATAAGACCGCTCTCAGCTCTATTTGTATAGTGATACACCAACCAGAAGTCAGATGCATAATTGCATGCAGTAATGCAAAACCTGTGCACCTTCATATCACAAGCATCACTGAAGAGGGATTACTGCTCTAACAAGGTCCATGCACAAAATTCTCTGAGTAAAATACAGAACTCATTGAGACTACATCTAGACTCCTACTGAAGGGAAGTGACAAACTCCTACTGAAGGGAAGTGACAAAATGGATCTGCAGAGAGGGAAAAGTTTTCTCTTGACAAACTTGTCTCTACACAAACCCTGCCTAGAGACTGTGGTAGGAGATACCTCTGCAAAAGGAGCTTCCCTGACATCCCATCTCTCCTCTAATAGACTTTCAAGGGACAACCCCACTGAATATGGCATGAAATGGGTTTCTATAGAGTAGGTCAGTCCTACACTTCATAGAGTCATAGAATGGTAGGGGTTGGAAGGGATCTTTAGAGATCATCTAGTCCAACCCCTCTGCAGAAGCAGGTCCACCTAGATCAGGTCACATAGGAACATGTCTAAGCGGGTCTTGAAGGAAGGAGCCTCCACAACCTCCAAGGAAGGAGACTCCACAACCCCTCTGGGCAGCCTGTTCCACTGCTCCATCACCCTCACAGTAAAATAAGTTCATAGGAATTCAGTGCATGTGAAAACCTTAAGACCATGTCCACAGGAGAAAATTAATGTCTTACAAGACATTTTTCAACCCACCTAAGCTTTAGTGAAAAGACTGCATAGACTTTGGATAGCTAGATAAGTAATAAAGTATAGAATACAATGCTACCTAGAGAAATGCAACATGTTAACAAAATTAAACCAAATTAATAGGCAAATTATTGTTCAATCAACTAATCTGCTTCAATAGTTCTTAGGTAAAGTAACTGCACATGTTACCTTCAGGGAAGTATTTGTTATTTTTTAAAAATTATGTTACAATTTCAAGTGTCTTTCCCCATGTTGTGTGAAATTAAAGACTGATGAATTCTGACAGGTTTCTTATGTCATGCACTCCTTCACATGTCATGTCAAGCACAGCATAAATCTTTAAAAAAAGACCTGTAACTTGAGGGGGAAAAAATAACTTGGATTCCTGTATTCCTTATTTTTTTCTCCACCTGGTACACTTGAAAAAAAAAGCTCAAAAAGTGGAAATCTTGTTTTCTTTTGAACATTTGTTTCTTTTGATATTTTAGCTTACAAATCCAGATCTCACTGATTAGTTTGTAGTTGCATGTTATGAAGAAGTAGAACAGTTTTCAGTTGGACTCCTCAGGACTTGAATTCACTGGAAGAAACATAGAATCATAAAATGGTAGGGGTTGGAAGGGACCTTTAGAGATCATCTATTCCAATCCCTCTGAGAAGCCATGCAGAGCTGCTGCTGAAGACTCTACTCACAAACTATCTGATTAAAAAGGCACTGATCCATTTCTCCGTCTTCCAAGGAGACCATCAGCCCACAAATGAGAGTAACCTCACACCAGGGTAGAAACCAAGAATTGTTTAGTTTAACTAATTATGCCTTCTTTTGGTAAAGGAAAAAAAACACAAATACATTTGCCTCAAAATTTGGTGAAAATTCCTATTTTCACCAAAACGCAGAATCTAACCTCACATCATTCACACTGAAGCAAAATAAAAACATAACACACAAATGAGAGCAAGGATTCAGGCACATAAAGCAGACAGGGCTGAGCATGTTAGGACAGAAGGGCATGGGAAAATCTAGGTATTCCTGTCCCCTGGTTGCAAGGCAGGCAGTTAGTTCTGGCTGTATTGCTTTGGTCCGTATTCTGCACCAGGTCAGATCTGTGATCATACTGGTCTCCTCTGGTCTTAATAAACCATGAATCATGCCTTTAAAAGTAGGCCTGTAGTCAAAATGGAATGTAGCGATTGTGTAACACCAATTCCTTCTCCAACACTTCTTTGAGCGGGTTTACTGCAGGTCATAAAAAGATCTATCATCCCTGCCCTTTCAATGCAGATATATAACACAACAGATATACAACACATACCTCCATAGGTTTCGTGGTAAATCTGCTCATTTGCCTGCAAGAAAGTGTAGCACATTGTTAGCTCTAAGTGCAATGGCAGCAAGCAATGCAAAGTTTATATGTATAAATCAAAGAAAAGAGGTACTGCAATGTGTACCCTTTTAAATCCTTCATGCATGAACGTGTCTCCTCCAGGCACTTCATACTGAAGAATGTCGAGCCCCCGTCTTATGGCTTCCCTTTGGATAACAAAAACAAACACAAAACAAAACAGGAGAAAAGTTTTTTCTTTTATATACTTCTGTACCACAGATAGATTATATGCCCTGTCAATACACTGCAGAGTGCTTACACATCAACTGAAACACTGGTAAAATCAAGGTTATTCGGAAAAAACCATCCCACTATTTTTCAGCCAAACACCCATCGGAGCACACAACTGGACATAAGATACAATGCTAGGGTTAACATGTTTTAAGGGTGCAATTCTGTCCCTGCTCCCTCACTCTGGTATACTGTCAGTCAAGATAAGATTGAGTTAAAGCAAATGCCAGATATTAATCTCTGACAAACTGCAGACAGAATGAGAATTTAAAAACCTATGATCCTGTCACAAAAATGAGACAAATAAAACCTTAGTATTCAATCAATCAATACACTTGGGATTAGAGCTTTTCCATTATCAAGAAGTCAAAAAAAAACCAAACTCAAAACCAGGATGGGAATTATGAGAATTTCCTATCCTAGACCAGTGATCAATCAGACTTTCTGGAGCAAGGATTGCTCCCTGGTAAAAGATAAAGACTTTGATTCCATGACATAGTTTCTTTGATTTCATTACATAGTTTCTTACTCTACAAATACATGTGAACCAAGAGGATCACTCAGGGAGATGAGTAATTTAATTGATCACTGATCACTAAAAAGACCTTAATCCTTGGCAAAGCTTTTGTTATATTCATGGAACACAAATAAGGCACAAATATTCAACAGGTAAAACATAGGCAGTCCAGCTATCAGCCTCAGAAATCTATGGGGCATTCTTTTCTAAAAAATATAGTGAAATCCACCCTAAGCTCCATCTGATAACTGGGAATTTTTGGCAGCACAAGCTCAAATAAAGAGAAAACTGGAGTCTACATGGAACAAAGGTAAGATTGGGAGCTGGGACTGAGGACGTCCTTAGGGCAAAAAGTACAGTTTTACCTTTTCAAAGTATGAAATGAGCTGAAAAGGCACACATGGTTATCACCACAGAGAACAGGAGTTTAGGGGAGGGAACATTCTAATACCATGTTCAACGTATTGCCATAGGATTCCTCTCTATTTTCCACCTTGAGAAGGGCAAATTCACCTGGGAGAAATAAGCAAGTTTGAGCTTTGTTACCAAGGCACAAGATGAAGACCTTAGCCAAAACTCAGTCAAAGAAGCAGAAATGCAAGACCCCTGCAAGGCTTCTGGCTTTGGATGAAGTCCTGGGGTACAAAATGGAGAGGGTGCTTGTTCTTTCAAAGACTGGTTCGGAGTCCTCTTTACTCATAAGGTGTATTGTACTACTGAGTCCCTGTCACAGAAGGAAACAGTGGCAAAATCAAGAGCTTTAAGCTGAAAAGAAAGAAAATACTTAGAAACAGCTCCATAACAGTGGGTTTTGTGCATGAGGCAAATTCAATCCAAAGGTATTTAGGTTTTTTGCTTTGTTTCTTGAGGTGACATGCATGTTTTTGGTGGTTTGTTTTTCTGGTGGTGGTAGTGGTGGCTTTGGTTAAAAAAAAAGATTTTGTTATGAAGATGCCAGCAAGAATTTTGCTCCAGTCTCAGACTCTGTTCTTCTTAAGAAGTCTGTCACTTGTCTTTGCAATCCACCTCTGGCACGAGTGCTGTGTGAAGGCAGCCCAGGAGAGGCATGTGATAGCCTAGTGAGGTAGCTGGCATACTGAGGCATAGTGAGGTACTGCTGGCATAAAGCTCAGGGCTTTGGGTCACTTCGAAGGGCTCTGTGGTACTTGCATACAGTCTGTTGCTCACCAGCTCAGAGTCTGAGACCTCTTACACAAAACCTGCCCTTACCTGAGTATCTTAGGATAGTGAGGATGTACACGAATCCTCAACTGGAAACAAAGTTTGCCCCTGAAATACTGTGATAAAGAACAGACTGCCCAGTGCTACCTTTCTTTTATAAGACTGAAAACAAAATGATAGTGGGAGACCCAAAAGCCTTCTAAGCTCGCTTCCAGTTGGGAATGATATAAAGCATTTCAGTTGGTGCCCAAGTTGCTGCTGACTGAGATAGACCTCCAAATTTGGGGTCTAGTGCCACTTGCTGCTTGAGAGAAGGGATGGAGAATATTTCTAGACGAAAGCTGTGGGGAATACTTACCTGTTTTCTGTCAGTTTCATGATTGTAGTGCCTCGTGAAGAAAAAACAATGAAAGACATCCTCAACATTGGACTGAAACAGAAGAACAAGCCACATCTGTGTCATGTACATACTACTTCTGCAGACTTTCATTTGATAATAAGTAACCAATGGAAAAATAGATTATACATATAGCAATTTGAAATACAATCTTAAGAAAATTTTACCTTATGAACTTCTCGGCTAGGCTTTCCACAAAAGAGTAAATCTCAGTCCAATGATTTCTGACACTTCCAGACCTGTGTACAAAACATTAATTGCTTACATTAATCTTATTCCATAGCAAAATTTCTTGTTGCCTGGGCTACTCCAAGGGTGGTTAGGGACCCAAATTACATACAGGTCAGTGAAGGCAGATACCTCTACTGAGGTTTCTAGAGCAGTTGTGTTGGAAGCTGTAAAAGGAACCATCATGACAAAACACACAAAGAGGAGTGGAAATAGGTCTGAAATGGTTTACCATATAATTTTGAAACAAGTAACTCTACCTGTTTTTGTTCCTTTTGAAACAAAACCATAAATACTTTTTGTAGTTTAATTAATTTTATTTTACTTCACAAAAACATGTGGTAGCAGATTATTTGCTTTCCAGGAGCCTAGCTCTGCACTTGCAGCCACACAGAAAGTCTTGACTGATCATCTATTCTCTCAGAGCATGTGGGAGAATGTTTTCAGGAACTACTGTTTGTTTCAAAAGAGAAAGCTTCTGAAGTAATTCAGAAGGGAAAGGCAGTAGTCATAGTAAATGCACTCTGGACTAGCATTCTAGACAGTTAATTTCTGGTTCTGTTATAGATTTCCTGTGAAAATTTGGGTGACTTAGTTATATGCACAAACTTACACATTTGTGCCGCCATTCCCAATATAAAAAAAACACATTATTAATCCCCAGTCGATCCCTCCCGTGGTGGAGGAGGCTACTTGCCCTCATCCTATCACTTGTAACTTGGAAGAAGAGACTGACACCTCACTACAATCTCCTCTCAGGTAGCTATAGAGAGTGATCATGTCTCAGCCTCCTATTCTCTAGGCTAAATGTCCCCAGCTCCCTCATAAGACTTGTTCTCCAGACCCTTCACCAGCTTCGTTGCCCATCTCTGGACACGCTCCAGCACCTCCATGTCCTTGTAGTGAGGGGCCCAGAACTGAAAACATGGCACTGCCTGCCCTGCAACAGTGCTGGTGGGCAAGGAAAAGGATAAAGACTAAAAGAAGACGTCTAAAGTACCTAAGCTACAGTAAGCTTGCTCAGGTAAGCCTGTGCTTTCACGTTGCTCTCTGGAGACTGGTTACCAAAGAATGAAGAAATTGTCAGGCACTGAGAGAGGGCAACAAAACACTGCTCAAACCAAGGGTCTGGATCTGCTGCAGTCTCTGATTTGTGTATGCTATGTAATTACATGTTTACATATTCATAAATAGCACCAATAAAAGGTGTTGGCATTATTAGCAAATGTGCCCTTTTATCATCATTAAAAAATAATCTATATTGATGTAGGTACTTTAAATTGCTTTTCCAAAAAGGATCTGAGGAAGTTCAACACCTACAGTTCTCCAATATTTTTCTGAAAGTCTCAGCCCAAATCTCTAAACATGACAAACTCAAATAGATTTTCCTTGAATCTATGCAAGATGCATTTACAGTTTCAAATTTTTATTAATTCTTTCCTCCCTGGAGTTGACTCTTCCAGTTTCATTCTGTTCTTGCCATCCCACTTAAATCCAATTCCTGCAATTGCCAATGGAGTCACTTCCCTATATAGAATAGCCACGGTTTCTTACTTGGAAAGACTGACCTATTTTGGAGAAGGTATCAAATTTCTACTGACAGCTGCAGAGGCACTGATGCAATCCAAACAAGAAAGTAGCAATGAATTTTCCTTATAACAGCCACAAATTATCATTTCCAGTACCTTCTTAGGACTGTTAAAGTTATGTACACACACTTACATTTTGTTTTTCTTAAATCTCCCCATCAGGCAAAGAACAGTTTGACAAAACAGGCTAGAAACTGAAAAGTCAAGAAAATCTTAAGCCACTATGGTGGAAAAACATGAAGGCTTTACAGTGAAAATGCACAGATAACCTTAATACTGTGCACTTCCATGCATATTCTTGACAATAATGAAACATCCTTTCATAGAAAGAGTAAAGCCAATGAGACTAAGAATTGATTGTAATAAATATACAGATGCTCATCTCTGAAAAGCTAGGGAGGTCTCTGTCATGGGCTAGTCCTCGCTGTGCTGTGCTCTCTGTATCTGGCTTTATATCCCCAAGCTACAACCGTGTTGAGCAGATGTACTTCAGCATGGCATCAGGTCTCCTTTCCCTAGGAGGAACTCTGCACCCACATGTTGCTTATTAGCTGTGAAGTGTCAAAGTGTCTCAATTCATCAGCTGGAAAGTGTTGCAGAGACTGAAATACTAGCAAGAAAATGTTTGTTTAAAAGTCCCATATAAAGAGTATCAGCACTGAAGTATCCAGCACTTAATTGCTTTTGTGGCATTATTACTTAAGTGGCCTAGAAATTAAAACTTATACTAAAAATCAGCATTGTTTACCAATTAAGGAAAGGTACAAAAATCAAATCAGTGTTGTTCACCAACTAAGGAAAGGTATAAAATCAAGAAGGCTCACAGGGTGTATACAGCTGCTGTTGCTATGTGAGGAATCCACAACACAGCAATTCCCTGCAAATATTATAGAGTGTGGAGCAGAGAGGAGGCTCTGTGGTCAGACTCTGTGATGATACACAGGAATGAGACGGACCTCTAGAACTGATAAGCAGTACTTTTAGTGCCCTGAGAAAATGATCTGTCAAATCTTGACAAAATCATAGAAACATGGAATGGTAGGGTTGGAAGGGACCTTTAGAGATCATCTAGTCCAACCCGTCTGCAGAAGCAGGTCAACCTAGATCAGGTCATCGCATAGGAACATGTCCAGGCGGGTCTTGAAGACCTCCAAGGAAGAAGACCCCACAACTGCTCTGGGCAGCCTGTTCCACTACTCCATCACCCTCACAGTAATGCTGTCCTAGTGTGAACTTTGCTCATTTTAATGTCATTTTAATACTAAAACACAGCTCCATCTCAAAGGCTACCCACCTCCAAAGTGTGACCACTCCTTGAGTCTGCACCCTGAATTGTTTGTAAGCTATATCTTTAAATGTAAGGTGAGAATTTTACACCAATCATAACAAAGGTATTTATGACTAAAGTCACTCAAACTCCACCTTGAAGGTGAAAAAAAAGTATAAAATTGTTAAAGAAAAGGGGGGGTTGGGGAAAGACACTATCACAAACAAGTCAAGGAAGCTCCCTCACAGACTGTTTCTGGCTCCCAGGATCAGCCGACGGACTGAGTCTCTCTTCCTCCTCCCCTTGGGATGCCTTGGGTGAGACTTAAAACTAAATACTTCTGCAGGAAACTTAGAAATCTCTATAGAGAATGACTCTTTTAACTTTTTATAGCCAGGCTGTACTTTGTAACTTTGCACGCTGTATTGTTTATAAATCTGCTTTTTTGCATGTGCTCTCTTCTGCAGTCACTACCACCGGCAATCCACAAGAACCTGTATATCTGTTGCATGAATAAAACCGCACTATTTAAGTAGCCAGTCGTCACAGTTTCTCACCAAACGCGACCAAACCCTGGAGTGTGGCCGTGCTAATTCATCAGCACGACTGGATTGAAGGTGCATCCCACTGTCAGTGAATCCAGAGTCATGACAGTTCACAGGAGGTGAATGTGCGTGCACTGATTGTGGCAAGTTGGGCATCACTCAGAATTTAAATCTAGCTGCACCAAACCTCCCACCTCAATGAAGAGAGTTAGAATGCAAGGGGGTTTATTTTCTGCCAAACCACTCTGTGCCTTTTTAATGCGACACCTTTCCCTTGCCACACTCCTCCAAGCCCAGGTGTGTCATCTCCCACTGCAAATGATGCTCAAATGTTACCAATGTTACCAATGCTGATCATGTTAAACCCTTCATGAACACCAGTGGGAGTGGCACGCACATAGAAGAACTTGATTTCCCCTCCCTCCCAATCAAGATAGCCTCTAATTATCCCTGTTTGAAAGTATTTTATTTGCTGTTTTATACATACACTTTTCAGAGGCTTCTGGAGTTTGTCCTGACAGTTTCATCTGTTGTCCCAGAGGTCTCACCTCATACCACCAGCAACAGCAGTTTTAATGGCAGATCAAACAAAAATTACAACAATAAAATGTTTGTTAGTATATATACTAAGCTGCCAAATGCTGTCAAATATTACTCCCAACACTGACAATGAGGAGCTACCCAATTCTGTTGAAAATACTGAGGCATTGCACTGCTTTTGGGATCACCTTTCAAACTGCAGAACCACTTCTGCTGGCAGCATAAACAAACTTGCTGCCCTTCGTGGCTGGATCAGACAAGGAGGTTTTTCCCATAGCAAATGGGGAAAGCTACTCTAAGCTTCTTTCTGATCATGGCCAATGCTTGAAAGCCATACTCATTTTTAACTCCACAGTCACCAAGCCCAGAGAAAGCAAAGGGTCCTTCAGTGATGCTCTACACAGCTTATTCTTGGACATCTACACATCACAATTTTTTACTGCAGTTTCAGCGCTTTTATTATTTCCCTTTATCCTGGGTAACCTTACAGCAACTAAGAACAAACTCCTGTCAATGAGCATACCTGTGCTAATAGGAGCTTCAGACAGAGTTGGAATGTCAAAAAGTGCCATCAGTAAGCAAACACAAATCAATTCCTTGCCTGGCCTCTTTGGTCACCAAATGATATACCCCTGTAAGATTTCAGAGGGACTGTGAAGATTTCCAAATAATAAGGAAAGAACAAATGAGGCATGCAAAAGGCTGGTGATGTGCAAAAAAAGCAGTAGTGGGTGTGCAACACACACTCTTTAACTTTCACCAGCAACTAGAAGCCATGGGAAAGCAATGCAGCCAGGGAAACCTATTTATCCCGCTGTAGGGGTTTGTATCAAGCCAGCATCATGGCTATGTATCAAGCCAGCTATCATGGCAAAGAAAAACTGTGTTACAGACAGACCAATAATGTTGGCTCATGCCAGAGATTTTCCTGCTTTCAGTCATCAGCTACCTGAATCAAGTTCTCACATCAGTGTGGCCACCATCACCTACCTGAACCCTGAGCTTCCTCCCTGTACTTTCCCTGCTGAACAAGCCCAGTGATCCTGACATTCTCTGCAAAATATCAAGCCTCACAAGCCAAAGACCTCTGTGGATAGTGACCCTCAGCTTACAAGCTGTTCATGTGCCTTTCGGAATCAAGCAGGATGGTGAGGTTTCAGCCCTCAGAGGTTGCATAATTCTCATGGTGAAGTCAAATGCAAAGCAATGAACAGCTTCTGTGAACAGCTCAGGAGCCATGGAAATTCTTTCAGGGCCTGTTCCTGCTGCTTGTTCTGCTGGGGTGAATCTGGAGCAGATCCAGAGAATTAGCAGATTTTCCCCAGGTTCATACCTATGCATTGGGATCAGAATGAAGCCCAACTGAAGTAAAAAAACCCACAGGAGCCATTCGATGTGAGCGTACTCCCTGCTTCAGCGGCTCTGTTCCCATTACACATGAGACAAAGAGAAGAGTCAGCAAACCACAACATAGGAAAGAATGTGCTCCCGGCCTCATCAGGACCCAGCTCAGAGCAGCAGCAGCTGCTGCTGCAGCCCTGCTGCTGCTGTTTTCCTGAATTTCACATTGCTACTGCTTTACAGGAGGAGAAAAGAGGTGGTCAGTGAGCATTAAGAAAAGCTTGATTCTGCTCCTGTTTACTTTGGAGTGATTCCTTCTAGCTTAGCAGACCTCTAGGTTAGCATGAAAAAGTCATGCCTACCCTAAGCTGAGGTGTTTCACTGCTATATGTGAAGACAAAGTGTGAGATGATGGGCTGGAAACCTCCTCTTCTTTCCTAGCAGTCTCCCAGAGGCAGTGGAAGCTGGAGCCCAGAGGAATCAAGCAGCACTACCCTGGCACCCGGAGTGCCACTCAGCCCTGTTACTTCAGCAAGCAAAACCCGGGAGGGTCAGCTGTAAGGTGTTGTAGGGCATACGTGATTCACAGCTACAGCCAAACTCACTGCCAGGGGCCTATACAGATCAGCCTAGGGAAATATACATCAGACTTGCAGCTTACCAGTAAAAATTAAAACCACAGCACTACCAAAACAGTACATATTTTTATTACCACACATACACAGAGCAAAGGCAGTAGAACCCAAAGGCCTTCCTCCCTGATGAAAGCAAGAAACTTCTTGAAGATACAGAGCTGCCCCCTGCTCTGTTCCCACACATTTGCCTCTGCTACACGTTAGCTGAAGGCAGCAATTCCAGAGATCTTGCAGCAAAAGCCAGACCCATTACTACTGACACTTGGTTTACTTTGTAGGGTATCAGGGAAGCACAACACTCACTGAGTTTGAAGGGACCTGCAAGTCTCTATCCCCTCGAGCAGTGGACCTGTACACTGCTCATTGCTCAGAAAAGTAGCATTTTGTTATTATTTGGAGAGCTCTTTGTGGCCACAACCACACTGTAGACAACAGAATTCTTGCACATGGCTAATAAGGGCTCTGCAATAAAAGCAAACCCTGGGGCATCAAGTTTGTTGTCGTTTCAGACACACATAAATGTGTTCATCTATCCCTCTGCTCACTTAAGAGCCAGCAGAACATTCAAAGTGACAAGAATCCTTCTTTCTCAAACAATGCTTCTTGCAAGCATGGAAAGGACCTTGACTGGGTGATTCATCCAGGCAATGAAGGACTAGTTTATATTATCTGCTCCAGAGACAATTAGAAATACTGGTGGACATTCTGAGACAGTCCTTGCTTCAGTGTACTTGTAACATTAATGGACAATGGCTGGAACAGGGAGGGGAAGATGCAAATAAGTGACTGGAAAACAGATTTTTCTCTTAGCTGAGCACTTCAAGCACAGGACCCAAAGTACTTGAATCCAAAAGCTTTCATGACCAAACTCATTAATTTTATAGACAGTTTTTCTCTTATAAAACTACTGTCAAAGTCTGCAGCAGGATGGCAGACTTCTGCCTCAAAGCACCACCCTTTGGTCCTACAGTAATCTATATAATCCACAAATTCTGACCACCTGGTGCCCTTACTACATCCCCAGCCAATGAAAGAGCATAAAATGCAATGCCATGCTCAGAGTGCATCTAATAACTTCAAATCTCCCTGTAAACCTCCAGAGCTGCTCTGAGCAGCATCAGGGCTCAAAGAATTTCATTCAGCATCCCAGTTTTCAGCATAACACCAGGAACAGGGAGTTAAATCCAGTCATGCTGCAACACACCTAACAATGTACAAATCATAGGTGAGAGTAGGAAGATACAGCTTGAGCTGCGAATAACTCACAGGTGTCAATTCATCTTCTCTGCATTGGAGATGGAAAAGTCCAGTCCAACTACCCATCATACAAACTCACAATTCACACCAGTGTTTGGCCTGCAAGCCCAGACAAAAGTAATGAAATTCTCAATCACTAAGCACACAAAAATAAAAATCCTAGGTCAGTGGGAAACTTATGGTTTATTTCCTTGGCTCAAGCCCCAGATAAATCAGATTTAGTTACATGCATAAATAGACTGCAAATGACAATTTGAGATTTTTTTTTCCTGGGGCAGAAAGGAAGAGGACCGGTTTTCCTGAATATATTTTTTCCAGCCAAAAGGCAAATCCATCGAATAATATCAGACAAAATACAAAAAACCCACCTCAAACCTGGTTCCAATAACATAGGTATGTCTGAAACGGAGTAAAAATTTGATTTGGAACGTTCCCAGGAATTATACCTATTTATATTAAAAAGTCTTTATTTTTTTTTCAATCACAGCACTGGCTGTGATATAACCACAACAAAGAAAGATGCAAAATATCAACAGATTATGTTTTGGAAACAATAAAGAGCATTGCTTATGAGCAGTTGGAGAGTATGAGAGGTGTCATGTAGATGATGTGGTTATAATACAAAGGGGAAAAACAGAAGGTCAGACAGCAAAGGAGGAAAACAGATAGACATAGACATTTTTAAATATACATGCACAGTAATCAATGCCATGTAAGAAACAAAGATGATACTCTTTTCCAGACATCAGTTCCTCTGAACCTCAACAGGCAGCTGACCTGCATCAGATCCTACATTTTACAATGACCTAAAGTATGGCTGCAGCAGGTAGATTCTTGATCACAGAAAAGGGAGTTCAGCAGTGGTTTAAGTCAGTCACCACAAGACTTTCAAGTGCAATTAGGTTAGGTGACAGAATGCATTCAGGCATCTATTTTATGCCGATAATCTGATTTCCAACCACAACACTGATCTCTCCCTTTCCTCACACACTGTATGAAACCAGTGCACAGAAACACATGGAGCTGTGAGATAGCAAGGAAAGAGAAGCTGCAGAAGTTCCCACAGGTCCACCTTCATCCTAACATTCCTGGACTGGTACTATGTAAGTGCAGGAAGAGAGGAAGAAGGCTGGAGGAATTCTGGCCTAAGGCCAGATTTACTTACTCTACACTAGTACTTTTAATTAATGAATGCTAAATTCATTCAAGTCATTGGCAAGGAAATCATTGGGTTGGGAGGGGAGGGGGCAGACAGTGCAGGGCATCAAGTGTGTTTACCAAACTCTCTTCCTTTGCTTTGAATATGACATATTATGAAAAAGCAAGGTATGGGGAAATCAGCAATTCACTACAGTTGCCTTAAAATGATAAGCAGCAGGCCCAGAATAACAGCTCCTGAAATGCCTTTTGTTCTGATGGCTTTTTAGCTTGCCTCAGGTGAATTGAGAAATATCAACTCATTTCCCTCCCCCACAAAATTGGCTTTTCAAGGGGAAGTTGGGGAGGGGAACATAAACCCAAAAATGAAAATGAGGAAGGAGATGGGACGGGGCAGCTTATCTCCCATCTAATCAGAGGTTGAGCTCTTCCCCACCTGCTCCCTATAAGTGACCTTCACCTTTGGAAGAGACTGACCAAGATTAAAGAGAGGCATCTGGAAAATGGATTACAAGTGAGAGGCTAGACATATTGTACTGATGTCTTTACCAAAGTGCTGTTGACAAGGATGCTCTTGGGAGCACAGGAAAAAACCCAAACTGATGTGAAACGCAATACTGTTGGGAGCCCAAGAGATGGAAGTACCATGGAGAGGGACTACCCACAAGATCAGGGGGAAAATTAGGAGCAGAGAAAGAGTAGTTAGACCAGCCTATCCCACAAAAAAAGTTATAATCACTGCTCTAAAAGAAAATCAGCCAAGGCCTTACTCATGACATTTCCTCTGCCATGGCCGGTGTTGTGGAAAAAGAAAACATTTTCCCAAGGCTGTGCAGCTAATTTTTCCTCAAAATCCAAACAATTTCTTAGTAAACATCCCAGCAGGAAAAACAAGAAAATACTTTTGTCTTTCTCACATTCATTCCCCCTGCTATCTCTCATCCTATAGTAAAAAAGAATCACAGAAAGTTCCATATTTGGTAAATATAAAATACAGACAGCTCTGCAGCTCAGATCTGTCATGTCAAGCATCACCAGCAGCAGATACTTATGGCAGTTGTAAGTCCTTACTTTAAAAGGGTTTCTATTTGTTGCACTAATAAACAATCATAATGATGCTACCAGGCACTGTTATAATTAGAAAACACTAGAGGTCAGACATCCTTTCTGCAGTACAAGTGCATTTCAATATGATTACAAACAACAGCTGCACTTTAACAGTAAGAAGAGATGAAAGAGAGTAATTTACATACTCAAGTACAAGGATGTCACTGCAAGACCTGATAGTCAAACAATCAAATCTGCAAGAGGATCTGTCCTCTGTGATTTGGAATGGGACTGAAGCAAGTTCTTCATGCACCTGGACAACCAAGGCAAATGATGCAACCAAAGCAAGCAGGAACAACTCAGCCGTTCATTAAGTTGGGCTTAAAAGCTATGTACGTTTAAAGATGACATGAGATCTTTGACATTACATGTGACTTGGTCTTACCACATGCCACAGAAGAAGCACATATGCCAACTGCACTGTATACTGTCTTACCTCACAGAGAGGTGACTTAGCTGCAAACAGAAAAATCTCTGCTGCTTCAGTGCGATACTTTAAAGTCTCCACTACACCTGCAAAACAGCTCAAGGTTGTATGACTCTGATATACAGACAGCATAAGATTGCAGATACTAGGAAGCTGGCTCTGCAGCCAACAAATGTCCAGTTCTCCTAGCTTCAAGAAATTTGCTCATTTAAGCATCCCCAGAGACAAGGCAGTCCTAATGTGGCTCTGGCACAGTCAGACAACGCTAAGGAGGAAGGTAGTAGGTCTTCCTCCAACACACTCTGCTTTTCCATTTCACCATGACAGTTTCTTGGGCATTCAAGGTTTAACTCCACTACTCTGACCTTGCCAATCCCATGGGGTTAACATAAAGGGCTGCAATCAACTTCAGACAGAAAAAAACCTGCTTTTTTCTAATTGGCAGCATATATATTACACCAATAACTTCACCAACAGATGATCTTTCCCATCTGATGGTTATTGTCTGCGGGATTAAATCTCCACAGACTTCACCTCCCAGAATGAAAAGGAAAAATCATGCCCCAATAAAGTCATTGCAGTAACACACAGTGCTTACACACATAAGGTTGTGGTTTTCCAATTTGCCTCCTACTGATGTGAGATTACAGCTTTCTACAGGAAAGCAAAGTAAAGCAGATGTAATGTAATTTTGGTTCACCCAGCCTGACTTTAGAGATGGAGCCTGTCATTCAGCTAAAAACTATACTACAGAGTCACAGGATTAAAGTCAGGAGTTTTCACAAAGCCAATGCTTCAACCCCACAGTTAGTTAATTAAGACATCTAATTCCAGACTGGTAAGGCATCAACGGAGAGAGGCCATGCAGGGATACTCTGTGGTGTACAGGACTTTGTTTATCTGAGGATTCTTCTACTAGAAATTAGAGACAGATCTCTTCCCAGGTATATCAGTGTAGATCTAATTCTTAAAAAAAAAAAAAAACCAAAAAACCCCAAAACCCAACATCCACTGCATTTTCAGATTTAAACAGCTGCTTCTTACTGGCTTTCTGCCTTCTCCTTACAAAGAAAAACCCTGACCTTTCTCAACACTAATAGATATTTAGATTGTTCCTGATAGACCCTGGATCTTGGGGTGGTTTATCCACTCAGTAAATTCTCTCTGCCTCCATTAAGCTCGTTGTGCTGTGCCAGCATGAAGCCCATGGTTCCTAATATCTGGCACTGTAATATTACCCATATGGATTGTACTGCAATCTCAATGAGGCCAAAAGCAGCTTTACCATCATGTTAACATGGATTTGGTAGGATCAAGGATAGATTAAAAAACCACTCAGAGGTCCAAGTAACTTTTACTGCAGCTTTTTTCCAAAGACTCGGCTTGCAACTGAAATCAATGAGAATTATCACACTGGAATTAAGTGCATGACTTCAACAATAACCAGGTCTGTTCTCCAGTGGATCACTCTACTAAGTGGACAGCATCTGAGCCAAGATATAAGACCTGTAGCCTGCTGAAACAAAATGTGATTTCTCATCCACAATACTGAAGACAAACTCGCTTACACAACCAACTTCCTATTGCTTGACATATCAGCAGCACTGAGCAGATCCCTCTGCCTTGCTTTCCCCCAACACGAGTAACAACAGCAATCACCCCAGTAAAGTACTTTCCCAACTACAGATGAAGAGTGGCATAGGAGGATGGTATAGTGTCTGCTAACTGAACACAATACCATTGAGAAGAAGGAAATTACACTGTAGAAAACAGGGTCCTGTCACAGAGAGAGCCCATAATTCAATCCTCAACATTTGTTGTTATAAGGAATCCAACGTGGGAAGTGTGCATAACAACAGCACCACCCATTTCTTGAAAGCCTGGTGAGAATGAATTTGAGAAGTAACACTAGCCCCCTACAGAGCTCTTTCTAGACATAAAGGTCCAGGAAGTGTTCTCCAAAAGAAAACAAAACAATGATCACATGTTGTGTCAGTGCATCTTTTAGAAAAGCTAAATGCCTTTGGTCTTCAGCTCTTTTTGCTCTAAACTCAGAATCACTACTTAATGACACTTTTTTCTTCTTCTCTTGAATACAGAATACAATGGCTCCTGAGTGATGGTGGCTTTTTGCTTCATGCAAGCTGTTCAAGAAAGCCCAACTAACTGAATAGTTTTCATAGCCTGAAGACTGCACAATGCAGGCTTTATACCTAGCTTGTGGATAAGAATCAAAGGAAAGGCTTTGGTCTTCTATACTACCATGTCACTGGTAGTATGAAACACAACCATCACACCGAGTATATCATACAATCACAGAATGGTAGGTATTGGAAGGGACCTCTAGAGATCATGTAGTCCAAAACCCCGCTAACACAGGGTGAGTAACAGTTTACTCCCAGAGTTTAACCCTTGGCTGTCTTCTGCCACACCGGAAGAAACAGCAACTTGTGCCTTCTGAAAGCCACCTGTGGGTGCACCAGTTTACCACTCACTTTGTCAGTGCTTGCTACAACATGCCTATAAATGCAAGCTTAACCATACCCTCTGGCCATACCTAACTTGAGCTAACGTAGCATTAACGAAAAATATTTGACAAGTGATTTTAATAGATCTAACTGAAACACAGGTTTAGACAATTTGAATGAAGCCAAGCAAAAACAAGATTGTAAAACCTTACAGTGAGTCTGTAAAAAAACAATCATTATATAAAAGCAGCCTAGTTTTAACTTCACGTAGGTCTGTCCAGGCTTGGTGCTGCTAAATCCCACAGATGACAACTCAGTGCTTAGTCTGAGTCTTAACACCAAACTCTAGGAGTGCTGGGGCCACTCATCAACTTCCCATCAAATCCAACACTCACGGCCCATACATCACATGTTAAAATCCAGAGGCGACCTGGCTTCCCAGGTTTGCATATGCAACTAATCCAGGATAAAGCACGGTTTCTTCCTCTGCTTGGGAATCGCGCAAGTCTGGGGGAGCTCCATTACGTTTGGCACCAGGAGAGGTGGGGGAAGGCACCCGCGGAGACGGGGGAAACAAGTCCTTGCTGCTGCAAGGAGGCACTGAAGGGTGAATAAATGTTTTTAAATGCGACTGTCACTTACTTATCCAGAACGAAGTAGAGATCAAAGGCACCGTGACAGGAGCGCTGCTCTTCTTGCTCTTCCTCCTCCTCCGGCCGGGCGCTAGACGTTAGGCTCCCTATTGCCAGTAAGAAGCAGCACAAAAATGCTGCTTTCTCCACGCTGCTCCTGCAACTCGCCATTTTTTTTCCCTTCCTTAATTCTTCCTCCTCCCCCAGTCTCTCGCTGCAGACTTTACGGGCTCTTCGGAAGTATCGAGGGCAGAGGGGGGAAAAAAAAGCGGGGGGGGGGGGGGCGGACGGCGTGGGGGGAATAATCACCAGCTTCAGGATTTCGGCTCAACCCTACGGGCTCAGGGCAACCTTACCCGCCGCGAACCGAACTGCTGACTCGGAACTACAAGTTGGACCTGGCCAGATGGTTTCCAGAACCCCGTCTCCATGCCCTGCCGCCTCGGCGGCTGCCCAAGCGCCTCAGCCCCGTCCCGCGCGGACCGAAGAGGCTCCTCTGCGAGGGCCGGACGCAGGAAGGGGCGGGAGGGGGGTGGGGGGGAGGTGGAGGGAACAGGATCTTATGGGGGAAAGCTGAACTGGGACTTTCCTGTTCCGGGATGCTGAGGTGGGAAAGGCTGCTGCGGGAGGGGAGCACCGCTGGGGACCGCTGCGTCTCAGCCCCGCCACCTCTGCGCAGCCCCCGCGGGCACATGGCAGGCATCCCTCCCGCCCTAATTCTTGGGCGGCCCGCGGGGCGCTTGGCAGCCGCCGCGGGGAACGGAAGGGAAGAAGGGAAGGGAGTGCAGCCTCCTCCGCGAGGATGGGCAGCGGGAAAAGACGCAGGAGATCTTGGCCAGCACGGGAGGGGAGCCCGGCTGCCCTCCGGGGCATAGGCGCTGTGCTCTGTCCCTCACCCGCAAACTGAGGTGGTCCTGAGGTGGCCGGGGCTGAGAGGCATTTAGCCGCCGAGGCAGAAAGAAGTTGCTGTAGATGGGTGTCATTGCAAAACGCTGTGACAAACCGTGATTGGAGGGATGACGCAAGGGGGCACTTGTAAAAAATTCAGTTGCAGGAGG
This sequence comes from Colius striatus, assembly GCF_028858725.1. Classification (NCBI taxonomy): domain Eukaryota; kingdom Metazoa; phylum Chordata; class Aves; order Coliiformes; family Coliidae; genus Colius; species Colius striatus. The sequence goes on from NC_084766.1 coordinate 19,185,460, forward strand.
TGAATGCAGTTGAAGAGATTATTGCCTGTCATATGTTTTCATGACCCTCTCACGCCACAGCAAATTGTTTCTCTTCCGTGGTTAAAAGAAAAAAAAATGTTTGCTCTCATTGGAGTCTGCACACATCCTGCAGGCAATGGGTAATGATGAAACGAAATCTTTTAATGGAGGCTTTGCACAGTAACATAGTCACTCCTGCCTGGTACACAGAAGTTACAAAGCACTGCCCTAAAGAGTTGACACAGCTCATCACTAACTTTGAATAATTAGTGGCTTCCAGTCGCTTCCCCCTCCCCCACACTCTTTGTAGCCCCTAATTAATGAGAAGAGCCACGGGGAGGGATGCAAGCCAGAGTCATTTTGCATGACAGACTTGGGACTAGACATTTTTCTCTCTTGAGGGGAGGCTTTTGAACGCTAGTCAAGGCCGAGGGAACCCATCCCCTGTGGGGTGCTGGCACGCTGCCCCATGGGGCAGTAGCCCTCCAACCACCCATCGCCTCGCTGGGAGCTTCCTCACGGGGAAAGCCGAGCGAAAAACGCTCCGGCCAGGAGCCGCTTCCCACGCCAAAGCAGTGCCCGAAGGGCGCACGCACCTCGGCACGGCTCAGTGGGAAGGGCTGCGGCGTAGGGGTGCGAGCGTGGGAGGTGTTTTCCCACCGCGTACGGCAGCTCTGTCCTGGGCCTGCCCGCTCCGCGGTACGTGCGCGGCTCTGCTAGGAGCCGGCCGGCTGCCTCCACCGCCCGACAAAGACACGCGTAGATGCGGCGCGCCTGCCTCCGCTGCACAGAGCTCCTTCTCCGTCGGATCCGGAGCCCCTCGCATGTTTTGTGCGGTGTAGGTTGCCTCTCCCAAGTCTGAATTAAAGTTTGCTCTGGGGGAAGAGTATCTCGGTTTCGGGACCTCGTTTCTGTGCTGGACCGAGTTCAGACACATCCAACCGCCGCAGCAGTCAAGGATTTATCAAGAAAAGATTAGAGGGTCCACTGGTTTTCAGCCACTCGCCCAGTTTTAACTATGCAGAACTAGAAGCTGAACCAGCTGCTTGAACTAACCACTTTGAAGGTTTTTGTGCGCTAGCCAGTTGAGGCCCAGCGATTACTTAGATCATGGAGAAATAGAGGAAACCCACATCCTCCCTGGTGACATTCACAAAACATGAGCAAGAGGCTGCTGAGCAGCGGGAATTCCCCTTCTTCCTGCCCCGCCGGTGCCCACTAGCGTCCGCAGTCTGCGCGGGCCCGGCCGCCGCGTCCCGGCCGCCCCCTGCCCGAGGCAGCCGGCCGCCCCCGCAGCTACCGCGGCCTTTCAAAACGCAAGGAAAATGCTAACAGCTTCAGATTGCCTCGGTGCTTTGTGAATACGAGATTGTTTCGTGAAATAACGCACCAGACTTCACGTCTCCAAAGCAGGATAAGGCACTAAAATAAATTTTTTAAGTCTGTAACTATTTTCTGATAATGTGGACTGCCCTTCTATGATCCCTAATAAATCATCTTACTCTGCAAAGAAAGCGGGCTGCTTGATCTGCCTTCTCCAGGGGATATGCGGCCCCTGCGAGCGGGACATATTTTAAGGCTCGTTGGGCGTAGCAGACGCCTTGCCGTTGCCGCTATTAGCGCTGGCTGGCAACTGGCATCCTTAGTGCTGAACAGGAGAACCCTGGTGACAGCAGGGCCGGCGCTCTGCCCCTGCCCTGCTCGCCAGAACTGCGAGGAGGGACGGGCACGGCCAGGGCTGGCGGCTTGTCCGGTCAGAGCCGCCCTTCGCCGCCGCAGGCTCCTATTTTCAACGAAACGGGGGTTCCGATCCCCTCCAGCGGCTGCCACGTACACCGGGCAAACCCGATAGGGCCGAACCTGGAGTAGGGTGTGCGTGTGGTTAATGCTTTCGCCGAAGGGCAGCGAGGAGGCAGGGCGAGCCAGGCCGGGCTTGCAGCCCTGGTACAGCGGGTCGCACGGGCTCACGTGCTCGGGTGTTGCTCGGAGGAAGATCAAACCAACCGTCATCTGAGCAGACCCTTACATGAAGCTCTTATCCTGGGACACAGGTCACCTCAGCGCACTGTCTCACAGCCATTCAGGTTTCGTAAGGCAGTGACAGCATCTAATTATCCCTTTCTGCGCGTTATTATTTACATAAAGGCTGTAAAAATATAAACTCTTGCGATAAGGAAGTGCAGCGGGAATTGTTCATCTCGATTTCCCGACATCTGCAACTCTGAAATCAGTGGATGTTTCCAAAGAAGTAAGAAGAGATGCCACCGGTGCACGGCCCCGGGCCTGAGAGGGCGGGAGGCTGCTTGTGTTCCCACGGTGGTGAGGCAGCTCCCAACCCCCGCTATGCTCTACAACGCTGTTCCTTCTGCTGGTATTTAAAAAGAAAACACAAACCCTTGACTTCATTCTCTTTATTTCCTGTAGCGTGGAACACGGAGAGTGGGATTCACTCTCTTTGTTGGTGTAAGATTACTCTTTGATTGCAGCGTAAATCCGTCCCTTCAAAAGCATTAAAGAGTTGACGTTTCCACTCCCAATACAAGCCAATATTCAGATTACATGGACACTAATCAAATAAACCGGGTTATTTAATTTGTCAACATGTTCATAAGAATTTTCTATCAGGCGTTAAAGGCAGTTATATGGAACGACATCTTTCAAAAACAATGTCGTTAGTCCAGATTTGGGGAATATTTGATTATGACAAGACGTTTGATGGTTTTATTTTCCATACCAGCTGTGCCACAACTCGTTTAATACCTCAAACTCCTAATTTTGTATCCTGCGAGTACTTTCTGTGAAGCAACAATTTCAATTTCAAGCGATTGTCGGTACCTGCAGCTGCCAGAAGAGCCTCATATTCAAAAACGTCGCCAGATCCTCTAAAGGACAACAGACAAGAAGGCGTTGGCTGCGTTTTTGTTTGGTCCGGGCTTTTCCCCTCAAATTTAAAAGAAACTCCTCTTTTTGAATTACCGTTATAAGGAGGAACCCTGTCCACTTTCTGCGCCTCCTTTCCCGCGGTTCGGAGCCGCTGCCGGGATGGCGTCTGCCTAGGGAAGTGCTCCGCACCCCCCGCGGCCGGGGCGGCTGCGGGTCTCAGGGGCGGGGGCCGCCCCGGTGCCGGGGGGCTGGGGGCAGGCGCTGCGGTAGGCGTTTCCCGGGGTCTGCTCGGGGCGGGCAGCCGCGGCTAGGGAGGCGGGTGCCGGCGGGCCGGGGCGGTGCGGCGGTGGAAGGCTGCCGGCGCAGCTCTTGGGGGCCGTGCGGCCCCGGCGGTGCGGCGCGGAGTCCGCGGGAGAGCGGCTGCCACGGTATCCTGGGCGTCGGGCTGCTCCCTGCGCGCCGGGAACGGGGCACAGCGGGGACCGCGGTGCCGGAAAGCTCTTGTCCGCCTGCAGCCTGCTGCGGGACCCCTAGGTGAGAGGGGCTGCGGCTGTCTGGAGGTGGCGCCGACGGAACAGGGGGAGTCAGTTGGGAGGGCCAGGACACGGGGCAGCGCCGCACCGTCCGTCCCGCCCGTTCTGGCTGCGAGGCCGCGGAGCGCTGCGCTGCCCGCCCGGGAGCGGGAGCGGGTGGCGGCCTGAGCGCACCGAGGGGTTCCCCAGCCCGCCCAGGCGCTGCCGCAGCTCCGGGACCTGCTGTGCCTGGGGCCGGGCTGCTTCCCGGGGAAGGGTTGGCCGGGGAGCAGGTGAGGGCACGGGGATGCCCTTCCGTGACTAGTGCTTAACCCCGACCTTGTCACCTCCCGCTTCTATGCGGCTTCGAGGGGCCCCAGGGAGAGTCACCCGGACGTCGGTTACCGTCCCGGGCTGCCGGGGGACGATGCGGAGGCGGCTCAGGGCGTGGGGGAAGACGCCTCCCCCCTCCGTCCGCCCCCCCGGCAACCCCTTTTTCTCCCTCCTGGATCCTCTGGATCATCAGTTGCCCTTTTTATTGGTTACAGCTCTCCTCATCCTTCCCATTTCGACAGCTGATAAGAACGCCGTCGCGGTTTTAGGTACTTACTTAGGATCTAATTGCTTTAAAGAAATCGATGAACTTTCTTTGGAATAGCTCACATTGTTATTCTCTATTTGTATCTACTATAAGAATATCCATGTTCCTTAGTAGAAATTTCCTGCCGGTTAAGTAAGTTTAATCTGCTATCCTTGTCACTTTACAACGTCACATTTGCAAATCCTTCCTTGAGAAGGTTTCTGTAGGAATTCAGCCAACTAGAAATGTTTTAATTACTTTATTCTGTGATCTGACAGGTACTAGTTGGAAGAAATGTCAAGAAAAAGTTGATGGAAGACATGATTTTTAAGTAGTTTCATGGTTTTTTATATAGTTCCTCGTAATTACAAGGCAATTGTGCTTATGCATGAAATTCAGAATTTCATTAGAAATTGTTGTTCAGGATCTATCCCTTATTTTTTGCTTTAAAATTTGCAAAATTTAGTGCTTGACAGCTCTTGTTGTCATTTATTAAAGATAGTTGGTACAAGGGAGAGGGATTTATAGGCAATAAGAGCATTGGGAGATTAAGATTTATTTTTTTTAACATGTAGAGCTACACCAAAGCATAAGATAACTCCTTGAGAAACAAATTTGCTTTGTATTTAAGCATCTTCCAGTACTTCAAAACAAAATGTAGATGCCTTATAGAACTTGAGATATCAACTTATAGGCAAAAAATAGCTTTGTAGCCATAGAAATATTAAGGTAAAGTCAAAATATTGCTTTAGCTTCTATTATCTGAACAGATAATAAACAGATGAAAGAGAACAAAAAAAAAATCAATATAAGGAATTACAGATTGTGCAGAAGATCTGGGAGAAGAAATTAGTTGCCTCAATCCTAGTATGTTGTCTGTGGCTATTTCTGTGAATCAGTATAATTTTCTGACATCATGATCATATGTTACTTGCAAATGCTATTAATAAACATGTCAAAGAACAGAGTATTTTTGGGGAAATAGATTATTTTAGGTCAGACCTATTTTAATTTACAAAACTCACTTTCTTTTAAAAGGTTTCTTTGCTTTATTGTAGTGTACAACAAGTTGTTTGCATTGTTCTCCACAATTTCACATTACATAGTGTTCCTCACCTCAGTCACTTGCTATTACTGTAGTTAACATTATGTAATAAGTTTAGCATTAATGTAAGTAAGATTAATATAAGTTAACATTACTTAGTACTGTTGAAGAAATATCCACTATTGACCACGTGAAAGTGATTGATCTTGGTTTTAAAATATTTCACTTCCAATACAGATGGTGAAGATGCAAAATCAGAAGAGATTCTATAGCTGTGTGCACAGTTATTTGTATGGTTGTGAATGCATGGACGTGTGTGTGTATATATATATATATGGATCTTTGTATATGCTAACACACCAATATATTTGTTTCTAGAAAGAAACATTTAAACATATAACATTTGTCAAATATAGAACTACCAAAAATAAATAGCAGGATTATTAAACAAGAACATACCTTACATATATTGATCAGATAATGGAGTTTCTTTTTATTTGTGAAAAAGTAACATGAATATGAATTGTATGAAGAGAGAGAACAAATGATTTATGACTGTTTTTGCAAGTTACACATTATTTTGATTCAGTCTTTTTCTGTTCTGTTCATTCTGAATGTATTTGGGTTGTATTGGTTGGTTGATTGTTTGCCTGGTTGTATCTCCCTTTTCTGTGGATACAAGTAGGGAATGGTGGTTTTGTCTGTGTGGATGCTTGAGTGAATGAATAAATGCACAAATCTGTGTGAGAACAAATGTGTCAGCACAAATTGCCATGGTCAGGGCTGCTATTTACGTGAAACAAACAAGGATTTTTGCTGAAAGTGGATACACAGGTTTGTGTGACACATAACTTTCTTACAGTACCTTGACAGATGAATTCTCGCTTCCCTCTCTCATGGAATAGCTTTGTTGCTTTAAAATGTGTGTTTGTTGTACACTTTTTTTGTGTATAAGAAAAGTAGAGGCATTTTTCCAATCACTCTCTCACTTTTCCTGGTTGTTCCCTGTAAAATTCAAAGCTCGTGTGACATTTTGAGACATTATGTCTACTGCTGAACAGTGAGCAATGCCAGAACAGCAGGAGCAGAAACCAGCCCAAGTCTCTGAGGTGAGCACTAGCACAATTCAGGTCTGGATTATGAAATACTGTATGGTCTAAACTGAAATATATCCATCCAGTGTACTGCATGGGCTATACAGCTGAAATGATGTTATTTCATAACATTTACAGACTGATAATCCTGTCTGAAGAGTTAAAACATGATCCCTTTATCCTACAGAAACTCTATTTTTTAGGTCTTAGGCCTACAAACCACAAGAGCAAAGTGGTCGATAAAGGTAAAGCTTCCGTTACACAGAACAGCTGTAATCCAGTGAAGAGTCAGCCCTTCAGTACATGCTGTATACAAAAAAATGAGCCTTTGAAAGCCATCAGACTATAGAGCTGTAGCCAACTCCTCTTTATCCACAGGTGGATTGTTTGACTTGTGAATGACTTGCACATTAGGTCAGATGCAGCACTAGATAGAAGCACTAATTCTGCCTCTGGGGCCAACTGGAAAGGAGTATTGACGCTTTATTCATTGTGAAGCCATACTTCTACATTCAGTCTTTCTGAACTGTTGAGACAGCAGAAAATAAACATCCTTTCTAATTAGAGTATTTCTGTTGTTCATTGTCCAGCTTAAAACATCAAGAGACCTCCCAGTGCCTGCACTTTTGGTTCAATAACGGGGAGGTACGGAACAGAGACCTCAGTGACTCCGTCACCCATATTCCACTAGCATGAAAACTTCCAGTTTACTACAAGGTCTGCTAAATCAAAGGCAGCTCTATGTGGAGCTATGCTGATCCTGTTGCATCTCACATACCAGCAAATCAGCGTTAACCAGGCATTCCTGCTAGGTGAGATAGTCCACTTCTCTCCTGCCTATCCTGTTTCCTTCCTTGGAAGACAGTAGTAGTAGAAATAGGGATTAAGTGTGGAAATTTCCTAAGAATGTAGGGAAGTTGTCATTTTGGTTGGCAGGACTAGCATACATGACTCTACCAGGACTTGTTCAAATCTCAGTTATTTTCTAGTTCAGGCTAGATCTCACAAGCTCAGGCATTTTGTTCCTGGGCTGCAGGTAAGGAGAAAAAATTTTCTTCTTGTGGCGATTTCTGAGAAGTGATTCAGTCTTCATTTACTTTGGAGAATCATCTCTGTACGTCTGTGGGGCAGCTGACATGCACCAGAAGAGAGTCGGCTTCAACTTTCCCGTCCTCAGAGAAAATAAGAAAAAACTTGGAAGCTTTCTGCCTTCAAAATGGCTCCTGTATTTCCTAAGACTTGCTTAAGGAGCATGTGAAACTTGAGATATTTACTTATTTCCAAGCAAAGGTTTTAGCTCTATTTTCTTCATTATTCCCACTGAAGTTTGAGAGATTGTACGCAATAAAAAGATTTGGCAGCTTCATGATTCACTAGGCTGGGTATCCAGCCAAGATGTAATGGTGGTTCATCAAGAGCTGTCAGCTTACATTCCTTATACTGAAGATTTCAGGTGGTAAAAGACAACTGAAGACCACAAAGCCTTGACATGGTGAGAATTGGAGAACTAGTCCCTGAAGATATCGTGATTATACAACAATCACCTCATACAAGCGTCCCAAAAGCTTGGAGTTCTCTGATTCAGAATAACAGCTCCAAATTGAACTCCCACTCCAGAAGGGGCCAGTTTCTGGAAAGCCAAAGCAGGTATCAGGCTCTTCACTCCAAGCTGCCTCATGATCTAGGCAGTGAGCTTCCCTGTTTCTATGCACTATTTTTAGAGGCTTGTCAGGTCAGAGTTGTGCAGCCGCTGTACAGGATGGTATAGTGAAAGAAAGCTGGGGATGCCTGGAATGCCAAAAGAAAACTCTTTCATGCATCAGGCTAGCTCAGTCTCAATTTTATTCCAGTCTCTTTAAATTCAGTTCATCTCTACGGTCAGCAAATTCCTCCTAGGTGCACAGCTATATTTCCTTCTGGTTCTTCCCAGATACCTAGCTCACTTAAGCTGCAGGGGCTGAGTCACCTCAGGAGTACAGGCGGGCAGCAGTATATTGAGGGTTATTAGGAACTGAGAAGAGAGATACTCACGGTATGCACCAGTTATAGCCTTGGACAGTAAAAATATTCCAGTCTCCACAGGTTTTATTATCATTATCTCAGTTACTTCATCATTGCTAACTAAGCTGTTCTTAACATATAGATAGGAAGTGTTCTCACTGACAGAAAAAGGCTCTCTTGGGATCAGTTGTCTCCTTGCTTCTGTGCAGAATCATCACTGGGATCCAAATTTGCTACCACTGAAAATGTGAGGGTGAAAGAGTATACTGAGAGCTCAGTGATTCAAGGAATATTGTCTATGGGCTATTTCCAAAAGATGGACAGGTTGTTAAACTTGAGACTCATAAATAAGTGATACATTACTAGTTTTCTTTCTTAAATTCAACAGTGTTTCTTTCCCTTCTAAGGTAATCCAAGACTTTTGGATACTCTGCTTGCTATATAAGGTCTTTCTGGGAGATGGAAAACCCACAGCTGGCTTTGTTCATCCTGAACAGGCTGGGAATGGCAGCAGATAGCTTTATTTGCCTGTCCTGTCCATGTACACTTGTACATTTTTCTTACATACGCAGGAGTTTCAGCAGTAAAGATGTGAAGGAACTGCTTCATGCCCAAAAAGAAGCAACTCCCACACCTGTGCCCAAGCTGAAGCACAGAATCTCTGTCTTGCATCAGCAGTGAGTTAGAAGAAATTACTTGTTTAGACTTTTCATGCTTTAAAAGGACCTTCTTAGCTTATAATTGAACAGACTTAGGAAATGGGTTGCAGTTTCTTTGAGAATTTATTTTGTGGTTCTGGAATTACTTAGTTTATCTTTTAAGACAAGAATTCTCCATCCATTTCTTGGATTTCCTGTCTGTTACCTTCAGTTTTAATTTTAATTCTTTGCAGTTTAAAAGTTGAATAAAGAGTGAAGAAAAACTTGCACAGAAGGAAAGCAAACATGAAATCCAAGAAATAGGTTTTCTCATTTTTCCTTCTCTGATGGAATTCCTTTCATGTGTTAAGAGTCCTCAGTTCTTTTTAACAACAGAGAATAATAAATGCTGAAGACAGAAGCACTCTGTCTGCATCAGCTCAGCTCCCTTAATATCTGTAGTTTATTGTGCGTGACACTGTATGTCTGATCATGGATTCCTCAGACCGACAGACCTCCTATTGAAATCAAAGGCACTTTTGGCAGCGGCCACACGAGTGCATTGGCAGGAAGTCACAGGTTACATGCTTCAGGGAAAACGCCGTCACACTTTTGAGCAGAGAGGAGAAAGTTGAAAGGTGTAGGTAATTATGGTTTCAGTATTTAGTATTTTTTTTTCTCCTTCCAGTTTTGTTGACATGGCAAATGCAGAGCTACACTGTTTACATTAATTCTTGCTCTGGAGAAAGTCTGGAGGAGATGTAGAAATGGTTGAGGAGACTGTGGGATCAAATACTCTAAAAAAAAATTTTATGAGTAAATTCCGTGCTGTTTTTTTTCCAGCTATGGTAATTGATTTGAAAATGATCACTATATGCAAATTAATCCACAGTTAAAATGGAATGTAAAGGTCAAATGGAAGAAGCTGTTCATGTTTTTAAAAGTTTAATTAAGAGAAACAGTTTTTATTATCTCCTTCCATTTATAATCGTGAAGAGCTGACTTAACTAATTAAGTTATAGCTTAGAAGGTTTCCTTCTTGCAAAGATGACTCATTTGTTTCCTTCCCACTTGCAAAGTTGATCATAATATTAAGCAAGGCTACCAGTACTTTCGTGACCATTAAGAAACTTCAAGTGATGCCACAGTTCAACATTGTCACTGTGGAAAGAAGAATCAAGCCAAGTCCTGGGAAAATAGAAGGCAGGAGAAACTTTGGTCAAATTAGCCCTGGTACGTTTAGACATTTCCAGATATTTCTTAGAAGAGCTTGCAGTGACATCTGAAGGTGATATAGTAGAAAACCAGAGGTGTCAAAACTAGCTCAGAACTATTCCTATGCCTTTCTCTTACTCCCCCTCTCTAGAAGTATGTTTTTCTCATGAGTTGGGCAAAAAGTTTTCAGGAAGGCAGAAGTTGTAATCCTAGGTAGTTAATGGGATGGTATGCAAGTGCTAGAAAATGGGGAGAGAGATGGGGAAAGCCACCTGCAGGGTTCCAGCTTAGAAGAGCATTTAGGAAACAAAAAGATGACTAGCAATTTGTGGTTTTGCTTCTGGAAGCAAACAGGCTGAGAGCAGTTGCTGTGAGCACCATCTATTTCATGTGCTTTTTGATGGAACATCCACAAATGCATAATCCATAGGGAGTTGCCTGCCCATAGGTACTTGTTTGACAGATCTGTCACACTTCTCAGAAATCAAGATGCAAAATCTATCACTCAGGGACATGCTATATGTGTATCAGATACTCTCTGGGGGATGAAAAGTCCGTTAAACAACAAATCCCTAAACTCATCCATATGAGAATTTGCATCTGTGACAGATAGAATATGGAGAGTACCATTGTCTAACAGGTGATCTGACTCCAATGTGATACCAAAGCACTATAAATATTCATTTTATTTCACCCTTTCAGAGACGTGGGTGTGGGTGAGCCCAGAGGGATAGAAATTGCTTATGCAGAAGATGAGTGAAAAAAAGCGAGATTATGTTCCATGAGGGGGATCATGTCTTTGTGAGGCAATGGCACTCCAAGCATTGGCAGTTTGAGGCAAGCATATCATTGACCGCATGATACAGAGCTGAAGAGATGACCTTCATAAAGAGGCTTATGACAATTCTCTAAACTTTGCTATATATTAGAGGACAAGTGAATTAGTCAGGTATATAACAGCTAGCCAATCCATAAGAAATGAGAGCACGGCAGAATTATTGTTCTGTGAAGGAAGTAGCCAAAATGAGGAAATTGGTAATGTAAGACAAGAGTAATCAGTTAGGTGGAGTCTTGGAGGACTCTCTATGACCATCTGTCTTTCACTCACTATGTGAGGAATTCACCTACTTCAGGCTGTCGAGGAAAAATGCCAGGCATTCTAGTATACCTTCTCCATTTCCCATTATGCCTCCTGTTGTAGATTCTTAATAAGTATGACTTTCTGTAGGCTCTGAATATTCTTGGCAAAGATGTGAGATTTGCATTGAGACTGAATTTAGAGTTAAAGAAGAGCTCAAGTTCGTGGGTTGGTTTAAAATTCTCATTCAGGTTCAAGTCTGAGGTTCCTGAAAACTATGGCATGTTTTTTTAAAAAATAGGCATTCTTTGTTGTGTCTTAAGTTTTGATTTTATATTATAACCAGATGAAAAACATGTAGAGGTTAGTCTAGATCCAAAACAAACTTCCATGCAAATTGAGAGGTATTACAGATTTATATTCTGGCCTACTTACATGTGATCTTACTTTGTTCTAGCTCGTTCCTGTAATCCATTTTAAGTGCTGCAGGTGGTGCTGCTATATTTCAGCCATGCTAAGCTATCTGCTGGTGCAGTCAAGCTGCATTGATCGTTACACAGCAAGCCTTCTGCACTGCATGCTGCCATGGTGTAGTCACGCCTGCTGACCCCCTTGGAGAATCCAGCAGATGCTGTTCTGTCAGCAGTCAGACCTTGCATACAGTCATTCTTCATCTGTCTCTGAGTTTTCAATGAGTGGTGTCAGGATTGAAAAGAGCAGGGGTGATTAGGGCCCTGGGCAATCTCATGCCTATACCCTGTTGAGATTTACTACTGAAAAGTGTCAATGAGTATTTCAATGGACTTCCTAGAGGAAGAGCACTGGGTGAATTTAGGCTTGGGATGCTGTTAAACTTTCCTGAGCTTTGCTGAAAGGGCACCTCTATGAGCATTTTCCAAACACTGCTATCCTCAAACTCAAGGGAGAAAGGTAAAATCTATGTTAACAAAGTTTCTTTAAAAGTGTCATGCACCCTGACAAATTTGTGTTTGTTTGTTTGGTTTTTTTTAATCAGCAAAAACCATTAAAAAGTGATTTTAAAAAGTTTGCAATGTATAAATACATGACCTAGGTTGTCTGCATGTGTGTGGAAAACCTCTTTTGTGCTGCAGCTGCTGAGTTGCACAGATCCAGCCCTAATATTGCAGTAATGCCTGTAAAATTTTCATACTTAGCTCCCATTACTTCTTTTGTCCATGGTCCTTTTGTCTCAGTTCAGCTCATCTGGTTTATTTCTTTTGCTGCACCAGTATTTCTTTACTTTTCTGTTCAGAAAGTAAATAAATTTAGCTCCTCTCTCTCCTCTCAAGTCATGTTTCAAGATTCAGTTTTTGAAGAGGTCACTATTTCAGTTCTTCAATATACAGGCTGTGGCTAGCAGAGAACCCCCTACCACCACTCACATGTTCAGGCAGCAGGACTTCTTCCAGTACTGTCCTGTGGATGTATTTACATTTTGCAACAGAGACCTCTGAGTGAGTGCTGTCCCAGGTCAGAAAGCTCACAGGATGCAGGGCATCCTTTTGCATGGGTAGCAACTCATTTTTGAAAGCAGTACAGTCATGATTGCTCACTGTTGCAAGCTGATGAACTTGCCTCTGTAACAAGCTGAAAGCTTGTCCATGCAGGGGGAAGAGCTTGCTTGTGCTATTTGGAGACTGTAGAAAAAAAGATTCACCTTTATTTTTCTAAAGATGCTGCAGAGTATCACTACTCCTCACTCCAAGTGCCAGCAGCACATCTTTAGCCTCTCTTCTCTACTTCAAAAAGAGAACACTGTAGATTTAAACTACACTCCCTACCTGACATAACCCTGACCAGACCCTATAAAACTCCATAACTTTGGAAACACCTAACCTCCTATGTGAGCAGAGGGTGACAGAGAGAATGACCTACTTAGGAGGAAAGCAATTCATATCTGACAGGGTGCTCAGAAGCTGCAGCGATGCAACAGTTGAACCACCCAGGCTCTCGACTGTCCTGCTGTTGCTTGGTCTTGGGATACTTTTATACTGAGATGTTACACTAGATGGTGCATTTGACAAATTATTTGAAAAGATTGATCTTCCCATGCCAAAAGCTTTTGGCACATGGCTGACTGTAACAAGCTCATTTGCTGTGTAGACAAAGTACATCCTTTTCATAATTCACAAAACTGACCCTTATGTGCAAGAGTTGAACATGACCACAGCTGCCAAGGCAGCACTGAGGCTTTGGTTTTTATGCCTCTAGATTTGGAGATTTGTAGATTTTTTTTTCCCATCACAGATCTTTGACTAATTCACAAATCACATAGAAACAAAGAAACTGTAATGGCATATGGAGTTTTAGGGATACTTGAGTTTGGTTAGACAAGAGATCTGTTAGAAAATATCTGATATTCCTTATTAACCTGCATTTCCCATATCCCACCAGTCTAGGTGAATTAAATAGAACTCCAGATGTGAATCTATTGATATATTTGCTGGAGAATAAATACTGACTTATTTGCCCCATGGCCAGATACCTTTGCCATAGGGCAGTGTTTCTCATGAGAAGCAGTACCTTCCCTTCCCCTCCCCAGATAGGAGGACTAGTCCTCAGGCAGGCCTGAGGGATAGTGTGAATGGACAGACTCCTGCCCTTCCCTTTGGATGTGTGGAAGCCCTTCTGATTTAGGATTTAGGGCAAACAGCACACACATTGCTGAGAACTGTTGCCATCTTTACCGGGGATCTGAGAAGAGCTGTCCGGGTTGGAGATGTGGGCTGTGGGTGTGCTCGGGAGAGAGAGCCAGAGGGCTGCAGACTCACCTTGTAGGAAACAGTGATAAAGTGTGTCCAGTCGCTTTGTGAATCTTTCTTTGGGATGTATATTGTGGCCGGAATCACTAGGTGGTGGTGTGACACTGAAATCTTACTGGTTTTCTTGCTATTGGCACATTTTCAGTCTTCGGAGAAGTGGTTCTTGTTAGGGTTGGGTTTACAGTACTGCTGAAGCAGAGAGGTGTAGCAGGCAGCAGTAGCTAACTGTAAGGCAGTGTAGCTTTTTCAGACCCTTATATCTGTGCTTGGGCTGAAATTTCTGGAGGAAGTCTGACTGCACACAGGTAGCACCCACCCTCTTCCTCGGAGATGTGTGTGTGCTCAAATTCAGTCTCCTCCCCCATTGAAAGCTCAGCTTTGAGCGCCCTGAATTTGTTTCCTTGGGAGTGACAGTAGTGTGCCAAGGCACAACACTCTCTTATATGCAGAAATGCAGATGAGTTTCACAGAAAGGGAAATCTTAGTGTGAGGAGTTGCTTTCTAAGGTCATAAGTGGACAAATAAAATAATGGCAGAAGACATTAAGGAATTTTCAAATATCAATTCCTTAGAAAAGGAACTGGCTCTAGTTGTAATTAACTTTTTCTCGTTTAGAGGATTTTAAAAGCATTTTTAATCTCAAATTTGTTTTCTGATTGGTCTGGAACTTTTATTTTTTAATATTATTTAAAATAAATATGCATTGACTGTTTCCTTTTATAAAAAATTGGTATAGTTTAAATGGAAACTCACACATACATATGAATATGTTGTTTTTATTTAGGTAGGTTCTGTATATTGTGCAAATAGTTCCTATCATTCTATTCTCACACCGATAGTAACTTTCGAAGATGTTTGGGAAACGAGGCAGTGAAAGTCATTATTGACAGTAAGCAGAAACCCAGTCAATTCTTCTCCTAGTGACTTATTTCTGGGAAGCTATCTGATTTTTTTAAAAAAAGAAAACTTTATGTCCCACTCTTTACCTTGTTTTTCTGGTTTGGGCCTTCATCTTTCAGATATTTACTACTTACTGCATAAGTAACCATGTATTTTGATATTTCAGGCTAAGGCCTTAGACCTTGCCTAGAAGAAATTATACCAAATTGACTATATTGATTTAGAAATTGATTTAGTTAAATCAGTGCAGCTCTCCTGAGCACTTTATATCACTTCAGTTTAAGTCATGAGTCAGTGAGTAACAAATTCTGTTGGCAGAGAGTAAGAAAGATTAGACTGGATCTTCAGACCTTCTATCTCAGTATTTATTAGGCTAAGGCCTCTTCAGAGCTTGCTACTGTTCTCTTTAATTTTCTCTGCTTAATGGACCTGATCCAGCTCTTGATGGTGTAAATGAGGGTTTTTGTATGACCTCCAGCTGGGACCTGAAGATGGCAATATCTTTATTAAAAACATAGAGAAGCTCAGAATGACAAATTACTCAAACCTGCCTGCTCACTGTATACAGAGTTCTCAGATTGGGGCTTATATTGCAGAAATAGCCTCTACTCTCAAAAAAATGCAGTATTCTACATTCAGGGCAGGAAAATTCATTCCCTAAAGACAGCTATCTCAAGTAACATTATGCTAAGAGTAACATCATGCAAGAGTCATAATCTAATTTGATTTTCCCAACAACAGATAAGTAAGATCTCACATATATTTTGAGATAGGATGAAAATAATATTTTTGTCAGTCTCCACAGATTTTGTGCATTCAGGTTGGATAGACTCTGGACTCAGGTTATTCCTGGATTTATATTGTTGTTGTTGCCCTTCGCTGCCTTCCTTCACACTTTACAAACTATTACTAATAAATAAGAATATCTGAGAATATGCTGAACAAGAATATTCTGAATTCCACTCACTGAAAATTTTGCTTACTGTTCCCAAGGCTTCCTATACCTGACTGGAGAGAATAGCAGTGCAGCAGCCATTGAACTCTTGGAGTGTTTGTGTATTCCAGAAGAGAATAAATCACATGTTTAGAAATTGAAGATTTTAGTTCTGTTCAAAATAGTTTTTCTGAACTGGATGTTAATAAAATTGTAAACTCTATCACCAACAATGTCCTGTCATGCTCTCACAATTCACCTACAGCTCCTGGAAGTCTTTATATTGTAAGTAGGGATGTCCCCTTCCATTTCCATCTCTATTCCAAATGCAATTTCTTGTTTATTTTACAGGTTTATGATGGAACTTACATCTTTGCCCAAATTCCTTTGGACAAGTGACAATAAACTTCTACATCACCATTTTCCAGACGTATTGGCTACTGTTCATACCACACAAGACATTCCTGAAGAAGTGGTTTTTGGACCATGCATACTCCAAAACACCCTGCTGGACACTGTAGCTTTTATTGCTCTCAAATGTTCTGATAGACGGAATGTCCACTATGTTTTTAAGGTAGGAGAAAGCAACAAAGGTAGGAGAAGTCATATCACAAAATGTTACACCATTCCTGAGAAGGTAACTTTACCAAGCAGTAGATTTTTGGGTTTTTTAAGTACAACTAACACCTCCTTCAAAGAAGAGAAGTAGCCAGTACAATTCTGGTTTATGAGCTGTGGACTGGGGGGACCTTAGTGAAAACTGTTTCCCTTGAAGGAAAGATACACGTTTCTACTTCTATGCTGTGGATTGATCTCCTGCTTTAGCACTGACTGGGAATAGGAGGAAAGAAGGATAAATAGTTCAGAAACTTCACACTCGGGTTTTGTCCTTACAAAGGACAAAGGAGGCTTCTCAGGAGGTGCGACAGCCCTGTGAGAGCAGAAGGGGAGTACTGTGGCATTGCAGTGGTTCATGCAGGTGGTACATTCATAACATTCATTGTCAGATCTGAGTGAGCATGAACCTAGTTTGCTCAGTTATCTAGAAAAGTAAAATTACAATGGCAGTGATCTCAGCACAGGCTGTATGAACTGTAGAAGATATCTGTGCTGCTTTTGGCTGGGATGGAGGTAGTTTTCTTCTTCTGTATAAGACTGACTGATACTGGCACTGGTTGATTTTCTGGTTTATTGTTAGGGTTTGAGTAGCCACAGTGCCTGTTGCCAGGGTCCGAGTAGCAGCAGCAGTGGCTTTATAGGGAGAGAACACACAACCTTGACATTATTAGCACCAAGCAGTAGTAACCGTGACAGTATCAGACAGGTAACTAGTCCAAACAGTCTTCAGGCAGCCTCAACTTCTTGCTATTAGTACAATCCTGCTGTTACTACAGTCTCCTAAAGTTACCTTAGATATGTTTGTCTGTGTTACAGCTGCACTTTCCAATCACTGCAGAGAAGTCACAGACATGTCTGTGAAACAAAAGGAGCTGTCATGAGGGAGTGTTAACTCTCCAGTGCCATTTCCCTAATTTTGTTGTTCCCTAGCCACTGCTTATCGTAACATTTTTATTTGGACAATGCAGATTCTCATACTAGCCTCTTACCTTGGCTTTCTGGATCTTGGAGTTCATTTGAGTCATCATTGGTCTAGATGAAAACAGGGAGGTAGGGTTTTACGATATGAAACAAACAAATTTCCCACATGATATGGCATGGATGGATCTGGGAGATCCAGGTTTTCCTGAGATTTCTGTGCTCTGGAGGAGAGAAATCCCAGGGAGTATGTGAAATACAGAAGATGTAGCAGTTGGGAGATAGCTGTTTGGTGATTTTGCTTTAAACAAGTGAAGAAAGGCAAGACAAGGCTTCAGGCTTTTTCTGTTTGTTTGAATCTGGCACAAGTTTTGTTGCTTCAACAGTGTTACTAGTACTCCAGGAGAACCACAAGCTCTTTGGAGAAAGATCTCTCCTGAAACAAAGATTTATTTATGGAATATTTCTATATGTCTCCTGGGAACTTGTAATTTCTGTAAACTCAAGAGCGAGCCTCAAAGGTTTCTACATTCGAAGAGCCCTCTAGAGGCATGTCTTTAGTGTTTCGCTACATTTGAGCTAAGTAATTGTTATGCAGCCATGAAATTGGATGCCTCACTTGGCTCAGATCTCTGTTTTTTTGGCAGTAAATACATCAAGTTCTGTGCAAGTAGCTGTTTCAGATGCAATTGGTGGTCCTATATCTTGTTAGCTACTCAAAAGTAAACCTTCCAGAATTTAGGAGTTATTGTTAAGCACCTAACTCTATGTGTATAGACAATTAACAACTCAGTCATGATACTCTGTTATTGTTGTGGTGCTGAGGTGCAAAACAAGAAATAGATTTTGATATGCTGGCTGTAGTACAAACAGAATTCATGCAAGAAGAGTTTGGCAAGGTGGATTCTTTGCAGCTGAGGTTCATGTTCATCACAGCTCAGCAGCAGTACCTGCAAGACTTTGGGGAATATAATTTCTAACAAGAGTTTCCTCATCTTGATTTTTATATTTAGTCCAAAAGTTCTTTGTTTTCTCTTTTACCCTCTTGGAGACCCAATTTGAGCTCCTTGGGCCAATCTGTATGCTTGGGCAAAGAAAATGTTTTGGCACAGGTGATTCTTTCCAGCCAGTCATTTGCCCTAGAAAAGCAATCTGGCCCCTTACAAAGCTATCTGTCCCACTGAGTTCCTTTTCCCCCTACAGTTTCTTGTGGGTTCCAAGGACGAGTCTCTTCCTTCTGTGTCTGCCTCCATAGCCCAGATGTCATTGCGGCTGTTGGACTATGAAGACTTTACCTCATGTATGAGTGCAAAGGATTCATCTGAGGGATTGCCACCTCCAGAAGAGGGTGGACTTGCAGGGTTTATAGTGTCTCTAAACACATAGAAAAACTAAAGCTTGTTCATGCTTCTAGTTGACAGAATGCTGATCTTGTCTTCTGTCCTTTACTCCTCCCCACCTTCTTTAAGCTCTCAGCTCTTTCCCTGGAGTCCTGGTTCCTGAAGAAGCTGTGTTCCCTTTGACTTTGCTTAGAGCACTGAGTGGAGGCTCAGTATTTCTGAAACAAAGAAACTAATAAATGACAGCCTGTCATAGCTATGAGTTACAACCACTGTGTGTGGGTGGGTGTGTTTGTGTCACTGTCACTTTTGAGTTTCTGAATCATTGTTAATTACCATAGCGCTTAGAAAGAACCAGTTACAGGGCATGCTAATTTATTTTCTCCCTTATACTAAACAACTCTTGTCCTAATGCTTAAAGTTTCATTCATCTATTCAAGCTACTAATGTGGTCATACTTTTCAGAGTAGGCAATACAGAGAGTTAAAAACAGAAAGAAGTAGCCAAAATACTGCTTCTGATACCAAACACCAATGAATGGCTGCACTGCAATTAGTGAAAAGCAGAGACATACATTGCTTGAAGTGAAATTTAGACTGTACTTGTCATTAGACATTTTTCATTTCCAAACATCTTTCTAAACAATGACTTAGTGCTTCAAAAATTAGTTGAGGCTTTTTATGCATGTAAATATTGCCCTTGATCACCCTGTATTTCAGCCTCCAAGCTATGAAAATCTTCCCCATCTTTCAAATACTGTAGAGGACACAGAAATGCTGTGGTAAACATCAAGGAGAGACCTATAAAGAAGTAAATTATTCTCTGTTCAGAACAAATGCAATAAAGCAGCTGAGAGCCACACACTGAATGAGGAAGACAAAATCAAATGTTTTATAATTATTTTATTTCCATGGCAGGGTCAACCTGTGACTAAATGACTGAGATGTCCTGTGGAGAAAGTGAAATAAGAATATATCTCCTTATTATGAAAAGGGAGGGAGATCATACAAGTGCTTCCCATTCCTTTATTTATTAAAATCATTTTTTTTGTGAAATCTAGCCAAACATATATGCAGATGTTATCTCCTTGGGGTGTTGAAACAAATAACCAAGATTATTTGTTCACCCCCTGATCCACATCCTTTTATGTCAGTAAAAAACTCCATGTACAACCGTGCAGACTGTGTGTGCATTTCCAGGCTCACACTGTACTGGATCTCACAACCCCAGACCACAGCATTCACACCTCTCCTGACTCACATCCCATTTTCTCATGGGACTGAAACCCCTATTTATAGAAGCACACACTTTCTGTACCTTCTGAGGTCCACACCTGACAGTTCTGTGAGACAACCTGCATCAGAAAGAGGGCATCATCCTTGCCATGAATGAGCCAGAGACTGAGCAGCATACCATCCCTGGAATTGCCATGAGAGGTTACACAGGAACGTTGGTGTCTGTTTCTCCCTCCCATGCAGCTGTATTTCTAGAGCTCACAGAACTCACACCAGGGAAACCTTCTTCTTATTGTAGGATCATAAAACTGTTATGATTGGAAAAGACTTTTAAGATCATGAAGTCTAACCACTAACCTCACTAGTTATTAAGGCTGTCACTAAACTAAAGCATGTCCCTCAGCACCTCATCTACATGTCTTGAATATCTTGAGGGATGGTGACTTGAACACCTCCCCAGGCAGCCCATTCCAATGCTTAATAACCCTCTAGGTGAAAAAGTTCTTCCTAATGTCCAGTCTAAACCTCCCCTGGTGCAGGTTAAACCCATTTCCTCATGTTCTATAATTCGTTACTAGAGAGATCGACCCTCACCTCAATACAACTCCCTTTTGGGAAGTTGTAGGGAGTGATCATATCTCTGTCCTCTTAGCCTCCTTCTCTCTAGGCTAAACATCCCCAGCTCTCTCAACCACTCTTCATAATACTTGTCCTCTAGACCTTTCATCAGCCTTGTTGCCAGTCTCTGGACATTCTCCAGCACCTCAATGTCCTTCTTGAAGTGAGGTGTCCAGAACTAGACACAGTATTTGAGGTGCAGCCTCACTAGCTCCAAGTATAAGGAGACAATCACCTCCTTGGTCCTGCTGGTCACACTCTTTTGATACATGCCAGGATACCATTGACCTTCTTGGCCACTTAGGCACACTGCTGGCTCATATTCAGCTGCTGTTGATTAACACCCCCCAGGTCCTTGTCTGTAGGAAATCTTTCGAGTCACTCTGCCCTGAGCCTGTAGTGTTGCCCGGGGTTATTGTGGGCCAAGTGCAGGACTCAGCACTCAGTCTTATTGAACCTCAAGAAATTGGTCTTGGCCCATCTATCCAGCCTGTCAAGGTCCCTCTTAAGAGCCTTCCTGTCCTCAAGCGGGTCTACTCACCCACCCATCTTGGTGCTGTCTGCAAACTTACTGAGGGTGCACTTGACCCCCTCATTCAGATCATTGATAAAGACATTAGAACAGACTCCAGCACTGAGCCCTGGGGACGGGCTACCAACTGGATTTAACTCCATCCACTATGACTCTCTGTGCCCAGCTATCCAGCCAGTTTTCCACCTATTGCAGAGTAGGTCCATCCAGGCCATGGGCAGCCAGTTTCTTCATGAGGATGCTGTGGGAGACTGTGTCAGAAGCCTTACTAAGGTCCAGAAAGACCATATCCATAGCCTTTCCCTCATCCACTAAGTGGGCAACCTTGTGACAGAAGGAGATCAGATTGGTCAAATAGGACCTCCCCTTCATAAAGCCATGTTGTCTGGGCCTGAACCCTTGGTTGTCCTGAACGTGCCTCACAATGGAACTTAGGATGATCTGTTCCATAACCTTCCCTGGCACTGAGGTCAGGCTAATAGGCCTGTAGTTCCCAGGATCCTTGGGTGTTACATTTGCCGATCTCTGATCTGCTGGGACCTCCCCAGTGAGCCAAGACTGCTGGTAGATGATGGAAAGTGGCTCGATGAGCACTTTTGACAGCTCCCTCAGCACCTTCAGATGGATTCCATCCACCCCCATTGACTTCTGTGTGTCGAGGTGGAGCAACAGTTCACATACCATTTCCCCTTGGTCTAAGGTGGCTTCATTCTATTCCCTGTCATTGTCTTGCAGCTCTGGTGGATGAGTGCCCAGAGAAGAGCTGGTTTTAGTGTTGAAGACTGAAGCAAAGAAGGCATTAAGTACCTCAGCCTTTCCCCCTTCATCCATTAAAGGGGGAAGATTCCCCTTAAGCCTTCTTTTGATGCTAATATATTTGTAGACACTTTTCTTATTGTCTTTTACAGTAGTGGCCAGTTTAACTTCTAGGTGAGCCCTGGCCCTTCTTATTTTCTCCTTACATGGCCTCACCACTGCCTTGTAGTTCTCCTGGTCTGTCTTCCCTTTCTTCCAGAGCTCATAGATTGTCTTTTTCCTCCTGAGCTCCAGCAGAAGCTCCCTGTTCAGCCCGGGTGGTTGTCTGCTCACTGACTCACCAACTTGCACAGAGGAACAGGTTGATCCTGCCAGCTTGATCCTGCACCTTTAAGATTTCCTTCTTGAAGAATGTCCAGCCTTCCTGGACTCCTTTGCCCCTCAGGACTGCCTCCCAAGGGACTCTGGCTACCAACTTTCTAAAAAAATTAAAGTCTGCCCTACGGAAATCTAAGGTGGCAGTTTTGCTGATCTCCCTCCTTGCTTCTGTGAGGATTGAGAACTTGATTATTTTGTGTCCACTATGCCCTAGAGAAGTTGGCAGCCTCCAACCATCCAACCTAGTGATGCCCTAGTGAGGTTGGCAGCCTCCAACCATCTCATCCCCCCTAAGACCTTCTTTGTTCGCAAACACCAGGTCCAGGTCCCTCGCTGTCTCACAGTCTGTGTGAGGAAATTATCTTACACACACTCCAGGAACCTCCTGCACTGTCTCCTCTCTGCTGCGTTGTATTCCCAGTAAACATCTGGTAAGTTGAAGTCCCCCATGAGAACAAGGGCCAGTGATCTTGAGAGTTTTCCCAGCTGCCTAAACATCTCTTCTGTCTCCTCATCCTGGCTGGGTGGTCTACATCAGACTCCTGCCGTGACATTACCCTTATTGTCCTTACCCCAATTCTTACCCATAGACACTAGACCCTATCCTAACCATCTTTGACATTAAAACAGTTAAGACACTCCCTAACACAGAGGGCTACCCTTCCACCTCTCCTGCCCTGCCTGTCCCTTCTGAAGAGCCTGTAGCCATCCAAGAGTCTGTAGCCATCCAGTGCCCCACTCCAGTCGTGTGACTCATCCCACCACATTTCTGTAATGATGACTATATCACACTTCCCTTGGTGCACAATGTCTTCCAGCTCTTCCTATTTGCTGCCTGTGTTGCGCACATTGGTGTAGATGAACTTCAAGTGGGTTACTCATCCAACTACCTTTCAAGGGGAAGAAGTCCTAAGTTCCTCATTACCATTTTCAGATGAATGCTTGTCCTCCAGTACAATAACCCTTCTTTCCCTGCTGCCACAAAGATCTTCATCTCCAGCTTCCGCCGAGATGGCAGACCCAAGGATACCCAGAGCAGACCATCCCTCAGACTCTGGTATGCTGCCCCCAGGCTTATCTCTGTCAAGCCTGGTATAACCCCTTTCCCCCTTCAAATCTAGTTTAAAACCCTCCCAATGTGCACTGCTAACTCTTGTCACAATTGCTTTTCTCCCTCTTTGTGACAGACGTATCCTGTCCCTTTTTTGTCACAAGAGTCCAAGGCATTTCAGTTTCACTGGAGGCTTGTACCTCATTGTGGAAGCCTCTGTAGTTCTCCACCTCTACCCCTCTAATACTAAAGAGTCTATTAAGGGTTTCCTGCAGCTCTTTTGCCTGATGCTGCAGCTCTTGAACTTGAAGGCACTTGTCACACATATTTACCATGGCAGCAGATATATCTAAACAATCCACCTGCACTGAAGTACCCTTGCTGACTGGGTCTGTCTGGGTGGATGCATCAATCTTCCCTTTTCCCCTTCAAATCTAAATTAAAGCCCTCTCAATGAGCCCTGCTAACTCTTGATAGTTTTCCCTCTTTGTGATAGATGCATTCTGTCTCTTTGAATTATCCCTTGTGCCCTGTAAAGTGCCCTGCACTCAAAAACCCCAAAACTTTGTTGGTGACACCAGGCTTGGAGCCACGTATTAATCTGTTTTGCCTTCCATATGGTTTTTTCATCCCTACATATAACCAAAGGGATAGATGAGAACACTGCTTATGCTCTTGATCCCATAACCAGACCCTGAAGTCTCCCTTAATAGTCCTTAGTCTCCTTCTTGACACTTCATCACTACCCACCTGAAAAATCAACAATGCATTCTGAACCGGGGTGGAGAGTCTTCTCACATCCTTGACCCGTGCCTCAGGGAGGCAGCAGATTTCCCTAAGAAGTGGGTCAGGTCTGCATATTGGCCCTTCAGTTCCCTTCAGAAGGGAGTGACCTGTCTTTTTGTTTTCTTCGGGGAAGCTGCTTTGATGTTGTGCACTGGTTGCCTGAATGGTGGCAACTGCTCCAGCTGGGGTGAGCCTTCATCCTGGTGACTGCTCAATTCTGCTTGCAGGGCTGCAAACCTGGTCTGTAAAGGTAGGGGCACCTGGGAGGATGGAGCAGTCACACAAGGCACTCCGCTGTGCCAGGCAATGACCTGCTGCCACTGCCCTCCATCCCTTGACTCTCTGGATTCAGCTGGGCTAAGAGAGGGAGGAATCCCCTGAGTTACTCCCCTGATTGACCTGCGAGGAGGGTAGGATCCCAATAGTCTATCTCTTGCTTACTCTCCCTAATACTCCTCAGCCTACTGACCTCCTGACGTAGCTCTACCACCAAGCAGAGTAGTTCTTCCCCACCTGGGCACACCTTGCACAACAGTGCTCCCCGTTTCCATCCTTGATAGAAGGCACCTCTCACATCCAGTCACCTGGGTGGCCACATGCTCCCTCTGCAGTTCAGTCTGGGTTCCAACTGAGCACAGGCCAAAGCTCTGGCTCTGAACTGAGTGGTTACCATTATTCTCCAATTGGTAGTACTTCTGATCAAACTGCCTGTGCAAACTGCTGTGCACTCGTGCTCCCCGGGGGCCATTTAAATGCCCCCCCCCCCCCCCCCCCCCCGGTTGCCTTGGCTCTGCCTCCTGGCAGGACCATCCCCTTGTGAGAGCTGCCATCTCCCAGTGGGCCTCCTTGCTGATCCCACACTTTCCCTGCTCTGGGAACCCCTGTCTCACATCAATCAGCTGCTCAGTCGCAAAAAACAAGCCTCGCTGATGCCTTATGTCTTGCTGACTGAAGGATGACTTCGGCTCTGGTGACACTGGT
This sequence comes from Colius striatus, assembly GCF_028858725.1. Classification (NCBI taxonomy): domain Eukaryota; kingdom Metazoa; phylum Chordata; class Aves; order Coliiformes; family Coliidae; genus Colius; species Colius striatus. The sequence goes on from NC_084766.1 coordinate 19,210,336, forward strand.
GAACAAGTTTGGGCGTACTGGGTCTGTGTGAAACAGGAAACAGGCTTTGCACTTGAACTTGATGGAAATCTATTTTGGGTCCCAAGATCTGAAACTTCCATTTTTGTGTCCTGTCTCACAGGTAGATGTTACATCTGTGCACAGTCCCACAGGACTGCCTTGGATGAGGCTTGTACAAGCAGCTACCAATAGCAAGGAGCAGAACTTGGAAGCTTACTTAGAAAACAGTCAGTTATATTATCGGTCTACCAGGAAAATCAACAAAAATGAGGAGCTGCTTGTCTGGTACGATGAGGAGCTTTCCAGCCTCTTGGGTTTCAATGAGATAAAAGCTCAGAGTCCCTGGAATGGTAAGTACCAAATTACTGACTGCAGGAGTCACTGAGGACTGAAGTGAGTCTGCAACTTCTTTAGTATATGATGATCTTGAAATAGAGGAAATAAAACCTGTCTAAGTCTTAAAGGTGATCAAGGAAAAGACCTTCTGCTTTGGAAGCTGAGCTGGAGGCATAGAGCAAGATGAAATTTGCAGTTCTCAATGCCATTTTTTGTTGCTGTGTTCCAGCAGAGAATGGTGAACTAGGGATTAATGCTAAAATTTTTGAACTGTGTAATGGATGCCTATGCACACGACTATCTTGGAATCTTAAAAGCCTAAAATATCAATTGGAAATATATCTTTTTTTATCTCATCGAAGAATTGGGTACAGGCTGGTGTTCAGCTTTAATCATTTAAATGAGTAGGGCTATAGAAATATAGAACAATCCAAACAGTACTGCATACAGCACAATCTGCCTATTTATCGTGGGACACAATGGAAACAAAGAAAAGGGCATGCTTTTTCTTCTAAGATGTTGCTAGAAATGTATTGCTCTAAAATGAATTGACAATTATTGAAAAAAAGGAAATCTAGATTACTGAGAGACCAAGCAAATCACTGTCAGGTCAATGCCAAGGTTGACTCCAGCTGTCATTTGCTCCAAACTTTGATCTGGTTAGACTGGAACAAAGCTCCTTCTACATTCCCTTTGATTTAAACAGAGTTTATATAGGCTGGTTAGTAAAGTTGTAGGTTGGTAAAGGTGTAAGCTGGTAAATTTACATATAATGTACTTGCCTGTAAATATTGAATTAATATAAATACATTAATAGCAGGAAGTCACTAAATAATTTTAACTGATTTTAGTGTGTTCTGTTAGTTTCTCTGTAGACACACACTGTTAGCCTTTTGAATTTACCAGAGCAAAGTGTTGTCTGTACAGGAAACACTATATGTAGACTCAAGACTTTAAACTATCAGACATAATGTTCCATGAGAATCAGCAGCTTTATTTTAGTATTAAAAGTTTAGTTTCTGTGGTCTGGGAAGTGATCAAAGTTGCGCTAAACCTACAAATTAGGGATTTAGTTCACCAATTAGGGATTAGTTCACTAATGGGCAAACTTTTCTATGTAACCCAGGGTTCAGGAGTTACCTGGCATCATTTTCACTTAAAAACAACTGTATGTTGTGAAATATTGTAGCATGGATAGTATTTACAAAGGTTAAGATGTGCCACGTGTAGTGGTCACTGAATTATGTACCATCTATTCATGAGCAATCAACTATCCCAATGGAGCAGAGATACAGTGCATTCAAAGATCAGAAGGAAACTGTTCCCCATTCTTCCTGCCCATCTCTGGCACTGTTTCACTTGGAACATTATTTTCTGAGCTGCAAGCATCTGTGCCTTAAAGCACATAAGAGTTTGCCAAACGAGCACATGTAAAGGCTTCAGGCATTATTGTCAGATGATTTGAGAAACATACAAAACTTCCAGAGTATCCTATGCAGAAAATAGAGGCTCATGTCAAATTCTTTGAGTCTGGATCTAAACCACATTATTACTTGAGTATGTAGCCTTTGACATTCAGCTTGTATTAAAGCCACTGACTTTCTTGGAAATGTAGACCAAAATCTAAGTTCAGACTTCAAATTGTCATGAAGCCTCTGTGGTTTTATATGGACCATTTTACATAATACAAACTTGACTCGAAAATCTAAATGAAAGCATTTCTGTAAGTAGCACATGGAGGCAAATATAAGTAAACCATTTTTGACAGCAGCAAGGGACCTGGCTCTGTGTTGGCGTTAGCTTTATCATGTGTAATTTTGTATGACACAGAGACGTTTTTAGTTTTTAACTTGTGTCAGTGACAGGTCAGGATCTTCATCCACCCATAATTTTACCTTTGCAAAACTTATCATCTGTTGTCTGTTTCTGCAGAGCTGAGATGCCAAGAATGCAACCGCATCTTTAAATGTGAGCATTCCTATCTCTCCCACGTCCGCTTTCTTTGTGTCCCAGAGAAGAGTGCCATGCTATGGAGAAACATCCAGAACCCTAAGACTGAAAAGAACAACTTAACTGAGCAAACCACCAATTTCCACAGCCTGGCAAGGGATCTAGATGTCAAAATGACAGCTTGTAGAGATGATACCCATGGCCTCACAGGAGAAAGGAGAGCAAAATCTGAAGAAGCTGAGAACAACAGGAGCAGGAAGACAGTGTTGTTGGAGAAAACTAATAATCTGAGGGAGGAACATAACTGTAGGGGCAAGGAAGAGGTTGGAGGAGAGCATGTGTTGGCTGGTTCTTTCTGGAAGCTTAGTTCAGGGAGGCAGTCAGCTAAAAGGGATGCTTTAGAGCTTAAGCAGAGTGCTTTCACTGAGGTCAGGAGGATGAAGGAGAAGCTGAGGAATGAGACATCACAGGAGCCAGAACAGGAGGATGGCACAGTCCCACTTGGTAAAGAGCAGGTATCAAAGGAAGTGTTGCTGAACTCCTCTGGTAGTGCATTCTCCTTTGTGTGGCCCACCAGAGCCCGAGAAGAACAGAAGAGTGCTTTTAGCAAACCCACTAAATGTCCAACAGACAGAGCTACAGTAAATTCTTCTCATCCCATGAGTGAGTCACCAAAGAGCCTGGGGGAGCTATCTGGCTTCATTGCCACCACAGACATCATGTGCTACAGCACTCTTCTTAATTCAAAGTTCTTTGTCAGTGATTTGTGTAGTGCTCAGATGCTGCAGACAGGCATCACTCGGAGCAATGTTTTCCCATATACCTCAGAACCGTGGCCCAAACAAGCAGGAGGACAGTTACACAACACAACCGCCACTTCTTCCTCCTCCTCCTCCTCCCCCTCCTCCTCTTCCTCCTCCTCTTCCTTGACTCTTCTCCCCCCCACCTTCACATCCTTTGGAGTGGCAGCCCAGAACTGGTGTGCCAAATGCAACCTGTCCTTTCGCATGACATCCGATTTAGTCTTCCACATGCGGTCGCATCACAAAAAAGAATATTCCTCAGCTGAATCCCAGTACAAGAGGAGACGAGAAGAGAAGCTGATATGTCCCATTTGTCACGAGTACTTCCGAGAACGCCATCATTTATCTCGGCACATGACTTCTCATAATTAAACCTGTACAGACAGATCTCACCAAGGGACTGGGCAGGTTGGGAAAAGAAGGGGAACATAATTCACTTGTATTCGTTTCTTTTTGAGTTTACATTAATTTCTGGCAGGAAATCACTGTTTACAGTAATTTATGATAGGTGCTTTGCAAAAAATAGAAAATGTTTACAAGAGTCTGAGTGGGTTGAAACTTTTGAAAACCTCAACCTAGTCCTTGTCAGTCTATTTTTGAGGAAATAAAGTGGCAAAATGAATGCACATGCTGTATTCATTTACAGAATTAGGAACAACATTGTTTTGCAAACAGAGTTGAGTTTGCTTGTATTTGATTTGCTGGTATCTGCACAGTACAGTGTAAATACAGAAATAACAATCACCTCATTGAATGAGGAATCTTTGAGCACTGAGAAAATCAGAGCTTATATGCATAAAGGAAAAAAAAATGTTTCTAGCAGCTTACATGGACTCTTACTCCTTTGTATTAGCTGGATCAGCTCTCTTACCAGATTTGTGAGTGTGAGAAAACCTTCAGTCTCCCTGACTCCTTGGCTTTGAAAGGGACTTGAAGTTAAGACTCTATCTCAAATTTGTTATTGTCAATAACTGAGCATTAGGCTGCCAATAGGCTCCTTTAAATCAGTATATCTGAGTTCTGTTATAGGCTCTGACACTTTTGACCTATCTTTTACAAAGTCAAATCAACCTGGACCTGTATCAAAATGTGACCTGTTGTCAACATCATTGTGTAGACAGGAAGTACAAAATTCTGCCTTGACGTGTGCTTGCAAGATCTGTGTGACTTCAGTAGACATATAGATGTGATGGAAGTAGAATTTGGCCAGTGATTTTCAGGTTTTGGTTATAGTAAGGGAAGCATCAAGGATATTTGAGTTACTGTTAGCTACTGATTGAATCTGTGCACATTCGTTGTGGATGATAGGCGCTGTTCTGCTAACAACTGGAAGGGTCCTTCACAGAATGATACAGGCATTCATGAGTTGCACTGCATTAGATCAGCTTGTCCATTCTCTGGTTTCTACATATGCATATTCAAGCTTTTTTAAAAAGAAAGTGCCAAATTATCCCTGTAGCTTGTCCATATGAGACATTTTTCATCTGCCTAGTTTGGTTTGAGTTCTGCTTCATCTCAGAAGCAGATGAGTTTATACTGCTCTGTGTCTGGGTGTGTTTGGGAAGCAGCAATCCTGTCTATTGTTACTGCAGCTCATCTAATTAGCCTTTCATTACTTTTTTAATCCATTTAGGTGCTTGTTCTTCATAGGCCATGATGTGTTCTTTAAGTGAGCATTTATCTCTCTTTTGTATAGTACTTTTTCAGGTTGTCTGATGTTTTTATGGCCTGTCTCTGAGCCTCATTTGCTATTATTCCCTCTCAGATAGAGAATGATCAGAAACCACTCAGAGGACATTGTGATATGCTTATTATTTTCCACCTTACAATCCAGTGTTTGTCTGATGCGTACTAGGCAGAAGAGACCCGCATGGACATGTTCCTATGCAACCTGACCTAGGTGAACCTGCTTCTGCAGGGGGCTTGGGCTAGATGATCTCTAAAGGTCCCTTCCAACCCTACCATTCTATGATTCTATGATGCCTAGGCTGATAATCCACGTACCAGCAATTAAACACATCTGGTGATTAAAAAAAACACCTGAGAATCTTAGGCTGTCTGTTGGGACCAACATATTACACTCATTAGCACCTCCTGGGAGATTTCTGTGTGTCAGGAGATTGTGTTCTTCCCAGTATATTGAACAGTGACACATGGCTGTTTCCTATTGACATAAACATGATTTACTGCAGGCTAACCACTGGCTCTGCACCTCAGCTTTATTTTCCCAACATAAAGTAACTAAGCTGTTACATTACGCCTTTGAATTCAGAAGACATAAATTGAGACTGGAGGTCTGGTTGGATTGTAATACAACTTTCCAATGTCAGTGGTGGAAGCTCTTTCACTGGGGTCATTAAAAACCAAAATGAACAAAAGCTTTGAAACATGGAGCACAGAGAACAACCTTGCATTGAGTAAGGGATGATGTGGGTTTTCTTCTAATCTTTCCATCTCTATTTTGTGTCCAATAACGTTTACTGTGTAGGGACTATATTTATGGCAAGGTTTAAAGGGCCAAGTTTCACTCCATCTGGTTTTATCTGGGTGCCAGCCAGTTTGCTGTGAAGTCAGTGTCCATAAAGTGTAATGAAGGACTCCATGGTGTAACTGCATTCATATGTGGTTAGGGTTACAGTTCCCATTAATAATTTAAGCCAGATTGTGATCTCATTTATTCCAGTGCAAATCCAGAATAATTCAAAGTTGCCACTCCTGATTTACACCGATTACTTTAAGATCAGCCTGGCCCAGTATAAATAAAACTAAAGATTTTTTGGTACCATTGCTGCAAAATGTTCCCTCTGTACTTAGTAAAAGATGCCATGTTTTCTTAACAGTTTTATGGTTAGAAACTTAGCTTCAGATTTCTTCTGGAAATAGACAAGACCAGCTGTATAATGCTCCCTCAGTATGATGTTGACAAGTTGCTTCAACATTACCCTGCTCCAAGGTCCTGTTTTCCCAGTGAGCTACAGCTGGTGTATCATTTGAATAAGAATGAAGCAGTACTAAATCTAACCTGTTATGTGTTTTCTCTGATTTTGTATTGGTGTAAGTGATCTTGAGAAAGTGTGGAAAATCAGCCATTGATAAACAACTGATGAATCTCAAAGCCTCTTCCAATGGTGTGTTAGATCCACATCCTTAGAGGTGTCACCAGTGTTCAAACTTCTTCATTTGACTTATGGTCTGAGGCTTAACCAAGCAGGAAGACTACAGGGAGAGACAGCTTTCCTTTATGTTATAAAGTTATTTTCTTTGGGGAAAAAAAAGGTAAGAACTCTTACCCAGTTTCTTTGTAGGCATATCTCAGGCACAGCAATTTAAATACTGTGATAGCAAGCACTGTAACCTTCTCTGCACAGAAAGGCAAGAGAACCACTTAGGAAAAGTGGCAGAGCTGATTCAAAATACAAATATGGAGAGATTGTTAATCAGATTTATTTCTGGTACTGTCCTCACCTCCTCCAGCTGCAGGGGGAGTGCAGTTTGGTCCTGGCATGTAAAGGTAAGGGATTTTCATCTTGCAACATGGAAATCATGCTGCCAGCAAATGCATGCAGTACTGCCCTTGCTCCTTTGTAAGCAGCCACTGGCATAAAAATTGAGTGAACAAATTACTCCTTATACTTGACTCAAATGTTTTGTGAACAAAGACTTGTTTACACACACAACTGACCAATATGATATCTTGAGTGGAACATCACAGTGGAACATGACATCAGAGTGGAACAGCATAGGTGCCAACAGAAGCAGAACTTGATCCCCTATGTGTAAAACCAGCTCCTGTGTAAAGCCCCTTGTGCAGGCAGAGAGAATGTCTTTTATGTGTCTCAAGTTAACTCTCCTCTAAGCTGGGGTATGTAAACCAAGGGGCTTATCCCAAATTTTCGCAGATTTTATTTCTTTAAAATAGTTGTATTAAAGTTGCATGAAATAAATATTGTGCAGGCAGAAGGAAGCTTAATGAGACAAAGAAAATAAATGTCTTATAATTGAGTCATGCTGGAAGCTTATGTCTAGAAGTCTGAATATTTACATTAGTATAGATGAAAGGAAATCCTGCTGGAAGAAAGGCACTCCACTAGAGCAAGGGGTTTGTGAAGAAATGTATGGATGTCAGGAATTCATTCTGTCCTAGTGCAACACTATGGTTTTACAACAGGGAACTGTGTCTTTTCTACAGGTAGAAATGGCTGGAAGAAAAAGGTTTTTTTGTTTTGTTTTGTTTTTTTTTAAACAATTATAAGTAATCTGACTGATTCATTTCCCACTTTTGCTAGCAACTACCCATGTCATTTTGATCAAACCACTGTTTCTGATGACATCTCTTTCTGGATCAGTGGAAATAGACCTAACATAATGCTGCCAAACTTAGCTGTTCAGGATGTGTTTCTCCATCAAAACAGCTCTCAGATATGCTTTTGAAGAATATATATTTATTTGCTTTTGGGGAATGATTTTTCACTAATTGATGCAGTCTGTGGGCTGCTATTGGTCTACAGATTTGAAAATCACTGGACTAAGGCAGCTTTTGTGGTGTGATCAAGGAAGAGACTACATTATAAGCACTCTCCAGAGAGTAAGAATGCATCATTTTGTAGAAAAAAAAATAATGATCTGTCAGCCATTTCTTTCTTCTTGTCTTTAAAATGAACCTGATTAGGATTAAACTTAAGGAAATTACTCTAGGTGTGATGGTAAGGAAATGATGCTATGAACCGTTAAATGTCCATGTCAACTATGGAACCAGAAGAGAAAAAAGGCAGTTTCAGCATGTTTCCTGTTGTGTTGTGGAGGGGTGCTTCTGAAATTGCTTATCCCTCCCTAAGAAAACTACTGTCTAACTTTCTAATTTAAACCACAAGCTATGGATTTTCCATAACTAATTTTCATTTATAATTTTGTGATATTCAAACCTTTCAATGCAGTGTAATTTTCTGTACTGTAGTTTTGTGAGGTCTCTTTATCCTGTGATCATGGTCTGCTTTGATCCTGCAGTTTTAGCGGTCACTAGAAACATAAAAAATGCCAAGTGGAGACAAAGTTGGAGGACATATATAGTGGGACATACAGCTCAGGATCTATATTTTCCTTGACACTGTAGAAGGAGGAAGATGCATGCAGAAAGCAGCTGTGGGATAGAAAGAAAGTTCTTGACCACATAGACGATAGAGATCAGCTTTAGTTCTGAAAGTGCATGTTTAAGTTTCAGGGGAAGTTCTGTTACCTATAGTAATTCCAGATGTTCTAGAAATGTTTGGTACTTCTAAAAGTATAGTCTTGCTAAGTTCAGTGGCACTTGCCTCAGTGAGTCCTGCAAGCTCTACCTTTACACGTACCTCCTTTCAGTTCTTAATTTACCTGCTTTCAACATCACTGTATTAAAGTGACATAGGATAGAGTTCATCTGTCCCGCTTGTTACCTCTCTCTGAGACAAGAAAGCCAGTCTTTTCAGTGTCTTCAAACAAGATGTTTCCTGTGATACTACCTTGAGCAAAATCTACTATCAAGCATGATTTTCACTACACTGTATCCATGTCCTAAGCTCATTGAGATGGGAATAAAAATCATGTAGCAGTTTGGGAAGACAGGAAAATACTTTTTAACACACTGGCTTTTGTTAAGCCTTGCAGTTTCAACGCCAGTTAGCCAGTAGGTGACCTATGAAATAGTAAATAATATTTTGTCAATTAATAAAAATTGTCAAAATTGCATGTTCATTTTGCAGAGAAATTGATCACTTCAGTGAACTAACAGCATAACTGATTTCAAATGGACTTACGAGTAAATGCATCTTTATTGTTTGCTTTCCCAACTGAATTCTGATTTCTAGACATTTATTATTTGTTAGTACTTACCATATTACTACAGGAAGAAATTACTTGCCATTTGTGCCCAAATGGTATAGCTGACATGGTTTTGGTACTTGAATGGATGGATGAAGTTTTTAAACGTTGAGTTTAACAGCTACAGTTGTTTGTACATGACAGCATAATTGATTGTGTTTAGGAAAACAAAACAGTATATCTGGATCATTTAGATATTAAAGAGGCTTAAAAGACATTAGAAGAAATACATTAGTGTTATTTACTCATTCATTGACCACTCCAGTCCCTTTCATATTAATTCTTTAATATTCTTCATACATACGTTACTTTACACAAAATTCTGCATGAGTTTTAATTCATTCAAATACTTTCCAGAACACTGAGAAGTTCAACAACTAGTTAGTGCATAAAAATCAGAACACAAAGGTGACTCGAGTCTAGGTTAGTGATCACACTGAATGTAGTTGGTTAGACTAACAAGTAGTAAAAAAGATAGAAAATGTTTGGTTGTTAAAATTATTTTATGGTGACTACTGAAAGATGTTCTCTGCAGTCAGATGTTTAAGCACAGTTTATTAAAAAGAAGGCAGTAACTTACAAGTGAGTAAGCCAACAGCCATGTCTAACTACTACAGACTCAACTGACTGAATTTTGGGAGAGCATTTTCCTAACTTAATTACCTTACAGCTGGCATTTTGCAGAGATGAAAAATTTTGAGATCTAAGTTAGAGTTACGTGTGTTTCTAAATAATAACAAAGACAGATGGTTAGACAAGAATTGTAAGAAAGACAAAGAATGTTGTGCATTGGTTAAGCTCATCTTTGTAACTCTGTTAGTTGCCCTGGAATGCACTGTTACTGATAAGTAGTTTGTTAGTAGAGTGCAAAGAATATTTCTCTGCTTTATTTCTTTGGGGCAGGATGCACAGCAATCTGGTTTTAGCCTGTAGTTCAGACACATGATTCTTCTCCCTGAGTTTGTTGATCTGAGCACTGAGTGAAAGATTCGATGTACTGCTTTTCTCCTGCTCACTCCTCCTCCTTTTGCCAGATACTAGGAGAGAAGGCGGCATGTACCTAAGAAATACCAGGCATCTGGGCAACTCTGACAGACTGAAAATAGTTATTTTTGCACATGTAAATGATGAAATAGAGCACAGACATTTACCTCTTGCAGTCTGGAAAACACACTCTCACAACTACTGTTACTTCTTCTTCAAGATATGTAAATGGCAATGTACATGATTTCCAAAGGAGCGGAGGAACCTTTTCTGTCTTTACATAAGTGCTTTGAGATTGTTCACGTGCCTTCCATGATGAAATATTCCAAAGGATTGTAGGAATCTGTGATTTGGAGCTAAATCTTAAAAAACAGAGACTGTGACAACTAACTGGTCTGATCATATGAGGGGAATCCTAAAACACCAGTAAACAATCCCTAGCTCAACTATGCCCAGAAAGAGCTGGGTTCCACAGAATGCGGTAAAAGAGTCAACGCGTTGAAAAGAGAATAAATTTGAGCTATGTACAGGGAACCAATCATTAACCATAGAGACTGAAATTAAGTTCTCACTCCTTTCTAGGGTTTACATTTTGTGATGTAACTAGGTTCTCATTCCCTCATTGGGCTATCTAGAGCTGTGCAGCTGAGAACTGAGCATCTCCTTTGCTTTGATAAGTGCTGTTTCAGCTGATGTTTCAATATGAGGAGGCACCCCTTTGCCTTCCCAAGAAGTGCTCTCTGCAGAGGTGACTGATCTGGAGGTGGGGATGATGATGTAGAAGTTAGTATCATCTACTTGATATGTCTGTGGAGAATGGCAGCCACCACTGGTCTGTTCCCCAATGATGAGAGCTCTGCCCACTCTCTTCATTATGTATACAAACTCTTCAGCAGCTCCAGTTGTCACAGCACTAGTGAGGATTATTAGTCCCTTCTGAGAGCCATACCTCTCACCTGCCAGATAGGACAAAAAGTATCAGAAATTCATCAATTTGGAGAAGTTTATTTCCTGGAGCAACAGAAGCCAAGACAACACATTACATTCCCTACCTGCTATTAACAACCAACAAAGTTTTGACATATACTTTTTACCTGTGATGGCACTTATGCTAGCCCAGACTCCAGACCATAAGAAAAGATTATCACTCTGTGTAGCGCTCTTGTGCTATCAGTTGCTGGTTATGACTCCAGTAGCTGGAAGGCCAGCTCATGGTTACTACTGCTGGCTCTTCTGGAGCTTTCTACAGGTGCTCTCAGAGAAGTGAGATAGCTAGGTGAAGAAAATGACATTTTCCACTGTTCCATCAGGGATACTCAAAGCTCAGACAGCGGTATCTTCAGTTTCACTGTCATCCTTGCTCTAGGAACATGGATGTCACAGAGTTTGACCTGCAAACCATGCAGGTAGCATCTTATGAAATGATTATTACAGTGGTTTCCCACAGGTTTTTATAGCCTATGAATGGAAGTTGTTACATGGTGTTCATCCAAAACCCTTCAACAAATACACTTTTACTGTTGGGTTCTGAGCCAAGTTGTCTCATTTTCTTACATAAACCAGCTGACAGGACTAGGGGTTTTTTTGCACATTATTGTCAATATATCTGAATATGCTACATACTCTTTGAGAGCTTAGTTCCTTTGAAAAAGTGGCCAGTGAGCCATAGCTGGGACCTGATAACTTGAAAACTACTCTAAAATGCTCTAAAGCTATGGTTATTTAAGTAAGTTACAGTATGACACATAATTCTCATACTAAACTGTAACAGAGGGGCCAGTAGCATGGTTATTAATTTTCACACCATCTTTGCTCTTCACATATCACTATAGACATAATATCCATTAGAAGACCCTTTTTCACAGTAGATATATATAATGTAGAACCAGATCCAGCTCCTTTGAAGTTAATATAAGCCTGCTTATTCTCTTTGACAGGAACTGGAATGTGTCCATAGTAATCAAATCCCTTAGCACAGTCCACCTCTAACTGCTTGGGAAAATAGATGGACCCTGCAGCCTGTGACAAAGTTTAACCATTTCAGTATGCTCCATGTAGACACCATTGTGACAACATTTTTGGTATTGTCTTAGCTTCAAAGGGGAAAAGAATGAAAAATAATGTTTAAAGCTTCTTAGCACACTAACTGCACTTTATGATCACTGAAGAGCTGTTTCCACACACTGCAGCATCCTTTCAACTTCCATGAACAGCAGGCAGGGGATGTGTGTGGAAGTGGGGAGGGGAGGGGGAGGCCAGTGTGTGTGTGTAACATTACCAAATGCTCCACTCACTCAGATGTGCAAAATGTAGTGCTTTTCTTTCTCTCTCACATTCTCTGGACAAACTGGGCTGTTGTGGGTGTTTCCATCTACCAAAATGCAAGTAGGAAGTATGCAAGTAGGAAGTGAGAAGCTACATATAAAACTGTGTATTGGAAGAGATGTTACTAGAGATGTAGGCAGCACAGGATTTGTTTTTAATTTTTGCAATTTCTGGATACCAGTTTACAAACCTCTGTGCCTAACAGACCCCACTCTAGGAGCAATAAACTGTTTTATAGATGGCATTGAGGAAAATGGCTGAAACGCACATTTTTGTTTTTACATTCTCTGCACAGCTTAAGCTAATCATGGTAGGTGTTTTCACCAAATGAGTTATGGTGTCTAATGGCTCACTTGAAAATACACAGTGAGAGACAGCTGAAATTAAAAACTACTCTAAAAAGAAATTGTCATTTTACCTTTCAGCAGTGGTTGGGTCCATATTTCCTTTATTGAGTCACTGGGTCTGTCATATACTTTGTCCAAGAGAATTCGGCGTCCTTCATCAAAGAAATATGAGCATAGGATTGCTATGGTAGTGGTGGAGCCTCCAATATTGTACCTTTTCAGAAATTAAAAGTATTAAGGAAAAAATTGAAAATGTATGTCAGACACTAAATCTCTCCTCCAAATATTGTTCCTTAACATTAGTACTTGCGGCTATATTTTGATACATTTAAATTCATTCTCCTGTATTAGCATTTGCACATTTATCAGAGAAAGAAAATCCTGTCTAAGAGTCTTTGTTGTTTCACAGATCTGACTTCAAAAGCAAATACAAAATATATTTTTTTTGCTTCAGCTTGGAAAGAAAATCTCTTTCTTACTTCAACCTGGAAAAAAAGACTCTTAATCTGCAGAGAAACATCAGAGTCTTGTTATTCTTCTACTCTGAATAACCCATGCTGTTACTGACATAGCAGCATGAGTAAATACCTGAACCCTGATATGTAAATGAAGATCCCAATTTAAGCAACATATGCTTGTAGAACTGTTGTGTTCTTATTTTCTGAAGCACACAGTGAGAATATTTGGTGTTTGGCACTCCATAAGTTCAGGCCATTTCCTGTTGTGCCTAAAGACTGTGTTGACTCCTTCATTTAGGATAGTCATGTTTGAAAACTTTGGCTGTAGTTTAGTTTCATACCAGTCTGCAAAGATTAAATTCACTGAAGAGCCTAAGTGTCATTAAAGAACACCTGCTATGAACACACACAATGGAACACCAAATTACTTTTTTCTGTTACTTTTCACAAACGCTAGAGCACATACAGTACTGGAAATGTTTGCACTTCACTCCCTAGTAGGATATAGATACAGTGCTTAAGTAAGTGAGAGGAGGGCCTGGCACAGGCATTGGAGGAAAAAAAATGCTAGAAAATGAGTTTTGTTCAGTCTAGTCCATAAATAACCTTTTTTTTCACCTCCAGAAAAGGATAAGACAGTTCAGGAGGCCTCTGTCCCAAAGCACGAATCTGTCTCTTTATTCTATGGCATTTGGGAGCTATATGCTGGACTCACACTGAGACTGGTTAGAGTGCAAATAAGCCTCTTTAGTGTGTCCTCTGTGCTGTGGTGCCAGAAGATCTTGCTGCTGCCGCACAGGCCAGGAGGCAACGAGACCCAGCAGAGTCCAGATTCCTGCAGCTGGCAAGCAAGTAGCTGGAGCAATGCTGAAAAGTTGTACCTGGGACTCTTCCAGACAGTGAAACTGCAGAAACTTTACTCAGTAATAATGACTGAGCAGTTGCTGGAGTTTTATCTTGCTAGAGGCAAGAGCTTCCTTCATTATAGACTTGTGTGCCATTAGGGAAGCTGTTTAGTTTATCAATGTGTCTTCTCAATGCTGTGAAGGTTCATGAGTGGCACAGCTGTTTCCCAAAGGGGAGCTATTAAGGTGAGAGACATCATACGTTATGGTTAATCCCATACAAAATTGAAATTATGAAAATATGACATTCCTGAGTGGGCCAGCTGTTCCAGGGAGGTAAACTTGTAAGATGAGAAACATTATTCATTATATTTAATCCCATGTCAAATTGAAGTTATCAGTCTGGCCTTAAAATTGTGAGATTGGTTTAGGGAGAATTTCAAAAGGTAAAATGCTTGGCATTCTCTTTTGTGTGCCTTCAGAGACTGTGTCTTTTGTGTGCTCTCAAAGGACTGGAAATACATTAAATATAAAAAAAACCACACAGCAGCCAAAGAAAAGAATTTGGTACCTGGGACCTGATTTAACTCAGAAAGAGCGAAGTCCTATTCCTATCTCAAGTCTATTGGAAGACAGTGGTGCCTTTGCTGGATTTTAATTCAGTCATGGGTGTGTTTTGTTGGTTGCTGTTCTACTTTCTCTGTGCTTGCATAGTGAGATATCTCCATCTGCTCTCAGTGCAATACTTTTCCTGCACATTGCAGAAGAACATTAAGGTTACCAAATATTGGGAGTCCCATGATGGCAATAGGCATAAGTGGCTCTAGCATTAAAACCCAGTTCTTACAAAAGTATTCTTTTCTTTAATGGATATTTTTAATATTCTAGGCTCATAAACATTAGCTCTAGATGAAAACAAGGAAATGACTTACCTAAGTATTGTATGAGAAATGTATACTTGTGATATTAATCTGCTTTGATAACTGGCAAAAAACGGATGCATCTTCTGGCTTGTTAAAATGTGAAGTACTGTTGACACACTGGAGTGTCCAACAGAATCCTAAATTGAGAGCAGGCATATGATGCTGTAGCTCACTGCCACAGGGACTAGGGAGTACTACAGCAAGGGTCATTCTGTACAGAGCTGATTGCCCAGGATAATTTAGCACTGCAGACACAGCAAACTAGGTGTTGTAACACAGCCTTATGCATGGTCTATTTTGACTGTTCAATCAGTTAATCACTGTCTTTAGTAAAAGATGTAATTCACAATATTAATACAAGACACACAATATTAATACAAGACACGTGCCGAATTAGATTAAAAAGAAATCAGAAAAAGAAAACAGATCTGTCATCCAGGATTGCATTCTGCAACATATTCCATAAATTTACCTATCTTGTTTTAAACATCTCAAGTGATGGCACAATTTATCTTGAGATATACTGTTATTGTTTTCCTTGGCTATCTTCCTTTTCTCATTTAATGTTAAATGTTAAATGTTAGCCTGTACACAGGATAGTAAGCCATGTAAAGCTAATTCACTGTTACAAATAAATGCTGCTTTGAAATAGCTTTGGTTATTTACCAGTCAAAGGTTTACCTCATGTCTATGATTAATGCATCTGTGTGAACAACTTTCTTCCAAACATGCTCCACCAATAGGTCAGACACCTGGGTTAGAAGTTCGTGGTCTCCAAACATATCAAATCTCAGATAGCCGATGTTGTTTTCAAATACATTTGTGTGGATTGAAAATTTAATCAGATCTTCAAATACTTCTGGGGACAGGATCTGAAAGAGTTTGGAAAACAAAATAAATGATTTGCTGGCACTGATATCTTGGCACAAGATTTCAAAAGAATTACATAGGTCAAATTCAGTCCAGGCGGGACATATGTGAGGAATATGATCAAGTTGGAGGAATATAATGAATAATATTAAGATTTTTGCATATTAAACATAGGTTAGCATTGGCTATTGCATTGTTTACACAGTGTAGGGTGCATTAATAGTTTGCCCAGAATCTGGCTCAGGTAGCTATTTGTCAGGCTTCAGTTTATCTTTCAAGGAATTTCCTTGGACCAGAGAGGCTGGGAAGCCTACCAGAACCAGCACCCAGCCTGTAGCATATGCCACTATCCCAACCCTACTACCCAAGCTCACTTATTTCCTTTTTAATCTCTTGATTGGCCTCAGCTTGCAAACAGCTTCTAGCTATAGGTGAGGTTGGCCCCAGCCCCTTGTAGTGAGCCAGTCCCCATTACAGTGAGGAACCTGATGTGTTGGACATTTGCTAGGATACCCATGAGAAAGCTATGTATCCAATCCCTTATATAGTAGCCACGTGCCTGGACTCTCACATGTTAGGCTGTGACAAATTTAGTTTTGTTTATCTTATTTTATTGAACAGCAGATATTTTTTTTTTATTAGCCACATGTACCAACTAATAAAGCTATCCCAATAACTCCTATATATACTGAAACATAGCCTGCTCCTATTGTCAAATTTCTGTTTTGCATGCTTGTGTCTGATATATATGACTTATATATGTCACCTTCAGCAGTTTGGCCTTTTCTCCTCAGCGTTGCTGTGAAAATGATTTTATACTTGTTTTTAATCAGTTGCTCTCTGACAGCTCAGTCCCAGATAATTCATACTTTTACACCCAAAAAACCCAAGGAGTCAGCAGTGAACCAGGTGCTAAAAGCTGTTATCCCAATGCGCAATATGCTGCAGGATCTGGGAGGCATTTGGTCTTTCTGCAACTGTAGAGGAGTCAGGCAGCCTCCTGCCCTACATGTAGTGCTCTGGCCTGCCAAAAACAGGTCTGCCACAGCAGACAGTTTTCAAGATATGTGAAAGCACTTTTCCTTTACTATCCCTTTATGGTGGGAAATTACCTACCACATCACACTTCTCACTGCCCTGAGCTTCATCATTCCTATCCTCTGTATGTCAAAGTTTAATGATTTGATGGTAAGAGCAAACTCCACCAAGTCCTCTTCTTTCTCACTGTACCTTGTATCTGGGCTGTAAACATGTCAGTCCAGCGCTACTGAGTTTGTCATTTCCAATCCACTTCCCAGTGACAGCAATGTCACTTGATCTGCCTACTGTACTTTGATTAACAAATCACAGTTTTGAAGAATATATCCAGCATGCATTGCATTGTTCTGACAGAGCTTATATCTAGCTCAGAGGTACTGGTCCCCCCAGGAGAAAAAAGTCATCACTCATTGAAGAAATCTACAAACAAAACTGATGTGTTACTCTCCGCCACTTACTGATGATATTTTAACTGAACATACAGTTTTCTTATCTCTGTCTTCAACAATAATTGCTACATGTGTATCCATAAGCATGTTGATTAAGAATAACCTCTCTGTCCATGTCTGATTTTTTTTTTTCTACTTGGTCTTTTACTGTGCTGCATTACTACTTTGTTTACTGAGGACTTCAGTACTTGCTAGCAGCGTTGCTAACTCTTGTATATTTGTAAACAGATTTCAAGGTGGGCAGATTGCTTGTAAAGCCTCAGGTCTCATGGGGTAAAAAGAATATGTAAGGATCTCAAAGAAACTTTTCTTCACCTTCATGGCTGCAGGAAAAGATAAGAAGCTATATCTGTACTAAAGGCTCTAAGATCAGAAGTCAGATGAAGAGCACTCAGAATGTAATTTTGTGGGGATGGCAAAAGCTGCCTAATTTTTAAGCAAAAGAGGGGAGGAGGCTGGGAGTGACGGTAGACAGTTACTGTCCTGTAAAACTGCAGGTTTGTGACACTGGCACATGGGCCATGTGCTGCTGGTACCTAAGGAGGCAAGTCTATCTTTAGAGAGCAACAGCACACGCCCCTTTGGAAGGCAGGGCCTGTTTGCAGGCCAAGGACAAGCTGGGGCAGGATGCAGCTGAAGGTAAGGTCCTGTTGCTCATCAGGGAATGTTTACATACAAATAACTTGATGTTAAATATAAACTCTGAGGTGCCTTAGTAAGAACATGATAAATAATGTGGCTAGTCTAAAGGACTTCCAAGCTAACACCACTTAAGCCAAGGAATAATAATTTTTTGTTAACTATGTAAGGTCTCCATCCCTCTTCTGCAGTCTTTTTCCATGAGTGGCCTAACTGAAACACTGATATGACAGAAAATAGGACCTACAATTCTGCTCTGGGATTCACGCATGGAGTTTTATCTCTCCTTCTGCTGCAGATACATACCACAGCCATGGGCAAACTACTTTTCCAGCTGTACCTCTCTCCCCTCGTTTCTCACCTTTCACCTGTAGCCTAAGTTGTTTTGTCTATTTAGATGGAAACGATATTTTCATAGCTAATTTTGTGCTGACCACTATAATGTGACTCTGATTTCCATTAAGGTTGCTATTACTGTCAACTGCCATCTGTTAAAACATCAGCTAACATCTTTCTGAATTGCAGTTCCTGAGATTGGTTTAAGGACCATGAGATTTCAGGGACTTGGTGAGAGGGCTGCACCTTAGAATAACAGCTGGGTTATTCATGTACAGTTCACAGACTGGAATGGAACTGTCCATCCTAGTAAGTCCCTCAGCTCAAGGGACTGAGCAGAGACAGCTATATACCTGACATGAGTCTTACTTGCTCTTAAAGACACCCATATCATTGGGTGGTTTCCAGGCAATCCACTCTAGTATGTCACTAACCTTACTACAGCAAAGATATTTTTAATATCTACTGTAAACAATCTAAGTTCACTACTTTCTACAATTTAAATGCATTACTTCTCAGCCTGTTTACCATGGACAAGGGAACAGATTATTCTATTAATATTTGAAACAGTCTCTTACATATGTGAATACTGTTTTCATGTCTCAGTTCTCTGTGGAATAAACAACTCAAATCTTTAAACTTTTTCAAGATGACTCTTATTCAGTCTTTAGTCCTGTGCTTTTTTTTTTGCTGCTTTGCCATTTGAGCTGCATCTTTATAGAAAAGCATAGCCCAAGACTGTGCATAGTATTGTTTAGCTGAACTTTCTTTAGAGCTGAAAGTAGCAGAAGACTTGACACCTTACTCATTACATTCCTCCTTAACCATTCCAATTCAATGATTATTATTTTTACTGCAAAAACTTGACTCTATTGACTTGTATTCAGCTTCTGAACTCTGAAGAACCCAAGCTGAAATCTGAAGAACCCATATAACTTTTTTACAGGGCTCCCCCTAAACAAGCTGTTTTACTTGCCAAGTTGTGCAGTCAATTACTATCACCCTAGAAACTGTATAAGAACCCTGCATGTGTTCTTATTTAACCTAATCCTGCTTTTCACAGATCATTTCTCCAGGTTTTTCTTTTTCAGAATTGTAGCTTTGAATTCTAATTCTTCCCTCCATTGCATCAAAACAGTCAGGATGGGGGGTTCTACCACAAGCAAAACTGAAGCCCTCTGAGAGGTATTCTGGAAAGCATTAAAAGATGTTGTTTAAGGCTTTCAGTGCTCACTGAGGGGGTGCAGGGCAGAATAAGAAGCTGTACTTTCACCCCACAAAAAGTGGCACTGCCCAGCAATGCATGAGCCTGCTTTGACAGTACACAGCTTGTAACATACTCATTGCAAGCCAGTCAGCAGTCATTTTCTAGTCAATGCCCTGGAAGACTACATTCAAAAGCAAATTTAAAAAAAAACAGTTCACGACTAAATTTTTGTTTTCATTAAAACTCCATTGAAAATCCTTAGAACTAATGTTCAAATCTACTATAATGTTTAAGACAATAGAAAAATTAAGCACAAACATCTCTTGGATGGAATTGTAACTGCAAACTGCAAAAGTGCACTGAGCAAAAGTATCAGGATCAGAAGACAGAAGATACTAGAAGAAGGACAAAAGTGATGAGCAGTGTCATACACTTTTTTCCTACCAAATACAAGAAACAATACAAGAATTACAAAAAGTGAAGAGTTAATGAGATTTAAAGATAAGACTTTTTTTGGATTGCATAAACTTGTATAGTTCTGCTGAATTTACTGTGGTTATATTGATATAAATCAGCATTGTATGGGCCTACAACAATTTTTCAGCAGCTGTTAGCAGTAGATGTATCTATCTTGTCACTGTGAGGCTGAGCATTTTGATTTCACTCACTGATGAAGGTATACAACCAAACCATAATCCTTTTGGGTGAAACATCTTTAACTATTGCCTCCTTCAGGAAATACAATATTCTGTTCTAGATACAGGAGCAATCTGATAATAATTTTCAGCTGCTTATTAAAACATTAATACAAAAATTATCTTAGGCCTGAAGACTGTATTAAAAGTATTTGGGCATTAACAAGGATCCAAAATTGTCACTCAGAGTGACTTGTCACTCAAAACTTCCATAATACGTTTGCCAAAATAAGGCAGCAGTTTTTCCATAGGTGATCTAAAATACTCAGCTATTCATGAACACAAATGTTTCAGTGTGGAAAGGAAGGTGTGACTGGAGGGAGAGAGAAGCAAACAGAAGAATAAAAAGTAGTGATCATTGAACCGCACATCAGCAAGTCTACAGAGCTGTGCCGTATTAGCAAAATGCTATTTTCTGAATCACAGACAATATCTACAACATTTGCTTCTGGGAAATCTGATCTCAGAAGATCAGCAGACAACTCTGGTTAGCATTGACCTTGCTGCAGTCATAGAGGAGAAATATTCACTATCCTGTATTATGCTTCAGTGGCTATTTTAGTGTAACAGACAGAAAGGTCTATATGCATTTCACTTGTCTGTCTCCTATGTCCCATCCCATCCTTCCTGTAGTTATTCATCATTACTCTAATTTAGTTGCATTGAATCTCTTTCACTGTCAAGGTCATTCTGAAGAAAATCTCACTGTCGAAGAAAAGGGTGGTTTGCAAAGTAGGTAGCAAAAGAGAAAAACTATCCCTTAGGCTTTTGAGGAATAAATGTGATACAGATTAAAAGAGTCACTATGTCCATGTATAAGACCATCAAAAAAAGGATAAATGCAATTAGTGCCAACGTGTAAGCTTCGACTCTAATTTACTCTCTGTGGCATTGGTATGAGATGTTCCACAGAAAACATCCCTCTTGGCCTTGCAAAAGCAAGGCAGGGAATGAAGATACTCTTGCTTGCCAGTGCTCTGTGGACCAGGTGAATTTTCTCTTGCCTCTATCACAAGGAAAAGCCTTTACTTCAGTGACTTCAGTGTCTTCATTCCCTCTATCTCTTTTGTTTTCAAATATCTTAACACCACTCTTGTTTCTCTGCCTCCCAATTTCCTCAAGCACTATGAGGGAATTCATATGCCTTTGGAAACTAATTTTTGTCTCACAGAAGACCTGTACATCTTCTCTGATATTTATATGTTATTTCTCCTTGAAGAAATCAGACATTTGTCCTGATCTTCATTCACACTGATGGTATTTCCTTCTTATGGATGAATCCCTGACCTCTTCCGATTATTTTGCTTGACAAAGAACTGAGGCAGAGGCATTAATTAGTACAATGCATTTCCTCACCAGCTCTATCAGAATCATAATTTCATGTCATGTGACAAAAATATATTTGTCCTGTACATCTTGTTCTTAGCATTCAAGGTTCAAATAAAGTAAGGTTTGAACAAGTGAAAATAGCCAACAATATGCATTAACAGCTTTCAGTGAAACAGTGAGTAATTTGCAAGATGGGCCCACTTTGTAGAATGGAGAGAAATTATGATGTATCACTACTGATATGTTGCTAATAATTTAGCAGAGAGCTCTGTCAAAAACATCTTTAAAGTTAAGTTTTCTACACCCAACAATTGTATGATGGAAAGAGAGATATAGAATAGAATAATCCTTTAATTAATTATTTCCATTTAAACTTAGAAGCAAGAATGGAGCCAGCTCTTGGTTAACAAACTTGAAAAAAATGCACTTCCAACAGACAATGCTTAGGCTTTGTGTTTGACCTTAGTGTTGAATATAATACCACAAAGGTCATGCCCACTTTAAATCATACATACCAAAAGCTTCAGAGGGTGGAAGGCTCTTTTCCTCCCACAGGAAACATTTAATAGTTACCCAATGCTCGGTATACTCTGGTTCATTGCAAATGCATTTTCTTCAAAATGTGATTTTATGAGTCCCCAGAGAAAAGATGTCTCTGGTAGCCATGCTACAGCAGTAGCCAGAAAGGACCTCACTTCATCCAAGAAAGGGATCAGGTTATCCTGGCCCTCTCTTTAATTCGAAGATGGAATTTTAACAAGTGTTTCTGGCAGCTTCCTCCAGCACAAAATGAGAAAGATTACCAAGGCAGAGCAGTTTATAAATACCCAAGCTCGGAACAAAGCACAGACTGTTATGCAAAGCACACAGCAAGTGCAAAAGTAGATTATAAAAAATCAGTTTCTCCCTGGGGTCACTTCCTCCCATAGATGTCTTCCAAAGTATTACTAAGACACTGAGAAACTTTCTGATGCTGAGCATGTAATACAATCAGAACAACTTTCCAACTGCCACTACAAAATAGTTGCTTGTTTTTCTGCTGTAACAGAAGACAGGAACAGCAATTTTATATAGAAAGATCTATTGAAGAGTATGTGGCTGCATGTTTTGTGGCTGTATGCATTTACTTTGGTCTCCAATTAAAAACTTGGTTTACAACTAGTCATTATTAACAGTGCATTATTACAGCATGAAAAGCCATAGCACCGAAAGAGAGGGAATCACATAGACAGTATCTTCCCTCTAAGCATATTTTCTTCTGGCAGGTGGTAACTGAAAGACATTCACAGCCTGAAGGTTATTTCTAAAATGCATGCATGCAGAACTACCACCTACTACCTTAAACTACTACACCGACTTGCCTTAATGTCAGAGAGCTCAGCCTCCAAAACCCATTTAGGCATTAGCTTCTCTTCTGGGTATAGGCAAATTCTGGTGGGTTTATGATAGAGGCTAGAAACAAGATATCTGGCTCAGTGCTCCCATTCTAGCTGACGTTGGTATAGCTGATGCAAGAGAACTGTACCTGTTTTGGCATGATTCCTGGGATGCTGTCCTTGGCATGTTCAGGGATGTAGAGCAGTTTCAGGTGCTGATCATGAGAAAGAGCTTGCAAGTTAGCAGTCACCTTCCTGGCCAGCTCCTCTTCTGTATTAATCCTTTTATAGCTATCTTTGTTCTTGGTGAGGTTGGATGCTACAACAGCCCCAATGTCCACAAGGGCATAATTATCTGCCACGAGCTTGCCTACTGTTTGCAGTGTCTGTGGTACCTGGGTACGCAGGTTGGCAATATGCTGAGCCACAACCATGGCTTCATTGGCCTGAATGGTGATGTGTGGCTCCACTCCAGACACACTCCATACTTTGCCAGTGACTGGGCTGAGCACCACTTGGCTGGGGATGGAGGCATATAGGGAACTGTTACCAACACGATAAATGCCCACTGAGAGGGAACCACCTACTGTGGGCTCACCAATAACTGTGGCCCGATGTAGATCCTTCATAGAGTGAGCAAAAGCTTCAGCTGCTGAGCCACTCATATGGCTTGTTAGGATGTAGACATCCTTGAGGGAGCCATATCTCCTGCCAGCGACTTGTGGCAGAGTCCATACTTCTGTGCTCTGGGAGGTACTACGATCGAAGACAGTGTAGAGGTGCTGCCGAGGCTCAGGCTCAAAGAAATAGGAACAAAGTATTGGGATGGCAGTGGAATAGCCTCCTGTGTTGTACCTCATGTCAATAATCATAGCATCTGTGTCCACCAGCTTGTTCCACACCATCTGCACAAGCTGGGGCCCAATGGCCTTCACTGTTTCTGCCTCAGCCATCATATCAAAACGAAGGTAGCCCAAGTTGCCTGGCAAAACCTCAATTTTGAAGAGTGCCTCAATGATGTAGCTCAGCTCCTCAGGGCTGGGAATTGTGTTGGGAAACTGTTCTTCTGGAGTTGGCTCCACGTGGCTATGGAAGACATGAAGCCGATGGTCCCCTGAGGCCTCCTG
Organism: Colius striatus; assembly: GCF_028858725.1. Taxonomy (NCBI): domain Eukaryota; kingdom Metazoa; phylum Chordata; class Aves; order Coliiformes; family Coliidae; genus Colius; species Colius striatus. The sequence goes on from NC_084766.1 coordinate 19,234,226, forward strand.
CAAGTCACTGGTAAGCTGAGAAGCCAATGTTTCAAAGTCTACAGCTGATCGGTAACCTCCTTGGGCCCGTTTTGTGCTGAGCATAGCACTGGTCTTACCAGCCACTTCTGGGATAGCATAGTGAGCCTCTAGGAGCTGCCCAGTACTCTCCAAAAGTACTCCCATGCTCTTGTGGAAAGCTAGCACCTCTTCAGCCTTCTTCAGTGCATCCTCAGCCAACACTATGGCATCAGGCACAACTCCTCCGCCCATCCAGCTTTCCCCATGGTTGTCAATGAAGGTGATGACAGGAACTGTGACAGTTAGGCCACGGGTTATTCCCTGCCCAGACTGCAGCAGAGGGAAGGTACGGGTGTGTGAGAGGCTTCCTGCTGTGATCTCACCAATCAGTGTGGCACGGCCCAGGGACTGCATAAGGTAAGCAAACTCCTCAGCAGCTGTAGCAGTGTGGCGGCTGGTGAGCAGGTAGATGCCACGTTGAGCCCCATAGGGCTGGCCCAGCAGTTCTGCCTGGCTGTTGTGCTCCTGTGTGTGGTTGGTGCGCCTGTCATAGGTTGTGAAGAGGTGGATGGGACCTGCATCAGGATCTTGGAAATAGGACAGTAGCACAGGTACAGCAGAGGAGGAAGGGCCCCCAGGGTTGTAACGTAGGTCCATGATCAAATTTTCTGTATTTTGGAGGGGCTTCCACACTTTGTGGACAATGTAAGGTCCCAGTTTAACAAGCACAGAGGCATCTGCAAACTCATCAAAGCGCATGTATCCAACATTGCCTGGCAACACGGACACCTTGAAGACAGTATCCACCAAGGCATGCAGCAGTTGCTCATTGTCAGGTAAGTTGTCCGCCATTGCAATTGGCTTCTCAGCAGCAGGGGAAGCAGCTTCACCTGGCATTGTGACTCTGACCAGCAGGCGGGGGTCTTCAGATAAGGTCTGCAACTCAGTATTAAGCTTGGTGGCCAGATCCTCTGCTGACTGCACAGAAGAGAAGTCAGAGGTGATGAGGTGCTGTAGCAGTGCAGGTACCCGCTCTACTAAGCTGTAATAGTCCTTTAATATGTTTGTGAGGAGGCTTACGGTGCCAGGCACTGCTCTGCGCACTGCCAAGATGTCCAAGGATTTCTGCAAGGCTTGCTCTGCCTTAGTAGTCACACACGGCATCACACCACTCACCTCCCAGCTATATCCACCTCCACTCAAGGGGCTCACAGATCGTGACACAGGAACCATCATATAGAAATTGGAGGGGCCAATACGTAGCTTCTGGATATCCAGTGAGCCCCCAGCTGTCCTCTCTCCGACAGTGATAGCCCTGTTCATGTGCTTGAGGATGTAAGCCACATCTTCAGCCACTCCTGTGGTGTGGTGGCTGATCAAAACAATGACATCCTTGTCTTTGCTGTATCTCTCTCCTAACACCTTTGGCAGTGTCCATATCTCTGTGGTGGTGTTGGATGGACGATTGTATACAGTCTCAACATGCAGCATCTTGTCTGGTTCATGCAAGTATGAGATGATGAAGGGCAGGCCAGAAATCTGTCCACCAGTGCTGTGACGAAGGTCTATCACCAGGGCAGATGTCTCCATCAATGTCTTCCACACCTTGTCTACCAGAAATGCTCCAACTTTCTCCACAACTTCCTGTCCTATGATATAATCAATCCTCAGGTAGCCAACATTGCCTTCCAGCTTGTCATACATGATCACATGCTCGATAAGACTCAGGAGATGTTCTCTAGTGGGAGAAGCCTCAGCTTCTTGTTTGGGAGCTGCATTTGGTGATGGCTCATAGGAAATCACCAGTCTTGGGTCATTCAGAGCACTCTGTACTCCAATTGTCAAGACTCTGGCCAGCATTTTTGGATCTGAGATGTCCAGGATCTCCCTGCTCTTGATTGCTTTTTCAATGGCTTCTTGCATTCCTACTAGGTTTTCAGGATAGCAGTAGTTATCCAGAAGGACTTTAGCCATGTCCAGAACTAGAGTTGGCTGAAAGATTTCCTCAGCAGATATGCTGCACATGATGAGCGCTGAAAACAAGAAGAAACGTGTCCTGATCATTTTGTCTTTGTATGGAATAGAAAAGAATGAAAGGATTCAGAAACTCTTTCTTATCAATAAAGATGAATGTAGCTGTCCAGTGACTCCCTCTGTTCATGAAGAAATCGCTGTGTCAAATCTAGGTGCACTGAACAGACAAAAATCTTTTATCTGCATTAAACCTTTAATCTCATTACAATAGAGTACATCAGCTGAAGTGCACCAATAGATGAGATTCAGTTCCCTGCTACTTCATAGTCCTCTTACAAAACAGTAATAAACTTCAGTCATCAAGGAAGACCTTTCTGGTAGCTAATTATTTCCAAAAGGTAATGCATTGCCTATTATAAACTGCTCCTGGGTAACCATGACAGTGGATTGCTCAAATGCAAATCTTTGACTTTCGCAACAATTAGAATAGCAGTTATCCAGCCTTTTACCATTATTTATGAAAAGCTTATACCAAGAGATTCTTCAGTGACTTAATTGTATCAATATTTAATATTTTTTCAAAAGCTGTTGACAATACATTGTCTTTGGTGTTTTTCAGTCTGAGTTGCAAAAAAGACTGTTCTTACATTTTATGACTAAAGGCTCCAAACAAAGAACACCAGACACTTAGAGCAGCTCATAAAATCCAAGGGAATGATAGCCTGTTAATTTCTGTACTGAGAATTGCCAGCATTTTAAACAGGACTTTGGAATACATTTGCCTCAACATAATACAGCTAAATCCGAAGTGACTTTAATCTTCATAATTTGCACTCAATTAGGATTTACTTGTAATACCATTGAGTAACATATGGTCATGTCTGACGACAGCTCTCAGCCAATAGACTTTAGGCTCAACATACCAAAATAGAACATGGGGGGTTGTTTTCTTCTGTTCACAATGTACCCAAGACCTTATTGTATTAAGAGTTTGAAAGAGGATCAGAATGTGTGGGATACCGCTGCACACTGTACCTGTGTGAGTGAGCTGTCAACATCCAGAGCTCCAGTATGACATCCCAAAGACATACAAAAACAGATTCTTGGATTTAAGTCCGAAATTAGTTGCTACTCTAGTCTTCTTGCCCAAGGTAGATGCAAAAATAGACTAGGGAAACTGGGAAAAGTATGTTTTTGTATGGCTTTCAAAATGTGCCTTGTTGCTACATATGAATACATGTGGAAGAGAGTCTAAAGATGGTTTGCTCAAGCTGAGTGCACTCTGTTGGTGTCCTATGTGAGTGTCCTGAGTGAAGCTTGCCACTCACATGTGCAAAGTTTAGTGCAGTCCTCTTTCTGGGTCATTCAGCTGCAGTAATAAAGGAGTTTTGTGAAGTTCTTTCCTTTTACATGTCTGTATATGATTACCTTCATCTATATATGCAGATCCTATCTAGTCTCATGTTTAATTTATATCTGTATGTATGTAAATGTACAAATGTAAATCCATCAAAGGAAGCAATTAAATTATTCTAAGAGTCCGTTAGAGAAAGGACTGCTCTATGGCCAAAGCTGTAAAACTCGATGTTGTAATTACAGGTATCTTTGTCAACCAGGTTGTGAAATTATCAGTACAAAACCATTGCCACATCTCTTGTCAAAGGAGAGACCTAGGATACAGTTGAAACTGCTGTTGATAATGTATAAAGATGTAATTAAGCTCCAAGTGTGCCACGGAAACATTCTACACATTCAACAGTGTCCCTCACTGGTAGATAAACAATGAGATTCAGATCTGTTTTATCTTTTTAATTTTGGGAGGATGGGGGAGTGTTCTATACTATGACAATGTGTGATATCCATCAAAGACCTGACTCCAGAGTATTATCAGCAGTTTGAATTGCTTGTCTTGCTTTCTCGCTGCAAAGAATAGTCCAGAACTCTAGGGCAAAGTTAGCTGGAATAAAAACTCTCCAGCATAAGCACATTTTGTCCAGAAATTGACTTTTGAGCTACAGGATTTATTGCCAGAGCTACATTAATTCCTTGTGTGATTAATATAGTGAGCAGGACCATGGTTAAATAAATTTCTATTGTTTTTCTAACCAATGGATCTTCTGTCTGTCTAGTTTGGAAAGTTTCTGGAGCAAGGGATCTTTTTTGCTACATTAATGTCTACCACATACCCTACCTTTATTTCCAACCTCTGATAGTGCCTCTGAATGCCATTACCACAGGAATAATTGCAGTCATTGTAGTATATGTTAAAACAACCACTTCAATAGATATTGTACTCTATAAATCCCCAACTTAAATCTTAAGCCTTGTGCTCTGGGCATCAAGTAAGGCAGGGGACATCTGAATTAAAAAATTGTGAGCTGTGATTGTGCAATTAATGGATATGACCAAGAGGGGGATGATGCATAGATAATCTTAACTCTGACATTTCCCACTTTCAAGTGCTTAACATTGTAATGCAATTTTTCTGTTTCCAACACCTTGCAATTAGCTTGAAAGGAAAGACACATACTAGCTAATTTTGTTATGACAGAAACACAGCATAGAGAAAACATAGGTATGATTTAAACTAATGAAGAAAAAAAATGTGTAAACACGGAAGGGTCAGATATTTTGCTTGATGGGCTAGGGGGTTGGGTTGTTGAATGGGTCCCCTATTTTGCTTCTTATTTCGTTCTTCCTTTTACTCCTGCTGGATGCTGGAGGAGGGCATGCCCGGGAGCCAGGGTTACAAAATGGATCCATTGTGACAGGAATTGGGAAAAAAAGTACAATGATCTATGTCCCTAAGGATATGTCTGTACACATTTTCTGCCTATTTGTACAGTATCTTTAATTATGCATCTTTCTAACCCAGAAAAAAAGAATGACGTTGCATGTTTATGGAGGATACATAGTACTCGCCTTTTTAATTGTTCGATACATAGTAGATAATGGACATTTCTATTAAACTAATTAGCAAGTAAACGATAATAGTGAAAATAAGTTTAAATTATTTATCACAAAAATTATTACCTCATCTTACTCTGAATATAACAGACATAAATTAATTGCCATGAAGATTATCCTCAGGAAAGACACAGTAACAGACAATAACTGAACATTTTTAATCAGGTTATGTGCCAGATAATTACCTTCCATGTCTAAAGGAATTCTATTTATCCACTGCTAAACTCATTCTATGATAACTGTTTTTTCATAGCATCTAAGGAATTATTTCCACAGATTCACAATGTTCTTCTCCACTGAGCCCTTACCTAGAGGTTAAAAATCATGATATGGCACTTTCCTGACTGTGATTGTTGTAAAATTATAAGATTAGAAAAATAATTTTTCTTTTTTTTCCTAACATTTATTGTGCAATGTATCATATTGTAAAGATTTTAATATCAGAATGGCTGGAAACTGTAGCTGAAGTTTTTATGAAGCTAGGGTTTTGAGAAATATATACAGGATTGTGACTAATTTTTCCCAGTAAAAGCCAGTTCAATTTATTCCCTGAGTTCAGGTACATATTATTCTTCAGGTATGTTATCACTAGCACATGGAAACAAAACTATCCTCTTAATGTAAATGTAAAATAAATGTTTTTCAAAACATGTGCAATTGAAAAACCTATGACAGTGGAAAAAATAATTTTTCCACACTAGATCTATTCAGTGATCTATTTCTCTTACCCAGAATTCAGTATGACATGTATCACTCACTGCTGCCTTGCTAATTCTTTATAGATGGTGCTAGAAAGGTAAGAATCACCCTTTGTGTGGTGTGCATTCTTCAAGCTTTCGAGAACGAATGTTTGCTTCCCCATTTCTTGATGCACAGAGCTTACATTTTTATAAAAAATATTGTTTACTGCAAGTCTGTTTATTGAATTCTGAGTACTTAGATCTAAAATGTAACTTTCCCACCAGTTCTAATTTCTAACATAACCCAAGCCAAATTTCTCTTTTGATTTTAGTTTTGATCTGAATTCAATAGCTCATGCCTAGATCTAGTTTTCAAAACTCATAAAATTTTATGATTCTTTAAATTCTTTAAAATTTGTCCATAAGTATTTAATTTTCTGGCTTCCTGTGGGCATTCACTTCCCACATACTCTGAGAAGAGGCATTTTCTTTTATCTGTCCCAGATTAGTCTACATGCACAGTCTGCATGACTCAGATCACACGGTAAAAAATTTCTGCAAGAGTGAAATTAAATGTTTTGCTATGACGATTTTTTGCTTCATATACTTTGCTCCAATACTCCCTGGTTCTCATCTGACTGATCTCACCATTCCCTCATCAGGCCCATATAGACCATTTGGTCACTGATAAACAGCGGTAGCAGAAGGTTCATCTGAAATGAGCAGCAACAGTAGTTTTTTCACTGACAGAAACACCAATAGGAGTAAGGTGAAATTATGGAAATAAATTCCTTTTGATTTTAGTAGAGCCTTCTAATACAATCAACTTTTAAATTATATGTATGAATTAGAATTAACGTAAAAGTGATATTGGGCTCCTAAATACCGAGAAGCGGGGTTTATTAGGACTATACTAATGAAATGTTTAATGCTTCCAGGACTCTGGTAAATGTTTCTAGACAAGCCTTCACCATCTTTTATAGATGTACAAGTCTGGGTCACTGCTACTTCATGGCTGTCTGTGATGGTCATAACTGGATTGCACAGGTATAGTCTAAGACACCCTTCTGTTATGTTCTTCTACAGTTTGGTACAAAGGAAACCTTGTCTTCGAGTAGGCTTTCTAGGTGCCTTAGTAATACAAACGATGAATAAAAACACCTTTAGATTCCTTTATAATTCCCATGCCAAAAGATCTAGTGCGAGGTTTCTGTTTCTTTCAGTCTTGATGCTGTACAAACCTATACAGATTAAAATGAAAGCTGCTGGAAATTTTCTTCACCCTCCTTTTTTTTTTTTCTAATAGTGAAAGCTTTCTCTTTTATGAAAATAATAACAGCACTTCAAGTGAGTTCTTTAATGATCACATTTGTAATAGGAAAAACTTAATTCCAAAATGTGCTGGATTTTTATTTTCTTCTGTTAATATTCCTTTTCACTTCCCTTCCATCCTCTTCTCTCTTTTTGACGTGACCAAGAAAGAGGAAAAAAAAAAGAGAAGACAATTTATATTTTTATTGAAAGATTGGGAAAGAGTAGAAAATGTATATTCACATTTTGAAACCTCTAACTTCAGCCATGAGCAGATGGAGGGTCATCACAGAGCTCAGCTGTGACAAACTCACATTGACCAACTTTGCTGAACAGATGAACTGCCATATTCTAGCTAAGCAGAAGATTCAGGAGGGCTTCAGGATAACAGATTGCAGCTATTTAACCTGAACTAATTCAGGGAAATAGTTTTTACTTTTGGCAAGTGATTTTTCAACAAAAAGGGTAATGATGGGTAGTTTGGTAGGTAATGATGGGTAATGTTTGCATTATGTTGTCTGCATCCTCTAGATCCCACATTTCTGATAGATTTACATGTTTGTTCAGCTTGGTGCACCAGAATTAGCTGATAATAAATAGTGAATATTAAATATTGCATCAAGGGCCCTGCTACCTTGAGGTTATTATTTGAAATAGTGAGAACTCCTGTCATCCATGGTAGCCTTTGTGTAGTGGCCAGGTACTGCAAACGGCTGCCACCAAAACGACCTGATTCCTACAGACTGTGCTGCTGAGGGTCTGAAACCTCTGGTGACTGGTCAAACATGTCCTGGCACTGTTGTGCACCATACACGTCCTTCCAGACCAGCATCTTAAGATACCTAGTTTTTGTAAAGAATTAGGTTTGTCTACTTAGCATTTTTGGTGTGCTGGGCCAGTGTCGAGGGTTTAATGAGGGCTTATGGCAGCTCTGCCAGGCTCCAGCCAAACCATACACCTTGGTGAGGGGCCTGACTTCAAGCTGTCTCATTTTCCAGTGCTACATTGAATTAATTGTCTTGTGAGACTTTTAGCTAAATTATGACTGATGGTCCAGCAGAAGTTTTAAGGGAGAGAACAAAGATGAAATGGGAGCAGCTCTGAGGTATCTCTGAGGGATATTTTCCTGAGGCAGCCTGGAGGTGGATAGTGCTGCAGGGGCAGCCTGCAAGCTTCTCACACCTTGCAGACCCCTCACAGCCAGGTGGTGACACCAAGGCAGTATGGAGGAAGGGCCTAGAGAGATCACTGAAGGCTGAAGAGAGGAAAATAGGGCTCTGAGACAGTTTGTAGGCCTCAAACCCAGGGCAGTACAAGCACTTGCAGTTAGAGCCTCTAGCCTTCCAGTAGAAAGAGCAGAACTCTTTGAGCCTCTTGCTCTCTAGAGACTGCAGAGGGATCTGCAACACACAAATGGTACCTTGGGGAATTAACATGAAGCAAAGGAAGGTGGTTAGTGGTCAGATGCATGTCCTGGTAGCTGTTCAGAGCAGCCAGAAGGGTCATGGAGCTGTTACACTGTTTAAGAGTAGACTCTTGCCTCTCAGACATTGTTTGTTTACTACCTGTTGGCTTGGACAGCTTGTTCTGTGTTGCCATGTGTACTTATCGGCTATTCTTCGCAGTAACAAACTTTGCTTCAGTGCTGCCTACGGGCAGCTACTGATACCTCCTGGAGCTCACAGTGTATGCCTATGTGGACATACATGGTGGAAAGCCATGCACCTACATGCATTACCTATGTGGAGGTAAGGCTCTAGGAGGAGGCCAGACTCTGAGGAGGCTGGAGAGAAGAATCAACTGTGAGCTGGGAACATTATTGTGTTAGAGCACACTTTTGTCTGAAGTGATAAGCATCCTTGAAAGGCAGTCTAAAACCTATTATTCTGAGTATCAGGAATTGGCAATTCTGGTTTAACACTTCTATATTGCCAGGGTATTTACAGTACAGAAGTGTCTTAGCCAGACACCAGGCAAAAACCTCCAGATTCCCATGAGACCATTGCCTCTTCACCTGTGGAAAGAACAGTGAAAATGGAGATCTTTTTGACTTTTAGTGATCTCTGGTGCTGTATGGGGAACAGCTGTTCCTCTATGTTGGGACATAGCACAGAAGAGAAGATGAGACAGAGGACACTGTGCTTACTGTGTACACAGTCAGGGTGTGAAGCTGTGTAAAAATAGCAACAGCTATATCTCCTGACCAGCTTCTACCAACTTACCATGTTGATTAAGACTGAAGTGCTATAGGGTAGCCTTTAAGTTAGCTGTGGTGTCAGATGGTGATTTTGATGTTACAGGGGTGTTACACAGCTAATGTGTCTGCAAAGGAGGGCATGGTCCAGTCACATGTTGAACAAATAAGTTTTAATTTGAAGTGTATCGGCTAGACAGAGCACAAGTCCAAATCTGCTCCTCAGTAGCATCAAGCTGCTGGTTGATGTTCAGAATACTGTGATGAGTGTCTCTGTTTAATGGGACTCAGCTTGAAGCAGAGGGCAAGGTGCTTTGCCTGCTCTTTGCAACCTATGTATTCTAGCATATTTTGGATGCCTACGTAATTCGTGGCATCTCAAAGTAGTTGAAATGTGAGGGAACTTAAGCAATTGCTTAAAATTAAATGTTCCAAACCACATAAATAAAGCTTCTAAACTTAAAATATGAAATCAAACATCAATTTGAAACACAATTCAGCCATGCTGTAGGTAGAATCTGTAGTCACTACTGGGTTCTCGTTTCTTCTTACCCTCATCAACACTCATTGGGAAGATTAATGCTTTGTTTTACTACCATACCAACCAAAATGTTAAGTTTATGTGAATATACTAGTTAAAGCTGGCTGAAAGGGCAATTGATTGTTTTCATTGAAATACTGGGCAACTTGTAGCCCAGTTTTGGGATGAGATCTGTAGAGATTCTCTGAAGTTCTGATAGCATAGCTGTGATCTGAGATTTTGAGCCAAAAATGGCATAGGTTCTTTTTTTTTTTTTCCTTCCAAGTAAGCTTGGGAAACAAAGATCAACATTTGACTTCAGAATTTGGAAAAAAAAAAAGATTCTTGAGAATGTCTCTCTGTCAGCATGTGGGAACTGGTCTTTCCCTTTCCCTACTTTCTCATTTAATTATGGACAAAGTCCTGTATTCAGTGAAGATGAAATATAATTAGAAATTTGTGTTTAGATGACTTAATGGCACACACCTACAACTACCTTGACAAATGGGTGAATAACTTTTCTAATGTGATCACACCAAGTGCTTGTTTGGTAGTTTCTTTTACTTAATTAAGAGAAGTTGTACAACATGTCATGAGCTTAGGAGATATGAACAAAATACAATACAAGGGATTCTGAAAGGAAGAAGACAAAGATGACTGTAAGATGGCAGAAGCCAGTAGAGGATGGTAAAATGAGGACCATCACAGGCAGCTAAGGGGTTAATGACATGCAGCTACAATGAACAGAGTTTACATGGATCCAGATCTCAGATCTAATCCAATTGCAGCCCATTCCTAAAGAAAAAGCCTACAAATCAGTCCAAGAATTCTAGTGAATTATGTTTTGTATTTATGGTTTGTTGTGTAACTGGCAGTTCTTGAAGGAATTCAAGGTGGAACAACCACCCTCCTCACACTCACAGAATCATGGAATCATAGAATGGTAGGGGTTAGAAGGGACATTTAGAGAGCATATAGTCCAACACCCCTGTAGAAGCAGGTTCACCTAGATCAGGTCGCATAGGAACATGTCCAGGCGGCTATTTGCTCTGTGTTAGGTTAACAATATTAAATAAAAGGTGTGTTAGATTTCAACCTGACCTGTTCATGCCGAATGAACTCATCTTGCCTACGGGCTGCCCTAATTTAAAACATATGCATTGACATAAATTCTCTTGCGTCCATATATTAAGCTACTGTTTTGATTTTTGCCTCATCAATATTCTTCACCATTTTGAATAGATGTGTAATTAACTGTGGATTCATATAAAAAAATTTATCTGATTTTTTTTTTTTTGTCTGGGAGTGGGGAGTTGGTGGATGATAGAAAGGAGTAGAAATAAGGCAGACTGTGGTGGCATTGCACAGCACTTATGTTGCCTGAACTGAACCAAAGACATTTTGTTCTTTTACCAGCAAAATCTTCATTAGAATCAAAGGAAGTTTAGTTGCAGAAAGATAGGATAATTGTTTAGTGAAAATACAACTGAAGTAAAGAGAACTATTATATGATAGTGTATTTCCCATACAGCAGTATAAGTCTCATAGAACACAGAAGTTTTCAGTTTACCCCACGCTTTTAAGGGGTATATTTGTAAAATAGTTTCTCCTAAGAAGAAATTTTTTAAAAAATTGGAGTCTAATGTCAGACTCTGAAGAATATATTTAGGCCTCAAATAGAAGCCTGGGCTTTTCACAAGTGCTGAGCTCTGCCAACCCCCACTGCTATTAGGATACAGCTTCTAAGGTTGAACGTCATTCAACGTCTTCTTGCAAAGAAATACTAAGAATATGCAGTAGGCCAAAGTGGCTCCTTATCTTTGTGTGGAGATAAGGGCTGCTGTTCCTCCTACGAAACAGTGTCTTAGAAGCGGAAGGCTGCACTTCTTATCATTCAAGTATGTGCCATAAAGGGGTAAAAATAGGGATGTTGAGGATAAGAAAGCTGAAAATGAGGCACCTGCTACCCACAGAAGGGAACCTGGGAATGAAATAAGACTGAGAGTCTCTTCTGTTTTGAATACTGCAGATCTTTACTTTCAGGAGTAATTTGCATCAAAAGCCTCTGAGATTACTGATAGGAGAAAAGGCTTGCAGGATTTAGACTTCTGACTTTACTATGCAGACTAAATTCCATTTACTGAATTTTGCAGAAGCTGAAAATGTCAGAGTTGGCTGAGAGAATTAGATTTCAGTACCTATGAAATATTTAGAGGACAAAGTAAATCCCCATTGAAGATCCTTTAGTCTGTGACCTAAACACAAATGATTAAACAGAAAAGTTGAAATAAGATATTCAAATTGGACCACTGTTACCAAATAATGCATAGTTCATTCAATCTCACAACATTTTAATCCAATATTAATTTTGCCATGTTACATAATGCTGGCTATTTACAATTATTGCCATTCTTTAAATGCCAGTTTTCCTTTAAAACAAGCAGCAATAACAACAACAACCAGTCCCATACCCTGCTCCAAACCTTGTTTGCAAGTATTTTCATTTGCATCACTATTGTACAGATTTACACAGAGCAAAAAAGGGGGTGTTCTTCTTCTTAGAGATTCTGCCTTGAATACTACCTGCAACCACATTCTGCAACTTTCATCCCTTCGTAGTTATATATCAAAGTGGGCACACCGGCATCATCCTTATAGAGAATAGAGATTGAATCCAACTTGGTTGGAACACAACAAGCCTTGGAAGCTTTCTTTGGGTTTTGGAGATGTACTAGAGTTTGCACAATAGCATGTTTTGTTGGGGTAACGTTATCTGTCAGAGGGAAGAAGCAACCTCCTTTACACTCAAAAGCCTCATAATCTTTCGGTGCAATGATCCAGGAATCCCAGCCAATCTCTTCAAAGTTCACATGGAGGGAAGTTCTCCGGCAGTGGTTGGCTCCGATGCTTCTCTTGCTTCTGGAGGAACGCTGATGGGGCCCAGCGATGGCCTTTTCCTCTCTCTCTTCTTCCTCCTCAGATGAAGTGTTGTTCTTTCCTAATTTCTTTAGCACACTTTCTTGTTCATGAACAATCATTTCCCGGAGCTCCACTTTGGTTTCTTTTGTCCCATTGCTGCGGTCATTGGAGAACACTATCAACAGGGGCAGATTTTTAGAATCAGGGGTAACACTGATATCCAGCTTCCCACAAGTGAAACCACCCAAAGCCTTATTCTCTATAACAACCTCTAGTTTGTTTTTAGTCTTCAATTTGTCTGCCCTGACCCATCTTTTCACAGCACTGGACACTTCAAATATCTCCCAACCACACTCCTGGATATTGTGGGAGACAAGGAAAGCTTTGGTACTTTCTAGGTTTTCCCAGTGATCACTGTCTAGAACATCATAAATGACCATGTTGCCTTCCAGCCTAGAGAAAGGCCCAACTTCCCTGTGACAGGAGATATAAATTCTCAGTTCAGCTCTGGTGATTTCCTCATGTCGTGGAATAGAGATGTTGAAGAGCAAGATGTGTTTCTGAAATGGATTTTCTTCTGGTGAAGCTAAAGAAACAACATCTGCAATAGGAAATTAAAACACGTGGTTACAGTGCTTCTGGCTGTCGAGGTAACTTCCTTTTAAAAGACTCAGAATGCATTTTGGGAGTAAAAGTATAGCTATCCAGCATTAAAAAAAAAAGTATTATCTTCTGTCTGAGTTTCAAGGGCAGGGAGTGAAAAGAGGAAATGGAGGTCTCTGGTGTTGGTAGTATTTTCAGCGTTTGCATTATCAGGTGAGTTGTGTGGAGTGGAGCATAAAGAGTCTGTGGATGACACTAGTCAGTATTAAGTAAGGCATGTAGAGAGTGTTCAGAGTTAGTAATTTCCTAAAGATATTTTTATACAAAGAATCCTAAAAAACCCTATGAATTTCCTACTCTTATTATGCAATTGGATGAACTGCCCTTCTAGTACAGAGAAGGATACTACACATTTAAGCGTCTTTTCCATTACCTTCAGATAACTTTGAAAGCAGCTTGGATTACTGGGAGTTTGGGGAAACGGAAAAGTTATTGAAAATCCTGAATTGAAGCTTGAGGGTCTGTCTAAATTGGTACTTGGTGATAAACAGCCTTCCATGCCCAGGTCCCAGTCTATTCCAGGCTGGACTCACTGGGCTTGTATTTTGTTTGTTTGGCTTTTTTTTTTTCTGCAAAGCTATGTGTAGTACCAGCAACTCTGCCTTGGGAGGGGCTGAAAGACTGGTAGTATATAAAAGTCATCATTGAGTAATGTTTATGTGATGGTCAGTGTAAGATAATTAATGAATTAACTCATTATTGGAGTTTAGGGCAATTTTAACTGACTAATGTTGATGCTTCTTCACAGTGCTTACCCACTAAAGCAGAGAAGATAGTGAGATATGGAAACTATATTCTAGCTCATACTGTTAAGGTTACTTTCCATTTCATGATTATGAGACCTAATTTGGGAATTTGGAGTTCTTTCTAGATCTGTTACCTGCCTATATCTATTTTTCTTATAAACAGAAGCTTTGTTTCTCCTTGTCTCATTTCTATCACAAGGATTGCATTTACTTCTAACTTTTTAACTGATTACTTTGATGGAGCTTTTAAAATTCTAGTTAATGTTACACAGACAGGGATCTTGTTTGGTAATTTTTTTTTTTTTTAATTTTATTTGTTTGTTTTGTTTTGTTAGTTGAGACAAGCTTTGCTATCCGTTTATGTATAAGTCTTTCCATCTAACCCAGACTTTTGGGGGACCACTGTTGTTCCTTGCTTGGATTCAGACTCGCATTTCTCGGTCGGGTGTTGTAGTTTTTAAATATGCGAAGAGCCCACTTGAAAGAAGAGCTCTCTAGCATGGATGACTTAATTATAGAGGATCAAAAATTTGCATTATAACACTAAAACTCAGTTCCAAATCTCTAGCTTTGAGAAACAAGATTCATGTAAACCCCATTATCTGGTGCATCATCCCAGTTGATGCTTTTGATAAGAGTATTGTACAATGAGAATATCAAAGAAGAAAAATAAAGAGAATTGTATTTTTTTTAAGATTGAAAGAAACTGCAGATCAAGACTACAATCCAAAATGTGAATCCATTTTGTTTGTAAAGAAGTTAGGCACTCAATTCCCTCTGAATTTCAAAAACATTAGAGTACCTACATTTTGTGCACTTTAAAAATTCTAGTCGACACATTTAGGGCTTCTCCTACCTTCAGTACTGAAGCTCCTTACAATATTGGATGCAGGGATGGAGGACTTGTCTGCAGCATATCTGTTGTATAAATCGATCATGAACTGTGGAGGTTCTTCTTTGGTCTTCACTTGTGAGGGAACTCTTGACAAGTTCAAACTCCTTAGTAAATCTGTCTTCATATTCTCCAGGAAAGATTTAAAGTTGAAATGAGTTTCATCTTCCACTTCCCCAGGATCATGAAAGTGTGCATTAGACTTTCCCATAGCTGATAACTTGTTCCAGTCTTCCAAAGGCTTGCCTCGTGTCAAACAGGCAATGATATTGAAAACAGACAGTGCAGCTAATACTCCAAAATAATGCATTTCTTCTGTATTTATTTTCTGGTGGAGAGACAAGAGGACAAGGGTATTTTAGCTGATTAAAAGTCTTCTTTCATTACATGCGGAGGAAAGGAGGTGGAAGGCAAACAACTGGAATGCCCTCTGCAAATCACTTTCTTGTGTTCTTTTCGCAGTCTGCTTCAAACCCCAGCCTCTTGTCAGTTGTCAAGCAGATTGGTTGTACACTTGCCCTTATCAGAGTCATTGATGCCATGCTTCAGCTTCTGTTATCTAGCAAAGCTCTTAGTTAATGAAGATTCTGTAAACATCTGACAAACACATGTGGCTGGTGGGAAGGACATTGTATATTACAAGGAATCCACATTTCACTCCAGGGTCATCATGGCTTAATTACACTCTTCTATAATTTCCTTGCCAACAAAGAGAGAAGTTTTCTTAGGGACGTAGAAGGTTATACTGTTTTCAACAAGATTAGACTAGAATTCTGTTCTAATAAAATTACTCTTTTACCTATTAGTAAATAGCATCTCACAAATCTTTATTACTATCCTTTCACATGCCATGAAAAAATCCCCTATCGTTTGATGGAGGCTTTTCATTCTGCAAGACATGATCTCATGACAATACAAACAACCTTAAAACTTCTTCCCGTTTATCAGCCAAGAGCTATTGTTTGTACACAGTGAAATATCTGTTTTGTGTCAAGTTTGCTTCATGTTGTTTGCAGGCTTGTCCATTTTCAGTTTTATTCTGTTCTTGTATGGGAATTTAGTCTTGTTTTTATAGTCTCTTATGTAATATTTTTTTTAGATTTTTGATGGTCAATCCACACCAAAAGCAACGAGACATTTATTACAGCAACCTCAAAATGAAGACAGAACTAGGCTTTCTAAGGCTACACGGAAAGCAAAAGGTTTCCATGAAAATATGGATGATGAAAATATGAAGATACTGTTATCCATTAAAATAGGCCAAGGCAAAAATGCAAGACTGATGACAGTATTTCTCATGACACAGAAGAAAAAAAATTGTTTATTTAAAGATGAAAACATTACTCGCTATTTATCTTAATAAATTCATTATGATTTAATCTAATAACACGTGTTTTATCTTTATGATCAATGTATGACTTTTTCTAAGCACAACTCAATCCATGCTACACACTCATCGTAAAGTATGAACAGTATTATGAGCCTTTACATTTAAAAAAATCTCATTGCAATAATGTGGAGAAGATTTCATCGTTCTTCAGATTTCTAGTAGTGCATACACAGCATTTAAAGTGGTCTGAGACTTCTCAAATACTTATGTGTCTGTTCAAGTGACAGCTGAACTCCAAGATTGTGGTTAATTTTTGAAACTGTTACATTTTACTCAAGGCCTTTGTGTTTCCTACCTGTGTGCAGAGAACAATTGCTTGTTTTTAAGGATTGCCAGAATATATCAATCAATGATTTCTTCAATATTTGTAGCACTTACTTGAAAAGATTATCATTTACACTTCAAAAACTACGGTGCTTCATTTATTATATTGTGCCTGTCTTACACTTCTAGACAGGAGTTCTTGTAACTTTCTGGCTGGCTCAAAGAGTGCTGTAGCACTGGCATTTTTTTCTCTGTCAAAGCACAGTGTAATCAAGTTACTTCTTAATTTGCTTTGTGATAAAATAAACAGATGGCTCTTTTTAGTCACATGTTCTAAGTAATTTTCTCTAGCTGCATTTGCTTCTTTTTCAGGTCTCAGAATTTGAATGTCTTTTTGAAAAGGTGACGACTGGAGTGATACAGTTTTCTAGTGACAATCTAGCAGTGGCATCTCCGTTCCTTATGTGGTTCACTACTCCAGTGTGTATCTTTTCAAGGCTTTCAGTAACTCTCTTTGGGTAGCATCATCCTGAATGCTCACATTGTGCTATAAATCCATGATAACTACAAGAACTGTATTAAGAGTTATGGCTTTCAGGAGTGCAATGTTTTACTCAGTGGGACCAGACCCTATTCCTCGTGCCTGCCCACCTTAAAATGAATTTTGATTACATGAAGTGTAGGTAGATCAAGTGATATTTATAAATACCTCCCTCCTAAACATTGGCTTCTGCAAATGCTGTGGGAGTTGTTATATGCAGACTTCCAGTTCATATATAGAGATGTCAAATAGTGTCAGTCCAAGTGTCAGCTTTAAAGAAAGATTACAATTAACAATTTCATTCAGCGGCAACGCCTTTTGACAAATGCTCTTGGAGGTTTGGCAGTAAGACAGTCATAGAACGGTGGAGTTAGAAGGGACCTTTAGAGTCATTAATTTCTGAGATACCTAAACAATATTAATATTGTCTAGGTGGTCCAGCTCTGGCAGGGGAGTTAAACTAGATGATCTTTCAAGGTCCCTTCCAATCCTTACAATTCTGTGATTCCTTTTAATTATTCAGCCTTCTGCAAGTGAATTGAAATACTCCACAAAACCCTAGGTACCTTCTAGCAGTTGCTGTTGCCTCTGACAATTAAACTATGGCCTCAAAGAATGAAATTGGATTTGTTTTAGAAAAACGTGTCCTTAACTCTTTCCTGGTTAATATCAGCTGTCTCTTGTTTTATGTCTTTAATCATCCCATATTAATATATCCTCAATTCTGTTAAGATTAGTAATGCTGGCCTGATATTTCAAGTGTTTGACAATAGTAACTTTTCCTAGAAACTGAAATGTGGAGTGGAATGGTTTATAGGATGTTCATAGAAATCAAAAGATCTGTTGCATTCAAGAGAATTAAGGTATAGGCGTCTTACAGTCGCAACTGACTGCATTTGTGCCATTTCAAGTGCAAAAGTCCCTTTTCCAGAGGAAGATTAGGCAAAGAAAGTAACAGCAGCTCAAGATCTTATTCATGTTAGACAATTGACTGGTACAGCTAAACTCCAAACGAAGTAAACTTCACCAATAAGAGAGTTGTATTGCTTGTGTAGTTGAGAGCTATACTACTAACCGGTATAATTTTGTTTTGCCCATCCTAAATAGCATAGTTTTGTCAACAAACCTTTAACCTTCCAGTGTTTTATAATAGGTATAATGCTGAGTCTAGGAGTAACATTTTCCCTTATGGCATATAGATCTTATAACAGATCATAGGATGGTATATCTTTCCAAATTGCTTGCATCAGCACATCTTGGAAAGAAAGCTTATACCCAAGAACTAATTCAAGATACAGAAGATTCCTTAAGGAAAACAAAATGCAATAGAAGAGAATATCAGCACACTAGGTTAGTATGTAATGTTCAGAGCTGGTGCTAAATGGGAGCAAGACTAGACCTACAGAAAAGGGTAGACAGATATTCACAGAGAAGAGAAATAACAACTTAAGATTCTTTGAAAATTTTTATGCTTATGGCTATTTTGTAGGAATAAATGACGAATTTCTGATGACTTTTAAGTTTTTCTTCACACATTAGCATTACTTTGTCAACTGTAGTTGAATTTCTCATGATTTATAAAAACACAAGACCCTACACTTTTAAGGGAGATCTCTAACAGCAATGGTGTACAAAGGTTTGTCTCAGTACTTCCAGTGCAAATCACTGTAGTAGAATAAATGCTTAGCTGCATCCATAATCTTTTGGCAGTCATAACTGGCAGTCACTACAAGATGCCTTAGAACTATCTACTTATTGAAAGCTGTTTAGAAGGAAATAGCAAGAACTGCTGTAAGAATAACCTTGCCAAGACTCCCATACATACTGAATCTTGCTTTTATACAGTTTAGCAGGAAGTACCATGTTTACACACCTCTGTTGACTGGGAATCTGCACAATATAAGTATGGAATATTGGTGACAGAAGCTGCCTAGCCCCTTAGCAGGATAGGAGTCTTCCAGATAGTCATTCCTCAGAATGTAGTATGTGTCATAAACTTCCCCTAAACAATACAATTCTTAATAGGAGAAGATAATACAGAAGGGTAATCTGTCTCTTGAGGAGGAAACCTCTGTATCTTACACTCTTTGCTACCTTACCAGACTTCAGAAGTTTATTCTGCTCCTACGCTATTTGTGCAGCTATTTGTCTTCTATGCTATTTGTACAGCAGGTGAGTGAAAGTGGAATATGTGGCAAATGTATCCTGGCATGCAGGGAGACAGAAAGGATTGATAGGCACAACGATGGAACACTGGCTCTTAAAGGAGCGTTGCAGTTACAAGAGCTACCATAACTATATCAACAGAGGCTTGTACAGGGATAGCCAGACATGGAGACTTTGTTTCTATAGACAATTCTAATGGAACCATTACCAAATATTTATGTCCCATTTTGGTGCTCATTGTTGGAAAAGAAAATTAAAGTTCTGAAAAGAGTTCAGAAAAGAGCTGTGACAAGTTGTTTTGAGGCTTAGAATATCAAAATATCTATTTAATTTTTAGCCAAAATGTAATTTGACCTTGCTTTACATACTAAAAACACATGGTGAAAATATTTTGTATAACAGATGAAAGAGATAAAATAGGTCACAGAAAGACTCAGTGAATTGAAGCTAAAGCTCAGAAAATTCAGACTAGGATTAAGCCACTGCATATGAACAAAGGGTACTTTTTGAACAGTTGTTGTAATCCAGTAGAGATATTTTTTCACTCAAAATTTATGCATGTATTTCAAAGATATTTTCAGGCTCAAAACAGAAATTCCATAATGTGTGGTGCAGAATCTATAATACTCCCATCTGACTTTAATCCCTGGAGGTGTATTATGACAAGCTTAACATGTATTTACATGTTCCCATCTAATTAGCAGAGTGCAGTTATAGAAAGACAATTCAACTATTTTTAGATACTACTGTACCTTTAATTTATTATCTTTTGTTAAAAGCACGTGACAAACTAGAGGATATAAAGTATCATTTATAAAAATATAAATCTTGGTTATTTTATTTTTAGTATCTCAACATAATACTACAGAGTGTGTTACTCAGAGAATATATTTAACAACCTGAAATTATCCAGCAAACCAGAAGTGTTGGAGATTATGTATGCATTTTGTACAACAAATTATATATTAGGGAAGGCTAACCAAAAATGGCTATATTAAAATAATGTCTATATGAAAGTTTATGCAGTGCACTATACTTGCATCGTGAAAAAAACCCCAAACATTTTAAGCCCTTTATTGCAGCCTTTTTCAGTAGAAATTTTTATATTAAGAGTATGAGTGTTTTAGGCAAACATTTTTGATTTGTATACAAAAGTGATATACTAAAATAAGCTTGCCTTTGCAGATTCACTTTCCATCTCCTTGGTTAACTGAAGAGGTAAAATATTCAGAAAAATAGCATATAACAACATATTTTAGTCCTTTGATTATGGAGAACTTTACATTTAAATTTCTCAGTAAACACCAGGTGTCTTGGCTAGGTGGGTTAGGAAGATATTTGTAAAAGTATTGAATTCCTGGAAGATGAATATGAAAGACAAGTGACAACAGTAAGACATCCTTCCAGATAAGAATGTGTATCGTTTTAGTCTCTCTGCATGTTTTCTGTTTAGGAATTAATCAACACAAGTGGATTCATTTCCCATTTACAACTTTCCCAGTGTAGTCAGGTAGGATGTGTGGGTCTCATCGAAGACATGTTTGTATGAACTTATCGGCAGGCACAGGTTTCAATCGACATATTGGGATATACCTTTAAAACAACGTTTTTGTTTTCATCCAAGAACAGGACACTGAGTGAGCTCATTTTGTCAGGAACGCAGCAGGGTTCTGGGATGCCAGGAATGATTCCTACTGCTTTTACAATGCTCTGGATCGTAGCATGATTCGATGGCCGGACAATCTGGAACAGACACGGAAATCATTATTGCTTCATTTATGAGCAATCACTTTCCCAGATGGATTTGGCAAATATCAATAATTATGATTTTTTTGTTTCTCAGAAGAAAATACATGGGATTGAGGCACAAGGCCATGCAGCAAGTCTCTCGCACTTCCACTTTTCCTGTGCAGGGTGTATCCAACAGATATTTTGTGTTCCTTATGCTACCTTCATAAGTACCAGAGGAGGGCACTGGTGGCACAGCCAGAAGTCAGTAGCCTGAAGAAATAATGTTCCTGACTGCCCTCTTAGATGTCGGAGGACTAAAGTGGGGCACACTTCTCTGTTGTTAGATGTTGTCTTTTGTTTCCTTAGCCTCTTCCCTGACTTGGAAAATTGGCTACTGTAAGTATTTCCAAAAACCATCCTTATATTCCAGTAGTATTTCTCCTCATGGATGTTAACCTGGAATTAGTTACTTTTTCCTGGAGTAATTACTCTTTTTAAAAAGATCTGAGTGCTCTAGAAGTAGTGTCCACAGGAGGGAGTTTGTCTAGAATAGTGAAACAACCTGACAGAGCCTTTCTGACATAATCCCATGACAAGAAAGTACTTCATACCTGTACTCTTTATCTGCTTCCCTCTGCCTTTCTAACCAGGCTCTTTCCCCTGCCTCCCCTGAGCTAGCCTTAAAAGTGAAGAAAACAAGGAGAAGAAAACAAAAGGTTGGGAGAGCAGGAAAAGTACGAAGTGATGATTCACAGCAGTTTTACATCTATATACTGTTTAGGGACTGAGACACAATTTTATTTCTACTATTGGTTTTTCTATGTAGTAAGCAACACAGGAATAAAATATTTGAGGAGACAGCAGGAAGAAAAAGAAAAAGTTATGTAAGTAGTATACTATTTTGTAGTTAAATATAACTCTTTTTAGCCTTTATTCACAAGCTACACTTGACTCTGAGTAGTCTGAACAACTGAATAGTTCTAAATAGTTTTCACCACCTCTGTTGCTTGAGGTACATATAGTCAAACACAGATTTGTTGGTGATGGAGTGTCAGTATTTCTTTGTCGTTGCCTCAGAATAGCATGGACGGCATGTGCTCCAGTTACATTAGGCAATAGTATGGCATGCAACCCATCACTGAGGCTAAAGTTTCAGTGACTCCTGCTCAGTTGTCATGCTTGAACACCGTGCCAGCAAGTGAGTACAGTAACAGTAGTAAAATTGTGTTAGTCATATCAGACTTTTTGCTACAGTTACATGAGTTTTCTGCACTATATATCCAATCTGGTATATGTGACACATGAAATCTTTCATCACTATTGGTACATGGCTGTATCTGTGGGACAACAAATAGGGACTTTGCACACCTCCATGTGGAAGCAGGTAACTCAAGAGAGATGAAGTCTTATGTATCTTCTCTACTTTTCAAATAATAATGAGTATGTGCAAATCAGAATTTTTCATTGCAACATGAAAAGTTATGTAGTCAATGGATATGGTATGACAAAGGAGCTAGATTTAGGATAATTCAGATTTGATTTGCTTTAAGTGTAACATATCAGCAAATCAGATACAAATCTTAATTGCTATTAAGGCTTTCAGATGTTCCTTAACTAAAATGACCTCATTTGAGCCCTTACATGGAATAACTGTGAAATTCATCCATGATCCTTTGGAACTTCAAGACAGCATCCCTATAGCTAAGTACCAACAAGTGACCAGTCCTGGAAAGTGCCTTTCTGTGATTAGCATATGTCGGTATAATTAGAAACTACTTGGTCTCTCAAGCTATCCTTCATCTTTAGATTTCAAAACTGGCCACAGGCAAGCAGCAGTGAATTACTCTCACAGCTGCTATATGAAGTAGATATAACCCACATTGTCAATGTCAGAAAACCTGGACAGCAAAAAAGAGACAGAAGTAGTTTTCATGTGTTTTAGCGATTGCAGAGTTTAGAAATGCAAAGAACCAGAGCTTCTAGAATCAAGCTTTTACTTTAACCTTTATGGAAAACCTCCTAAAGTGTTCCTAACGACTTTATTATGTAATGTTGTTTGAAACATTCACAGATCCTTATGTGCTATTGAAACTGAATTTGTTGACCCCATGCAGCAGATAGCCATCATTGCCTTCAATGCCTGTTACTGTTTTACAGGATTCCCGGTTATGAACCTGCAGAAGATCCTACTAGGATCTTCACCAACTGTGCAGTCTCTAATATCTGCAAGGAGCAAATAGATATGAGCAAAGTCTAGCATGAGCAGCTGTCTAGCAATACAACAGCACTAATTAGGTTTCTAGTACCTGCAAATGTATACACTATTAAAAAAAAAACTTATACAGAAAAATGCTGATTACGGGCTGTTATTCTGTACAGAATCTGGCTGCCCAATCCCTAGATCCACAGTAGGGTCAGACATATCACATGCAGCTTTTCTGGAAACCTGGCAGGAATGTTCAGCGATCAAGGGCTAGGTTTCACATTAGCTGTTGCACTCATATGCTAAAGTGGAAAGCTTGAAACAGTGAGTTGAATGCCCAGTAGTGATGGTACTTGATGAAGCACTGATGTTTAAATGCTGGATACTTTTCCTGCTCTTACTTAACCCCTAGCACAATCCTAACTCAGGAACGTTTTGGGCCTCAGAAAATAGAAAGATATAAATGCAGCCAAAAGCAATTGAAATGCAGTTTTGAAATACTTTAGACCCTCCCCTTCTGCTTGGCTTACACCACCTTTTAATGTCTGTTTTATAATGATTTTGCAATAATGAAACGTTTTATCATGAGTAAGAAATACTACTTAGCTTCTGGAAAGGTATGAATTCAAGTTCCAAAAGGAAACTCAACTTCCAAGGATGAAATCAAGAGAATTCTAGTTACTGTAGACTAGGGAAAGGATATATTCTTACCGATTTCTACCACCCACAGGACTAGCGTTTATTTGACAAATGCAGTAGCAAAGGCTGCCATTATTAGTAACATAAGCTAGTCTTACCCTGCCAGGGAATTCCCTCAAAAAGTAAGAAATTCAGCAGTAAGGTAAGCAAACTTGCTAAGACAAGATTTGTACTAGAGCGGTTCTGTATCTAGATCAAGTATTGCAGTTATTAAACCAGATGTGCTGAGGTACTGATACTTTGAAAAAAATAATATTACAATGTGATAATTTGCAATATGCCAGTTATATTATTCTATCTCAGTTCTAAAAAAGTACCTTAGAAATAAGTTAGCTGTCATCCATCACAGGTTGACTGTGTAGACCAAGTCTTCACAAATAGCCTTAATCTGGACTTTGTGTAGGAGTGCCAAGATCACATGCATGCTTTTCTGACTTAGAATATAAATGCAAGAACAAAAGCTATTTATCCCTCCATACTATTTAGCAATTCTTATGCTCTGACCTGAAGCTTCATTATTACTGCTGTCCTAGTTATCTCTGCTCATTTGGAAAAAGTAATTTTAAAAAGTTACAGCTGTGAATATGCCTCTATTTTTTTCCCCTCTTAAAAATAGAAAGCTAACAAAAACTAGACCTCTTGCAAATCAAACTCAATGAAAACCTCTCAAACCAAAAGTCCCTAGATCTATGTATCTCTAATTCAGTTTTAGATTTCTCTGATGTTTTGTTGTTTTGGTTTGGGTTTTTTTTGTCACCAGGGTGCTTGTGCAGCCACATTGATTTATCTAGAAAATAAGTATGAAAAAAGGACTAAAATGAGTGGTTTTGATTTGCAAGGGAGTCCTTTATTATCTAGCATTTAATATGTCTAGATAAAACATTAAATCAGTCAGCAATGTAAGCTTTTTTAGCAATTCTAGCTAGAAACAGATCTACTCTCTTTTGGTTCTGTCAGTGTTTGTATCATGTTGTGTCTCTCAAAAAGCTAAATGTGTTAAATTTATGGGTTTTTTTCCTTTTCTTTTCTGTCTATGGTATGTATGAATGCTGCATTAGACTGTGGATCTATGGCAGAGAACCCTATTGCCTGTCTGTGTTTTGTTTTGGATCAGTTAAATGGTGATTGTGTTGCATGATCTCTTTATGCTACAACAAGAAACAGAAATTGGATATGAGTCTGTGCAATTTTTGCCAGACCATGTATCAATTTATGTATATATGGCTCAGCATTGACCAGCTATGTGGTCAAATTTGTACACCCTACTGTGATGTCTGGATTTCCACTGTTCCTGGACTTAAACTAGCCTGCATATCTAACTCTTCCTGAAATTGTACTACTTATTTCAACATAAACATACATCAGTCTCCATATATGTAAAGTAGGGCAGATTCCTGTCTCAGAGCTTTGAAATTCTCTGCAGTAAAACACTATCCATTATTTACATGCTGAGTGACTGCATGCAAAAATGTCAGTAGAAAAAAAATAATTGGGCCATTTGTAGGTAGAACTGCAAAATAATTACAGTTTCTAAACATTTAGGTTATGCAGTGCTCCAAATCCTCCCCTCCTCCATTACTTGAAAGGCCTGCAAAATGTTGATAATTCTCATGCCACATAGGTTTGCCAAAATTTCTACTTCTTGCTATAGAGTATGTAAGTGGGATTGGGCCAAATCAAAATTCCATTGGAGCAGGAGTTCCTGTTTGCCTCTCTATGAGCAAATTTCTGGCTGCTTCTATAGGAGGAATTCAGTATGCTAGCTTTAGAGTGCAACAGACAGCTATGTGGCATTTCTGGACACAAAGTAAATCAACTGTTTTGTTTCTACAAGATTATGTTAATTTTAGGAATTTACTAAATAAAAAAAAAATCAGAGAATCTTGATACACAAATATCATCTTCACCAACATTCTTATTTTCAAAGTTAAAAGCAGTTTCTTAAAGTTAAAAATACTCAGTGTCACTATTCTGCACTGGTATTACCAGTGGAATTTACAATACTCTGATATAGTAGCATGTAATACTTTATACTTCTGCTACTACAACAGAGTAGTTAGATGATTTACTATGTGTAACCTTACTTAATAAGCTGCACAAATCTTTGTGCTATGGTTTCAAGATATAAGATGAAAAACTGTAGTAAAGGATGAGGAAAGATAAACCTGAGACATTTTTCTTATTCTTCAGATTACATTGAAAGATAACTTGGAATCGTTTTGTACTGTAAAGAATAAGTTGATGGAAACAATATTGCTTAAATTGTTTAGGCTGAACACAGCAATAGAATACAGTGAAAACATAAACATCTAAAGGAAAATCTAACTAAGAAGTAATTGGCTGACAGAACAGTAGATCTACCATTTGCAAGTTAGCAACAACACAAAGGCATCCTACCTTGGGCATTGGAAATTCACACACCCCCGCACAGTAGTAGGCATCAAATGATTTGGGCGATATGATCCATTCATTCCAGCCAATATCAGCAAAGTCAACTTTCATGTATCTTCTTGAACAAATCCTTGGCTCATTCCATTGTTTTCGCCTTGCTTTCTTCATTGTTTTTTCATCAAAATTTAGCACCTGAGAATTTGTAAATGTTTCTGTATTTTCTTGCCCTTTTCTCCTTCGGTCTTTGCGTGAGGCTTTTGGTTTCAAAGACTTGTAGGCATTCTCCCATATGTCATGTTTGTTGTAGTTATTGTTGTTATAATCTACTTCTGGCAACTCATTGTTCTGAATAGAGCTAGAGAGGTATGTATCCCTTCGCACTCGGGTATCAGTAGAAGCATTAGGCGATAGATTTGGGTCACCGTCATTGGAATGGAATGGATCGTAACGCTGTAGGGTTACTGATACACTGTTAGGTTCAGAGATTGCAAGATCATTGGCATAAACTAGTATATAAGGTAAATGATTGGTGATCTGTTCAGGGAAGCCCTGGTGTTTCTTCCCAGAATCAATCTCAGCACAGAGAATGAGCTCTCCAGCTCGTTTTGATTCTTTTATGATGGGTGTAATGTCCTTTGTATGCCAAACTCCTCGTCTTTGAAGAAACACGGTGATGTTCCCTTTCACTAGTCCATAGGCAGAACTCTGGTTAATGCTTTGAAAAATGAGGTTGAGACGCAGGATCAGAGGCAGGTGAAGGAGGCGGCAAGACGAGTTCTTGGACTGCTTACAAAACACTTCCCGGTGCCGAGGGTGTTTGTCAGCATAGAAGTGAAAATTTGCAGCAAGGATCACCTCTGAATCCTGCATGGATGTCAGATTAAAGCAGTACAGGGGCTTCTGGGCCAAGAATTCTGCAAGACAGCAAGGAAAAGATGGATAAATATCTGAGACAAAAATGGTAGTAAAACCTTTATCCCTATGTAAGTGAATCAATAAATTTTGCTTTTCACTTCAAATTGGTTAGTATAGCGAGCTTGTCAATTCAGCTTAAAACTATGGTGAATAAGAAGGGGAATAAACCCTAACAATATTTAATAGCAACACTACAATAACACTGGGATTGTCCAACACACTGAGCACCTTTTGTATGCATGAGAGATAAAATCCTTCCCAGAAATGTTCAGCTTCAGACTGCCTTTCATTCCAGGCAGTCAAGAAAACCAATCCATGCTTCTATGTATTTTTTAACAAACTCTAGCTCAGAGAAGCTATCACATTTGTCCATGAAAGAGCTCAGAACATACTTTAGTACACTATCAGAAAACAAAGTTTGCAGTTAACATTCAAGATGGTCTAATGTAAAGCTAACTGCAAAGAATCCTGAAAGATCTCTGCGTGCTAACTCTCTGGGCAACAGCATATGAAGTCCATCATCCATAAACAGCGTACAAGAAACATTTCACAGGGGGACTGAAACACACAGTATGACATATTTTGGGGGCTGTTACTCATCTAAGCAATACTTTCCAGTAGGAGCTTTGTTTAAAGCACCATGAAAACTACTTGATTTCTAAGACTTGTATTTTGATCTGCTTAAAATTAGTGACAACTACGGTTGTATTGGAGTTGACTCTTAAAATTCAAATTCCATTTGATGTAGCTTCTTCGTAGCTAGTTGAACAATTTGTGCTCAAGTTACATCTCTACCCTCTTCTGAAAGAAGATAAACATTTTTACAATAACAACTGTTTACACTATGTTTATTTAAATGGTAGAAATCTCTCTTAGTTTGTTAACTATAATGCCAGAATCAAAAGAGCATGCCTACACAGTCTATCATTGTGAAAAGTTGTGGTTCTTTTACTAGCACAGGAAAGTGGTCTCCCAAGCTCAGACTGATACTTATCAGAGGACTGCAGTAGGTAAATACAAGCAGACAAACTAAGGCAGCGCTTTTTGACATACCTGAAAATTCTCTGGCAGAAAATCCCAAACCAAACAAAAACCAACAAAGCCATCAGACAATCTGCCCAGAAGCACTTAGGTTTCTTTTTTGGATGACGAGTCATAAAAATTTTGGGAACAACAGAAAGCAATACTGTTAACTGCCACCTGTCAGAATGTTCTTCCTTTTAAGTACAATTTCATTTGAAGATGGAAATTAATAGTGCAAAATCTGACTAAATTGGTCCTTGCTGTCTTCCAGTTCATGCTGTATAAATCCATCATTTGGACTAAACCATAACAGATTATGATGTTCATTAATCCCAGGCCCATATAGACATTCTGAAAGTACAAATGTTCAAGTATCAAATTTCCATCTACACTATCTCTATTTTTTTCCTGATGCAGTGAAGAGGAACAGCTTGTAGTGATACCCACATAACGGTGTCACAGGTGCCAGAGAGACTAACTGAAACAGCAGTCTGTGATGAGAATCTGTTTCTGTCAGTTCAGGACAGGATTCTTATCAGTAGACTTTTAATCAACACTAGTCTCATGCGCAGGTGTTTATACTATGAAAAAGTGTAAGAGTTTAGATTCTATTCGTGCCTTTGAAGCATAGAAATTTCACAAGGCTGCTAGCCTGTTTTTCAGACTAAGAAAGAGAATAATCACGATACTTCCTTTAGAACACCAGGCTGTTATTAATGTTTGTTCATTTCAGAAAGCATATTTTTTTAAAGAAAGACAACTACCCATTGTCTCTCCCACCTGAGCTTCGTACAGTTGAAATTTTTAGTATTTCTTTTAGTAGTAGAATTCTCCTAGTATCATCACCTCTACGGATATGACTATGAAGTATATGCATCACTAGTATAAAGATGTTTCAATGATCAGAGTCCCA
This sequence comes from Colius striatus, assembly GCF_028858725.1. Taxonomy (NCBI): domain Eukaryota; kingdom Metazoa; phylum Chordata; class Aves; order Coliiformes; family Coliidae; genus Colius; species Colius striatus. The sequence continues at coordinate 19,263,328 of NC_084766.1, forward strand.
GGTGTAATGTATCATTACACTAACATGTAGTGACAGCTCAGAGAGGGAGCTGTAATTCATCTGAATTAATTCTGCATTCTAGAGTGAAAAAAACGCACAGAACAGTTTTTAGAAACTGAGGAAACTTGAGTTTGGATGGAGCATAGTCATATTTATCATATTGCATCAGATTGCTCAGGTTTTTATTAACCTGTCAACCAAACATTTTCCAAGTCAGGAAGTGAGTTGAATTGTACTAGCTGTTTACATTAAAGATTTTAAAATTGTACCTAAAAACTGTATCTACCTCTGTAGACAGCTTCAAGTTAGGAATGCAGGCAAAATGTGGGGAGGATACATCCAAGAGATTCGTAGAGAGAAAAATAGGAAAGTGGCCAAGGAAAGAAAATATTAGCTTTTAGAATATAATCTACATAGGAGAAGTTGCACTGTAGAGTAAGCGAAGATTAGCAAAACAGATTTACATGATACTTCTGATAACACATTTGTGAGTGTCATGGTTTGATATGAAGCCATTTCTAGTAAGGGGAAAGGGGTTGTGGGGAAGAACACCAAAAATGTCATGGTTTTGCACAGCTAGCACAGAAGCAGCACGACAGTCTCTTGCTCGGTGCCTCCCATTTATCTGCACTCTCTTTAGGAAGGCAGAGGTGCCAGGAAATATGAGGAAAAAAAGACAACCACGGATGTCGTGGATTGAGACAAGGGCAGGGAGGACTCACTGCCAATTGTGGTTCTGGGCCAACAGACTCCACTACTTGACTCAAAGTAAGGAAAGTTTATTCTACTACCTACAAGAAACAGAATAGAACAAAAAGGGAGTAGGATGGTGAGAAAATTACAACCAGCACTTTAAGATCTCCCTCCCCCCTCCCTCCTTTCTTCCCAGGCTCAGCTCACTGCTCCCAATATGTCTACCTCCTCTCACCTCAGTGGCTTGGCGAGGAGAGGGATAGGGAATGGGGTCAGTATCTTATAGATGGTCTCTGCCACTCCTTCGTTCTCAGAGGAGGACGACTCCTTGCATTCTTCCCCTGCTCCAACACAGGGTCCCTCCTCCAGGACACAGTCCTTAATGAACTTCTCTGGTGTGGGTTCTTCCCAGCAGCTGCAGCTTCTGTTGATAAACAGGGTCTCTCACATTGGACACAATCCTTAGCGAATATTTCTGGAATGGGTTCTTCCCCACAGTTGCAACTTCTGTGAATATGGGGTCCCTTACATGGGACATGGCACCCTCTGGCCATAGTCACAGCCCCTGGCATTGGGTCTTCAATGAAGTCAGTCCCTGCCCCTGACGTGGGGTCTTCAGTGAAATGCAAACAAATCTCAGCTTCACCAGCCCTCTCCACAAGACGCAGGGGAGTGTCTGCTCCAGCACACCTCCTCCTCTCTTCCCTCACTGACCTTGGAGTCCACATGGCTGCTTCTCTCTCTTCCAATGTCTTGTACCACCACCAGCCAGAAAAGAAGGGACAAAAGAAGGAACAGGAAGAACCCTCCTCTTTTGGCTTCTTCTTAAAAACTGATCAGCCCCAGGAGTGGCTCTGGCTCAGAGCTGGGAAGAGTTTCAAGCAACTTCTTACAGGAGCCATCTTTACAGCCCCTTCCCTGTTCAGAAATCGCTTCATGTCAAACCAGACATTGAGAAAGAAATATGCAGAGAACCACATTTAAAATATTTTAAGCTGTGAAGTAATATTAAAGCAAGACTTTAGACACTAGAATTACAGTTCCATGAGTAATCTTGGTTTAGTTTTCTTGCACATATGCATTATGATATAGCCTTAATTAAATAGCAACTATTTTCTACTATTCACCAAGGCTTTCCTTCATTTAGCTTGTTGAACCTCATACAATTGGCTTCAACAAGCAAAGTGATGAGTCCCACACTTGAGTCACAACCCCATGCAACACTATAGGCTTGGGGAAGAGTGGCTGGAAAGCTGTCCTGCAGAAAAAGGACCTGGAGGTGTTGGTCAGCCAGGTTGCCAAGAACATGTTCAGGGACATGGTTTAGTGGTGGATGTTGCAGTGCTGGGGTCATGGTTGGACTTAATGATCTTAAAGGTCTTTTGCAACCTAAACAATTCTATGATTCTAGGAGGACAGATGGTGTTCATAGAATGAGTCCAAGCTGCAAGAGTTAATTTATAGGGAAGTTTCATAGCTTAAGGCAGCAGATTACTGTCATGAAGCATAATTCTCCCTAATCTCAGCAACCTCCATGAAGTTGGACAATAACTTGAATATTTCACATTTGGTCACAAACCAGTTATGACTTGATTGCATAACTAATTTCAGTCAGTGGTGTTTTTCTAAAGCTACAAATTTTCCTGAAAACTGGCAAGCATCTAAAGAAAAAAAAAAAAGAACTTAAGAAATTAGTTCACAGAAAACTGTGACTCGGATCCTTATGAACTCTTGTGAACACATATGTTGGAGAGCTGAGAAGGTGATTAGATGTTTGTGAAGAACTCTTCCTGAAGTGGTAAGTACTGCTAGAGGAACATGAAATTGTTAGAAATATATGCAAATAGCATGTGTGTATATATATATATATATATATATATATAAATATCTAGCAAGTGACTCACATTGAATATGGAGAAACGCTACATACTCAATAACCCAGTCAACCCTGTCTATACTCTGTAAGGGAAATGTAGTATGGCAATACAACTACATAGCTGAGAATACCTCAGTAATACATGTGACAAAGGAGCAAACTAAGTGGACAGACATTTTGCACCTCTGGAATCCCTATCTTGACAACAGTCACTAATACTGATGCTCCACTCTCCCCTAACAATCAGCTTTAAGCTGCAGTGTAGGAACAAAAGGATACAGATGTTCTGAAAGGTATACATTTCAAAAAACCAAACCAGTTCATTGCTTGGGATACTGAAAAAGAAAATATTGTAGGTGTAGTCTGTTTTGCTTGTCTCAAATTATCAGAATTTGCTTATTAGAATTATCATAAAGAACAGATGTTCCACATGTCTTGTTAGCAAAAAATGCCAATTTCTTCTTTCAGAAGACAAAAATTTCTCGGAGGAGATAAGGAAAAACATACTGCCAGATAAGGTTCTTCTCCTCCCCTCATCTTGTGTCATTCAATAGCTCATTTCAGACGGTTCATCACTACGTTGATGAATCACAAAGAAATACAATTTACTCTCATAACAAAGGAACATTGCAGAACAGCTTCTGCTTTCACACTACATTGCTTGAGAGATGAGATCCAGTAGAGAAGGCACAGAGCAGGGACACAGGGAACAAGGGCTATGGACATAGGTGTGCTTTATTTCCATTGCATGGAAAGACAAATTACTATCAGACATCTGTGCCTTGGTCTCATGATCTGCCAGATGAGCAAAGTTTTGATTTGTAATTGGTCAGTCCAGTCTATCCTTGGGGAGGAAGTGCTGCTATTTTAGTGTTTTAAACCACTTAGATGCAAGTAACCTGTTTGACAGATTAATTGAAAAATTAATAAAAAATAGAGCGCAATTCTTGCATTCTTCTCAAATCACTCTTCAGTCCAAGGCCTTACTTGAGTAGCAGCCAGTATTAGCTGCTCACTTCACAGAAAAATAAGAGTGCACAGGAGGTTGTGGAATAACCATCCACAGGAGAGTTCCTTCCTAACCCCTACTAGTGAGCACCTGCTATCTAATTATCCAGAGCTTGACAATTTCTCTCCCAGATGTCTGCAATTGCTCCACTAATGCCTAGATTTCTTGACATTTTATTAACCATTTACCTTTCCATGATATCCCCTTCTTGAATAGGATTACTTTTTAATATTACATTTAACATAACATACCAATTACGTTGGGGTACAGTAGAGAAAGAGTTGTGTGATAGTATAGTAGTTGTTCACTAAAGTGCTGTAGGCCATGTTGTAGTCTATATGTTAGGCAAATGTAGATGGATGGAAATTCACAAAAGCACACATAGAACTCATCTATCAGATACATCTGTAAAAATTGACTCTGTCAATGTAACAAAAACTGTATTCTATAAACAGGTTTAGTTCTTAATCTAAGAGCCAAGATCATAGTTACAGTCCATATAAGTTAACTAAAGAAGATACAGTTTGGGTTTCCTTGGCAAAGAGGAGGTCTGTATAGTTAATTCTCTATTATTGAGATAGCACTGGGATAATGAAAACAGTTTTGACACAGTAAATACTCTCTTCCCAGCTGTACTTGGCTTGACTATGAGGGTGGAAGAGAGAAATCAGGCATCTGTCTCCTCTGGTTTAAGCAGCAGAAGGAGTGTAAGGCCCAAGCAGTGCTGGAGGCAGCATCCCTACTAGTTATAATCCAAGTATCTCTGAAAAGACATTTGCAAGTAGTGCACTTCGCAGTGGGAGCAGTGCTTCCTCTGCTATGATCTGCCTCCACAGCCGCTTTCTGCTAGAGGTACTGTGTTGCCGACACTCTCGGCAGAGGGAAGGGAGCCAGGGGCGATCGGACGCCGTCCGCAGAGTGGAGGGAGATACCGTGTCCGTGTCGATAGCCCGAGTGCTCCTCCAGAATGACACCCCCACCCCCTCGTCATCACTGACGACCTCGGCGCAAACCCGACATTTCAACCCGAAAGAGGAGCGAGGGGGCTCCGGCGGTGTCCGTCTTACCCGGGCTGGCTTTGAAGCTGCGGACCGTGTTGCCGTCGCCGGGCCGGCTCTCTTCCCGGTTGTATTTCTCGTAGAGCTTAAGCATGTGGACAGCTACCATGTCCTGAGCAACGCTGCCCAGCGCCGGGGACGCCAGAGGGTCTCCTCGGGGGCCGCGGCCGGTAGAGGACGAGTCCCGGGCGGCCGGCGGCGGGACGGGGCAGGCGGGTAGGCTGCCGGCGCCCTCCCCCCTGGGCGAGCGGCAGCCCCCGTGGCCCAAGGCCCACAGGAGGAGGCAGCAGGTCAGGCGGCTGGCCATCGGCGGCTGCGGCGAAGCGGCGGCGGCTCGGGTGCTGCCTGCGTCTGGCGCTCCCAGCGCGCCCTGCCACACCGGGGCGAGGGGACGGCAGGGAGGAGGGAGGGTGGGGACACCACCCCCACCCCCCCGGCGCCGATGCCTCCTCCGCCGGGCCAATCCCCGGGCCCGGCAGAGCGCGGGACGGCGGCGGGGGTCTGGGCGCGGGGGGAGCTTGCGGAGGGGATGCCGCATTCCTCTAACATCGGGCTTCCCCGCTCTTTAAAGCGTAGCGGGAAAAGGAGCTAAATTAATTAGCGCACAGCCGCTGATTGGAGACACATGTCACAGCCGGCGCTGGGGCAGCGAGCGCCGGCGGAGTCACAGTAATTTCTAAAAGATAGAAGCAAATAGCTAACAAGCGGGCAGGCGGGCGGTGGGAAAGGACGGCAGGGCGGGCGGATGGCAGGACCAGCACGAGAAGGAAAGGGTGCGCACATGCGTGCAGAAAGCAGCGGCAGTGTGTCTGTTGCGATCGCTAGAGCTGACGCTGCTGTCTTGGGAAGGCAACGTTGTAAATAGTGTTGGTTTCAAGGATCTCGGAGAAAAGTCCCCGGTGGATCCACACTCTGGAAAACGCAGTGTGAACTAGCCCAAGGGTGCAACAAGGGTCACTGATAATTCCAAGCAGATACTTAAATAGTAGGGGTTAAAAGGGCTGTGCATGGGTAAACTTTCGTCATTCGGCTATTTCTATGTGTGATCTGAAGGAGGAGAATACTAGCGTGAATTTCTGAAGGATTTACATGGCTTAGGTCGGAGGGGATTGATTTAAAAGTGAATGGTGTATGTTGGACTTATTTATCATGTGACACAGGTAGTTCTGAGTCATACTTTATAGTCACCCAGAGGGTTTAAATGCTGCTATAATGAATAGCAGTTTTAAAGACAACCTATAGGGGAGTGGTATATTTTAAGAGAGTTTATTCATTCTGCCTTCTTTTTTAAAGCTTGTCCTCCAGTAGCCAAGACAGTTACTTTTCTTGGAGAGTATACAATGTAATAATTGAAAAATTGTTGGAAAAAGCTACTGTTGCTGTGTATAACACAACTCTTTTGTGATTTTTTAACCTTGGAGTGTCAAATCTGAGCAGATACTATTGAAAGCCTCTGAACCACAAGTTTGTAGTTTTTGGATCATGGCAAAGAAAGGTTTGATTCATTTTTAAAATTAGCACCAGGCCACATTGTGCCGTGCCCCTTGAATGTATGAAATGAACTATTTGCTAATACAAAATTGCCCAAATGCACATTGCTAGAGTATCAAACCTCCTATTAATTAATCTTTGCTTATAAATAAGCCAAACCATCCACCATCCTTTGATGTTGGCTTGTTGTTTTTTTTCTTTTTTCTTTTTTTTTTTTTCTTCTCCATGGTATCATGCTCATGACCTCCATTGGGGGTGTGAACAAACCTTTTGTTATTTGTGGTTTTTGTCTGGACTGTTTCTATACAATCAAGGTCCTGTGAAAAGCAGGAAGAGGCAGCAGGAGGTAGGAACAAGCTGGGCTATTTTGGACCAACATCCCATTAAAATGTTCTTTCTTTCCTTAACTCACTCCAAACTCCTATTCAGGCATACACTTTGTATCAGTCTTTAACCTGCACTAAAACCTGTAGGGCACTGATACTTTGACATTGTTGGGAAAGAATTAAAGAATCAACCAGGGATGGCTAATATTTCTTGCCTTATTTTATTGCAGAACAGCAGGAATTCAAAGTCTTTAAAACTCTGGTACTTTGACTCTTTTATGCAGCTGAGATGATGAAATTAAAATGTGTTTGGTAAAGGAATTCAAATTAGCACTGGGTCACATAATTCTCCTGTTCTGAATATGGCCAAGCAATGGCATCTCTAAGGCATCTAGAGGCAAGAGCTATGCAATTTCTGCTCATGCAGAATAATATTCCTAGTGTGGAAATTTCTGCTAATTAAAGCTCTTGACAAGTAGAGTCTTTTTTCTTCTTCTTCTTCTTAAATAGATGAAGTCAAAGCTTTACAAGCCAAGACTTGGAGGAAGTCTCCCTATAGTTAGAGCAATGCATTCAGGGTTTTAAACTGCTAAATAATTTTGATATAGTATTACACATCCTTAATAATACCTTATATATTTAAAAAAAGGAAAAAAGCAAAGAAATAATATTTTCTCATGGAGTTAGACACAGGTATACAAAGGAACTATTGTGACCTGTGCTTGTGTTTTGGTTTTTTGTATGTTAGGAAATACATAGGAGTGGATATAGGGCACCAGTAGTACTATCTATTCTTGCTTTTCTAGGATAAAATAACTTATTAACTCCCTTTTGGATTAGATCTATCTATATTAAACTAATTTTGCTGGATGCTTTATTTTTAACAATAAAATCAGTAGCAGGGATAATGAAGGTTAAAACTTCAGGGAAGTTAACAAAACATAAATTATTACTGAATTTAGTCTTCAGTCCAAATTTCTGGCTACTACTTATTGCAGGACAGCTCATTCGTTTTTCAGTCACAAAAATACCTTTCTATGTATAATTCAACACAGTTAGCTAAGACCATACACAGCCATTCCTTAAGTAAATAACATTAATTAGAAAGTAACTGAGCTAAGTGCGGTGGGCTCTCATAGAAACTGATGTCAGAACTGTAAAAGCTCGTATTCATCCAAAATCACATGATGCAACCAGAATGATGCATAGTCAGTAGAAAAGGCTTTTGTGTTTTGTTCAGTTTTCTTAAACAATAGTAAAATTATTTTAATACCCCAAAAAGAAGAGTTGTAATGGTATTTAGGTGTTAGAGGAAGCAGAATGCTCAGAGCTGATGCAGAGCCCTGGGAGGCTCTTAATATTGAACAAAGAGTTTGCGTGTATTAGTGCCTGTTGTTGGCAGGGAAAGCAGAGAAACAGCATTCACCCTTTCAGTCCATCCCATCATCTCAAGAACAAGTTCTCACCTTGGACTTCCATTTTTGATCCACACTCTCCCATACTTTAGTCTGTGGCAAGACTAACCTTTCCCCCTGCAGGCTCACCCATCCTTCATTTTTAGTGACAGAAGTTTATTTTGTGTTGCTAAGAAACAAGACTTGTCTCTCTTTCTGTGCTACAACACTATCAATGGTACATAATTACCGAAAGTAAGAAACTAGGAATCAAGATGCACAGACTCAATTCAATTTAGTGTAATTTGTGCCACCCTACTGCACATGTCCAAAACTGTTCTGGTGGTCTGCACTCTAGGGGTGCCTATTGCTTTTCATTTGCTGTAAAAGAAGTCAATATCAGATAGCTGAGACATGCAGAAGAGAGTACCTTCCTCCATTAGTTTCACTGGCATATGATAGCACATATATTCTTCAGCCTCAGAATTTCTGTTTTAACTTTGGTTTGTCTTTACACAGTTGACATGTGACAAGTATTGGCATATTAATCCCTTATCCCCATCAGTAATGAAAATGCCACAAATATCTATTTATTTTCCAGTTTTATGTAACTGAGAGTTCAGGATTTATTCTTTCAAATTTGAAGACTTTCAGAATGTGTGTTTGTGTTATGTCTATTTGGAGCCAGAGGCTTGTGTTTCTACCTTGAGGTCCACTGAGGTAGATGCTTGTAATGAGGACAGCATGGAAAATTGTCAGACAAGCATCTCCCATTCTACTGTTATGCAGAAGCTGCCAGCTGCTACTGGAGGATTTTCTTCATGAGTAGGTTAGTAAGTGCAAAGATGACAGCTGGTATTAGCAGAAGTAGTAATTCAGTGTTGTTACTAGGTACTAGGTTCCTAAAATGAGGACCATGCTTTATTTTTTTTACAGCAGACTCTTACCAACATTTCAATGACCCATGACATTCACCACCACATAGAATCGTTTAGGAAGAAAAAAGGCTAAGTACTTTTTCCCATTAAGAAAGAGAAGCAAAATTTTCTAGTGGAGATTCCAGTGGTAAATCATATTTGTTGAAAACCCGTTACATCCAGGTTAGTAAAGCCACCTTGAAACTCACCTGGACTGTAGTAACTCCTACCATTGTTTGAGGGAGGTCTCCTTACTGTGAGAGGATGCACCACAAGTGCCTGGTCATTGCACTCCCTGTGATACATATTCTTTTCTTTTGTGTGACTGAGAAGCTACAGACCATGCAGGAGAATGAGAACACAAGGCAACCAAAGCACTCAGATTGTGGCTGAAGCAGAATTAGACAGCTTTAGGGAGGAAAAGCATGTGTATGTGTTTAAATCCAATTTCCTGTTCAAATGCCAAGTCTAAGGAAATATTTCAAGCAGCCCTAGGCACCAGCGTTTAAGTGCCAGCCAGAAACCTATAGGGCTTTGAATTCACTGTCCTTTTACTCTGTTTGTTTCCTAGGCAGCAAAGACTCTTGCTGAGGTCAATGTTCAATACAGTTCAGAGTTCAGTCTGATGCACTTCACAGGCAAGATTGATACCTGCTGAACAACAGTTGCCAGTGTAAACACTAGTGCTTTTCAAGAGCACAAGAGGGAATGGGAAAAAGGTTATACAGCTTGGATGAGACTGTAGCATGCCATTATATACCCTAGTCAGAGCTAAGATGGCCAATTGTAATATACCTCTTCAGACACCTGTTTACAAGTGGAATTTGAAGGCTGTGGAAAGAAGGTAGGGGAAAGGCAGCAGGAGCTGGGAACCATCCATGATAGCCACAGGTTTTGGGATCTTTCCAGGATTTTCTTGGTCTGAGTAATGCTGAAGACAAAAGGGGGATGCATTATGCTGATAATAAATAAAGATTTTTGCCTATGATGGACTAGATTAAACCAATATTGGGGGGAGGTATTTTAGAAGCGTGATAAGCAGGTGCTGACCAGTAGGTGGCAAGCATGTTGCTAAGTCAAGGCTAACCCGTTGCTTTCTTGTTGGGTATGGGACACTGTCGTGTCCAAAGGTGACAGTTGGGATAATTTATGATTTGATGACATTGTCCCAGCAAGAAGCAATGTCAGGTAACATCAGTGTTTCCAGCTTACATAGTCATAGCCTTCTAAGCCTTATAATAGCTTTGACTCACCTCCTGCATAGTGCTTGCAGGAGAACCTGGCCCTGTGGGGTATGCTTAGTGCTCACAGCTCTCCCCTGACCTGTAACAGCTGTGTTAAGGATCCATGCTTTCTTAATTGCGACTATTGGAGAAGTCATAGTAAGAATTATATTTTATTTATTATTGAAGATTGATGTGCTATTTTTTATCTCAAATTTGTTGGGTTTTGTTTCACCTACAGATTCAGATACCGCTCTTTTCTCCTTTGAAGTGCAGTATAGTTTCTATGCAAAAATAAGTGGTTCTTATGCCCTTCCCAGAAGGGGCAAGATTTCTGTAACAGATAAAGGCATCTGTGGATGTGCTAAAGCTTGACTCAGACCAGCAGCGTCTCTTCCACAGATGTAGTAGGATGATGGTTTAAATTCAGAGGGTGTCAAGTACTGTGGGGTGGAAAATGCTGTAGATATCCAAGCAGAACTGATCCTGCTCTGAGGCAGAGTGAATGGTGAAGTGATCTGGAGAGCTGTGACTCCTAAAAACTCTGTAGTTCTATTAATGGAAAGAATGATAATTTTTACTAGTAAAAAAAAATTTAATGCTAAATATGGAGATATGCTAGGACCTTCCCACCTTGTAAGACCTTATCAGGCATCTGTGTTTGACCCAAATACACTACATTTTTATTACATCTCAAGATTCTATTAGTCTGTATGAAATGCAGGAACATTTTCTTGCCTATGTCTATTCATCGTGTTTCGGGAGCATGTGCTCTTTATTCCACCATCAGAGACATGAAAGTGTGTGGCCTTACTATTGTAATTGTCTGGATTTGTGCTGACATTGTGCCTCTAACCCTGAAAATACTTCAAAATGCAGACTTTTTTATGCATTCTTTCCTTGAGCAGGTGTCCTGGATATGAAGGTGACCACTTATGGATAGGTGGAAGCAAAGAGATTGAGAGTATTTGACACATTTCCAAGTGTACTTTTTGTACATGTTATTTAACGATGCTTTCGTGCCACAGTTGATTTTCTTTTGTAGTAAATCAGAACACTTTTAGGAACATAGAATTCTTTTGTGCTTTGGTCTGAATAGGTTGTAAGGGTATAGTGGTCATCGTGGTCAGAGTCAAGGCGAGGTTTGAAGGTAGAGGTAATATTTTGTATTAGATAACTAGCACAGCGAAACTGGAAGTTGTCCCATACGTACTTGTTGGTCTAATGAGAGCTGTTACTTCTGTCAACCTTGCTTCTGAATTTAGCTATTCTGATGTTTTGACCAGGAATCCTCTTCTCTTGTGTCTTATTCTGTGTAAGTACTTACACTCCTCTTCAGGCATTTCAACAATTCATCAGAATTTATTTTTCCAGAGAGATCTCTTTTTTTTCCCATATTTCCTCAATCCTCAGTCCATTTCTCATTTTCCTAGATTCAATATTTTTGAAGGGAGATACCAACATCACCACTTTCTGAGTGTCCCCCAGCCTTCATCAGAAATGTTCACGAATAGGTGAGCTCAGAACACTAGTTTCACCATTCGTCTGTCTCATTTGAAAGAGTTGTTCAGATTATCATCGCATTTTATATCCAATATGCTTAAAACAACCAATACATAAGTTGACCAGAACTTGAAGTAGTGGTTTTTTTTTTCTGATTTCCATGGACAGAATCCCTAGTCATAACCAGAATTCACATATTGCGCATAAACTGACTCCCCAGGTCACTGATGTGTGTAATTTGGGTCCACATGGATATTTTGTTGTAAAAAAATACTAAAGGGATATTTTCTGTTTTTCTGTTGTACTAAGTTGTAGGCCAAAATGTAACATCATTACATTAACTTTGGACTTGCACCCAAGATGAATTTGGCCTTGTCATTTGTTAAATTCTTGCTATGATTGATCTCAGATTGCTCAGGAAAGGATCATGAAAGACTAGCAACCACAGAAATCATCAGTTGAAACTCCACCAAAATTCTCATTGCCTGTAAATTGAAAAATTAAGCTTTGAAATAAAACACTTTGTTGTTCAATCTCACACTATCTTTTCATTAACATTATATAACTCTCAAGCTATTAGAAAGATGCCAATTAAAACAGCATGGATTGAATTATTTGAGTGGAGAAAAATAGGAACATGATTTTAAATCACAGAATCAGAGAATCTCAAGCTCTGGAAGGGACCTTGAAAGATCATTCAATTTAACTCCCCCATCAGAGCAGGACGTCACAGAGCGGTCACACAGGAACTCATCCAGGTGGCTTTTGAATGTCTCCAGAGAAGAAGGCTCAGCAACCTATCTGAGAAGCCTGTGCCAGTGCTTTGTCACCTTCACAGTGAAAAAATTCTTCCTTGTATTTCTTTGGAATCTCTTATGTTCCAGCTTGTACCCATTGCCCCTTGTCCTATCATTGGACATCATTGAGAAGAGCCTGGCTCCACCCTCCTGACACCCACCCTTTATGTGTTTGTAAACATTAATGAGATCATCCCACACACTCCTCCAAGCTCTTGGCATCTTGTGCCATCTTGTCTCTGATATTTTCAGTTGTAAATTTCATTGCCCTCCACCCCTATTTATCATACATGTACACAGAGAGAAGCAAATGAAGGTCTATTCTTGGCATATCTCTTTTATGAATTAAAACCCACTCATCATCCATATGGATAACACAATATGAAAACTTTCCCAGCTCTTTCTCCCAAACTCTATGCAGAAGGATTTTTTTTTTCCTCAGACAGAAGGAATAGTTTTATAACAAATTAATGAAAAAAGCTTGTAGATAAATTTTGGAGCAGAAGAATTGTGAAGCTAACACTAGATTCATTAGATCTTTTTCAGTGCTTAGAAGTATAAGTGCACATGACTTCAGTAAATGTCTGCTCTGAAAAGTTGTTCTGATAATATAACTTCTTAGATTATCAACGTATCAGTGGAACAAAAAGAACAAACAAGTGTTAAAAAAATCTGCCAGTTGCAACTAGATCAAAAGGACCACTGATCTAATGGCATGGCAATCCTGTTATGCACCCATAATGGCATTGTATGTTCATGGTTTTTTTACATGCTAGTGATTTACACATTAGATAGCTATTTCCACTTTATGCACCAGCGCTGGTAAGTTTCTCCAAGCTAACATGAATTCCCTGGGCCAACTGTACTGCATTCTTGGTGGGGATGAGTAGGAGAGGAAAAATCAGAAATATGGGTAATCAGTCTGTGATTACAATACAGTAAGGTAGGCATAAACTCTACATTCCAAACTCATGTAGGCATAAAACCAGTAAATGTTTATTTTTTATCCCTAATGCCAGAAAATAAGAAATGTGGACACAAGTTATTTTACTTGAAATTGCTACTTTTTAGAACGGAAAGCTAGGTTGAAACTACTTGTATGCATTAATAACTTTCAGCATTGTTTTTATTTTTCTTTTGGTCCCATATTACATTCAAAACAATGCCTGGTGCAAAAGCAACATGGAACAAGGGTGTCAAATCTGCTGTATTTCATCAAGAAGGCTAACAGAACTTTTTACTGAAAGACTGTGAAGCACTAGAAGAGACACGTACTCTTAGAGGCTGGAGCTTTCTATGACATGAAAGGCAAACATTGTGATGAATAGTTAGATGGAATTGAATGTGTTGTGGAGCAGAAGAATGGAATGGGTGACCTTCTGATGTTCTTCCTAGCCCCGTTTCTTTTCAAATTGAAAAAATGAGTCTTCTCCAGCCTTTTATTTATAAAGTGAGTAGGTAATACTTACTTGTCTGGGTAGTGACCTTGGAAAAGCTGTGCAAAATAAATTCCTATTTCAGCATTTATTAACATACTAAGATGGTTGCAGTAGCAAGTGTAGACACTAAATGTGTGGTGTGATTGTGCCCAACAGAGCCATGTTAAGTGCTTTGTAAACCCTAGATCTTCACTAAGATCTGTATCTTCTGTTGCTGATTTATCAGTGCTTTAATTTAAGAAAGATCTCAGCAGCTATGCAGATCAAATAAAAAAATCTGATTTCAGCTCTTTATCTGGCTTGATCTGTCACCAGGAGTTTCTGTAGAAATGAAGAACAAGTTGCCCATGGCTTGCAGGAAAAGAAGTGAATCTTAAACTACTAAATTAAATAATGAAGTAAATTAAATATCTTGTTTTAAATACTAAATAAGTAATTTCTGATTGTTAGTAATAGTCTTATAGACATTTTCCTCACACTTTCACATCAGATGGATATCTGACTTGCCTGATTAGTTCAAAATCAGCTAAATAGAGTGTTCCGCTTCTGTGGAACTCAGGACATGGAGGCTTCTTCAAGGTTATTTCTAGAAAGAGTAGAAAGAGCTCTCTGTATAACCAAGGGCTACTGAAACCCTAACGAGCTTTTGCTAGAAATGCAAGTTGCATCTCCAAGGTATGGTGCACTTTCTTTTTTATGAAAAAAACTACATGTATTTGCTTGTTGGGTTGGATCTTTTGCACATAAACTCCAAACAAATAAGAAACTTGCATAACAGAGAAATAATTTCTTTATTCATGCTTCTTCTCTTGAGAAAATACTGTAAAAACATAGAAAAGATGTATCTGAACTCTCTTGCTCAGTATACTGTCAGATGGCATTCTGATACTAAAGTGATGCAGCACAACCTTCATAAGTTAGAACAGATGTTCTAGGCCTTTGTTTCCAGCTTCTAAGTATCTCCCAGAGCCCCACTAGAGAAACAAGCATGATCTAATAAAGTAGTCCAAGGGAGATGGACAAAGATTGCATAGTAGACTTCTGGCACCACCAAGATCTAACTTCCATGGTTCTGCTCAGTGAGACAGATGTGAAGCAATGAAGCAATGTGTTCTGAAATTGGAAAGGGCTGCAGCAGGCAGTAAAAGTTTGTAGTCAAACAAAGCTCTAAGCCTCTACTTTGTGTTTTTGATGGGTCAGGCTCCTTCCATAGGACCTGAAAGCAGCCGCGGTGCCGCCATGTCCCAGAGCTGGGAGTAAGAGAGCTAGTAAAGTGGCTCAGTGGGTTTGTGTTGGAGCAGAGGCAGCTTCCAGTGGCCATGTCTTTAGTAAGGAGTGTCAGGTTTTTATGACTATCATTACGTTTTTATAGTTTAATGGGTTGCACTATTAAAGCATAACAAAGCACGTTAAAAAGTTGCCATGGCTCATTTCCGTACTCAGTAGCAAGTCCTTGCTATTTGTAGCATGAGACCCTCGGAAATACTAAATAACAAAGGCTAGCTTAATACAGTGCTTTTCACATCTTTCTTATCCACTTTAATCATCTTGGGTCCTTTCTATTTAAAAACAGTCTTGCTTTGAGGTGTGTTTTATTCAGCTTCAAAGCTCTCAGCACAGTGGCTGCTCTGGAATTCACATATATCGGTTCACTTCTCCAGGAAAAGAAGAGATTGTTTGTATAAAGACTGAAAATAAGAGATATCATTAGAAAATGTATTTTGAAAGGCACTGTCATAGAAACTGAAGAGCACTGGATTAAAGAACAGGGTGAGGAGTTTTGGTAAAGAAGCAGTAAAGAAAAGAATACAGTAAAGAAACCAACTATATCTAGTTTCTAACACTGAAAGTTTGACAGAATGGAGAATGGTGTATTGGTTTTAAATGGTGCTGGAATCTTTAGTTACAAGAACATGGAGGTGGATCCAGGCTGCAGTCCAAGGAATGTTTAGTGTATCAGCAATTTAGAATTCACTACAGCCCATGAGATCTATAAATCACTAAATGCTGTTAAATTGAGATAGACTCTGCTCCCGAGGATGTCAGTGTTGCAGAGAATGTGGCAGAACACTGAAGTATTCAAAGCTAGCAGGGACTCCAAAACTGTAGCTAGACAGGACCAATGGAAAATAGAGTGCAGAATATGGAGAGCAGTTCCTTAGGGCAGGTGAGGCATAGCACTGACTTTTTGGTGCTTGTGGATGTAAGATAAAGTGCTCTGTGAGGATGTCTTCGCAACTCTTTCTGCATTTATAGAGAAACGTTAGAAAGTATGCTAATTCAGTTAAAACATCATATGCTAATTCAGTTAAAATATCATATGGAAAATTTTAAACTGAAACTTATAAGGCAACTTCAATATGGCAGAACATTTATGTACTTTAATTGTTTTTTAAAAAGGTATTTAGGTATCTTAAGATGCAGATGTAGATGTACCTAATTGGAGGCCTTCAAGATCCATCTGGACGTGTTCCTATCCGACATGATCTAGGTTGACCTGCTTCTGACTAGATGATCTCTAAAGGTCCCTTCCAACCCCTACCATTCTATGACTCTATGATTCTAATGGCATCTTCAGAAGGACACTAGTGTCTGTATTAAGAATTTTGGAAAATTTTAATAGATGATAATTGATATTGTTTCATTAATCAACATGATTAATCCTCCTCCCCTCCTTGATGGGGAGGAGGAAAAAGTATGCTAATCTTTTGTTTGATGACAAATAAAAGATGGATTTTGAGATTTCACACCTGAGTAACAATACTACTTTTTTTATCCCTAATAGGAGTTATGATCTGCTTAAGTATGTGTGCCGGTCAAGAAGCAAAACTGAATAGACATCAAAAGGTAAAAAAAAGTCTTACTGACATGTTATCATATTGTCTTTTCACTGGGTTTATGCAGTGATCTTGAACAGTTTTGTCTTCTGCCTTCTGTCTTCCAGATAGGAAGTGCTGTTAGTTGCTCTGGTTTTACCAAGACATGTAGAAAATGTTTCCTGCTATATATCTTTATACGGAGAGTCTTCATGTGGCAGTGGATGAAGTGTGAAAAGGAAAAAATGTGAAGTTCCCCTTTCTGATGTCACCAAAAGTTGATTTGTTAGTGTAAGCATGTTTCAAGATCAGGAGCTGAGACAAGGAGAGGTAGGAAGCTGTGAGGCAGAGAATACAATGGGATTGAATGATGAAAGGGATGATGAGATTAGTGCACTGCAGGAAGAGAAACTGCTTAGAATGAGAATGATAGTTGCGTCTACCAATAAAGTAGCAAAACAATATGTATACTATGATGTCAAATAAAGCAAAAGATATGTTGTTATGATACTGCTGTTATTGTCCTGTTGAAACCGTGGTCATCCAAGCAGAGAGTAAATACCTTTAGAAGAGTGTCATGATTTAGCAAGGAGCCACTTTCGTTTGGTAACAGGGGGAGCGGGTTGCAGTGAAGACCCGGTAAAGAGTTCTCGGACTCTCTCCCTGGTCTTGGGTTCAGACCCACCTCCGGCCCGGCTGGGCCAATCTGGTGCCTCTGCCATCACTATTTAGGGATGGGAATTTGAAGTGCTGGCAGGAGGTGTAGGAGTGATACAAGATGGAGACGACCATGCGGACTCCACACTCAGGAAGGAGGAGCACTAGATCAGAGACCCCTGTGCAACCTGTGGTGAGAACACAGGCTGTACCCTGTAGGTTAAAATATGACTTGGACCAGCCAGCTTGAATAAAGATGGTAGGGACAAGTTAATGCAGCTGGCAAGCTACTGCCAATTATCAAACAGGTGCTGTGAGTTAATCAGTTGGGCCCTGGGTGATCACATGGGAGGAAGCTGCATATAAGGAAGTAGCCAGCAAAGGAAGGGTGGCTTTGAGTCAACTCTGTTGGTTGTGCTATGTTGCTTGTGTATGTCTCTGTATGTGCATTACCTAGCTTCTCTACATCTTGGAATGAATATTGCTTGCACTGTTACAACTGTACTCCTGCAACCCATGGAGGGCAATGGCAAGACAGAGAGCCACCAGCAACTCAGTGTGAGTGTGCCTGGATGGGCGACAGACTGTGTGAGGAGGCGGCCGTGAAGCAGACTGTGCTAGAGAGCCTGCAGGCTGTAGAGCAGACCCACGGGAGAAGCAGCGAGGAGCTGCAGCCTTTGGGATGAACGGCCTGTGCAGAGCTGCTGTGTGTGAGGTACTCTGTGGAGGTGCAGGGAGAACTGGTGCAGAGCCCACCTGTCCTGAGAGGCAAAGGGCAGAAGCCATCAGGAATAGACTGACTGAAGCCCCCATTCCCTATCCCCCTGAACCGTTCAGTGGGGCAGAGGCTAAAGACACGGGGATCAGGGCTCTGAGCTTTTCATCATTGTACCACTCTGTGTTGTTTCGCGTTGGTTATGTTTTGGGGTTTTATGGTTATATTTTAGTTGGTGTTGGATTAAATTATTTTCTGTTTTCTCCCCCAGGCTGAGTAGCCTTGTTTGTTTTGTCCTAGACCATAAACAGCAATTAAGCCCTCCCTGATCTTTGGCAATTCTCAAGTCTTTGGTACTTGAGGCTAATCGTGGTCCTTTGTCCCCTGATGAGCCTAAACAAGGAAAAAGGGTCATCTGCTAACAGTGTTATTTTTGTTGGGCTCAACCTCAACCATTTCTCCAAAAGGTTTCAAAATTCCATTGAAACTATCTGAATTGTCACAATGAGAAAAGATTTGAAGTTTCATTGAGATTCTTTCAATTTTTCCCACCGGAATCCATGGGGAGAAAATTTGTGGTTTCTGTTAAATTTGAGTAAAGCTTTTGGTTGAGCTGAGTTATGTTTCTACTTATTTGGGGCTTAAAAGGTTTTCATAGTTTCCTTTTATTCACACAAGCAAGAATCATCCAAGCAATGTGCTCTACATTTATCTTACTCAAATTTGTAGAGTTTAATTCATATACCTAAAAACAAAGAGCTAATTTCTAGAGGCCAGTGGAGGGCTACCAAGATGATCAAGGGACTGGAACATCTCTCTTATTAGGAAAGGCTGCAGTACCTGGGGCTGTTCAGCCTGGAGAATAGGAGACTGAGAAGGGACTTTATTAATACTTAATATATTTAAGTATTTAAAAGGCACATGTCAAGAGGATGGGGCAACACTTTTTTTTCTGTAGTGTCTGGTGATAGGACAAGGGGTAATGGACAAAAGCTGGAACACAAAAAGCTCCATTTAAACATAAAGAAAAACTCCTTTCCTGTGAGGGTGAGATAGCCCTGGTACAGACTGCCCAGGGAGGCTTTCAAAAGTTGCCTGGACATGTTTCTGAGTGATATGATCTAGGTGGACCAGCTTTAGCAGGACTAGATGATCTTTAGAGTTCCCTTCTGACCCCTACCATTCTATGATTCTGTGATTTTTGTGTAAGGATTCATTCCTTTTATTGTTATACTGTGCATGCCAAGATACTATTTTAGTAAGATTGAATCTGGATGTAGCTGGTGGTGACTCCCACATATTAAAGCTACTGTTCTCTGGAAAGATGAGGTATATGGCTTTTACACATCTAGCATTATGTGAGATGGATTGCACCACACAGATGGCTAAGGTAGGTGACTGAAACCGATTCCTGTGCATATCTTTAAGGATGGGGAAATATAGCTGCTTAAACTTAATGTGTTAGTCACTATCCTGATTCCCTATTCACTGGCTAAATGGAAACACTGAAAGTGAAATCAAAGCTAAAAATGATAAAGCTCATATATGCTAAGAATGCAAATACCATCAATATACCAGGCATTGTAATCTTCCTGTGAAAATGCAAAATTTGGTGTGCATGACATCCATCAACTGCCTGCAGTCTACTCTCACTTGCCAGGCAGCTAGCACATACATACCTCTGACTGGTTGTGCCCTCTATTAACACACGACGACATATAGAATTCTTCTATAACATAAATTACTGAGGAGATCTTATTCACTTTGTAAAGCAAATCATTAAATTATTTTCAGTGATTATTTCCACGCTTCAGAAGGAAGTACTGTTTGTACTGTCTGCATATATGCAAAGTGGTTTCCTGTCTTTCCTGTATCAAACTGTTTCAGTACAGAAAATATCCTTCTGCAAATATACCAACATTCATACCTGTAGCATGTGTTTTACATAGCAATATTTGTTATAAAAGTCTGTGTCTCTTATTGCCTTTGAAAATAAATGGAAAAACCTGCCTTTGCAAGGAATTTTTACTGGCGAAACATATAATTTACTTCAGCTTCATAAATCAAAGTGAAATCATGTTTCAAAATATGGCTAGCCCACTTAGAAATGTTCTGTCAGGAGGTATAGAGATATAGTATATTATACCTGCTGTTTTAAATAAATAGCATTCTCAATTCCCGATCATCTGTATATAATATCATTTATTGAAATGTAGTGCTTTCTATCAAGTTAGATGATTTTGTTCCTTCAATTCAAGACGTAGTTGATCACTACAGTATTTGCCCTTGAGACAAAGTATCTTTTTATCCAGCGTGGTGTTTCAACTTTTTACCATTCTTTTAAAATTATTCTATATGAAATGTCTTAGCCTGTGTAATAGCTTTTACAGGTTTTTTAAATTAATTTTTTTCTATCTTCAGCATATGTAGTCTACAAAATGTCCTATATAAATCCTTCTGTTCTTTCCTGTATTTTTTTTTTCAAAAAGGATAATGGAAGCTTGTGGATTATTTCAGTTAGATTTAGATTGCAAGGCTTCAGTGAATTACTTAATTTTGTGCTTAATGTCTTTTTTTACGTAGCTACTGTGAGTAGTAGAGAGCTGGGTTTTGAATTTATAAAATTTATAAAATAAATAAAATATTACTTTGAAATAATTGTAATATTTTTGTGTTAGACTTTCAAAATAATGTAAATGTTATAGATCAAAATGATTTTTGTTTTGAGTAATTCAGAATGAAATATTAATGAGAAAGCTACATTAGACTTTGTAACTGAGTCTATAGCCCCAAAAGAGCTAAGAAAGCTCAGGAGGGATAGAGTTGTATATCTTTTGGTAAGCTGCTCAAAGAAGGATTGACTCACTGAAGTGAAATTAGAGTTTTTGAAAAGTGATGGTATTTCAGGCAACAGTATAATGGATCACAAGTGTAGTTACTTCTTATACTTCTACTGTAAACGCTGAGGAAATGACTGTACATATAGTGAGTCTTCAAAAGTAATATTTCAGTACAAATAAATCATAATCATTTTAATAATTAACCCCTTGGCCTTAGAGAAGCCATGAAGTGGTCAAAGGAGACTGAATGCTCAGGACTTTACATTAGGGGGCATGCCTATTAAACAGCAGGTGATAATGCAAAGAAGAGCTGAATAAGAGCAACCTTTGTGTTTAGGTGTGTTCTCTGGACTGAAAGCTAGCTCTGTACATCTAATCTAGATTGATGAGAAATTTAAAAAAATTAGTTTCTTAAGAAATTGCACTGATATTTTAAACAGGCATGAAAAAATTAGAACAATGGGGGTTTTTTTTCCTGCTTTTGAATTGATTTTTGGCCAACTGGTTGAAGTAAAATAATTGGAAGGAATTATGTGGGTATATGTTAACATTTTTCTGCACCAATCTTGAACTCCTTAAATTAAGAATAGTAGAAACCTACATGTATTATTTGTTCTTGATAATTGCCTGTTGTT
Source organism: Colius striatus (assembly GCF_028858725.1). NCBI lineage: Eukaryota > Metazoa > Chordata > Aves > Coliiformes > Coliidae > Colius > Colius striatus. The sequence goes on from NC_084766.1 coordinate 19,284,717, forward strand.
ATGGTTGTGAAACCTTGTACATTGTGTGTTTTGCATGTTAACAATTGAAGTAGAAGTCGCATGAATTGAAAATTGTTTAGATATTTTGGCAGAAAAGAAGGGAATAGATGATGTGGGCATGTAATTGAAGGATGCCGAAGGCAGAAAGAACTTACATTAACAATTCTGGTGCTGACATTGTCTGTAAAGAGAAGAGATGGAGAGCTAATGAAAGCTAGAAACATCTGGAAAATTAGTTTGAGATCAGAAAAAAGAACCAGGCAAAGTGTCTGAGTCTAGGATATAGGGAAGATGGGAAGGATAAGACATGATGGATCAAAGATGCAGAGGACCTTTGTTTTGTAATCATCTGCCTCATTCTCTAAAAAGTGACCAGCTTTTACAATGAGACAGAGACTTCATTGCTATGCAGTCTTCCTAGCAAAGGTCTGCCTTGAACACTGAGTTAGAAATCTATAGATGTAATTTTAGATAATCTTAGCAGATTTACGTATTCAGAATCATGATTCAGAATAAGCAGCCAAAGTGAACTATGGTATTTTCACATATCTGTTTTTTTGCAGGTTTAATAATACTTTTAAAGGATTTTTTTTTCCCCCATATATACAAAAAGGTTTGGGTATGCAGAAGGATGCATATCCATCCAGATTGACAAACATACATATTAAGGTATACACAGGCTACACAAATGGACACACCAATGGAAATATCTGCAGATCAGCACAGAAATTCTCACAAAATCAAGAGACCATAGGTCCATCAGCATATACAGAACCAAATTCACATACAAGAAGTGGTACACACATAAACATGAATAGCATTGCATGAGTACACACCAGTTTTTGCTTCATAGTTGTATAAAGGGACAGAAAAGCCTGGAGCTGTGCAAATGTCATTAAAAAGACACCTATACAGCCATGACTGTCTCAGCCTGAAAAAAGGGGAATACTGAAAAAATACTCTCTGGGAGAACAAAACAGGAGGGTAAACCCACCAAATGTCTGGAACTAAAATTATGTCAGAGAGTATACCCCAACCAAAAGCACTTCCAGTAACTCAGTCACACAGCAAGAACAGTCATCCACATATATACATATGTTGCAAGAAAAATATCCATTACCTGCCAACTGGCTACTAGCAACCATAACCTGTGTGTGTGGTCAGCGTGTTGGCACCAGTGTTGGAAGAGAAGTGGAAAGAAAGGAAACAGCAATAGGAAATCAAACAACAGAGGTTGAAATGGAGTCTGTGTGCCCAGTCAAAGTGTTTGTTTAATAGAAACAGAAGCCTGGAGTGTGTACAACTTGTTTTACACAGAGAAAGATCATAGTTGTGAATGAAACCTCAGTCTTCTTGAGTATCAGGAGGTCCTATATGTGAAGCACATGGCTCCACTCAGCATGCATCAGATGTCTTGACAATGCTAAGCAATGAAACAGGTGGCTAATTGGATTCTATCTTTTCAGTTTGTACAAGAAGAAGAAATTTGGTCAAGTAGTGAGAATAGGATGTTCAATCAGGTCTCTTGGCTGGTGTGTGATCTTGGATGACTCATTCATACTTTTTGTGTCTAAGTCTGCTATGTGTAAAATAAGGATAATAATGTTTCTTTTTCTCTTAGTAGTACGGGAAGACTGAAAAAACAGATATAGAAGTCTTTAAGATTCGCAAGAGATACCAAGTAGAGAAAGCCATATGCAAATAAAATTAATAAAATCTGTCTTGTGTTGCAGGGTAGATTTGAATGACATCAGCATTTTATGGCAGTTACATTCCATTTTCATTTGTAATTTCAGTATTTTTATACTTGTTCTGAAGAGCTAAAAGCCTTTTCATTCTTACCTATCACCTTGCAAACATTTTACCAGCCTAAATCCTGAAAAAAGAAAAACATGCAGTAAGTTAACTGCTCATGTATTCATCCCTAGGGGATAAATAATATATGAGCTCATCTAATCTAATATTATTATTTAAGATAGTCTGAGTTTTTGCATTAACTTTAATGATGCATTACCTTCACTCTCAGTTTGTAAGGAACTGTTACAAACTACCATAATGGGAATCCTTTTTAGCCATACCAGGCTGCATGCCTTGGCTTCTCCTGTCACAACACCTAGCTTTTCAACAGACCAAGCTTTAAGTCATTCAAGTCACTGATCCATCCAGACACTCACCCAAATGGATGTGGTTTAGGATAGAAATGCAGTCCAAGCTGTAAGAATGCAAATAAGTTTCTCTTGAAATAGTAAGCACGGTAAATTTTACTTCCAAGCACTTTAAAAAAACCCCAAACATTTAATCAAAAAATTCCAAACCAGCAATATACCAATTTTTAACATGAGATTTCACCTCATGGACTAAATGTGGAACTACTCAGAACTTATCCGTGAGACATTTTCACATCAATAATTGTTGTTCCAGGAAACTACACACGGGTTGTTGTTGATTTTTGACAACATGTATTTAAGTAAAGAGGACAAGGCACTTTATTAAAGTGGAATGATATTTGGTATAACCAGATTTTGTATGAAACTGTATTTTGTCTTAAATTTTTGTCCTGATTTGATATTTCATTTTAGTGCTTCACAGTCTATTTAGAAGTTTCATGGGAATGATTCTTCCGAGGAGGTGCTGTAGTTGGTGAGTGAAGGCAGTGGTGCATCTGCTTTGTCAATGTTTTGAGGTCTCCAGATAGAAGTTCAGTTCAGAAGCCATGTGCTGAAAATCAAGATTTATTAGTTTAGCCTTGATGCCATGTTCATATGGTTACACGGCTTTAGGGCAGTACTGGCTACCATCTGGCATGTGACAAGTATGGGAAAATCCCAACTCTCTGCACTTATTCATCTGGACATATCCAACATCTGGATAGAGAAACAAGTTGTAATTCACTGCTTAATAAAATTGCTTCTTCATTTTTCAGTTTCACTTCTGAATTATGTATTAGCAGGTTATATCCTGTGTTTACACAGTATCTTTATTGCTACAGTATTCATCTTGTACCTACCATTAATGTACCTAAACCACTGTGCAAACACATAAAAACTATGCACCTGCCCAACTGGCTTTACATCCAGTTGAGAGTATTCATGAAAAAATGATGGTTTAATTAGGAAAAAAATTAAGTGAAGATTCATAAACCAAAAACTCTAACACCTCCCAGTATAGTTGTTCAGGAAAAGCTTGGATCATAGAATGGCAGGGGTTGGAAGGGACCTTTAGAGATCATCTAGTCAAACCCCACTGTAGAAGCAAGTTCACCTAGATCAGGTTGCATAGGAACATGTTCAGACGGGTCTTGAGACCTTCAAGGAAGGAGACTCCACAACCCCACTGCTCCCTCACCCTCACAGTGAAATAGTTTTTTCTTTTTTTATGTAAGTAAATATATGTATTTTTCTACTTAAATTTTCAGCAAAATAAATAAGATGCCCAAAGGAAAAAATCCACACCTCTGAACCATTGTTGGTCAAATCTGATCACTAAAACATATTAGACAGAAAATTCTTGGAGAGTTCGCAGATTACTATGAACTTACAGTTTTTACCTCTAAATCACTTTCTGAGTCCATTTAGTGTAAACCTGGGATGAAGTTAAACACTAAATTGCTTTAAGTCCAAGAGCATCTGCATGATTTTTAAGGCATTTGAACCTGGAAGAAAGTATGCTGTTTAAGTACAGCTTAAGGTATACAACTTCCTTAAATGTACTGTAAGTATAAAGCTTAGATTTTGATATGGTTTATTAATGATTTGCTTTTATTCTTAGGTTAGAAACTTCTCAGTACATTCATCAGTTTTTCAATCAAGCTCAGTAGGGTGGTCTGGGATCCTTACCCTGTTTAACACAAAGATTTTTACTGTCCTGTACTGAGCCTTGAGTCACGACCTGTTCCTCTGAAGTAAAAATATTTTCTCCTGGATAAAGGAGCCTGCCACAAAGAATTTTGCAGAAGGAGGTTTCAGACTCCATTGGAGATAACCATCTGTTTTTGAAGTTAAAGAACTTAGTATTTGAGCAAGTCAAAGGCAAATGATCCTAGAAATGCAGTATATAGGAATGAGGCTGTATCACTGGTGACTAGTGGAGGCTGTAATACATTACCTTCTCAGTACCACAATTTTGAATGGTAAAGATCAAGTCCTGTAGCATTTTCTCCAAAGGTTCCAAGTCCCCGAAGCTGCCCTTCCAAGTAGGAAAGGCAGTTCCAATCTGCCATGAAAGATGCTTCATGCAGAAAATGCCAGAAATACGTCTGAGTGGATCTGGCAGATAGTTGGAGAATTGCCAGCTTCACTTTGGAAATAAAGGTCTTGGACTCAATTATGCTTCTGACTTTCAGACATGCCTCCTTCCCGGCTGGAGACATTCCCCATCCATCATCCTAGGATGATGTACAAGATGACATTTTTAAGGGATTGTTCAGCGCCTCCCGTCTTTTTCCCGGAGTGAGCACGAGGAGCTTGTGGCAAGGCGGGAGTGGGAAACAGAAATACAGTACCGAGCACAGGCAAGTCACTGGGGTTCCTACACGCTGCTGCAGCACAAATAGTATCTGTCTTACTACCTGTATAGTTGGTTCAGTAGTATGATGAGGAATTTAAACTAAGTTATCAACAATTCATCTTGAACCTCCTCCCCACTCCTTGTGAGTATTGTGCTAAAGAAAGAATACCATTGGTGTCAGGACCAGATGGTGACAGAAAGCTGAAAGACTTTGTACTCTAAGAAAAGTCAGATCAGTTCCAGTTCATTCGATTCCTGATATCACTTCCAAGCTGTTGTAACCATAACGGTGTTGACTTTGGAATGCAAAAAGTGCTGAGCATCCTGCTTGGAGCATCCAAAGATTTAGAAACAAATCAACTTAAATCATTAATTCTAGAATTTTCCAGAATTATGGCTACTTCTGTTCATAGCATAGACTCAATTAATTGGAGAGAGTTATGGTGGAGGGCCAGTCTACAATGAAATAAAGATCCATTCCCTGGTATCAAAAGCTGTTTCATGTGCTCTAAACTGAATCCAAACTACAGGAGTGTTCATGCTGAAAAAAAATTGAGATAAGTGTATTTCTTACTATAGTTCCTTTTTTCTGTTTGGCGATTTTTTTTTGTTTGTTTTTTGGTTTTGGGGGTTTTTTTGTCAGAGGTATCATTTGTCCCTGCAAAAGCTAGATTTCAGCAGCACATATCTGCATTTTAACAACACCATGGAATAAACAACTTCTTCAGATTGCTATGGATAGTGTATAAGGCATGAGCAATTGAAGCATGGACTGACAAATCATTACATAAACCAGCCAAGCTCAGCAAGAAACTTACTCTAAGGTTCACATTTACATCCATTTTACCAACAAATCTAAGCTCCAGGAAGCAGATAAATGTTCAAAGTATACCGGTCAACTTTTCTGTGTCCTTTCCTGCAAGTGAATGGGAGATGGGGAACAATTAAGTGAAACCTTGTGATGACCTCAATCTGTGAAGTGTGTTTAGATAGTCTGAAGGCTTGTGGGCAAAACTAAAGGTGAAGTGATTATTTCTATTCCTCCAATGAACTGGAAAAGTCTAAAGGATTTGATTTAACTGAGCACACGCCTCTTCCTCACAACTATGGAAAACACACCATGAACAAGATTCAAGTGAATGCAATTTCAGGGACGGGGTGGGTCAGTTACTTCCTTGTTCATACTGTGCTGCATCCAGGTCTGATAAGGACATTACACAAGATAGTTTTATTTTAAGTTCTACCATATACTCAATGTGTAACCTCAGAGAAGTAATTTAATCTCTATCTTCCTGTTCTCCAGATATTGAATCTTTTCTTTTCTCATTGATATTGCAAACTCTGGAGAGTAGCAATAGTTTCTGTTCAGCACCAAATGCATCAAGAGTTTCTGAATACCAGAGTAATAAAATTGTAATCTGTAATGAAGTCTTCTGAACAGACTGCAGATGGAGGATATTGTTTCATTTGGTGCTGTAACTTTTGTGATCACTTTTGTTGTCTAGGGAGCTTTACTCTTCCATTAGTTGTAGAGAGACTGAGAATATAGGTCAACTAGTTTAGTCTGCAGTTTGTATCTGTGCCTCCTGTAGTTCTTATGAATGCTGAAAAGTCAGTGGTATTCAATGTATTCTATTCAGTGTTGCAAGACTTGCCTCTCCACTCATACTCATTTTTGCTTATATTGTTGATGGACATATTGTTGCAAAAAACTTATCTACACAGGAATGCAGATCAGCAGGCATTTTTATGCAGCGCTGGGAAACACGGCGGGGGGGGGGGGGGTGGCGAGGGGGGGGTGGCGGATAGCTCCTCTATACCTGCTTCGTTGTTCGTTACCATTTTCAGGGTTTTTATACACCTCAAACAAAAGAATCACATTTGCCAACAGAAGCATGCATAAAATGTCCATCTCTTCATTTTGCCCTTTACTTTGATTGGTTCTTAACTATCATAAAATTTCCAAAAGCACAGGGATTGGTCAAAAAAAGATATCAGTCCCTTTGTTTTAGTAACAACTAAGGTAACAGCTAAGGTAACCTAACAAATACATTTACCAGGGTCTCCTGTCTAAGGTAACAGGTCCCTATCAGGTGTGGTATGTAATTCTTGCAGTTTGATCCTTATGTGATTCACATGAATACTTACTTAATCAATAGGTGTTTGAGTTATTTGCAAGTGCTTAGCTAATTGATTCAACTATTACTTGGTGATTAACAAGTACTTAACAAGTGCTTGACTACTTATTGTGATGATAAGTTGTTAACTAAAATAATTGTGAATCTGCAACAATATGCTCATTTCACTTGATCAGTGAGCACCTGCCTCTGAATTCTCAAGGCAAATGATTGAATTGAATCTTGCTGTATAGTTTTTCCACCACCCATTTACCCCGGATCCTTTTAAATAGACAAAACATCTAGGTTCTTTGTTCACCTTGAAGTTTGCTAGTATTATTTTACAAGCATAATCCTGTTTAATACCTGATAATTAGCGGTAATAGATTTTTAACTTCTGCAGCTGTCAAAACCACACATCTCTAGCAAAAGCATATAGAATATCAGGTACCCAGGCAGCAGGCTACATTATCTCTCCAGTTTGTCTCAGCTAAGAAAAATATCCCCATGATGTAACTCAGATAACTTTGGTTCTTGTTACTGATCAAATTCAGGTTGATATTAGCAAATGATCTCAGTCATCTAACAAAGGCATCAAGACAGGCAACTTCAAAAAGGAAAAGGACACTTTTAAACATTAACCTTTTCTTTTAAAGAAGATCCAAGGACAACAGAGGAAACTATGCAGCAGTGCCCACTAGAAACATAACACACAGCCTTTATTTTGCTATCCTGTTTGTCACATGCCAATACTCAGAATGTGGGATATTCTAAAGATCTTAGAAACAGACTGCAAACCCTACAGATGTCGTACCATTTGTACCATTTCAAATTTCCACGCCCACAGCTGGACTCCAGATCATAATAGAACAAAAACCCTTTCCACACATTTACATGTTGTGTCTGCAACACAGCTATGTTTTCGTTAATGAGTTTGAAAGTGGTATATTCCATGCTTTCCTATTCGTATGGGATTCAGGGGGTTCGCATGGATGCTAGTCTCAGTTCTGCAGCTAATGTATGGTATCACTTTAGCTGCCATTTATTCTTCAGGTGTGGGATCTTAGTAGATGATAGCATAATAAGAAAGTGTGAATAAAGACAGCACCTCTAATGTTTTAGAGTGTCTGAGAAACATAATCCTGTGATGCTGCATAACACAGGAATAATTAAAGACACCTATCTTGACAGGAAAGCAGTAAGGACCTATTCATCTAAGCCCAGGAAAACACAGTTTCCATGAAAATAAATCTATTTTTGTCCATATTGACAGATCCACTTTAGCCACATTGTGTATGGACATAGAACATGCTTGGAACAACAAAGGTAGCTGGAAACTGGGTGTGATAGGAAAGCCAGAAACAAAGGAAAATTAAAGTGGGTCAACAGATGATTCTAAACATGGTTCCACATCTACTGTCTTCAAATTAGTGTGACTAATATATATGGATGTGTTTCATTCCCTTCATTAACGTTTATTTCTGATGGATTTTTTGAACAATTTTAAAGAGTACAGAGAGACTACATGATGACAAACCAAGTCATCACCAAAAAACTGAGTCAACAGTGTGTTTCCTTTTTCAGCATTCTAAGGTACCCACAAGAAAGAGGTTTTCTGAAAAACACCAAACATGTCTCAGTAGGTAACATCATGCAAGAAGGGTGGTATCATGTTCTGCAGCCTCATGGTGTTGGATCAAGATTGGATATTACCGAAAAAGCAATGCCAAGTTGGATATTCAGTAGCAGTATGTTTCATTGTGTGGTGCTTAACTTACCTTCGGCTTAACTTGCGGGTCCTATTTCCAATTTGCTTGGATGTTTCTTGTGAAGTTTGCTGTGTCTCACTTAATAGATTTTATGGGCTGTGAAAGGAGTTTCATTGCAAGGCTCTCCTTAGAGAAGAAACGTGTGTGTTTGCCAGTAGTCCAGTTTGTAGATGAATCTTGGTGGACTAGACTGCAGATAATTTTTCCACCATGTCTAGTGAGTACACTGCAATTACAGCTGGGGTTTCTGATAGTGTCAATTGTAGAATGCCTACATTTTCTGGTATTAACATTAAGTAGTCATAAGAACGCCATAGGAAATTTTGGATATTCTTGAGTCAAATAATTTACTCTGATTCATTGGTTCAGAATTGAATCCATTCAAGTTAAGGCTATTTCATGGGAAGGTGCCATTCTGAATCTAAGAGTAACTTGAGAAACAAATAAGTTTGTGGTCCCAGTTTCCATGGCTACAGTACAGTGATTGCCGAGAAGCAGGGCTTTGGTACACGTAACGGTTGTTTTTGGAAGGCCAAAAATGAATCTTGCCCTCACTTTCCTGCTCCTCTCCTCCAGTTTATATTACTGAGCTGACGTCATATGGCATGGAATATCTCCTTGGTCTGCCTGGGTCAGCTGTTCTGGCCGTGGTCCCTCTCAAGATCGTGCCCACCCACAGCTATTGGTGAAAGTGGGGAAGGAATGCTGGAGGGACAGCCCTGGTGCTGTGTGAGCAGTAGTCATAATATTGATGTCAACAGTAAGCACAGCACTGCAAGAGCTGCTGTGGAAAATCACTACCATCCCAGTCCCACTACACAGCCTTTCATAGAATCACAGAATGGTGGGGGTTGGAAGGGACCTCTAAAAATCATCCAGTTCAATTCCCCTGCTAATGCAGGTCCACTTCCATCAGGTCACACAGGAACACATGCAGGTGGGTTTGAAATCCTCCAGAGAAGTACACTCCACACCCTCCCTGGGCAGCCTGTGCCAGGGCTCCCTCACTCTCACAGGAAAGAAGTTTTTCCTTGTGTTTAAGTGGAACTTTTTGTGTTCCAGTTTATGTCCATTACCTGTAGTCCTGTCACTGGACACTGCAGAGAAAAGTGTTGCCTCATTTTATTGAGATCCACCCTTTAGGTATTTGTAAGTACTGATAAGATCCCCTCAGCCTTCTTTTCTCCAGACTAAACAGCCCCAGGTCTGCAGCCTTTCCTCTTAAGAGAGATGTTCCATCTCCTGATCATCTTGGTAGCCCTCCACTAGACTTTGTCCCAGATGTTTTTTATCTCTCTTGAACTGGAGAGTCCAGAACTGGACATAATACTCCAGATGTGACCTTACCAAGGCAGAGTAAATGAGGAGGAGAAACCCCCTCAACTTGCTGGCCCCACTCTTCTTAATGCACCCTAGATGCCATTGGATTTCTTGACTGTTGCTGCTATGGGCAACATCACCAGGCTGCCTGCACAGATCACTCATCCCACCCCCACTGAGGGGACAAGATCACTGCATACTCAGTATGGATGATGCTTTATCTGCTAACACAAAAGCACCTCCTTTCACTCTACCCTGTACCCACCTCTTCTGTACCCTCCACCTCTCGCATTACAACCCAAGATCTTCTGGATGCCTACAACACTTGAATATGAGGATTCCTTTAAACTTCAGAATATTATTTTTCTTTATTTTTAAATGGACAAAGCATTATTTTTCAAATATAACTGTAACATTTTGTTTTGGATCAAAGATGACATTGTCTTGAAGTGATAATTCCTTTAAACTTTACAGTGACTGAAAATCTTGGTTTATGATTGACTTGAGAATAATTTGTCCTTGATATTTTAGAAATACCACCAACAACAAAATATTATTGCAAACTTAGTTCTATTCTCTTGTCCTCTCATGTACACACTAGCCTGTACTTTTCCTCTTATATTTAAAATGAAATAGTCTCTGATGTCAATCAGATTTCATAAGAACTTTCAATTAGAAAAATGTGTTTTCCAAGAGCATTAAGATCATGTAACATAGAATGTTAAAAAAGCTTTAAATGTACTTCAAGGCCTGTGATCTTGAATTTGACTTTGAATCATTAATCTTTTGCAAAGTTTTGGTTTTGCTCAGATCCTGGAAGTTCTCATTCTGGTGCCATGCTTGATAGTGTGTGCAGCAGCAAATTGATGGAACAATAGGAGGATTAAGCTTTTGAAAAAATATTTTCCTCTAATGAAAATCCTTTTAGGAAGTGATGTCTGTTGCTGCCAATGTAAACATGCCACCTAATGTCAGCAATACTATTTTTTAATCAGAAAGAATAGATGCTGAAATGTGTAAAAAGCATGGTATGTGGTAAAAGCATGAAGGAGACATAAGGAAGCTCCACTTACACAAGAAACTGGAAAAAAAACAGAAAAACTGTTTATCAGGGAGTGATATATGGTCACTTCTATTTGCATTTCAGCAGTGTTTAAAGAAATCTCAAATTGGTACCCCATATGACAATAACTGTTCAATTTTTCACAACAGCCTTAGCCTTCCTGAGTACACAGTACCAATAGGCTAGACAAACAAACCAGGAGGATGAGTGGCATAAAAAAAGGGCATTTACCCACTGTCATAAGAGAGGCAGTGGCAGAACTCAAAAACATAATCCAGGGCAGTGTGTGGATATCACTGAAATCAATACAGGTCTGCTATCTGATGATAAAGTGGTAAGAATTATCTCTGTCCTCTGCCTGCCTGTTCAGTGCCATACTCACACAATCACAACTTTTTCTGACAAATTCCTAACATTGGTTAATTTCTGTATGACAATGAATAAATCTTTCTTTTAGGAGAGTTGAGCCGTTGGGTTATCAGTAATATGTTACAAACCCTCTTATTACTGGACTGCTTTTCCAACCAGATTGTCCCTGGCTGGTATTCATTGTTGTTATACTGAGAAAATGATAATATGATCTGCTGAAAAGAAACATTTTTTTCCCAAATACTTGTATGAAAAGTTATTTTTCCATCAAACTGGAGAGCTACAAATATTTTGTTTGGAAAATATGACATTTTATGAAATACGTCATTAATCTCCTGACACATTCTGAATATAGAAGCATCAACTTGCTAATGATTTAATATCAACAATATTGCCTTCCTGTATGGTTTATGCTAATATGCCTTTCTATGAAATGCATCTGGCTATCTCTTTGTTTCAATTTGTGTCTTTCTGAGTGCATCTCTGAACTGTTAGTTCATGAATTTATACCTTTTCCAGTTAAATATTTAAAGGGTTTTTTTTCCTTCTTGTGCATAAACTACTTCACTCTGAATACCAGCCAGCACATGGTATTGAGTTTGATCTATGTGGTTTAATACCTTTCATTCTTCCCAAGAACTGTATCCTTGGAGAAACTGGCAAAATAGCCTGCATAAAATGGCTCATTTAGTAATAGGAACAATTCATTAGTGGGAAAGAATTTTAAAACATCAAGCAGTTGGCACCCAAATTGCTGTACTTGCCTTTGTGCTTACACTTGTGCTTATGTGGCTGCACGAGGAGATGAATCCGAGAACTGGATGAAAACCTTCTTTTTGTAGAAGAAAGGGGTTGGTTTTAAAGTTGGACTAATTCCCTGACCCAAATTACCATACAACCACATAAGAATCTCCCTCAATGGCAGCTCACACTTAGATCAACTTAATTTGCTTGTTTCACCTTAGCTTAACTAGTTGGTGAGCATTAAAGACAGCATTTTTTCAAGTTAGCTTTTCTGTAGATCTGTGTTTCTGGAAGATGCTATTTCTTTTTCTGAGTTAAATTTATGTCCATTCATGTGTGCCAGTGGAAACTTCCTTGCTTTTGCTCAGCCTATTCTGGACATCAAGCCTAGGTACTTGTATGGGTTTTATGTACTTAGCAGGTGATCACATTTTAAACAGTTTTTCAAGTGCAATTGTTGAGATGAGTTCAGAACATGGACAAGTAAACTATGAAGAGCAGACAGCTGTTATTGCATCCTGATGAACTTAAACATCACTGCCAATCCAACAGTATAGGAAGAAAACTGTTTTTTATCAGAGATTATTTGAATGCATCTCTGCAAAGACCTACCAAAAACACCTTCATTTAGGCTGAAGTTTCTGCCTTTGAAAGGATACTGTACTCCAGAAAGGATATAGATTCAGACAAAATGCCAAAATCAAAACAACTAGATATTGATATTTTAGCTTGCATTTAAACAGCAGGACATGTAGTTTCTATTCAGAGTTGAACAGGGATCTATTTACACTTAGGTGGTATTAGAAAAAAAAAGTGAACTCGGGGTGTTTCCTAACTAAAAAGCCCTTTGATGTGTGAATGAAAAGTTTTCTTGATCATTCTTATTTGTGATGGTTAAATTGTTTGCATTGCAGTGAAGAACTACAAGGTCCCATGTTGCTGACACGGTATCAACATTTATAGGATCATAGAATTATTTTGGTTGGAAAAGACCTTTAAGATCAAGTCCAACCACTAACCTCACATGGCCAAGACCATCAATAAAATAAACCATATCCCTCAGCACCTCAGCTATGCATTTTTTAAATATCTCCAGAGATGGTAACTCCACCACCTCCCTGGGCAGCCCCTTCTGTAGACACAAATGTGACTTGGAACAGTCAGCTTGAATAAAGATGGTAGGGACAAGTTAATGCAGCTGGCAAGCTGCTTCCAGTTATCAGAAACAGGTGCTGTGAGTTAATCATTTGGGCCCTGGGTGATCACATGGGCAGAAGCAGCATATAAGGAAGTAGCCAGCAAAGGAAGGGTGGCTTTGAGTCAACTCTGTTGGTTGTACTATGTTGTCTGTGTATGTCTCTGCATGTGCATTACCTAGCTTCTCTAGATCTTTGAATGAATATAGCTTGTACTACTATAACATCCCTCCAATGCTTAACAACCCTCTCAATAAAAAGTTCTTCCTAATCTCCAACCTAAACCTCCCCTGGCCCAGCCTGTACCCATTTCCTCTTGTCCTGTTATTCATTACTGGAGAGAAGATACCAACCCCCACCTCACTACAACTTCCTTTCAGATAGTTGTAGAGAGTGGTTGTATCTCCTCCCAGACTCCTCTTCTCCAGGCTAAACATTCCCAGCTTCCTCAATTGTTCCTTGTCAGACTTGTTCTCTAGACCTGTCACCAGTTTCATTGTCCATCTCTAGACACACTCCAGCACCTCAATGTAGTGAGGGCCCCAGAACAGAACACAGTGTGTCCTCACCAGCACTGAGTACAGTGGGACAACCACTTCCCTAGACCTGTTGGTGCTATTATTTCTGATACAAGCCAGGATGCCATTGACCTTCTTGGCCACCTGGGCATGTTGCTGGCTCATATTCAGCTGCTGTAAATTAACACTCCCAGGTCCTTTTCTGCAGGACAGCTTTCCAGCCACTGTGCCCAAGCCTATATCATTGCCTGGGGTTGTTATGACTCAAGTGCAGGACCCAGCACTTGCCCTGAAGTTGTACGTAGGAGAAATGGTCCTAAAAACCACGTAATATTCTCAACTGTTAAGCAGCACTTCCTCGCTTCTCCGTGTGCACTCTACACTTTAAAGGAAGGAACTGAACCTAACAAGCATTTGTCTCTAGGCTACAGAGGTGAATGTAAAAGGCAAGATTTATTTATTTATTTTCCCAAAACATCATGGATTGGGATCAATATAGAGAAAGCCAGAACTTTTCAAAAGATCCATAAAGTCATAGTTTCAGAAATTTTGAGGCTTGAGGGGACCATCTAATTTGACTTCCATTCTAACGAAGGACAATGAATTTAGTTCAAGTGGTTTGTACTTAGTGGCATATGATTCTATGATTCAATCTCAGGCTACTATAAATATCCAGGCTTTAAGAGAAAGTCACAAAGTTCAGACTTGGTCAAAGGATCAGAACTTCTCCACAGTTTGAGCATGTGTTCAGGCTATAGGAAGATCTGACCTGATCTTGTTTCTACTCAAGTGTAAGAGCACAGTCAACTTTTTAATATGTTTTCCATTATCATTCTCACTTACTTCCTTAATAGAAAATAAAAGCATGACCCCCTTCTGTCCTTAACTCCAACTTGTCCCATCTATAACAACTGTAGAATCAAAAGATATAAGCATTTGTGAAAACTAAAAGCCACTGGGAAAATATGTCTTTTCTATTGCCCATCATATTTTGTTTAAAACAATCTGAATTTTTTGATGAAAACATTTCTTGCTGTAGCCCTGCTATGACAAGCCATCAATATTTATTTAGAAGTGGCATCAAAAAGACAAGGAGAATCAAATGTCACAGTGTATTTGTCACAGATAGCTTGAAACTGAAGTGAAATTTATTTCAGCAAAAGAGAAAAATAATGAATGTCTATGAGGGCAAATAATAAAAAGATTTTGTGAGCGAAGAAATCCAACTGCCACCACTGAAAGAAACAAAGTCTAACAAATTATTATGAGCTAGAGGTTCAGATTTTCTTTTGTGAAATAGATCTTGTTGAGATTTTATCTGTTTTGTATACACTTAGATAAGTTACTGGGCTGAACAGCTGTAGACATAAACTGATTAAAAGTAATTTTTTTTACTTCTGATGTCTAACGGTCAGAGATATTTGAGTTCTCAGAATATTTCTTTTGCTTCTTATTAATAGCATGTGAACATGAAGGTGCTTGAAAGAATCTGAGCTTTTACTTGCTAGGTTCTGTGCAGGTATGATCAATTAAAGATATTACCTAGAGGAGCAGTTCACAGTTGAAGTGCTACAGTACCACAGATGGAGACTGAGGAATTAAATTAAGACCAATGACATATTTGAACAATATCCAGCTGTGCTGTGGCCCATATTGTCATTTAGCAGTTTTAAGCATGCTTCATACCAGAACATAGTGTTGAAGAGTGTTTTGAAATTATTGTTTTAGATGCAAAGGACAATACTCCTAG
Source organism: Colius striatus (assembly GCF_028858725.1). Lineage (NCBI taxonomy): Eukaryota > Metazoa > Chordata > Aves > Coliiformes > Coliidae > Colius > Colius striatus. Next base: position 19,300,069 of record NC_084766.1, read on the forward strand.
CTTGCTGGCATGTCACCTTCTATGCTTTGATTTCTGTCATCCTATATATCAAAGGCCATACCTCTGTAAGGGTAATGATGGATATGATTATCTAAATCACAGGCACTTTGTGAGGTTTACTGTACCAGCATGCCTGCTATGTTTGTCATGCTCCATGAAACATGCTATGTGGTTCTTAGGTCTAATTACAAAATATAATCAGTCTGCAGCTAGGATGGCAATTTAAAAATGAAATATTAATGGGTGTGATGCAGAAATTGCCTTTTCATTTTCTAAGTATCCTATTTTAACAGTAATAGTAAGCCGTAAAAGTGCATTAGGACTTATTCCAATAATACAAGGCATTGCCACATGTACTTGAGTATGTTATGAGAGTCAGGTTGTGATGTCCTAATACAGCTTTAAAACACATTCCTCCTTACGACTAACAGTAGACTTATTGCAAATGAGGAGCAATGGGATACAATGTCCAGATCACTGAATCAAGGGTCCAAGGATGGTTTCTTACCTAGCTCTGCTGAAGACATGCTAAATAATCTTGAGCAAATTAGTTTTCTTGTCTCATTTGAGCAATAAGCTCCTGAGACCTCTGCTGTTTTATTTCTGCAGGATCTAATGTAAATGTTTTTATATTTCTCTCACGCCTTCTCATCTTTCTATAAATAGTCTGTATGGGGCTCCATGCTCCCTGGACAGTACTTTGCCAGAAGATCATCCTATATATATATTTAAAAGTCATATATTTAAAAGCAATAAATTTCATTTCAACTTACTCAGGTGGGAAAAGAATTGTAATGTTCATTTTTTGCTCCATCCTTAGGGAAAAGAGTAGCCTGCAGTTGTGTTTTCTATTTAACATCATCATATTTTAGGAAGAAACGGTCTCCATTCTATGAGTCCTTTGCTCTTATTTCTTACATGAAATATGTAGCTAGCAAAGAGCAGACCCACATGCTGTGCTCACAAACAAGAAGATATTTATAATAGTAATAGTTAGCAGACAAAGGAAACCAAGCCAGAGCACAGAGAACTAAGATATGCATTTTTGAAATGTGGAGGTAGTTCGTAAATAGAAATACTTAATTTGGATTCTAGAAGATTTTATGTCTTCTAGAGTTAGGAATGCAAGTGAGTATTAGATGCCATTCTGAAAAGTACAGTTTAGTTCATCCACAAATGACAATTATGAAGTAGTAATCAGTGGTATGAATCTATGGACTGTGTTATGCAGAAAGTCTGATGAATTAAACAACTGATCCTTTGTGCTTCAAAGAACCTGGTGTACATTTTTAGTGTGACTAGTGTTGTACAGATGTACAGAACAGGTAGTCTCTTATGAAAATACCGAGAGTTTAATCAGGATATTCAGAAATAAAGAAGTAGGGAGTGAATCTTTCAGTGTTTATTTCACTTCATTATCAAATACTAACTACTTTGCGTGTTGCAGTAATGTAATTTATGAGATGAGCAAACTGAAACTTTATGGGCTAGAGAGGAACTTAAGAAACTTTCCAACTTAATTATATTTGCATAAGAAACGTGTTTTATCTCTGCAAAATTACCAGAGCTACTGCTGAGAGAATGGAGCTCTCTCTTATGGAATATGCTTCCCCTCAAAGCATAGCCAAGCTCACCAACTCTGAGGAAAATATTTGTGGAAGGACTCATCTGCATGTTTCCAGTGTTTTATTTGCTGTGTAGATTGCACACTATTGCAGTATAAACACAGCAGTTCCAGATAGCGTGCCAAAGAATTGTAATTAGTTCAAAAACTTTGTAAGCAGCAGGTTGCCTTGCATAATTTTTTAGAATTGCTAAGTCTACCAAACGCTCTGACTCCCTCTTGCCCTTTGTCTTTCAGCTTATCTAGGAGGCTATGTAAGGCATGCACACACAGAGCTAAATGATGGCATCCCTTCTACTTTAGCACTGTGGAGAGCTTCTCAGAAGTTTTATTAGATTTTCGAGTGTGTACCAACATAACCCCTCAGGATGTGAGAAATGAGTTGAGGAGGAATACTTACTTAGGGACTTGATCCGGAGAAGAAAGTTTCTCCTCTGTGCAAGGAGATTATCCTTGCAAATAAAAGAATCAAATAAACAAGAAGATGTAGACAGAGTAACCAATACTCTCCTGTTAGGTAGAAAGTACAGGAGTACTATGTCTATACTCAAATTCTGAAATCGCCACTATCTGACAAAAACACTACAATTTCCTCTTCATCAGCTGTTAATGTTAAGATTGTCATGGTGTAGCAAAGAGCTGTTTTTGCTTGGTAACAGGGGGAGCGAGTGAAGATCCGGAAAAGAGTTCTTGGACTCTTCCCCGGCTCCTGGGTTCAGACCCACCTCCGGCCCAGCTGGGCCAATCTGGCAACTCTGCCATCATTATTTAGGGATGGGAATTTGATGTGCTGGCAGGAGGTTTAAGAGTGATACAAGATGGAGGCGACCCCAGAGAAGAAAGAAGGAAGAAAGAGCATCAGACTAGAGACCCCTCTGCAACCAGTGGTGAGAAGGCAGCTGTACCCCTGCAACCCATGCAGGGCCGTGGCAGGACTGAGAGCCACCAGCAGCTCCGTGTGAGTGCACCCAGACAGGCAAGAGACTGTGTGAGGAGGCAGCCATGGCACAGGCCATGCTGGAGCCTGCACGCCGCAGAGCAGCCCCACACGAGAGGCAGAGAGGAGCTGCAGCCTTTGGGATAAATGCACGTCAGAGCAGCCCGTGCAGGGCTGCTGTATGTGTGAGGTACCCTGAGGAGGAGCAGGACGGACTGGTGCAGAGCCCATCTGCCCTGAGGAGAGACAAATGGCAGAAGCCATCAGGAATAGACTGACTGAAACCCCCACTCCCTGCCCCCCGTGAGCTGTTCAGGGTAGGAGGAGGTAAAAACACCGGGATCAGGAATCTGAGCCCAGGAAGAGGAAAGGAGTGCGGAGAAGGTGTTCTTAAAGGGCTGGTCAGACTCTTCATCGTTTTACCACTCTGTGTTGTTTTCTTTTAGTTATGTTTTGGGGTTTTATGGTTATGATTTAGTTGGTATTGCATTAAATTATTTCCTGTTTTCTTCCCCAAGCCAAGTAGCCTGGTCTGTTTTGTCTTGGACCTTAAGCGGCAATTAAGCTCTCCCTGCCCTTTGGCAATCCTCAGATCTTTGGTAGTTGAGGCTAATGGTGGTCTTTTGTCCCCGATGGGAACAAAACCATGAAAGATCAAAAAAAGGAAACCTACACTTCTTTTGATGTGAAACTGGGTACAAAATGATCATAGTAGAGGATTTATTGTCTATGATGTAAATCATAGAATCATAGAATGATTGGGTTGGATGGGACCTTTAGAGATCATCTAGTCCAACTCCCCTGCAGATGCAGGTCCACCTAGATCAGGTCGCACAGAAATATGTCCAGACGGGTCTTAAAGACCTCCAAGGAAGGAGCCTCCACACTCTCCATGGGCAGCCTATGCCACTGCTCCCTCACCCTCACAGTAAAATATTTTTTCTTATGTTTAAACAGATCCTTTTGTGTTCCAGCTTCATTCCATTACCCCTTATCCTCTCACTAGCTACAATAGAAAAAAGGGATGTCCCAACCTCCTAACACCCACTATTTAGATATTTGTAAATATTAATGTGTCTCGTCTTCTCTAGACGAATCACTCCCTGTTCCCTCAGCCTTTCCTCACATGAAAGATGTTCCAGTTCCCTGATCATCTTGGTGGCCCTGCACTGGACTCTCTCCAGAAGTTCTCTGTCCCTCTTGAACTGGGGAGCCCAGAAATGGACACAGTACTTCAGATGAGACCTCACCAGGGCAGAGTAGAGGGGGAGCAGAACCTCCCTTGACCTGCTGGCCACACTCTTCTTGATGCATCTGAAGACGTCATTGGCCTTCTTGGCCACGAGGGCACATTGCTGGCTCATGGTTAGTTTATTGTCAACCAGGACTCCCAGGTCTTTCCCTGCAGAGCTGCTCTTCAGCAGTTCAAACCACAGCCTGTATTGGTGTATGCAATTATTCCTCCTGAGGTGCAGGACTCTGCACTTGTCCTTGTTGAACCTCATGAGGTTCCTCTCTGCCCAGCTCTCAAGCTGGTCGAGATCCCGCTGAATGGCAGCACAGCCTTCTGGGGAATCAGCCAGTCCTCCCAGTTTTTTGTCATCAATGAACTTGCTGAGGGTACACTCTGTCCCCTCATCCAGGTTGTTGATGAAGATGTTGAACAAGACTGGCCCCAGAACCGATCTCTGTGGAACTCCACTACCCACAGGCCTCCAACTTGATTCCATGCCATTGATCACCATGCTCTGGGTTCTATCATTCAGCCAGCTCTTGATCCACCTCACTGTCCACTCATCTAAGCCACACTGCCTGAGCTTTATGGTGAGGATGTGACTGGAGACTGTCAAGAGCCCTGCTGAATAGACACTGAAAATCAAGACAATTATGTATTAAAGTGGATCTTTACAGATATGCAGAGAACCATTAGTCTCACTGAAGTTAATGAAAACTCAAAACAGTCATTATCACCTATGAAAATGACATTCATTAACAACATCTTTAAAAATGATGTGGGTAACAAGAGTTGAAGCATACACCTCTAGAACTAAAACCAGACATGTACCACCACTGAGATATTGGCAGCTAGCAGCAGGAGTAGCCTCAACAGAAAATTATATAGTTAAGGTCACATTTATGGTGCGGGAAGCACTTGAATCGTGCCCTGTCAAAACCTGTTTCTCTTTTCATCCTTTCTAATACTGATCTTTCAGGATATTCCATGTAAACAAAGTGACAAAGGGCCATTTTCTGAGCCTTATATCAAAAGCCATGGCAGAGTTTATACCCACATTGCCTTACTCTCTTCCACCCAAATCAAAGCATCCTACTTCAAAGTGTCATCTGGAACAGTCCTCCACTTGAAGAATTTCCGTACCATGCCCAGGCATTGTCTGAGAGAATGTCAACTGATATTAGCCAAAAATTAAGCCAGGGAGCATGCTAATAATTTAATATTAGGACTGATTTTAAGCTAGTTTATGCTTGAGCCTGTGTGATAGCTAGTAGTTTACTAGCACAGAGAATTTTTCGTTATGTATGTGTGTTAATTAAGTAAATATGTTCTAACAATATTAGAACAAAAACATTCATCTTCATTTTCACTCCTCTCTAGAGCTATATGTAGTCCAGCTAGCTACAGATCTGAGGCCAAAGGCTTAGATAAGTTCATGAAGGCAATAGAATAAAATTATAGGTATTTAAAAGCTGTATTAGAATGACAGCATAAGGCACTAGGAAAGTATATTGCATTACTAGTGTTCCAATATTAACTTTAGATTTTCAAGGAATGGCAAAAGGAATGTCTACTAATGCAGTGATTAAAAGACATCAGGGTGGGTAAGCTTCCAGTCCAACAGGAGCCTGATTTTTGTGCTAAGTTCACAAGATAACCATGAATTTCATCTCTCAGCTGGTAGAGTTGATGATATTCGCAAACCACTTTAAATTTTGCCATTGAGAACCCTGTAAAGTGCTAACCAGTGTTAGTGCCTGTGAATGCCTGCAGAACACTTCCATTGCCTTTATAATCACTGATTTGAGTTGCAAAAGAAAGAGCTGACTGCTGGATAAAGATAGAAACAGTGTTGAGAAAGAAAGTCATTGTGGCTGCAAGCATTTATAAAACATTAAGGGACAATTTCAATGGATTTCAGAGGGCTTTTCACCACATAACTCCCTTGGATTGGAATGGGAACTGACTACTTCTGAAGGCTAAGTTGTGTCAGCGTAACACAATGATGAGGTTTTCATCATTGCATGGCAGTGATTTCTTCTTTGTATTAAATCTTCTAAATTACACAAAAAATGAATAAAATACTGCAATAAAAAGTATACCCAAGGACATAATGCATACTTTTTAGTAAGCAAGCAATGACAAAAGGCATGTGTGTTAACTCTGAAGACAAAAATTACTTCTGAACAGCATGATTATCAAGGATGGGAACCAAATGAAATGCCATGCCATCAATGATGACTCTGTAAAGCCTCATACTTGTGAAGAAAGTAGTATTACATTGTAATCAACCTTAAGTTTTAGACTTTAGAGAAACTAGAAGTCAATGGTATTTACAAATACATTCTTCTCAGGTTCTTAACCAGTCAGTCAATTTCTGATGCAAGGGAAGAGGAAGAACAGCCTGAGTAAGATATGAGTAAGCTGACATTTCAGAAATTCATTGGTAGTAAAAGCCCTAAAATCACACCATAATAAATATGTCTTCAAAATAATCCACTCTCAGTATATTTTAGGAATAAGGGTTTGTCTGCAGTACTGTAATGTAACTTGATGCCACTGAGTGCTCCGATCCTTTGGATCTGTATGCAGCAGGTGCATATGGCCCAATACTTAAAAAAACCCCCACCAACTTTGTCTTTTTCTTTTTTCTGAAAAAATAATGTTTAAAAAGATAAAATTTGGATAAGGATGGTCAATCTGACCTTATGTACAAAATCCCCCAAATCTGCATCACCATTCTTGAAAGAGCACTTTGTTGTTTAAGTCTTTCTGTGATGCTAGGCAGAGCCTGGCTGCTGATTGGATTTATATTCCTGGATGTGTGGTGGAGTCAGTGAACAATTGTAATTAAATTACTTCCCTTCAAGATTAATTTAAGCATATTTGTGTCTGATGATATTTTGTTTGCCATCTGTTTAGACAGTAATACCATTGAGGCAGAAACTCTTATCAATATCTGTACAATTCTCTGCCTAATAGAGCTCCCTAAACACAGAATGTGGAGGTATTCAGGCTGAAGAAATGTAGATAGAGCCTTCTCTTTAATGTAGTTACACTGCTATAAAAATAGAATGAATGGTAGAAAACCCAAAGAACATTTTTTTTCCCTTTAAGAAATACAATTTTTTACAGGATTCTAGATAATGATCTGGAGTGACCTTGGCAGCAGTTGTAGATTTGAGGAAAGTGCAAGCTGGAAAAATTGATTCCTGATAAAAAGTTACTGTGATGTTATTTACTACTTACCATTTCTTTGAGACTGTTCTGGTGGGTTTGGTGCATCCTTTTGACAAGTCTGGCTCACTGCCTTAGCAGGCATTAGTTATTACTTACCTGCATTATTACAACATAAAAGTCAGAGGTGACTTTTAAAAAATACAAAGCAGGAAGCTGGGAGTAAATTCAAAGATAAAACTATAAAACTAAAATGAATTAAGAAGCATTTGTTCTATCTTTCCCACATTTTCAAGTTTGGACCCTACTTATTTTCTTCTGTGAGAATGGACAAATCCATTACTTGTATTATGTAAGTAATCACAGAATGCTTATGTAGCTTACTGCCTGAATGTTCCATGACACCTTGTGCATGGGACTGGCTGTTACAGGGTTCATTACATTAATTATCTTCTTATTACTATAATTGATTCATTTCAAATTTGTTATTTCTACATGAAAGCCATTTTTAAATTTTACTTGTAATTATTTTTCAAAATCATGTTTATTGCAGCTCAGGTGGCAGTGAATTTCCTGCTGGTCAGTTCCATTTTAGTACTTCAGTGTTTTGTTAAGAAGTCATTTATATTGTATACTGAAATTTGCATTCAGTTGCTTTTCTGTTAGGCAGAAGGCACCTGCTAATATTATAAAATATTACTTTATTTTTTTAAATCCTCATTTCTTTTAACAGCATCTTTGCTGTGATTAAAGTTTTATTGAAAGCAATATTTCAAGCTTTTCAGCATTCTCTTCAATTTGGGGACTTTTTTTCTGACATGTTCTCTCCTATGCTATGGAGCTTCTCCATCACTCTTATGGAATATGTAATGTATCTATTCTCAGATAAGAGGACTTACAGTGTGGTCTGACTCCAGTCTTGTGTGGTTGTTAACTAGAGGCAGGAGATAGATAAAATCCACTGACTATATTAGTGATCTTGATGAAGTCAGTGAAACATATTCCTGATTTATGGACATTGTCTTAATGTCACTGAAGATGGTGTTATGCTGATTTTGCCAGCATACGTTGTTTTTTCAGGTTTTCACCTAATAAAATGGTTTTCCATAGACATGAAACTGCTTTGTGATAATAATCTGGCTAGCAGCATATTTAAAACAGACTCATGTCTTCAGGTTTGGAACCTATAGAGAACACAGTACTGTGGGAGTGCCCCATGAATTTGGACTGTGTACAGAGAAAAACTCATGTTTCCTTCAAGTTTGTTTGTCTTTAGTTGAATTTTGTATGGATTTGATGACATTATTTATACATAAAAGATGTATAGCAAGGCAGTGAGAAGATAAAGTCTTTCTCTCAACGTGTATGCATTCTCTCTTCAGTCTATCTTCACTTTTACCAATATATTTCTCAAAGAAAGTATCTGATATAAAGAAATGTTTAGATGTTAGAAATTCCATGTTTTGCTTCCCCTTCTTAATCATGAAGCTTCTATCTGTGCCAACACTAGACCTCTTCTGTGTAGCACTAAGTGATAAGAAAATCTCTTTGCTTCTTGTTATTCCAAGTCAACAGCCCTAAGTGCAATATAAGTAACTATAGGCTAGGAGGCCTAGATCATTACAGCTCTATTCCTAGCTATCTAGACATTGACAAATCCATGTATTAATTGATACCTACAGTCATTGCTGGTCCAAGCCCTCACTCTTAATCCACACTAGACTACCATCAAATGACATAAAATAGTAAAAAACATTCCCTGTGGCAACATTAGTATTCATCTTGTCAACCTTTCAGGCCCAGTGACTGGCTTTTAAGCATTTGTTGTCCTTAACCCTAAATTAACCTCAGCCCTAACCCTATCTTTAAGCATAAACGAAATCTCATTCAAGATAAAAATAAGTCTTTTGTTCCACAGATGGCACTATGTCACCCTTGTTTCCTTAGCAATCTGAGAAAAAGAAGTGCATTTTTTCCTTCTTTAGTCTGAAGTTGTAAGTCTAGCTCTAACCCTAAATAGTGGTGATAATCTCTTTGATGTTTAGTGAAAAATTTATTTCAAAAACGTTTTAGCTCATCATAAACACTCTTAACTCCTTGTTAAGAGCTTCAATCTCCATTCATGCTAGACTTAGCATCTGTGCCACTGATTAATCATTGCTTCTCTAAAAAAATCACAGGTAGTGTAGTACACTAGAGCTGTGAAAAGCCAGGTGTCAGAAACAGGACTAGAAGCTGTCTCCTGTCATTCCTATTCTGCAGCCCAGACTCAAAGCCCATCACTGCCCATTAAGACATGTAATTGCAGCTCAGGTTGAACAGCATTTTGACAGAGTAATTGTCCTTTGACCTGAGCAAGACTTCGTAGAAGGGCTGTCTATTCATTTGGATAGTAACATTTCAAGTGATATTAGCTAGGATAAGCCGAAGGGTTTCAAGGAGTATCTTTTGCTTGCATGTGCATGCTGGTCCTCAGAGACAGATGGGAGTTTAATTCCCTTTCCCTCATTCCCAGTCATGTACAGTCTTGTACAACTGACCGTGACCAAAAGTTTTCTACCGCCTTCTGAAGCATTTGTCATGGGTCATAGCTGAATGTAGAGTTTAGGTCCAGATGGGCCAGTGACCTCTTTCACTGTGGCCCGCTGCTGTATATAAAAGTGGCACTGATGACAACAGTCAGACTGTCAGCCTGATGTATGGCTGTCCTGTTCTGCTGGTACACTCACTAGCCAGGGGGCTGTAGTGTAAATCAGCACTGGAAGAATGCTGAGATTTTAATGTGAATGTGAGGAAGGGCTATTCCAAGATAAAATTTTACTAGAATATTGACATCTGGAAGTTTCCAATCCACCATTTAAACAAGAACAAAACAAGGCAAAATCAAAAGCCAGTCAATTTAGCTTGGGGGGAAGCATTCAAAGCAGAAAATAAAGTAACCACAAAACAGAGAATTGCCAGTATTCAAAAACAGAAAAAAGGAGAAATTAGGTACCATACTAGCTAAAAAAAGTGTCCAAATTTGTATAGCAGAGAATGCTATTGTTCTTTTCCAGAGCATGATGATCAGATTTAATGTCTTGCTTTACCAAATTTGGATTATTTGGATTCTAGTATAAAAATTAGTTATACTTAGGAACTTTTATACCAGTGTGTAGGATACATGCTGAACCACTTGAAGAGAAATAAGAACATGGATTTGAGAAGATATTATATATTGTTTACACAAAGGTGTTACTTTAGATGCTAGGACTGCTATTGCTTTAAACTTTCAAAGGCCACTGTAAGTGTAAATGTGCTGTAATCTTTAATATCTCTCATTTTGGATATGTTTTACAATATGTCCATTCTGTCCAATCATTTAAGGGCAAAATTATGTTTCCATTAAAGTCAATGAGGGATATTCCATGTATTCAGAGTATTGTGACTCTGAACAGTGAAACAGCTGCAGAATCAACTGGAATAGTTAACTTTCCACTATGACAAAGAGGATAATCTCACCCATCTCTCTGAGCTATTCCTAGACACGCACCTCTTTTCAGTGTATGTTTTCAAAACATATACCCAACTGTGAAAGGTAATGTATTTTTAAAATGAAATCATAGGAAAATAGCATGCCACAGGAGAAGATTTGTTATCATATGGAACAAGTTGTTGCATCAGTTTAGTCTTGGTCTTGTCAGTTTCTAATAAGACAGTCTATAGCTACCCCAAAACCTGTCTCTGTTTGTGAAGGATCAGTGCTTCTATAGGCCAACATAGCCACATTCCTAACGTATTCCACAATGCTAAAGTATTCCCCAACTGCAGTCTAAAGCAGAATAAGTAACTGCAGTTGACAGTGAGGTCCCACTCTCAGGATTAGCAGAATAGAACAATTCAGTCAAAGTGACTCCCATTAAAAACTCAGAGATGACTGTCTGGGTACAAATTATCTTCACTGAGTGGGGAACAGTCATTGAATTCTAGTTGAAGCAATCTTGATTTTTAACCCAAGGGCTTCTCTTGTTGGATTTTTAGTCTGGATGTTACTGCCTTCAGGGCTGTACTCTTTACAGGAGTCAGTTCTGTAGATTATGCTACTAGTAGCCACAGTATGCTTGTCAATGTAGCTGTGATTATTTTACGTTTCTTGGAATAACAACAAAAAGAGAATTGCCAAATTCAAATTAACAGGACACAAAGAAACACAAATTAATTTCATGTTTTCCTCATTTGTTTTGGAAAAATGCATTGCAAGGTTGTCCCAAAACTAGAGGGGATTTCACTGCTTCACACTTCACAATGTTAATAAGTGCATTAAAAAAAGCTGTGCTTTTTAGATCTCAGTAGTTCTTCCAAGTTAAAAACACAATACAGACAATACAGACAAGACATTTCTGGTTTTAGTATAAGGTATTCATAAAAGTCAGTGTTCTTTGAAGGAACTAATATTCTCTTTTTTTTATGGTTCTTTTAGAACACATAGCTAATGATTATTAATTAACACCAGTTTTTATCACTGAATTCAACAGAGGGGAGCCAAAACCACTCTCATCCTTGCTCAACACAGTACAGCTGAAAGGAAAGGAGAAAACGGAATTATTTCTACCATAAGGTGGCAGAGGGACCATAATTCAACAGTCAAAATAGAGAATTAGAGTGTGAGCAAACCATAGATAGCCAGTTGGAATTTCTGTTTAGCTTTGTGTAAGTTGGGTGTAGAACTGAATGTCCTTGTGGCTTAATTTTCTATTCAAGTACTTACATGACTCCAGTTGCCTATATCTGGTTTGTGGGTTTTCAACAAAACATGCTATGGTTTAGGTATTCTTTAATTTTACAGATGATGTTGTAAAGCAGAAGCAGAGATGAATAATGGAACTGTGATATTTCCCTGCCTTACTGGGTAGTTCTGGTTAGACAAGTCTGTTTAGGGATTGATTTCCTAAGGATCAACGCTAGTTACCTCCTGAAAAGAGCATTTTAGATGCTTCAAGGCAACTTTCCTACAGAACTGAAGGACTAGTGCTTCTGAAAATATAAGTCTAAGTGAATTTCCAAGGTCACATGGGATTTGCAGCAGTACTAAACAAAGGTGCTTCATAGTCCCCAGATCAAACTTACCGTTGTTATTTTGTAAAACAGGATTCCTGCCCATGTGAAGTCTCAGAACTCTTGACATATTTGCATTCAAATCAGAAGGTCCTAAAGAACAACAAGACTTTATTTTTCAAGCTTGTGTGTTCAGGAGCATCAGAACTTTGGCTTTAAGTATAATCTTATTATAATGAGTGACTTCAAATTCCAGCAAAAGAGTTGTCAAAACCATGGTGTTAATATGAAAAGTGGAAAAGACACTTTGTTAAAGACTCCTGGAATAGGATCATTAGCTTGGATCATTGGAGAAAAACATGTAAAATGTGTGTTCCTTAGCTGACTGCATGAAGTTTCATGGAATTGGACAATTCGTACTGTGGA